>NC_140590.1:58713904-59437036 GCF_964204655.1 Triturus cristatus
CAGGGAGTCGCAGGGAAGCCTCAGCAGTACACAGAAGGAGGCCCACGGTGCAGAGGATTCAGGCAGGACGTCATTCTTGGAGCTTTGCTATGCTTGAGGCTGGGACTGGAGCTCGAAGACCTTCAGTGAGGATAGTCAACCAGCCTTCGCAAGAGTAAACAGACGTGGTGCATAGGGATGCAGTTGTCGACTGGAGAGCGAGTGCAGTCTTTCAAGTTGCCATGGAGACTGGTCAGGCCTCTGGAGAGCCACCAAACCACCATTGCAGAGCCTGGAGGGTCTATGGGACAGCAGGATCAGCCAACCGGTTGACGACATTGAGGTGCCTGCAGATGCAGAGAAGTGACGTCTTCAATCCAAGGGAGATTCCTTCTTGCTTGGATGCATGCAGAGTGCACTCGGAGGATGCACAGCCATGGAATTGCAGATACTTGAAAGAGCACGGAGATGAAGTTGCAGCAGGGAGCTTCTTACTAAGGGCAGTTTTGTCTTTCTTCCTGGCTCGATCCAGCAGCAGAGTTTCAGTGCCCAACAGCAGAACAGTCTATACATGATCTTCAGAAGACAGGAAGTCGGTTCTTGAAGATGGAGGAGTCCAGATAAATCTAAGGACCCACCATTAGGCGAGCCCTTAAATAACCCTAAAAGTGGGAAGTACATCTGCGGTGATCCACCTATCACGGGAGGTCAGGGATGCTACTCAGTTGGCCTAGCCAGCCAGATGCTCCTAGGGGCTAAGATACAAGATGGCAGACTTAAGTGGCCACAAGGAGGAGCTCTGGGCAACCCCCTAGGGAGGAGCTGGACAGGGTGGTAGACACTCCCCTGTCTTTTGTGTAGTTTTGTGCCTGAACTTGGCCAAATTGGTTTATGCAATGAGAGCACCAAATGTGCCTTTCAATGCAGTCTTGTGGCACTCGGAAACGCTCCACCCTACTTAATTCTAAAGGAGAGGTGGTCACACCTCTCCTCCGCAGGAAATCCTTTGTTCAGCTAACTGAGTTAGGCTCATCAGCAAGGGGGCAGAACAGTGTCTGGAGTTTGCAGCAGCTCGGGCTGGCAGGCAGACCCTATAAGGCTACACAGGTAGGTTTTGGGGGTCCTCTAAGGAGCCCCCCAGTACATGGTATCCTGCAACTAGCACTGGAATCGGTGTAGTTGCATGATTCCAACATGTTTGATTCTAAATATGACCAGGTTCGGGGAAGCCATTATGTAGCTGGACATCTCGACTTGCCAGTGTCCACTACATACCTTAAAATGGCTGCCCCACACTTACAAAGCCAAGAGAAGGGAGTCCGGGTTTTGGAGGGGTGCATCTGCTGATGCCGGGGTACTCACACACTTGGAACCATGCAACCTGCCCTTGGACAGAAGGGCCTACCTTAGAGGTGACTTATAGGTTTTAAGTGACCGGGATATAAGGGACACCTATTATTTAAAGTGGAAGGTGCACGCACCATTTCACGCGGACTGTGATAGCAGCCCTGCAGACACAATTTGCATGGACTCCCAAGAGTGGCACGATACATGCTGCAGCCCATGGTGGACTCCTGGTGTACCAATGCCCTAGGTACCTCAGTACCATATACTAGGGACTTACACTGGTACCCCGGTATGCCAATTGTGGGGTGTACAAAGTACTTAATATCAAATTTACTGGAGAGAGCACAGCCTCTGGGGTCCTGGTTAGCAGTATCCCAGTGAACTACAGTCAAAACACACTGACACCAGGCAAAATGTGGGGGTATCTATGCCAGAAAGATCCTACTTTCCTACGCGTATATGCAAAGGATCTCAACTCTAATGTGATGCAAACACCAGGGGGAAGACGATAGTTAAATAAAGAGACTCCTGTCCGAAGGTTGTGATGCTGACTTGTGAATGTTCCCTATATGCACCTTCTTCTGTTGGTGTTTTTATGATCTGTGTTGATATTTGGCAAGCACCTAAAATAGGAAACAACAATATGTAAGCACTAAGGGGCATATCAACAACAACCGGCGATAATTATCGCTCAGCGCTCTTAGCGTGAGGATAATTATCGCCGGCTAGCGTGAATTTTTATCGCTGAGATAGCGTGCTATTAGCAACGCTTATCTCAATAGCGATAAAAATCTACACGCTAACAGGCTAACGTGAGATTATCGCTGGAAACCCAGCGATAATCACACGTTACCTTGTTGATAGGGACAGGCAAACTTAGCCATGATATCCTCCTTCCATAGGATATCATGGCTAAGTCTGAAAGGGGCATATCAACAAGCGCTTTATCTCTGCTTTTTTGGCTTTAAAAGCCAAAAAAGCAGAGATAAAACTAGCACCCTATCAACAACAGGGTGCTAACACGCAAATTTGCATGTTAGCAGCCTTTTACTCTACGCTTCCCCTTGCATCTCTAATGGGATGCAAAGGGGGCGTTCCAGAGTAAAATAATAGGAGAAATGTCGCTAAGCGACATTTCTCCTATTATCAAGAATGTCGCTAACCCTGTTAGAGACAAAAAAAGCAGCGCTAACCGCGGTTAACGCTGCTTTTTTACGTCTGCTAATTTTCAGACTTAGCCATGATATCCTATGGAAGGAGGATATCATGGCTAAGTTTGTCTGTCCCTATCAACAAGGTACCGTGTGATTATCGCTGGGTTTCCAGTGATAATCTCACATTAGCCTGTTAGCGTGCAGATTTTTATCGCTATTGAGATAGCACGCTATCTCAGCGATAAAAATTCACGCTAGCCGGCGATAATTATCCTCACGCTAAGAGCGCTGAGCGATAATTATCGCCGGTTGTTGTTGATATGCCCCAAAATTAGCAGACGTAAAAAAGCAGCGTTAACTGCGGTTAGCGCTGCTTTTTTTGTCTCTAACAGGGTTAGCGACATTCTTGATAATAGGAGAAATGTCGCTTAGCGACATTTCTCCTATCATTTTACTCTGGAACGCCCCCTTTGCATCTCATTAGAGATGCAAGGGGAAGCGTAGAGTAAAAGGCTGCTAACATGCAAATTTGCGTGTTAGCACCCTGTTGTTGATAGGGCGCTAGTTTTATCTCTGCTTTTTTGGCTTTTAAAGCCAAAAAAGCAGAGATAAAGCCCTTGTTGATATGCCCCAAAAACTCTATTAACATGTACTCTATATTAAATTTCACTATGACCACTCTCTCTCTTGTTGTACTGTCGGTTTGACTTAGTAGTCACACTAGTCACACATTCATTCCAATTGTATACCTAAACCCTTCAGGGGTCTAGCTCGTCTCTTCACCTGGAAGTGGGTCTTGAAACATGTCTCTGGATTCTCACTAGTCAATACAATGCAAACCCTCGTTGTATCAGTCTTTTCTCTAAACTCTTGAAACACCGCCTTCCAATAGTGGATTTTCAAGCATGAACTCATTTTTTAAAAAACATATATAAATGTATATACAAGTCTCAATATTTTTATGATTCAGTCTTACCTATTTTTTTTCAGCCAACTCCAATTACTGACGAGAAGCTCCAGGGTAAAGCTTCAGTTTCTCACAGACCTCTTCCCAACAAAGAGCTCCAGACAGAATTTTTCTTCTGAGGGTGAGAGATGGCGTGGCGGGTGGGTTTTTATCAATGCGATCTCTACAGTAAAGAATAGCCTCTGTCTGCACACATGATGACTACTGGGGCGTGGGAGTGGGGAGTGGAATTTTCCATCAAATCTCTCTCAAATAAAAGTATGCTGAAGAGAGACTCCTCCTCAGACTCAGGGAGCTGTTGAAGTGTGTAGAGCGATCCTCGTGCATACGCAATAAGCGATAGAGAGTGCGTGAAGAGAAATGAGCTAATACAGTTGACTCACTTTCCTTCGTGGTGGCTGCCATCTTGAATTTTTGGAACACTCGAACAGTCTGATCTTCACAGCAAAAATCAAAGAGCCATCCAAATGAAGGGCAACCGATGCTTCGAATGAGGAAATCTTCTGGCATGGAACCTGTTGATTGTTTTACACTCTTTAAGGATGATGTTCACGCCAATGTTCCTGACGACCATCTGAGGACACAGGTTTTTTGCAATACCAAGCGAGGTACCCACCCATCTTCTACGGTGGTAGTTCATCCCTGAGATGTCTGACATATGGTGAAACAGTGTGTATTCTATATTCAAGTGTAGATGTTGGATGGGTACCATGTTCAGTTAGGAATTCCCCTCATGGTGCACCCGAGGATTTTGTATTGCTATTGTATACTTTGTCTACTGAGCGTGAGGCACTAGCGTGTTCATGGGCAATTGAAAAGTTTACCAAAGGGTGTGTGGAAAGCACTTGTTTCCCGAAAGAACACCCAAGCAAAAGAAAGAAAGGGCAATTCCTTTCTTTAGTCCCCTCACTCACCAGGGTTTCCCCACGGTGACATGCTTCATCATTGGGGTCCTCTCAGTCCTCTACGGGCTGAGGCGTGCTGCGACTTGCGGATTTACGTAGGAGCACTAAACAAGACTATGTGTTGTGCAAGTGTTGTGGTGTGGAGTGGTTTAAAGTGGGTTAAAATAATCAACTAGTGGGCCAATCTAAATTTTAATGTTGCTCCTAGCTAATTAATTAAAAAAGTGGGTGATATGCTAGAGATAACTACTGTAATGGGTAAGTGTACCTAGCATACGGTCGACTAGTTTCAAGCTTCCCAAGCTCTTCATCAGGACTACACTGGGACCAGCCCAGTGTAAATACCACTCCTAGAAGACCTAATTAGGTGCATGAATAAGTGAAAAAAACAAAAAACGCTGTGCAAATTTAGCATGCGTTAATCAAAATACATACGTAATGTACGTCTCATGGAACTATTTTAAAAGGCAAAACTGTGCCTCATGGTCGACTGAGGGGGGGTTGGACACTCGTACACTTGTACTCGTCAGGCCACCCGCCGGAAACACCTACTAGTGAACTGCCTCGCCGACCGCATACCGCATACGAGGCAGTTCACTAGTAGGTGTTTCCGGCGGGTGGCCTGACGAGTACAAGTGTACGAGTGTCCAACCCCCCCTCAGTCGACCATGAGGCACAGTTTTGCCTTTTAAAATAGTTCCATGAGACGTACATTACGTATGTATTTTGATTAACGCATGCTAAATTTGCACAGCGTTTTTTGTTTTTTTCACTTATTCATGCACCTAATTAGGTCTTCTAGGAGTGGTATTTACACTGGGCTGGTCCCAGTGTAGTCCTGATGAAGAGCTTGGGAAGCTTGAAACTAGTCGACCGTATGCTAGGTACACTTACCCATTACAGTAGTTATCTCTAGCATATCACCCACTTTTTTAATTAATTAGCTAGGAGCAACATTAAAATTTAGATTGGCCCACTAGTTGATTATTTTAACCCACTTTAAACCACTCCACACCACAACACTTGCACAACACATAGTCTTGTTTAGTGCTCCTACGTAAATCCGCAAGTCGCAGCACGCCTCAGCCCGTAGAGGACTGAGAGGACCCCAATGATGAAGCATGTCACCGTGGGGAAACCCTGGTGAGTGAGGGGACTAAAGAAAGGAATTGCCCTTTCTTTCTTTTGCTTGGGTGTTCTTTCGGGAAACAAGTGCTTTCCACACACCCTTTGGTTAGGTTCTCATAATCTGACGACTCAGATTATTTATTTAATTATATATACAATGGGAGGGTGAACCTAACCGTTAAAAAACCTCTCTTTCCCCCTTCTTTTTTGAGATACAATTGAAAAGTTTGACATGTGTAGGGTACACACTTCATAATGTACAATGATTATCAAATAATGGCGGGTTTTAGAGAAGTTAGGTATTTGTAATGCTTCATCAAGGTAGATTCAGAGCCTGGCTAAATTGCAAGAGTAACATTTTGATGCAAGGGATATTACTGGAGGAACGTAAATCGTGGAGCGGACTGTGCGTCCAGGTTATCGTTCAATGCGTATGATGAATGGGTTGTAGTTGCTGTGGATGTAACAAAAAATCATGGATAATCCAAGAAATAGACCCTGGACACTCACCCATACAGTCAGTTATACATCTGACATATACATTAAATTAATATACTAAAGTAGGGGAGTACAAAATACAGAAAAATCACTGGTTCCGCAAAATTCAAATGTTTATCATATATTTGTATTGCTTTAATTGATGAACATTGTTAGCAAGTATATTACATTCTTATTTGAAAGATTTATACATTCAAAAAAAGGACCACAAAGGTGAAAAACTCTACTGGTAAGTTCCATAAAAAACCTTAAACAAAAATGTCATAGGTACATGAAGTACCTATGCCATTTGTACATGAACACTGAAGTTGCCAACACGTGTTTCACGGACTGAATGTGCTCCTTCAGGGCTGAAACATACACACTAATATGATTCACTTACAGGTGAATAATAAAAATTAACATCAATATGAAAAGAAGTAATAACAAAACAGACTACTTGCCAGCTTAAATTAAACAAAGTGCATAACTTAAATAATGTATTGATTGTCTGATTGAGCTAAACACTGTGGGGCAGATTTACAAGCCCCTTGCGCTGCCAGAGCATTTTTCTGCCGCATATTTACAAGGACAGGAAAAGCTACCCTGCGCGGCTTTTCCTGTCCTTGAAAATACGGCCCCTTTACATGTAGCACTTTGCGTGAAAGGGGCGTTCCATGGGTGTTGCTGTGGGGGTTCCCACGCAACACTCATGGAACCAGACACATTTACAGATTTACCAGAAATCGTAAATCTGGAAAAGCGTCTGAATGCTACGCCTCTCAGGGGAGGCGTAGGGAGGCGCAACGAGGAGAAATGTATTGGTTTTTTTCCTCTTTCTATGCATGCTTCATTCTGCAGCACAGGTAGAATGAGGAAATGACCTCTAATGATTGTTTATGTGCAGGAAGGTTTTTGTTGTAAATATGTCGCATCCCTGTGCTTCCAAACTAACGCAGCGCGGCGTAGCCAAATGATTTGTTGCACCGCGCTGCGTTAGTTTATTGTAAATCTGCCCCAAAATATTTAATAAAAGGCAGCTTCAAACGTATTTTTTGAAAACCACTAAGGCAGACCTAGTGGTTTTTAAGCACTAGGGCAAATCGGTAGGTAGCCTAGTGGTATATTTCACATCCATTTATACTTCAACCAACTGGGGTTCGATACAGGGCAGATATCCTGATATTTCCTACATGTTAGTTTAAGAGTGGCATATCTGACTTAGAAGATGTGGCCCTTTATTACAAGTTAACCTATATCGCAGTGGTATATTCTGTATCGTTTGAATTCAACAAGAAAAATAGGTTCGAGTCTGCTCATGCTTCTTATGCACTTGTTATATTTTTTGGTTACTTTAAGTAAATAAGAAATGGGTTTGTGTTTTTTTAACTCCATTTTGGCAGTACAGGTTGAATTTGAGTTTCAATAGTGAATTGTACTTAATCTTGATCTAACTTAATATATTTGGTAAAAAATGAATTAGTACCTGGTATGTTCGCTCATGTTTCTTGTGATTCTATTGGTCCATTCAATTTTTTTTTCTCTTCTCAGTCATTACTTATCTTGCAAGGTGTTAATATTTAAGAGTTGATTGGTCCGCCTTATATATAATTCTCCCAGTTTTCTGTTTAAACGGATTTTTGCATATAAATACAGATGGAAAATTATATTTTTTCCTTAATCTGTATTTATAAATAGAAACGGAAAAATGCCAGTAAATATGTTTATCTGAGAGATTGTTTGTAGCTACAATAACGTCACATGTTTGCCTTTGTGAATTGCTGAGCCAGGTTTCAGCTGCTTCGGACTCTATCGTTTTGTTAGGTCTCCCCTGTGAAATGGATACATCACAGAAAGAAACCCTTTTGCTGCAAATGTATTTTTCTCTTCGAGTGCAGCCTCGGGTCGGAGAAAAAAACAGAAGGGAAAAAAAAAGTTCAAAACGTAAAAATCAATGAATAAATAAATTAAGCAAGACACAGTGGTCGCAAAGTGGCCAGATCGGTTTTCTTCACACCCAAACATATTAGCGCCACTTTGCAGAGTTTGCCAGCGATGCGCTACTTTCGTTTACTCGTCTTTCCATGAACAGCATTATTTTTCCCAGGTGGGGAAGTGACCCATTCCTGGAGGTACTGCAGTAGGTTTTGCCATAACAAAGGCAGAGGGTAAGGGGCCATCAGGCCTCCTTTTGTTGGAGTATCCTGGCAGGAAGCTAGCACACCTAAAATCAATGAAGGGAAAACAAATGAACACAGCCTATCACTTCACAGGTACTTAAGAGAAGCAGGCTTTTGACTTTCTTCAGTCCCTGCATATAAGAGATAACATTCCACTACTATAGAGATTTAAATACCACTACTTTGTATTATTTCTTTTATAGCGCTACTCACCCCAATGCAGGGTGTCAGAGCACTCTACACATACACATTACATTGACAATAAATCATGTGTGTAAATCAATGCGTGGGTTGTGTTTCATATGAGGTGAGGGTGACAAACTGTAGGGGCCACATGTCCTTCATAGCTGACTGTGCTGTATTAGAAGGATTACAATGTATGAACTGCAAGTAACAAAAGGATCTCTTAGTTAAAAGCAGTTTAACCATCTACATATATCTATCTAAACCTATAGCAACCAATAGTGCATTGTCTATTTAAATGTGAAAAAAAACTAGCTGCAGCGTCTCTTTTTGCTTGCGACTAAAATAAATGTGGATAAATACAGATAAATTGACCAAAAATTAAATATGGATAAATACAGACACAAATGTTAAAAACATAAATACCATGCAACCGGGAGCCCTGCTCATATATAAAAGCAGGACAACTGCAGAGTGGTTTGTGACTTCAAAATGGTTAGATGCGGAAGTTACGAAAAGGTATTTTTTTGCTTCGAGGCAAAAGAGAGATAGACTTGCATTGTGTGTGTGGATGGAGGTTAAATCGAGAAGTAAATTTGTGTATTTTTTGGTTTATTCTAGTGACTCTCCAAAGGTTTTGATACAGATACTTTCTAGCATGATTAGTGATTTCTGACCCTTCAGTGAGCCTGAATTTAAGTGTGACCACACACACAATGATTTTTGATGCAATGTATAAATGTGGGATCTTCTGGAGTTAAAAGCTTCTTTCTCTAACTCCTTGGCCGCGGCGCTGGGGGGGTGCGGGGTGAGCGCGGCGCCGCCATGCTCGTGACGGAACCACGCTGTCATGAGTAACGGGCGAGCTGTGCTCATGACGGCATGGTTCCGTCATGACTCCGCCCACTCATTAATTTGCCCGCACAGGCGGGGAATCAGTGCCGCGTGGCGGAGCGGCCACAGCATGACGGAACCACGCCGTCATGAGCACACGCCGCCCGTGGCTCATGGCGTGGTTCCGTCATGCGCATGGAAGGGGCTAATGGATGATAAGTATGAAATGGTATAGGTAGTGACTGTCCTTTATGTCAGTCTAGACAACATTGTCATAGTTGATTTCTTGTGGTTTCTATGTTTTCATTTGCTGCTTCTTTTTCCTGTGTATGTCCATTACAGTAATTCATTTAAGGTGGTAAGAGCGCGATTTGAGATTTGTTTTCAGTGGACAGGGGGACAACGTGGCACCTGGAGAACTAGTGTTGGCGGGCTATATTTAGTAGCATGCATAGACTTTAGAAGCAGGTTCGCAAGTCAGCATCTGGCTACTTTAGTGCTACGATGTGGCTACGTTTTTGATTTAAGCGTCAAATTGATCTAATTTATTAGCAGTTAGTGTGCTATATTTTGATGTGAGCAAAAGAAAAGAGACACAGATGATGAACGGATGGCAGAGAAAAGCAAACATTCACATCCAGTCAATAGATCTGGGTTAAATCCATCGTTCTTTTGCTCACCATGCCACCCCAGTTTAGACCCAGCCATATGCAAATCAGTCTTGACCCTTTGGCTCATTGGAACAGTCCAGCCCGAAATGCAAAGACCGGTCCTCTCTGCATTGGAAACAAGCATCCTGGGACCGGTTTTGGGGCATCACCCTCATCAGCCAGGCTAGCTTGAATCCAGAGGCATAGTGAGCCCGGGACCCATGTCTGGGTATACCTGGCACACTTAGGTTGAGAAAGCAAAAGACATACAGATTATGGATGGAATGCAGAGCAAATCAAACATTCACCCCCAGTCAATGGATCTGGGTTAAACCCATCGTTCTTTTGCTCACCATGCCACCCCAGTTTAGACCCAGCCTTATGCAAATCAGTCTTGACCCTGTGCCTAATGGGAACAGTCCAGACCGAACTACCAAGCCAGGTCCTCCCTGGACCAGAAACAAGCATCCTGGGACCGGTTTCTGAGCATCACCCCTCATCAGCCAGGCTAGCTTGAATCCATCTATGTTTGTTACTTTGTTATATAGATGAAGCATCCTGTTCATTTGAAACATACTTGCAGGCTGGTTAAAAGCACATATAAATAATAAAAATCAATTTTCATTCCAGTTAAGAATATGTAACAATTCTAAACAAAGTAAACCATAGTTCCTAGATGGCTAGCTAAATCAATGTTTCAATACTAGTCATGGAAATGAAGACAAGTGTACTGACAGACCCCAGTGTTCTTTTTAATCCTGCTCCTCTGCCACCCCGAGAACTTCTGGTCTGACCTCTACTTATCAACCATACTGCAAATAAATATTTACTTAAAGTAGTCACAGTATATACAGAGATATCCCTTTTCAGTATCCTTAAAGCCTCAGCATGCCTTCTAATGGTTACACAATGGACGGATCCATTTCTCTCTAGGCCTCTTAAATGCAAGGCAAAAAACAGAACGCGGCTTCACTTTTCCTTAGCTGACAGGGAGCACACTGTGCAGAGATCAGTACGATCATCGCTTCTGCCAACATTCCATGTTGATGTAAATGTCCCAATTTCAAGTGTATCATAGCAGAACTTCAAATACCAGTTTTTTGACAATTGCTGCAGGTGTATGACTAAAAAACCTTGTATAAAGGAGAATCTTTAACAAGAAGAAATTGATTTGTCAATCTCCCAAGGCTAGATGTATGCAGGAGATTACCCTGGATATATTCCCAATAGCAGGTTTTTAGCTACTTCTTTGAGGCAAGAGTCAGTGAAGCAAGGTCTGTTCAGAAAGAGCGAAGTCCCAATTTTGCAAACCAGGATTGGACATCCCTGAACATCGGGAAAGTCAAGGATTTGTCAATAGAAATCAATTTCTTTACCGCATTTCGATATGGCTTGAGTTCCTTTGTGGTCCACATCCTCAACCAGTGTGCAAGTGGCCTTAAGCGTGCTATTTCTTTCACCCGTCAGACTGTCGCGTCTAAAAACATGGGAATTAGGGGGGTGCTCTTGGGAAGATGGAGAAGTGGACGGAAACACTTAGTTTCACTTAGGATGGGCGGATCTGTGTTTACATGGCCCCATATTTCAGCACCATATAAGGCAGCTGATTGGATCTTTAATTTATAGACCTCAATAGCCAGGAGTTAAGGCCTCGTAGTAGACCTCTAGAATGTGTTATAAATAGGTGAGGCCTGGTATTGGAGCATTGCCTTCCTCTTCTGAATGTGGGGGGCCCCAAGAGACCTTGCTATCCAGCATAATACCGAGGTCTATATTTCCTTGGCAGAGACTTTTTATTTATTTATAATTCTTTTTATTAATTCAATCAATATCATTCAATTTTTCAGATATCTTCGAGAGGAAGTGAGGTAATACATATACATATGTTGACATCAGCTTGCTACAACACTAACATGAGTAAACTACACATTCACGGGTCCAAAGACTCTTCCGTTGTGGGAACCACGGGTTGGCTAAAGATACCCCCTCTATACACATTCCACTTGTTCCAAACCGCTATCCATTTCTTGGGACAGCTCTGTGCTGTGTATACCGTCTTCTCCCTAAACATGCACCAGTCCATGTCTGTTTTCCACTTGGTTATGGTAGGTGACACTGCAGCTCCCCACAACTGTGCAATATTTCGCTTGGCAATCATAAATCCCAATGTAGCCCACAGCTTTTCTTTACTGGATAGATCTGTGGGCTCCCATACATTCAGGAGACACCTCTTAGCTTCAGGATAGACAGTCATTTCAAGCACCTCACTCATTACTTCATGCACTCTGTACCAGTATCGTTGTATGTGCTCACACTCCCATATTATGTGTATGAAAGTGCCTAGTTGGTTACAATTCCTCCTGCACTCTCCCCCCTCCGCCCGCCCCATATGGACCAGATATACACCCTGTGAAGTATTTTGAGCTGGACAAGACGTAGTCTTGCGGAGATGGCCACTTCCAGCGGGGAGGCCACTGCCTCCTGCCATTCCTCCTCATTCAGTTCCAGCCCATCACCCACCCAATGTTCCCTTGTCTGTACCAGGGGATCTGGAGAGTTGTTTATCAACTTTTTATAAGTAAGGGAGATTGCTCTTTTAGGAAGGTGCCCGTCTAACAACCTATCTTCTAAAGGGGAAGCTTCCATGGGGGAGGCACCGGTCTTCATGTGTGCCTTCAATGCATATCAGATTTGTAGGTACCTGAAGTGCTCGGAGTTGACTAGTCTGTATTCCATTTTTAAGCGGTTCAAATGTGAGAATATCCCCCTTCTTCCACAGGTCTCTAATTCTCGAGATGCCAATAAGATCCCAATTATCAAACCCCTTCGAGGTTCTCAGAGTTTCCAGCTGGTCCGAGTCCCAAAGCGGAGTCGCCTGTGTAAGTTTCCGCTCCCACCCCAGACTTTGGGTCGCTGCATGCCAGATATGAGCCAGGTGTTTTGTTGGTCCCTTAAGTTGGAATTTGCGGGGTTTGGAGTAGAGGGCTCTGTTATAGTTCCCCCCCAGGTAATTCCCATGGGTCCATGGCATAGCCGGGGTCGTTGGGACTCTGATAGGTACCCTGATTGATGGCTGCCAAGTGTGCCGCCCAGTGGTACTTCTTGAGGTCTAGATGCCCAATTACCCCATTATACCAGGGCAGGACCAATTTATTCAGCGCTATACAGGACCATTTTCCCACAGTAGCTGCCACTGCAGCCCTTCAATCTCCCTGTAGTATTCTGCTGTTGACCACATTGGGGGTGTTCTGCAGAGCATACAGAAGACGCGGCAAGGTCATCATCTTAAAAAGGGCGGCTCTCCCTAGCATTGAGACTGGGAGCTCCTTCCAACTAGCTATATCATGCCATAAGCTCTGAAACGGGGGGAGTAAGTTGCGGTCATAGCGACATTTGGGATCTGCCATGACGAAGATCCCCAGGTACTTGAAACCCACCTTTGTAGTTTGAATCGGGCAGTCACTAGGCAGGAGGGGAGGTTCTCCACTGAGAACGAACATAAGGGATTTACTCCAATGAATGGAATACCCTGAGAATCTGCCTAATACCGTAAATATATCCAAAACGCTACAAAGGGACCTTTAGGGGGAAGCTAAATATTGAAGAATATTATCTGCATATAAAGAAATGTGATTTTTCCAGTCCTCCGACCATCGCAAATCCTGGAAAACTGGATCTTTGCGGATCCATTGTGCTAACGGCTCCAGGGAGAGGGCAAGGGGGACAGTGGACACCCCTGACGGGTCCCGCGACTTAGGATAAAGGTTGCAGATTTTTTGTTGTTGACCACCACTTCTGCCAGTGGTTCTGAGTAGAGGAGCTTGACCCACCCAATAAAACCTGGCCCACACCTCAGTTTTCCCAGGACCGCAAAAAGGTAAGACCATTCGATGGTATCGGATGCCATGGTGGCATCTAACAAAACGATTACTGCTGCTTCCTGGACTGTTGTTACCCTGCCCAACACTCCATGCACTCTCCTTAGGTTCAGTGCTGTGTTACGCTGGGCATGAAGCCCGATTGATCAGGGTGCACCAGCCTGCTTATGACTCGAGTGAGCCTGTTTGCCAAGTGTTTTGCCAAGAATTTGGGTTCTGCATTGAGCAGAGAGATCCGTCTGTAAGGGGCACGGTCACATCTGGGTTTGCACTCTTTATGACTAGTGACCAATGTTGCTAATCTCTGGTCTGCTGGCAACAAACCCACTTCCTACTTTCTATGAACATGGCTTGTAGATAAGGGGCGAGCCTATCCGGTCTTAGCTTATAGAGTTCAATGGGCAGGCCATTCGGTCCCAGCCCTTTCCCGGCCTGGAGGTTTCTAATTGTGTGCGCAATTTCGTCGTTGGTGAGATCGCTGTCTAACTCTGCCGCTTCTTCCTTGGAGAAGGTAGGGAGTCGTATGTCTTTGAGGAGGTTCTGAGAGTCAGTACCACCCACCAAAGTGTTCGATTGATCTGTCTTACGAAAGTGGGCTGTAAATTCGTTAGCAATCTCTTGTGGGTCTGTGAGCGCTGTACCCCCTTTATCAATCAACTCCAGAACCAGCCTACTTGCCATTTCTTTTTTATCAAGCCATGCCAGCAGTTTCCCCCCTTTGTGCCCCAATTCATACACTCTCCCGTTCCTCTCCTTCCCCCATTTCTTTGCTCTGTCTGTGGGTATGACCTTGTACTCGTCTCTCTTCAATTGTAAGATATGGAGTTTCTCCTGGTCGTCCTCTACCCCAAGGTCCTCCTCCAGCCGGAGGATCTCTCGCTTGACCTCAACCAGTTCTTTCTGTTTCTCTTTCTTTACTCCCGCTATTAGAGAAAGTGCTTGCCCCTGCATGACTGTCTTAAAATCTTCCCACAATGTTAGGGGGAGTCCACCGTGCCCTCATTTTCTTGGAAGTAGTTTTCTAGGGTCTGAAGGAGAGCCTGTTTATCTACCGGGTTAATGAGGTACCATGGGTTTATGGGGGCGATTCGCCCCACTCTAGCAGTTCCTAGGACCAGGTGGGTCCATAGCGGGGAGTAGTCTGCAATGCCATGGGCCATGTGTTTGATTTCACGGATGTTAGTGATTTGTGACGCAGGCGCCAGCAGGTAGTCCATACGAGACAGGCTGTTGTGTGCTCCTGAGTGAAAGGTGTACTGGTAGTCGTTTGGTTGGTACGCCCGCCATACGTCAGACAGCCCCAGGGCATCTAAAAAATGTGGGAGCCAGCGGATAGAAGGACTTATGTCACGGGGTGGGTAGCGATCCCATTCGCCCGAGACCACTGAGTTAAAGTCTCCTCTTACCAGTAGGAGGCCATCTGGGAGGGAAAGTTAAATTGAACCTATGTCTTTGAATGTGATGTTCTGAAGGCCTGGTGGTACATAGACAGACATTAAGGTCAGCGTGATCCCCTCCCACTGTCCCGTGACTGCCGTGTATCTACCTCTGCCATCATCCCATACTGCTTGAATGGAGAAGGGAAAAGATTTTTTATGAGCATGACCCCCACTCCCCTGGAGCCAGTTGTAAATCCTGCGTGGGCAACTAATTTGTATCCCCATCTACTCAGCACTCTACAGTAGTGTCCCATTAGGTGTATTTCTTGGAGGAGCACTATGTCCAGGGAATATCTTTTAATATGCTGCAAAACAATGCACCTTTTGATTTTGTTCCCCAACCCGTCGACGTTCCAGCTCAACAATTTCAGGTTTTTATTCCAGTGTGTACTCATGTTGATCACATTGATTTCCACCTCCCTCTTGATTCATCTGGACTGACATTGTTGAACTAACTAGAACAAACTTAAACATATAAACCCATTCCCAACCCACCCCCTGCTGCCCTGCACTTTAGACCTAAAACTGCCCATGCGTGTTGCAATGCAGAGTGCCTATTGCCCAAACTAAGAACTAATTGTAGAAACAGAGGGGTGAGGTGTCCTACCGCCCGCTCCCCCACCGTACATCGAACCATTGTTGCACCTGATCCCGAACATGCCACCCTTCATATTTAACACAGGTCTATTGGAGTCAACCTACCGAGCAGTTATCCCTCACTGCCCCAACCATTGCAACCTTGCTTGATAGATACATACTGTGAGACCAATAAGACAGCAGATCCCCCAGGATAGGAACAAGATCCAGTCCAGTTCCTTGATTCTTCAGGTCAGCCTCTGGCATTATGTTCACTAGCATCTCTACAACCCTCCCGCCAGTCCGCCGCCGCCTCTGGATTTTAAAATTACCAGGCCTCCCCTTCTGATTCAACCCTGAGCCGGGCCGGGAACAGCATTGAGTATTTTATCTCTCTGTCTCTAAGCTGCATCTTGATGGCAAGGAAGGAGAGCCTCTGCTTTTGTACCACCTGGGTGAAGTCAGCAAAGAAAAGAATGTCTGCATTTTCTAACCTGGGAGGCGAGCCCCTCTTGTCTGCCTGCAATATTACATCTCGGTCTCTAAAGTTAAGCAGCCTGGCCAGTATTGGTCTGCCCCCGGGGACTCTGTGGGATCTTTCGACCACATAGAATTTTGATAGGCCCCTTGGTTGCAAATGAGTCGTAATAAGGTCCTCTACAAAAAGATCAGTCGCCTGCCCCTCCGCCTTCTCCAGCACACCAAGTATATGGATGTTGTTGCACCTGGTGCGCTCTTCATAATCATCCAGTTTCTCTTCCGCAAGTTTCTTGAAAGCTTTCAGTTCTTGCATTTCGCGTTGCAGTTGTGAGGTGTCCTCGACGAGGCTAGCAGTAGTGATCTCCACTTGTTGGAGTTTCCCGCTCATTTTGATGAGGTCTGCCCTGATAAGGGACACTTCCGTCGTTATGGTATCCATTCTTTGTTCCATCGAGGTCCTGATCCGGAGATTGCCGTCATGACGTCCTTAAGGGTGAGCTCTTCGCTGTCCCCCTTCTCCGTCTTTATTGGTTTATCTCCGTTTTTGGGATCCGGCACACCTTTCAGTACCTAGAGTCGATTTGTTCGCGCAACGGAGTGGGTAGGCGCGTGTGTGCTCGTTGTTTCCAGGGGGCTCCGCCGAGAGAGAGAAGATCCCCAGCAGACACCCCCGGTAATCCTGTTTCCCGCTACGATCCGTCCGTCCGATTAAGCCCGCTATGTTGCAGGTCCCTGGGTCCCAGCGCGGCCAGGAGTCCAGTCAATTAGTGCACCCGTGGGGGGGCAGCACACACCCACCGCCGTGGGATGAGTCTACAGGTCTGCTCTTGTTGCCTCCAAGGGGTGCCGCTAGCGCAGAGGAGGGAAGGTGGTGCTGGACTTAGTGGGAAATTTTCCTCTGTCCTCGGCTCCAGCTGCTGTAGCTCCCTTCTGTGAACTGGGACCTTTACTGTGGCAGTACACTGTCCCCAATGTGGTCGACTGCCTGGTCTAGCAGCGTATCTGTAAGGAGCTTCACTCACCCGCCGCCTCTCAGTAGTGTATTTCTGATCTGGGCGCCAAACTCAGCACACTCTCGGCCTCCCCTCCGTGCGCGGGCCCCAACCACGGTCTCTCATGTTGTCGACGCCCGCCCTCCTGCGCGCCAAACTCGGCTCCGATAACTACTTCAGGGCCCCGCCTCCGACTCAGTAGAGGCTGCAAACTCCGCCGGTGTGAGAAGTTGGCCTGGCATATGCTGGTCACTAGTTTAAGTGGCCACCTTGCACCTGGCCAAATTGACTCTTATGGTAGATAGGTTTAAGACAACCTTTTAAAGAAAGCTATCCTAGTGGTAGCTGTGGAGAGCAGCCTTCAGGCTAAGTCTCAGAGGAATGTAAAGCAGCTTGTTTTACCTTATAATCTCTTGAATTACCAAATGAAAGGACACCACACAGGTATATATATAAAAAATAAATGTATTTATTTCTAGACAGACTCTACTAATCTCTTTATGAGATTAGAAGTCAGGAACATATGCACAAATCAATGTTTCTCAATAAACTAAGCCCTTATATGGCTGGGGTCCTAGGGGCGTACCAGACCATATACTAAAAAAGAGGTTTAGGAATGTCGACTTGCAAGGGGAAAAGGCCTAGGGCCTTTAGAATCGCTGGGGCCTCACTAATCCACCCAAGGCAGGTAAGTAAAGGACCCACGGGAGACGCGTGCAGTGTGAGAACAATAGGTTCCCTATTGATTTCAATGGAGCAAGTCGCGGTTGGATTTTTAAAGTTTTAGGGTACTTCGGGAGAGTCTACAAGCAAGCCACTTACAAGGTAAGGACTTCGAGGGCCAACACCCACAGTTGCACTGGAGTGCACGAGTTACCTCACCCAGGAAAGCCGGGTGCATAGGTGTCTTTTGGTGTCGGGTCGCGGCGTCGTTTTCAATGGAAGCCGAAGAAGATTTGCAGCTTGTGAAGACTGGAGAAGTGTCCGGTGGAATCCAAGGCTGGATTCAGAAGAAGGAAAACCTGAAAGCAGAAGGGACAGTGTTAACAGTCACTTGCCAGTGACCCGGGGCCAGGAAGATGGATGCCCACGGTAGTCGGGTGATTTCAGGTGATTCACGGGTGTCTTGACTCTTCAGCCATGAGATCCAGGAGGTGTCAACAAGCCTTGGCAACAGCAAGTCTCGTGGAATGTGAAGAAAGTCAGCAGTGCAGACCAGCAAGGTCTGAGGGACTCACCCAGCAAGGGTAAGTCAGGCAGGCCTGGAGCAACCAGTGGAGCCCTTTGGTTTGATGAAAAAGTCTTCAAGGGACCCACAAGCCAACCGGCAAGGGATCGCGAAGAGCCCACGGTCACTCGGGACAAGGTAGGCCTCTGATTTTCAAGGGAAATCCTGCTGGAGGCTTGGACCACAAGTGGTCCAATGCACAAGTTCGTAGAACGTCGTGAAGGGGTTGCACTCGACAATAGTGCACAGTACCCGAGTATTGCTGTTCCTCGTCACTCGTGGGGTCCACTCGCCACAGGTTTGCTGGGGACTCACAATGGCCGTCGAGAAGTCAGGAAATCTACTTTTGGGGCTGCAGGGACTTCGGACTCTGGAGGGAGCTGGAAAGTTTGCGACCGTTGATTCAAAGTTTTGGTGCCTGCCAAGCAGGGGAGTCACTCCTTGACTCCAAGGGAGATTCTTCAGTCTTCCAAAGGTAGTGGAACGTCGAAGGTCCAGGATTCTTCTTATATGTCGTCATCCAGGGATATCTAGTTTGCAATGGCAAGGTTTCCCTCTCTGATACTAAAGGAAAGGGAGGGACTAGCTCTATGACCACTTCTCTGGGAGGGTCAGGGGAGTGGGTGGTTACACCCACTTCCCTTTGTCCAGTTTCGTGCCAGAGCAGGGGCTGGTAGCCCCTGAACCGGTTTGAGCTGGCATATGCACAGAGGAGCCTACTGCAGAGAATAGACTCTGAGGGCTGCAGAGGGGCCCTGCTCAGGCAAAGGCACCCACTCACATGGAAAACCAAGCACCCTGCCCTCAGGATTGCTAGGGCCTGCCTTAGGGGTGACTGTTAGGTTTATATGTGTGTGTAAGGTGAGCTATAGGGAACCTATACCTCAGTGAGGAGTGCTAACACTACCTCACCCAGGCTGCAGTAGCAGGCCTGTGGTGTCAGATTTAGTCTGCTTCCCAGGGGTGGCATAATACATGCTTCAGACCCTGGTAGGCCTGTGAAATACCTATGCCCTTGGTACCTAAGGTACCATATACTAGGGGCTCATAAGGTACCACAGTATCCAATCACTAGTGCATCTAATATACACTCCAAGTTGTTTAGAGAGAATAGAGAGACTGGGGCCCTGATTAGCAGGGACCCAGCCAGACTATAGCCAAAAACCAGTGTTAACGTCAGAAAAAAAGTGGGGGCAACATAAGTGCAGATCCTACTCTCCTACACAACCCCCCTCCAAACGCAGGGACACTAAACTAACCTTGACCAGTTGAGTCTTCGTGTTCTAAGTGGAAATACCTTGAGAGTCCATCTGCATTGGCATGTTGGGTCCCAGGTCTATGTTCCACTGTATAGTCCACCCCCTATAGGGAAATGGACTACCTTAGCAGTTTTGGGTTTTCACCTTTCATCTGTTTAAGCCATAGGAGGGACTTGTGGTCAGTCTGAACTATGTAGTGAGTGCCAAACAAGTATGGCCTCAGCTTCTTCAGGGCCCACACCACAGCAAAGGCCTCCCTCTCTATAGCTGACCAAAGTTTCTCTCTAGGGGTCAGCCTTCTGCTTATAAAAGCTACTGGCTGGTGTTGACCTTCATCATTCAGTTGAGACAGTACAGCTCCCACACCCAGCTCAGAAGCATCAGTTTGGACAATTAACTTTTTGGTGTAGTCTGGACTCTGTGAGATGGGGGCAGAGCACATGGCCTGCTTCAGGTATTCAAATGCCTTTTGACAGCTAGCTGTCCACTGAACTTTTTTTGGCATTTTCTTTGAGGTAAGAGCATTTAAGGGGGTCGCTATAGATCCATATCCCTTAACAAACCTCCTATAGTACCCAGTCAGGCCCAAAAAGGCTCTCACCTGTGTCTGGGTGGTTGGAGCTTCCCATTCCATTATGGTCTGCAATGGTTGAACCTGGCCTCCACCCACAAGGTGGCCCAGATACACAACCTGACTCTGCTCTATCTGGCACTTTGTGGCCTTGGTAGTGAGGCCTGCTTTTTGCAGGGCCCCCAAAGCATTTCTGAGGTGGACCAGGTGATCCTGCCAGGTGGAACTAAAGACAGCAATATCATCTAGATAAGCTGAGCAATAAGTTTCCCTACCTGTCAGAACTTTGTTCACCAACCTGTGGTAAATATTTCATTACCGGTACTATTTTTATGCGGTAAAGTCAAGTAAGAATAACTCAGTAAATATAAGAGGCAGAATCCGTGGTATTAGAGGGTTTTAAAAGGCTTTATTCCTATACAAAGGAATGTAATTCGAATTACAGGCTTCTATTCCATCACCACGAAAGTTCAGGAAGGAAGGACATACATTATTGACAGGTAATCACTTTTATAAAAATTACATTATAGTGTAACAGATGCAGGAGGCGTAACAGCTGATAAGAGAGATAAAATATGAATACGTAACCAAAAAAGGCGTAAACATGGGTGTAACTAAAATACGTCATTAAACATGATGTCACAAATGGGTGGATCCATAAGAGAATCCTGCAATGTCAGCAGAAATATTTGGCAGAGATGCGTGCGCAGCCGCATGACGTGTGATTGACGTGCAACTAGAGGGTGAAGGGGACTTGACATTTAGCTCTACATGTGGAGACAGAAGTCTGAGGGTCATGTCAACCTAGTCCCAAATCATATCTAATATCCTATGTTTAAAGAACTGTGTTATCCAAAAGGAAAGGTCTCTTCGGACGGAATCTATTCTATACTGACTGTTAGTGCGTGTACGGGCGTCTAAGTGTCTACGTGAGATGCGAGGGGGCAGGAATCCTCCATGGTAACGGGGCTATGAATTACTTGCACGAGGACAGTGAGGCCTGGCCCTTTGCATGGTAGCTAGAGGAATGTTTACCTAAACTACTAGACAAGAATGCATCGGATGAGGAGCGAAGCAGATAATCTTGAAGGTGAAATACAGTTTTTGGCAGGCAACTGGCTGGATCAGGCACCGTTAGCCGCGCAGGGAGTAGGACAAAGTTCATGGATACAGATGCTGGCTCAGACTGGAGCTTTCAGAGGCAGAAGGCAGGAAAAGGCTTGATGACAGAATTCAGGGCCTACTCGCCTGGATCTGTAAAATGTGGAGAGTGAACCACATAAAGTCGGTGGCCTTTCATACTTAGGAATGGAATATCTGACCCATTCATGGTGGATCTGAAAGAGGACATGTTGACGGTGGACGCACATATATTTGCGTCTTCGAAACTGGAACTGGAGGGAACATACATGTACTTGTAGCATGCACATGGAGCCGTTGGGGTCTACGATAGGGGACATAACTGATCACAAAATTCATATTTCCTCATTCCCTCCTTGTCCCCTACGGACCCTCAGGAGATATCGATCTTCATCAATCCATCGATCTGTTCATATAGCATCATTTGTTCTTCTTTCTTCTTCCGGTATTTTGAATGAAAACTTGGATGTGGGATACACGATGTGGCACACAGACCACAAATCGCTGGCCCACATTGTAGACATAAGCAGCAACTGAATAGTATGAGAAAGCCAATACCTAGGAAGGATAGGATTCTCCATCCCCAGGCTGACAACACGCCCCAGAACCAACCGGACCAAGTCCAGGTGCCTGGACTCTGGTGTATCTGGCTTATAATCTTATGAAGGCGGGTTATGGCTTTATATACTGACGGCGAATTTTCTGGTATGAAAATGCAGCAACTTGATCCGATGACCCTACAAGCTCCGCCCCTATCGGCCAGGATGACGTCAAGGACAAGACGATTTTGAAGTACAACAATCCGCATAGCAGACTGCTCTTCTGTTAAATTGCCTAAGGCGGAAATAGTTTCGTTCACTACTGCTTCAAGGGTTCTGGTTAATCTACGTATCAGCTTACTATTAGTGACGGTACCTATATAGGGAAAGAATCCTTTATTGAAATCTGTGTATTTTTCCCATGCTGTTTCAGTGTAATCGACAATTGGAAGATCTCTCTGTTGTCTATTGTGTACTAAGTGGGTATTTCTGTGATAATCAGGCGGTGCTAGGAAAACAGGTGGCAGAAGGAATGCTATGTAACAGGTACCATCCCAATCTAGAGGTAGACATATATATGCGGTCTGGCCACATATGAAGTAGGAGTGATGGGAAGCTCTAAATGTAGACTTGCCTTGATCACTGAATTTTATTACAGTATTGCATTTACTATGGCCCATGTGTATGGAACCATTCTTTCTTACACATAATTCCCCTTTTACTGGGAATACTGACATGACGGGCAAGATTGGTGTAGCTTCGGATTCAACGTTCAGGATCATGAGGTTAAGTGTAAAATTACCTAATCCATATACTTCATTTTCTAGATCAGTTCCTGTTCTTTTGGGAAGTCCCTCCTTGTTAGGGTAGCAGACTTTAAGCAGAACTAGGTTCAGGTTTCCCCATACCCAGTTGTCTTGATAAACTGTGGAATTTGAATCTAAGGAATTAATCAAACTAAACCATGCTCCACAAGAGCCATTGTGTGTGAACGGATATGGAAAGAGGGGCAAAACTCCCTTATAGTTTTGATAGGGAGGGAGTCGGCCACATATCCAACAATTGGTAGCATTGCTGGTCTGATGAGAATGATGTAACATACTAATGAATGTGTTGTTGCGCAGCGCAAATCTATAGGACAACTCATGCGGAGGTAATTCGCTAAAAGAATGTTCTGCAGTTACATTGTAAGCACGTTTAAGAATAGGGTAATACATATGCAATAGTATGCTGAAAACGATGATCAGAAGACTTAGAAAAAACAAAATTAATAGTGTTACTGTGCAGTGACTACGAAGTGATTTACAATACGCATGTTTTTTCAGCTGCGTCTGCTGATTTCTTTCTCTATTCCGGTCTAGAGGATACATGTCAGAGACAAATTCAACCGATTCACCTTGGAGAGGACTTAAACAATCAAATTGTCTGACTTGCTAGACCTCAATTTTAGTTTATAAAGTTCTGGTTTTGATTTCTCAACCAAGGGGAGCTTTGAGTCTGTCTGTGAGGGAATACAAGGTTGAGTATTCACACTGGGTGGTAGTCCATAAAATTTCTTGATATGACTCGAGTGCAACCACCCTTTGCGACCCTCAATCTTCACGGCAGTCCTTGTAGTCAGTAGAACCAACTTAGGCGACTTCCACCTAGGATCCAGTTGGGTCTTCCGGTCGAAATTCCTGACCAAAACCAGGTCACCAGGAACCACGTCATGGGGCTTCACCTCAGTATTATCGGGAAAAGCTGCGGTTACCTGTGAACGACAAGATTGTAGTGCAGACATCAAGGAAGCCAGGTAATCTGTCAGCATATTACAGTCAACATCAGTTATTTTGCGAGGTATAGGCGTCCCCCACATATTTGGTGGTCTACCGAAGATCACCTCATACGGGGATAGCCCTGTTCGAGAATGTGCTACCATTCTCATGTAAAAGAGCGCAACTGGTAAGGCTACTATCCAGTCGACACCTTTTTCCCTACATATTTTGGACAATCTAATTTTCAGAGTTTGATTATGGCGTTCCACGAGACCTGCTGCCTCGGGATGTCGGACACAGTGGAATTTCCATTGGTAGCCTAACAAAAGGGAAACGTGTTTCATTAGTTCGGATGAGAACGGCTGGCCGTTATCTGAGTAGACAACACGTGGTAAACCGTACCGTGGGAAGAATTCTCGAACTAACTGTTTGGCAGTAGTCGGGGCGGTGTAATCTGAAACCGGGTAAGCTTCTGTCCAACGGGAAAGAGCACAGACAACTACGAGAACATATTTGAATCCTCGACATCGTTCCATCTGGATATAATCCATCTGGAGGACTTCAAAAGCATGATCGGGAGGTTGAAATCCACCCTGCTCTACGGGGATGCTTTTACCTGGATTAAACTGACAACATATCATACAGGTACGAACTTTTTGTTTAGCTGCTGCTCGCAAGTGTTTGTTGAACCAAATGTGTTGAATGCTGTCTAGCATAGCTTTCTCTCCTAGGTGCGCTGGACTATGTATTGTATTAATGATGACTTGAACCATGGAGTCGGGAAGAAACCATATAGATTTTTCCTTCGTCATCCATCCTTGATCCGTTTGGATCCCTCCTAATTCAGTCCATTTCTTTATTTCTTCTGGTGTAGCATGTGTCTGTATGTCAATTACATCAAGGGCGGGATCCTTAACTGTCATGCAGTGTGTTGGTGTCGGAACTATTGTCTTTGTCATGTCAGTTGTGTGAGTCTTATTCTGAGCAGTCTGTTTAGCTGTTCTGTCAGCTAGGTCATTACCCTGAGAAATGATATCGGTAACTTTTGTATGGGCTTTGCATTTCATAATCGATATTGAAGTAGGTAGATGAATCGCGTCTAATAGGGCTTGAATGAGGGGTCCGTGTTGGATGTGGGCACCGTGAGAAGTTAAATAACCTCTCTCTCGCCATAGTACGCCGAAGTCATGGACGACTCCGAATGCATAACGTGAATCTGTGTATATGTTGACTTTCTTATTTTTGGCTTGAATACAGGCTTGTGTCAGAGCGATGAGCTCTGCTGCTTGAGCTGACAAAATGTTAATACAATTTGTTTCAATGACTTCAGTGTCTGTTGTGACTGCGTAAGCGGCCACTAACTCTCCTGTACTTTTTCTCATACATGACCCATCTACATACAATGTCAAGTCTGGATCTGACAATGGGATATCTGTCAAGTCTTGTCTGGGTTTCGTCGTGATAGTAATGACTTCGACACAATCATGTGCCAATGGATCTGTTCCGCCTACTGGTAACAGTGTGGCAGGGTTTAATGTATTACAACGTCTGATTTCTATGTGTGGCTGAAATAATGTTAGTTCGTAACCAGTGAGTCTCGCTATAGTCAAGTGTTGTGTTTGTGTGCGGTTCAAGAGAACCTCTACTGCGTGTGGTACTTGTACTGTCAATTGATGTCCTAACACTATGGCATCGCTTTGTCTGATAGCTAAAGCTGTTGCTGCCACTGATTTCAGGCACGCAGGAAGAGCCTTAGCTACTGGATCTAATGTACTAGAGAAATAAGCACATGGTTTGTGTGATCCTGCTTGTTCCTGAGTGAGTACTGACAAGGCAGTACCTTCGCGTTCTGTAACAAAGAGTGTAAAAGGCTTACTGTAACATGGTGTTGCTAAAACAGGTGCTTGGCATAAAGCTTTCTTTAAGCTTTCAAAGGCATGTGTATGTTCTTGAGTCCAAGGGAGGACAGTCGATGTGGCTGCCTCCTGTGTTGTTAACTGGATGAGTGGTTTTGCTAGAAATGCATATTGAGGGATCCACTGCCTACAGTATGAAGTGAGGCCTATAAAAGCCCGTACCTCTTTTTGTGTCTTGGGTGGTGGCATGTTAGCGATTAACTGGATACGGTCGGGTGTAAGCTGCCTTCCCTCCTTGGACAGCGAGTGCCCAAGGTAAACAACTCGCTGGACACAGAATTGCAGCTTAGAAGGGGACACCTTGTGCCCCTTGTCGGCCAGAAATTGTAAAACCGTCAGTGACGCTGTTTCACATTCAGGTTCGCTTCGGGCGGTGATCAGCAGATCATCGACATATTGAAGCAAGGCAGTGTTAACTGGCATGTGGATACTGTCAAGTTCTCGTTTCAGTGCTTGGCTATAGATGCTGGGGCTTTCTGTAAATCCTTGAGGTGCGCGTGTAAATTTAAAACTTCGTCCATTTAAACTGAATCCGAACAGATATTGACTTTCCGGATCTATTGGGACGCTAAAGAAAGCATTCTTGAGATCAATTACAGTGAAGAACGTTGCTTCCGAGTCAATAGCTGTTAGTAATGAAGAGATATCTGGGACCACAGGGTATTGTGGTACAATACATTTATTTAATTCGCGCAGATCAATAACTAATCGATATACTGGTGGTGCTTTTGGATCCGTTCTTTTAAGAATCGGAATTATCGGGGAATTACATACATTGGAGTCGGTTTCAACAACCACTCCTTGTGTAATGAGCTCGGCAATGATTTGCAGCAAAGCCACAACAGCATCGGGTGGTAATTTGTATTGTCGTATTCGTGGTAATATTACTCCTGTTTTTAATGTGACACGATATGGTGTAATATTCATACAACCAACATCAGTGGGGCCTTGTGCCCATAAATGTGTAGGTAAATTCTGCAGTCGGTGATCCATGTCTCTGGACACGTAGTGACCTTTGAAGTCACGTAGAAATAGTCGTACTCCTTCCGGAGAACAACATATTATAGCTCCTAGAGCTTTCAATGTTTTTATACCTAACAAGTTTTCTGGACATGATTTAGTAAGCAATAAGTCTGTAGTACGTGTCAATGGACCAATCGTAAATGGAAGAGGTTGTGTTACATCGTTTATTATAGGTTTTCCTGAGAATCCAAGGGAAATATTCTGTAAGCCTGAGAGTGGTGCCCTTGGAACTTCACTGCGTCTTATAGTTGTTCTGCTTGCCCCTGTATCAATTAAGAACTTTCTGTCTTCCCCTAATAGTTCACTATGTACATAAGGTCCCTCCTGGTCTACAGGAACCTCAATAAGGGGTAAGCCAACTTCCCTCTCTAGGCTATTTCATGTGTATCGCTGATAATCGGGATAATCTGCTTGTGCATACTGATACATTTGTTGTGTTGTTGCTTGTGTTGCAGCAATAGGCTGCGCTTGTGGTGGTGCTACGGTCTGTTGTGGAGCTCCCTGTTGCGGAGCTAGTTGTTGCGGAGCTAACCTAGGTTGTGCATGCTGAGGGATTGGTTGTTGATTCTGATCCTGTCTAGGTGGACGTGGTCTCTCCTGAGTTCTACCTGTAGCAATATTATGTTTCAGGACTGGACAATCGTGTATATAATGACCTTGTTGTTTACAATAGTTGCATGTCCCTTTCGTAGGACCTGCGGGATCACCCTTTTGATGACCATTAGCTGGGACTGACTGAGCAACAAGCATTTTCATTTTTGTATCTTTCATACGTCTTTGTTCGTGTTCTTGTTCTTCTTTAATTCTATTGTGGTGATATTGTAACATCTGTAACATCTGTGATGGGGTATTACCTTGCCAGGTACTTTCGAATTTCAATACTCTATTCTTAACTTGCAGCAGGGAATTTTCAACTAATTTTGTCACAAACAGATGTGGATATGACTCACTACTGGCTTTTATGCCACTATTTATACCAAAACATTTTTCAAATCGGGAATAGAAATCACTAGTGTCTTCATCTGGTTTTTGTTTACAGGCTGAGATTGCACCCCAGTCTTCCTTTTTCGTAGTTAATAAACGTGGCAGTACCTGCACTAGTAGTCCTGCTAGTGCTGTAGTCTTTTCCCCAAGTCCTGCTCCTGCAGCTCGGGCCCTTTCTTCGTTTTCTAATGCTGTCCAATCTATCTTTTGGTCTCCCACCTCCCATTCCTTTTCTTTAAGTTTCTCATAAACACCAGCTGGTAATAGGATTTTTAATATTTTCATAATGTCGGGGTAGGTATACTCTCCCATGAGTAACATGTCCTTTATTTCACGGTGGAAACCTGCTGGATCCTTGTCATGGCTGGGTACTACTTTCTTCATTTCTAATAATTCTAGTTTAGTTATAGGCGTGTACACAAACACGCGTGTAAAGTTATTACCGTCACCTCTGATTGGGTGTACTTCGCGTAACGGGTTCTGTCTATCTATGTGATACATTTTTCTTCCTATGATGGGAACTGGAACGTGTTCTGGGCATACGAAAGTTAAATATTGGTTTCGGAATTCTAGAATCTCTTTAATCAAATCAGTACCTGACCCTCTCCATATATTCGTGAGTAGTTCTGTCAATATGTCAGGTAAGGGTCCTGGATCGGAGTGTTGGCTTTTATATAATATAAGGAGGTGTTGAATCATGTATATACTAGCTAAACGCTGTTCGTATGGGTCAAGATTCAGAAACGTGTGTGCAAGTACATCATCATTGTAGTCACTGGGACTGTCAGCCCATTGTACTGCTGACCTAGCTAATTCTTGTTCGTCCATGGAATCGAGCATATGGTACCCCCTTCGATCTCGGAGTAATTTATCAACGGCTTGGAATAGGTGTTCAGGGGATTTTGTATTTAACATAGGATTTGGAAAATGCCTATTATATTCTGGACGTATTGGACGTATCTGATCATTAAAGCCTCTAGTATTATTATGGGGTCTTCCTCTACCTACGTAAGCTATCGTTTCCACTTGTTCTGAATCTTGCTCCTCCTCTTCTTCTGATTCTACTCTGTCTGTTTCTCGTCTTTCTTTATGTATTCGTTCTATTTCTTTGCGAATCTTTCGACACATGGCGATTATACACGCCTGTCTATCATGTTTCTCTTCTGATATGTTCTGACCCCATTTGACAAGTTTTTGCATGGTATCATGATCTGCCCCGGGCCTGTCTTGATTCCTAATTACACAATTTATGAAAAAACGTAGTAGTTGTCTTTGTACATCCACTTTCTGGTATTCCATAGCTTCGTTAATACTTTCGGAACCTCGCCCTGTTTGGACAAAGCGATATATATTGTCTAGGTGCTCAACCATTCCTGGTATTGTCATTAAATATAATGTAGCTCGTCGTATACGTAGTGATGATATGAGCAATTTGTCCTGTCTACCTGGCACTGGATCGTATCTACAATCCACAAGTTGTTCTTTAAACATGTCGGAGGTCGCTAATTGAGGGGTACGTTGGAGTGCTAAATCTCTAAGGGTCTGTTTATTTCTCGGCGGGGTAGCAAACATGTCTGTCGTACCTCCCGTAGCACCATCTGAGGCGCTAGGCACGAAAGGATTCGTTGGACGTAGGATAGAGATTGTGGATGTGGGAAAGACTGTAGAAACGGACGGACCTGTGGGAACTTGTGTAGGAGTTTGTAGTTGCGGAGATACAGACGGATGCTCTTGGTGTTGAACACCATCGGCAAGCGGTGTGGGTGGCATAGCATTAGCATACTCGGGAGCTACGTCGTCTAAATAGGAGGAAAGGAAAACGTCCTTTGCTGTTTTGGGATGTGTTTTGGGATGTGCTTTTATCGGGAGTAATGGAGGAGTTAAGTCTTTTGGTATTTCCCGGATTGCCTTAGGTAACCCTTCGGCCAGAAGAGGATACATACCATTCATAAGAGTGTTTCTTTGTCTATCTACTTGTTCTGAGTTTACTCGAGTACCTTCCTCAAGTAATAGATTTTCTCGGGTTTTATTTGAATTCTCTCTACCTTTCTCTTCCTGTCTGAGCGCTTTTTCTGTACGTCTATATGATTCTTTACGCCATAATTCAATGGCATCTTTCTGTGACTGTCTGGCTTTCTTTTTCCATAATTCTTCTTCTACTCTCATGATGCAATCTGCATCCCAGGTCCCCGCTGCGGGCCATCTCTGACTTTCTGGCAGATCCTTGGTGTAGTCCACCCATAAATCAAGAAATAATACGGCATCTAGGCCATGCTTATGATACATAAAATACCCTGGAGTGTCCCTAGGTGGGATGGGAACAGCTTCTTCGAGTACCCCTTTTCTAGTTTTGATCTGTCTTAGTTTCGAAAAGAGCGGCATTTTTAGATCTTATTATTAGAACACACTTAATACAGTAAACACAATAATGAACAGTCATTCACACCACAATGTATAGAACGTATTTAAACATTTAATATTTAACAGTTTTTAACGAACAATGATAACTAATAGAAAGCTAGTTACTGACATAATACTGACACTAGGTAATACTTATTTATATGCAAGACATACTATATATACTATATATACTGCTAAACAGTACAGATACACTGCTGAAACAGTGCAGACCGGATTTGTGTACCCAAACCCGTCTTGACCGGCACAGACTATGTGCACGTAAAATGCCTCCCCGGTAATGGTACTCACCGGGTAGCTCGGAACGGAAGGCCTCGGAACGGAACTGAAACTGGACCGGACTGGACTCGACTCGACTGGATTCGGAACTTCGGAACCTGGTGGGCCTCTGTATACCTCGGATCTTGCTCTCTCAGCTAGGCTCTGGTCGGGATACTTCGCACTTCTCACCGCCTCGTCTGGGTGTTGATCGCAGCCTCAGTTGCCCCCGCTTGGCCGGAGGGAGATACAGGAAATCCTGCAGGTACGCGTTTTTGTCCGTTCAGCTGTGGCAGGAGACCGGGCCTGCAACGCACCGCCGGCGCGTGAGATGAGAAAGTGTCCCTGTTCGGGCGCCAATTTATGTGGTAAATATTTCATTACCGGTACTATTTTTATGCGGTAAAGACAAGTAAGAATAACTCAGTAAATTTAAGAGGCAGAATCCGTGGTATTAGAGGGTTTTAAAAGGCTTTATTCCTATACAAAGGAATGTAATTCGAATTACAGGCTTCTATTCCATCACCACGAAAGTTCAGGAAGGAAGGACATACATTATTGACAGGTAATCACTTTTATAAAAATTACATTATAGTGTAACAGATGCAGGAGGCGTAACAGCTGATAAGAGAGATAAAATATGCATACGTAACCAAAAAAGGCGTAAACATGGGTGTAACTAAAATACGTCATTAAACATGATGTCACAAATGGGTGGCTCCATAAGAGAATCCTGCAATGTCAGTAGAAATATTTGGCAGAGATGCGTGCGCAGCCGCATGACGTGTGATTGACGTGCAACTAGAGGGTGAAGGGGACTTGACATTTAGCTCTACATGTGGAGACAGAAGTCTGAGGGTCATGTCAACCTAGTGCCAAATCATATCTAATATCCTATGTTTAAAGAACTGTGTTATCCAAAAGGAAAGGTCTCTTCGGACGGAATCTATTCTATACTGACTGTTAGTGCGTGTACGGGCGTCTAAGTGTCTACGTGAGATGCGAGGGGGCAGGAATCCTCCATGGTAACGGGGCTATGAATTACTTTCACGAGGACAGTGAGGCCTGGCCCTTTGCATGGTAGCTAGAGGAATGTTTACCTAAACTACTAGACAAGAATGCATCGGATGAGGAGCGAAGCAGATAATCTTGAAGGTGAAATACAGTTTTTGGCAGGCAACTGGCTGGATCAGGCACCGTTAGCCGCGCAGGGAGTAGGACAAAGTTCATGGATACAGATGCTGGCTCAGACTGGAGCTTTCAGAGGCAGAAGGCAGGAAAAGGCTTGATGACAGAATTCAGGGCCTACTCGCCTGGATCTGTAAAATGTGGAGAGTGAACCACATAAAGTCGGTGGCCTTTCATACTTAGGAATGGAATATCTGACCCATTCATGGTGGATCTGAAAGAGGACATGTTGACGGTGGACGCACATATATTTGCGTCTTCGAAACTGGAACTGGAGGGAACATACATGTACTTGTAGCATGCACATGGAGCCGTTGGGGTCTACGATAGGGGACATAACTGATCACAAAATTCATATTTCCTCAAACCTCTTAAAAGTGTCAGGTGCATTTTTCAAACCAAAGGGCATCACCACAAAGTGGTAGTGCCCACCAGGGGTTGAGAATGCAGTTTTGGCCTTGGCATCCTCAGCTAACCTGATATGCCAGTAGCCAGCTGTTAGGTCAAATGTACTAAGATACTTGGCTGAGGCCAAAGTATCAATTAGCTCATCTTCCCTTGGTATGGGATAGGCATCAGTCCTGGTGACCGCATTGAGGCCTCTGTAGTCTACACAAAACCTAATTTCTTTCTTATCACCCTGGGTATGAGGTTTGGGTACTAGGACTACTGGACTAGCCCAAGGGCTATCTGAAGGCTCAATTACACCTAACTCCAACATTTTCTGGACTTCAGTCCTGATACAGTCCCTGACATGGTCAGGTTGCCTGTAGATTTTACTCTTGACAGGCAGACTGTCTCCAGTGTCCACCTCATGGGTGCACCAGGAAGTCTGACTAGGGGTCAGGCTAAACATATGTCTAAACGGTTGCAGAACTTGTCTGCATTCAGTTTGCTGATAAGCAGTGAGGCTGCTTGCCAAAGCAACACCATCTACTGACCCATCATCAGGGTTCTGTGAGAGCAGGTCAGGGAGAGGGTCACTCTCCTACTCCTGTTCCTCATCAGTTGCCATGAGCAAGCCCATGTGAGCCCTGTCAACATATGGTTTCAATCTGTTGACATGGAGCACCCTAAGGGGGCTCCTGGGAGTTCCAAGATTCACCAAGTAGGTGACTTCTCCCTTTTGCTCAACAATTGTATGGGGGCCACTCCACTTGTCTTGGAGAGCTGCTGGGACCACAGGCTCCAACAGCCACACTTTCAGTCCTGGCTGGTATACAGTCAGTACAGCCTTTTGGTCATGCCAAGTTGTTTGTAGTTCTTGGCTGGCCTCCAGGTTTTTAGTTGCCCTCTTCATGTATTCAGCGATCCTGGAGCGGAGACCAAGTACATAGTCCATCATATCCTGTTTGGGAGGTTTGAGAGGTAAGTCCCAGCCCCCCTTCACCAAACATAATGGACCTCTTAAAGGATGCCCAAACAGAAGTTCAAAAGGGCTGTAGCCAACCCCCTTCTGTGGAACCTCCCTGTATGCAAACAGAAGGCAGGGAAGAAGAAGGTCCCATTTTCGCCTAAGCTTTTCTGGGAGGCCGTTAATCATTCCCTTTAGGGTTTTGTTGAACCTTTCAACTAACCCATTGCATTGTGGGTGATAGGGCGTAGTGAATTTATAATTGACACCACACTCCTTCCACATTGCTTTTAGATACCCTGACATGAAGTTGGTACCTCTGTCAGATATAACCTCCTTAGGGAAACCCACTCTCGCGAAAACTCCAATGAGGGCTCTTGTCACCACAGGAGTGGTCCTGAGGGGAATTGCTTCTGGGTACCTGGTGGCATGATCCACTATCACCAGGATAAACCTGTGCCCAGATGCTGTTGGAGGGTCAAGGGGATCAACAATGTCAATCCCTACCCTTTCAAAGGGTACCCCCACCACAGGTTGTGGTATCAGGGGGGCCTTTGTTGTGCCACCTGACTTGCCACTGGCTTGGCAAGTGACACAGGAGCGACAAAACTCCTTGGTGTCCTCTGACATATGTGGCCAATGAAAATGTGGAACAAGCCTGTCCCAGGTCTTGTTTTGGCCCAAGTGTCCTGCCAAAGGGATGTCATGTGCTAGGGTCAAGAGGAACCCCCTAAACTTCTGAGGTATTACCAACCTCCTGGTGGCTCCAGGGGTAGGATCTCTAGCCTCAGAATATAGGAGTCCCTCATCCCAATAAACTTTATGGGACCCACTAGCACTCCCAGCAGCCTCAGCAGCAGCCTGCTGTCTGAGGGGTTCAAGAGAGGGGCAGCACTGTTGCTCTTTGCTCACATCTTCCCTAGAAGGTCCCCCTGCTCCCAAGAACTCAACCTGATCAGGCTCAAGTCCCTCTGGGGCAGTTCCTTCTTCAGGATCTGCTTCTCCTCCCTCAGGAGGGGAATGTGTGATCTGAGACAGTGCCTTAACCCTACTGCTCCTCCTCTTGGGTAGCATCTGGTCCATAGTTTCAGGATCCAGAGCTGGTTCAGCTTTATGTATTTTGGCCTGTGACCTGGTCACAGCAAATACCTCTGCAGGTATGCCCAACATCTCTGCATGAGTCCATAACTCTACTTCAGACCAGGCTGAAGTCTCTAGATCATTTCCCAATAGACATTCGACAGGGAGGTCTGCACTGACTACTACTTTCTTGAGGCCCGTTACCCCTCCCCAGGAGAAATTCACAACTGCCAGACTATGGTTGGTCCTGACATTTCTTGCATTGGTAACCTGGTACATTTCACCCAGGATGATCTGCTCAGGGTCCACCAGATCCTCTGCCACCATGGTGACACTAGCACCTGTGTCCCTGAATTCCAAAGCCTGTTTGCCATTTATTACAGGCTGCTGTTTGTATTTGCCCAGATTACTGGGGCTCACTCACAAACCAGCAATGCCTGAGTGGGTACTCTGACTAGGCCAGAGTCCACTTCAGAACCCAGGGTCAACCCTACTACACCCTTATTCTGATTACCACCTCCACCAGTAGCTGTACTAGGGGGAACAGTTGCCTTAGGGGCAGGAGTGGTGATGGTTTGGTCTTTGGACGTGTTGCAGTCAGTAGTCCAGTGCCCTTTCTGTTTACAGAATTTGCACCTGGGCTTCTTTTGGCCTTTCCCTTTGTTAGACTGTGAATCCCCCCCAGATGCAGATTTTTGGGGCCCTTTTGAAAACTTCTGGTCTTTTGACTTATCCCCACCTTTATCAGAGCCTTTAGGATCCTGCTTCTTAGTGTCACCCCCTTGGTTCTGTGCTTTCTGCCTCACCCTGGTTCTGACCCATTTGTCTGCCTTTTTTCCCAATTCTTCGGGAGAGTTCAGATCAGAGTCCACCAAGTATTGATACAACTGGTTTTGGCAATTATTAAGGATCTGTTCTCTCATCATAAGATTATACAATCCCTTAAAATCAGTAACTCTACTACCAACCAGCCAACCCTCCAGAGCCTTTGTTGCACAAACATCAAAGTCAGTCCAGTCCTGAGTCTGTGCTTTCTGGGTAACCCTGAACTTCAACCTGCACTGTTCAGTGGTTAAGCCAAACCCACCTATTAGTGCACTCTTCAGGACTTCATAATCATAAGCATCCTCTTCTCTAACAGTAAGGAGCTTGTCTCTACCTTTATCAGAAAAGGAGAGCCACAAGTTTGCTGCCCACTGTTTCTGGGGAACCTGTTGTACTTTACAGGTCCTCTCCATAGCATTTATCCACTTGTGGATATCATCCCCACTCTGGTAGGGAGGAACAACCTTGGACAGGTTCCTATGGTCTGGAATGTAATCTCTGACTCTAAGGACAGTGTTGCTACCACCAGGGGTATTTAACCCCTCTCTTCTAGAAGCTCTTTGGAGCTCAAATGCTTCTTTGCCTAATGCCAACTGCTTGGCCTTAAGGGCAACTCTTGCTTCCTCATACTGTAGCAGTTTGTACATTCTTTCAGAGGAGGTCTCTCTTCTATTAAAGTATGGGTTCCTCTGCTGGACAGATTCTCTGCCAGAGTGATATGAGTGCTCAGATTCCCTAGAAAGGGAACTAGGCCTCTCCTCCACTCTGTCAGTTCTCTTAGGGAGAATTCCTCTGTCCTTTTTAGACCCATGTGGGTCTGGCCCTTCAATTACAGAGTCCAGGTCATCTTGATTTTCATCATCTGACCCAGAGACTATAGCTAACCCACCCCCTGATCCAGATCCATTAGCTCCTAGAGCTAATCTAAGATCATCTGCTGTCAGCAGATCTATCAGGTGTAGTGTGGAGGGACTCTGTCCTAGCTTCAGGTGCCTTGCAACACACATGGCGTTCAAGTCAAAGAAGGTCATGTCCTTATACTGAATCTGGGTGGACCCACTGGCTCCATCCCTTGAGGACATTCTAGTGTTGTGCAGTGTTGTACTACCTACACTAGTTTGTGGCCTACTGATCCTAGCTTGAGCTTTAGCAAGGGCGTGCTATCCCTTGACACACAGCTCTAAGTTCAGTAGAACTTATTGATACTAAGCTTGACTTTTATATGTACCTTGAGTACCTTTAGTGGTTTTCAGTTAGTAATTCAAATAGAGATTTTCTGGTAAAACAATGGCAAGCTGGAATCCCACACGCTGCCCACCCAGTGTGAGAAGTTGGCCTGGCATATGCTGGTCAGTAGTTAAAGTGGCCACCTTGCACCAGTCCAATTTGACTCTTATGGTAGATAGGTTTAAGACAACCGTTTTAAGAAAGCTATCCTAGTGGTAGCTGTGGAGAGCAGCCTTCAGGCTAAGCCTCAGAGGAATGTCAAGCAGCTTGTTTTACCATACAATCTCTTGAATTACCAAATGAAAGGACACCACACAGGTATATATATCAAATATATATGTATTTATTTCTAGACACTCTCTACTAATCTCTTTATGAGATTAGAAGTCAGGAACATATGCACAAATCAATGTTTCTCAACAAATTTAGCACTTATATGGCTGGGGCCCTAGGGGCGTACCAGACCATATACTAAAAAAGAGGTTTAGGAATGTCGACTTGCAAGGGGAAAAGGCCTAGGGCCTTTAGAATAGCTGGGGCCTCACTAATCCACCCAAGGCAGGTAAGTAAAGGACCCACGGGAGACACGTGCAGTGTGAGAACACAGCTGCAGGTTCCCTATTGATTTCAATGGAGCAAGTCGCGGTTGGATTTTTAAAGTTTTAGGGTACTTCGGGAGAGTCTACAAGCAAGCCACTTACAAGGTAAGTACTTCGAGGGCCAACACCCACAGGAGCACCGGAGTGCACGAGTTACCTCACCCAGGGAAGCCGGGTGCATAGGTGTCTTTTGGTGTCGGGTCGGGTTGCGGCGTCGTTTTCAATGTAAGCCGAAGAAGATTTGCAGCTTGTGAAGACTGGAGAAGTGTCCGGTGGAATCCAAGGCTGGATTCAGAAGAAGGAAGACCTGAAAGCAGAAGGGACAGTGTTCACAGTCACTTGCCAGTGACCCGGGGCCAGGAAGATGGATGTCCACGGTAGTCTGGTTATTTCAGGTGATTCATGGGTGTCTTAACTCTTCATCCACGAGGTCGAGGAGATGTCGACGACAACCAGGAGCTGGATTCGGAGTTTCCCACAAAGTCTGCAGCTTACTGAGGTATCAGCAACCAGATTGGAGCCTACAAGCCTTGGCAGCAGCAAGTCTTGTGGAATGTGAAGAAAGTCAGCGGTGCAAACCAGCAAGATCTGAGGGACTCAACCAGCAAGGGTAAGTCAGGGCAGGCCTAGAGCAACCAGAGGAGCCCTTTGGTTTGATGAAAAAGTCTTCAGGGGACCCACAAGCCAACCGGCAAGGGATCGCAAAGATGCCTCGTAAGGATTCACTTCACAGGAGCCCACGGTCACTCGGGACAAGGTAGGCCTCTGATTTTGAAGGGAAATCCTGCTGGAGGCTTGGACCACATGTGCTCCAATGCACAAGTTCGTAGAACATCGTGAAGGGGTTGCACTCGACAATAGTGCACTGTACCCGGGTATTGCTGTTCCTCGTCACTCGTGGGGTCCACTCACCACAGGTTTGCTTGGGACTCACAATGTCCGTCGAGAAGTCAGGGAATCTACTTTTGGGGCTGCAGGGACTTAGGACTCTGGCGGGAACGGGAAAGTTTGCGACCGTTGATTCAAAGTTTTGGTGCCTGCCAAGCAGGGGAGTCACTCCTTGACTCCAAGGGAGATTCTTCAGTCTTCCAAAGGTAGTGGAACATCGAAGGTCCAGGATTCTTCTTGTATATCGTCATCCAGGGATATCTAGTTTGCAATGGCAAGGGTTCCCTATCTTATACTAAAGGAAAGGGAGGGACTAGCTCTATGACACCTCCTCTGGGAGGGTCAGGGGAGTGGGTGGTTACACCCACTTCCCTTTGTCCAGTTTCACACCAGAGCAGGGACTGGTAGCCCCTGAACCGGTTTGAGCTGACATATGCACAGAGGAGCCTACTGCTCCCCCAGTGCAGGACTTCAAAGCACTCTAAGAGTGCACCCACCCAGCCCCAATACACTAAATCCTGTCTGGAAGGTGGTTACACCTCGCTGTGACAGGATGCCTATTGTTGGGCCTCCTCCACTGCGAGTTTCAGTCAGCAGCAGGAGGGCAGCCCAGTGTCTGTGCTGGTGTTATCCATTTTGTGATGCCAGGCTCTTTCAGATTTCTACCGTGTTTCCACAGTAGGTACATGTCTTCCCCTCTAGAAGGGTGGGATTATACTCCCACACCAGTTTCTGGTGTGGGGGTTTGATTCCAATGTGTTTGATACCAAACATGACATGTTTTGATGCAGCCATCCCAAAGTTAGCATTTACCGCTAGGTTATAATGCACTTAAGAGTATATGGTTTAACCGCATCCACAAACAGCCACAGAGAATAAACTCTGAGGGCTGTAGAGGGGCCCTGCTCAGGCAGAGGCACCCCCTCACATGGAAAACCAAGCACCCTGCCCTCAGGATTGCTAGGGCCGCCTTAGGGGTGACTGATAGGTTTATATGTGTGTGTAAGGTGAGATATAGAGAACCTATACCTCAGTGAGGAGTGCTAACACTACCTCACCCAGGCTGCAGTAGCAGGCCTGTGGTGTCAGATTTAGTCTGCTTCCCAGGGGTGGCATAATACATGCTTCAGCCCCTGGTAGGCCTGTGAAGTACCTATGCCTTTGGTACCTAAGGTACCATATACTAGGGGCTCATAAGGTACCACAGTATCCAATCACTAGTGCATCTAATATGCACTCCAAGTTGTTTAGAGAGAACAGAGAGACTGGGGCCCTGATTAGCAGGGACCCAGCCAGACTATAGCCAGAAACCAGTGTTAACATCAGAAAAAAAGTGGGGGCAACATAAGTGCAGATCCTACTCTCCTACAACCGGCTGCAGCGCTTCGAGCGCCGATCTCAGAGCCTCGATGATGGGCTCATCAGGTTCCCCGTACGTTGCGGCGACACCTCCGCTGCCCAGGTCACGGATGAAGCAGTCAGGATAGACGATGGGGAGAATGGTCACCACATCACCTCATATTATGCCAATAATGTGGAACAATCGTAGGTCTATTAAGTGGCCTTCAATAGTGGAGAATATGGAGATGGTGACTGAAATATACAACCTATTTGTGAAGGTTTTGTCCCTGATAAATGCCTTGAAAACCCAAGAGGTTCCTATCACTGATATCCACCAAGAGCTGGTTGCAGCACTAGAACCAATCTTGTCTCAACCAGTAAAAAGGAAATCTACTACCAAGACGCATTGTGAAGATAGTAACCTTTGGCACACAAAGGATTGTAGATTGGCAAAAAGGGAGGTGATTGGTGTTTTAAAAAGCAAAAAAAAAAAGCATGAAGTTCGTACTGCAAGAGATCAGCATAAGAAGATTCGAAAAAAGGCATGGACCAAGTGGGAGGAAGCCTGATGGAGCGATTTGGTAATAGCTGCAAGGACCAGAGACCATAGGACATTATGGAAAATATTCTTCCATAAGAGCAGGCGCTCCAATTTACAGATTTACAGCTATTTGAACCCTGGTGCTTGGGCTGAACAGTTCACCAAGCTGTACGACCACGCTCCACTTACCGCATCATCCTTATCCTCTTTAGATCCTATACCCCTCAAATCTCCACTTTTTTGTTTGAGGAGAATACAGTAGCTATTGCTGCAATTAAAATAGGAAAGGCCCCAGCACCAGACTAAATAACCGATGAACTACTACGCCAGGGTGTGGTAGTTTGGGAGTTTGGGCCCCATATGTTAACTGCCTGAACAACACTGTAGCAGCAGGAGCTCCGATACCCGAGACTTGGAAAGGGGTGGAAATTATCCTCATTCATAAAAGAGGTGATCGCAGAAACCCAGGAAATTATAGACCAATAAGCCTCTTGGATATTCTCCAAAAGTGCATGCGAGGAAGTTGCTATATAAACTACACAACTGGATCAAGAGGGCAGAGATTATAGCTCCTTAACAAGCTGGATTTAGACCAAAAGTTAGTACCATAGCCCAAGTCCTGCAACTGCTTCTTATAATCTGGAAGTATACATGGCTCCAAGTAAGTGACCTATACATAGCTTTTATTGACCTCAAAGCAGCCTTCAACTTGGCCCTTTTTCATTTTTTTGTACAGGAGTCATTAAAACCTTGGGGGTACCAAACACCCTTCTTGGACAATTATTAAGGCAGCAAAATCAACAGGGCTACGAAAGGATTTGAAAGTTACACATCAAGCACACACACACATCCAACAAAGGTATTTAACACACACACCCAAACAGTGAAATACACCACAACCACATTTAGCAATTCAATCCTATGCCATCCGTGGCCTACATGATGTTTAAATTCAACAGACACCACAGAAACATGGACACATGGGTACCTCTGGGCCTACTGGCTGAAATTTCAAAGAAAAACAACTAGGCCCCTATTGAACGTACAGGCCACCCACAACAATAATTTTTAAAAACAATGAAAATCCCAGAAAAATGTAGGTACAAACAAGCCCCAATCAAACAAACATGTACACCAATTCTCCAACTTAATTGTAAAATTAAATCTCAAATCCAAAAGTCCTCAAATAAATCCAATCCAATGATATGATGCAGCAGACAGACACAAAAAGTGATCCTTCCAGCTCTAAATCCAAATGAAAGTGAACAGCACATGGACAAAGCATTGGGAGGAGCCTGCTGGACAGGAACAGGAAGTTGGAGACTCAGGGGCACTTCCTTCCTCCTGAAAAAAAGAGTGAAAAAAATAAAGGACTCCTTGCACAAAAGACTACAGCCAAATCACAATTTGAGGAGTTTTTCTGAGCAAAATGATCATTTCCGAGAAGGTTTTATGATGCTCGAGAGATATTTTTCGCCAGATTGTAGTTTTTGTGTGTTCGGGATCGCGATCTTACCAAGACAGCCGCCGGAAGTCAGCTAGCGTGTCCGAATGACGTGTTCGCGTTAGCACACTCTCGCGGGATCGGGCGGCCATATTACAAATCTCGTGGCGCACGGTGAACGGATAGAAAATCGAGTCGGCGAATGCAGAATCACGGTAAGACGTTATCGTGCCTGCGAGAACGCATATTGAGCGCGCGAGGAAGCAAAACAACGACGCTACGCTGTAGATTGCGTAGTATTTGGCAACTTCGCACTCTACGCAAATCGCGAAGTTACCGAAACTTCGCAAACTCCGCGAGCGGAGCGTAGTTCACCGCCCAGGCTTAGTCAAGATAGTTAGAGTGGTGGAGAGGGTTGTTATCATTGTAAAAAAATTAATGCAACTCTATAGTTTATCTAAATGTATGCCTTAAGTAGTTTGTTTTACTTTTACTTTGCACTGCTGCCTTCAGTTTTTATGCAGCCTGTTTATGTGCTTGTAAGGGAGAGTGTACCTCTTAGTTATAAATGATAAATTCCCTTTTATTTTTTACAAATATACCCACCCTCTCCACAACATGCTGAACTGACCCAAGCCCCACTGTCCTAAATGTTCAAAGAAAGTCAAACCATGTCCACTCCTTCCCACCCTCTCCACCCAGCGTGTTTCTCCCCCAAAAATTAAAAAAGAGCTGGAAGAGGGCATTATGGATGTCGGTCCAGAGCTGGTCCAGGCTCTTCTCCATTGTCGCGAGCCAGCCCTTGATAGTGTCCAACCACTGCAGGATGAGGTGCAGAAATGGCCTGTTGCAAGTGTGGGAGGGGTGGCAGCAGTTGGCTAGCGGCAGCGCCAGTGCCAGTGATGGGATGGCCGGGAGGCTGAGGGGGACCGGCTCTACTGGGGCCTGGCAGTGAGGTATTTATTTCTTCCTCTTCCAGGACCACCAGCTGCGAGTTTTCTAGCTGGATGTGCTCCAGCCTCTGCCGCTGCAGATGGGGTGCTATCCCCTGCCTGTTGGGTCTAACGGGTAGACCAGCAGGAGTAACTATATTAAAAAAAACAAAAAGAAAAAAAACTAATTGTAAACTATTCTCTGTGCAAACAATTGTTTTAAATTAGTTGGTGGAGTCAAAAGGTCAACTTTGTTTTACCCACACATGTATTTCATAAAAAGCACTGAGTGTGTGGCAAAAAAGTATTAAGGCAGAATAACACCGGATTAAACAAACACTGATTTTCTTTTCTTCTAAAGGCTTTTCAAGTAACTATAAACTGACAGTTTCAGTGGAAAAATAAATTACCTCTCATTAATGAGTACAGTGTTATGCACTATGGAGTACAAGTTGTGTGTTGTTCTTAAATAATTGAGCCATGCTCATTGCCACCCAGCGTGTTGGGTATTCGGTTTTTAATTCAATCGCCCTGATCTTCTCCAAATGCATTTCCATTTCTATCCTTACTCTAAAGAGGCAGATGAATAATAAATAAGATACTATGTCACACACCTCACATATGACATGAGGATATCCATATTATCCTGTCTGCCGTAAGTAGACGTTGGGGAAAATAATGGACTGCACTATAGGGAAAGGGAAAGGAATGGGCTATAGATATTGTATTTGGCACATTCATCACTTTGTATCCCATATGCCAAATTTGACATCAAATCATGCATTTACTCCCTCTTTACTCTGTGGCCTTGCCCACCACCACATATTATTTCCAGCAAATGTATTCGCTGGGCAAGGAAAAGAAACTTGACTTACTCTACTGCACGATAGGGTAGAGGGATTAGGCAGGTAGGGTAGAGCTTTTTTAAAGGGGCCACTACACTACACTGATCATCGATTCATCATCTTTGGCTTATTCAGCCACTGTACGAGTCGAAAGGGAATAATCTGAAAAGGTAAATAAATCTGTTATAGGAAACTATAAAATATTTATATTCTGGAATCACTTCACTTCACATGGTCATAAAATGAAATGTGGCACATGCCAAGAATGGATTTTCAAATTTGGTAGGCTGAGATGGAAGAACTTAGGAAAAGAATAAAGGAGGGAAGTACTAAGAGTTGACTGAATTGGCAAAGGGAAACAACACACCTTGTGTGTTTGGTTTGCAATACATTGAAAACATTGTAAATGCCGCATTTACTGAAGCAGACGCACATTTCACAGCCAACACTGCAGTCACAAATTGACCCACACTGCACTTTGATCATGTGTCAAAAGAATAACATAGGCGGGGGGGGGGTGATGAATGATGGGTGGGATACGTCTGGCTCACTTAACAAATACAGGGAGTCAAGGGAGTAGAACAAAAATAAAAAATACCCCCACTTTGAACCTTTGCTAACTCTAAATAAACAAAATAGGCAAAGTAGGTGAGCAGCTGGTCGCATAAAATGAGCTGTCTTGCTTATTCATGAAACAATCCAAATATTCATTCATCATTTCCTTCTAGTTCACCCCTAGTCATCATGATTAAGCTCTACTTTTTCTCATCCAGTCTTTCTGTATAAACAAATGCAACAGCAGCACACTATGTTGGAGGGGGTGGTCCATGATGACCTTGGCCACCCTCTCGTGAACTCAACTGTTAGAGCATATGCAGGAAAAAGAAAGCCGTCTCTCAACGAACATACATGGTGAATATTATTTATAATATTAGCTTCCTTGGGCCTGCATTCTTCACACTAGACAGTGGAGTGCCAACATGTGTTATTCTTAGTATCTTACAGTATCACAGGATATCTAGGAGAGAGGAAAAGATTACCAACAAAGCAGAAGATAAGTGAACTAGAGACTAGAGTAGAGACCGGAAAAAGTTAGCCACCAAAAAAGAAAACCATATAATATAAGGGAAAAAAAGATAATGCAGGGATAACAGGAATGAAACAAAAATATAATCCATTGTGGTTTGCACAATAGGGTTTGTATCCCGTCCTCGTTGCCACGTAGAAGGAAGATGGCAGGTAAAGGTGTCAGAGAAACTTTATTCCTAACCAGCAACACCAACATCCAGGCAGCAACTCCCATCATGGAACCCAGGATAAACATTCTAACACCCCAAGATTCTACCCCAAGCCCACAAAAATCCTCAAATGCAACATTAGCGAAATAATACTAATAAAATAATCGGACTTACTGGGATCAGCAGAGCCCTCGGCAGAGGCACTGATGGTCGGCGCCTCCTGACCAGCTTCTCCCTGACCCTCGACAACGTCCCTCTTCTTACCCTTGGGTGCCGATGTAAAAAATGACGAAGATAAAAAAAAGAATAGATTAGTGACTTAATTAATCTCCACAAAATGTTTATGACAAGCAAACGCAGTCACAGTGTACTTTTCTAAGAAGAAATCCCCTATAGTACTAGTTTCGAGTCTATCGACTATCATTGAGTTGCCCATACTAATCCTGAAATTCCTATTCTAAATTTCCCTAACAAAAACTACATTTGGGGTTGCTGTGAATAATCTTTGATTCTATTCCCATTTCTCAACTCCCTTCATGGACCAACGCAGTCTACCTTTGCAATGTGTACATGCATACACATACTACACTTCGCTGTAAATAAATAACTTGGAACTGTACGAGCCACATAAACAATTTAGTCACATGGAGAACGCATTACTCACTGATACACTATAGTGACAGGGGAACAGTCTGCATAGCTTCTTAATTAATCAGCCAAAGCGAGCACCAACGATGAGTGCGATTCGAAAACGCTGAGCACCTGCCTAGCAGAAATAAGAAACTGGATCACATAATAATATTCCAACGTAAACTAAACGTTACTTACCTCTGAGTGGGAGCAGCATGCTATTCAGAAACAAAATGTTAGCATTGTAGAACACAAACACAAAAAAATAAATGACTAATACTCACCAAGCCCCGGAATCTTGACACCTAGCACGTCAAGCAGGTCCTGTTCCCAGTCCAGGATATCTGCCCAGTGGTACATCAGCTATTGGGGGGTGTGCCAAACCTGGCTGGTGTGCCGCACGCACTGGTGAACAGTTACCCAGCGACACCGATGTTCCCACAGGGGGTATCCGCTACCAGACCTGCTGCCAACATGGAGGGAAGGTGGCACTGCATAAAAAAAACAGTTGTTCCACTACCACCTCACCAAAGATTGCACAGGGTTGCATATTTCGGCAGCGGGTTCAAAAGAAAAAAAAATGAAAAGGAAGGGAAAGGAAAGAAGAAATAAATAGGGACGTTCAATTATTGGGAAATAAACAAAAAGTCACGAAAAAACACAAAAAGTTCCCAGAAACGTAAAATACACAAACACAAGGACACACAATAATATAAAAATTAAAAATGCGGTGTGGATTAGTTTTAAAGGGGGAGAATTACACAGAAGAAAGAGAGATTCAATTTTGGGCCCAGCACCATAACAAAGAGCTGGTGCTGTTTGCGTGTGATTTGGAATGCGAGAATGCACATGAGTACCGAATGGTGCCATTCCCACGTGACTTGGAACGCAAGAATGCATTCTGCATTCCCACTGTAACACAAACGGGTGTACCGGCAAACTCCGCCCACCAGTGTAACTACGTGCAGTGCAGTTTTTAGTGACTTCATAAGTTTGTTGTAGCGCAACTCTGCGAACTCCACCCAGGCCTAGTTCTCTGCTTCCTTTTTGCATAATTTATGTGCCACTCTATGCCTGTAAGGTTATTTATTTACTAATACTGGGTGCTCCCTTGTGTCTGGACAAAGTTAAACCTATAATGATAGCGAAGCTCGTGTCAGGGATTGCTTTTAATCATTCCAGGTTGACTTGAATGGTATTTTTCCAATCCAAACCTGTAATACTGTGCACGAAGTGGTACAAGGCTTTTGTCATTTAAGAGCTTGGCATGGAATGCACTGTGCTAATCCTATGCTTAAAGACTTTGCTATAGAAATGGCGAAAGACTTTGGGCCAGATGTATGAAGCATTTTACAGGTCGAATTCGGCCCCTCGGGCTGTTTGCGACTAGTAAAATGCATTTTTGGCATTTAACAGAATTCAAAATGTGACTTGGAAATTTGTTACTGAATCACATTTTGCTTTTGTGATTCGGTATCAGGAAGGGGCTTGTTTAGGTCATCCTTTCCTAATACCAACTAGCACAGGTATGTAAGAATGTTTTGCGACTTGGAATACGATTTTAGGACATTCACATTTCCCACAAACTGCAAGTTTGTGGTAACATTCGGAATAGAGAGGAGTCTCCAAGGGACCCCTTTGTGAATGCGAGGGCCAACATTTTTTAACACCAGACAGTAGCCCCATGGACCACTGCCTGCTCTTAACAAATCAAGTGGTAGCTTATTATTTTTATTTTTGAAATGCTTCCCATTTTCCTTTTCAGGAAATCGGGTTGCTTTACAAAAAAATATTGCTTTATATGAAAAGCAATCGCAGACACGGTGGTCTCCTGGCCCCAGTAGGCCACCATCCTTGTGATTGTAGGCATTCACAATGGGTTGCAAATTGTGACCATCTCATGAATATTGATGAAGCAGGTCTATTTGTGACCCACTGTGAATCGCTAACAGTGCTAAACATGTTGTACATCGCAGTTTGCGATTTTCTAATAGCAAATGGCTCAAATTTGCTATTAGGAAATTGAAAACACACAATTTAGTACATCTGGCTCTTTGCCCCTTTCTATCTCGGTTAAGATGGCAATGTGCTAATCCTATGCTTAAAAACGTTGAAAAAAGACATTTGAGGTGAGCAAATTTAAGGGGTGTCGATGTTGAGAGTGCTCTATACAGGAACTGCTCTCCACCTAAACTTGGGAACTACCCAGAGTTCTCTGCTTATTTTTTGCATAATTTATGCAGCTCTCTGAACTAACTCTGCCTCTGCTTGTAGTCTGAACTTGATCTCCATACCATAAACCCTTCCTCAGACCTTCTGCCTTCAACCTCTGCAAACCTCTGTAATGAAGAAGTCCTGGAAAAACCACCTGAATTGAAGAGGAAAACAAACCTATTATCCTCACTTAGGTTTGCAACAAAATTTATTTCCTCTTCATGACCTGTTTCACCTCTTTTATTTTCACAAACTTCCTCTCTGGTAAACTCAATTCTGCTCATAAAGTATTCACTTGGAAACCAAGGAACTCCAAATCTTGACATGGTTCTAGAACTGACTTCTCCAAATTCATTAGAAATCCCAGAGGCTCCAGAACATGACGAGCTAATGTCAACTGATTCCTCCTCCTCCTGAATCTGAGACATCCGCAAGAAATCATCGAGATACATAATCATACGTATTCCTCTTTCTCCGAGATAAAAGCCCACTAGCCTTAAAACCTTTGTAAAATACCAGCGTGCAGATGCCAGGCTAAATAGAAGACATACAAACTGATAAAGGACTCCCATCCATATGAATTGAAGATATTTGCGACTCCCTTCTTCTATTGGAATGGTAAAATACGCATATTTCAGATCCAGTTTTACCAACCAATCGTTTCTTTCCAGAATGTCTCTCAACGAATGGATACCCTCCATTTTAAAACACTTGTTAACTAGATACCATTTAAAATTTCCTAAGTTTATTACAGGAGGCCAACCTTTGTCATTCTTTTTTTACCAAAAACAACGTTCTAACAAATCCCATACCTTCCAAATTTACTTCCTCTATTGCTCCTTCCCTCAACATACCCTGAACCTTCTCAATTACCAACTCTTATTGATCCTTCTGAAAAACTAACTCTCTTGGTTCCGTCTCTTGACCCGGGATCTCCCTGAATTCTAACGAATAATCTTGAACTGCCTGTAAAACCCATTGATCCTTTGTTAGATTCCTCCAATTTGCTACGAAAAATCTTAGTCTTCCCCTTACCTTTCCATGGGTAAAACCAGAAATCATCCTCATACTTACCATGATCTCCTTGTCTGAAATGAACTCTTCCTCTGGTTTGATGTCCTCTAATTCATATCTGAGGATAAAACCCAGTTGCTGACTGGCACCCCTGAATGATGACCTTTCAAAAGATTTATATTGGGGCCTGGTATTGAACCAGCTGAAGAAACGTTCCCTTGCTCCAGCCCTGTCAAAAACATGCACTCCAAAGAGTTTCCTAAGGGAACTCTGGCCCTTGTCAAGGTTAGTGAAGGTGGACATGTATTTTCCCACTCCCTTCACTAATCCTTCACCAAATAAATAACCTTTCGGGTCCTCGCTAGGTTCCTTCCTTTTTAGCGCTGATTCTCATGAGAGCAGCCTTTCATCTTTCTGCCATAATAGCCACATTAGCATTCCCAAGGAAACATACCGCTCTTTGCGACCAACCTCTTAATAGTTCTGTATCTACGGAGACTGAATTTGCCTTGGCTTCTTCAGCCATGTCAAGTATTCTAGCCAATGGACCTATTGCATCCAACAAACGATCCTGGCACGGCTTTATTGCCCTTTCCAATCCTTTCCTGGGATCACGACCCATTTTAAATAAAAAACGAATCAGATCTAGATCTGGGGTTGCGCATGCCTTGCTTTCCAAAACCGGGCGAGAACACTCTGCCCGCATCACAGATCTAGCTTCCTTCTCTAGGGGCTTCTTTATCCACATCCCAGTAAACTCTGCCACATGTGCTAGCGGCCACCAGTCTGCACTTCTTGGGTGCCTAGTTAAATCTGGGCCGAACATATCAGCCCCCTGAGGGTCTTTTACTAACCCCTTCTCCTTCCTTCTTATCTCTTCTTTATCATTAATTTAGATGTCATGCTTCTGCATTCTTATTGTCAAAAACAAACTCATCAAAATATTCCACATCATGTCCATATGAATAATCATCATCATCATCAGGAACTTCCTGAATCCCTTGTGTGCCGCCAAGGACACCCTCTTTCGTGCTGCGCAGAGCACCTTCTCTTTGTGTGGTGCCAAGACTACCTTTCTGCCAGGCCCTGAACCTATCTTCTTCTGTCTCTATATTCTTTCTCTTCATTTTCATTTTTCCTATCATGCTGGAAGCATGACCAGTCTTCTCTTCCTCCAAAGACCAAAATTCCTCATCTGAAACATCTGCTTTCCTTTTCCTCTGGAACACTGATCCCAAAGTTTCCTTTACCGAAGATCTTACCTCCTCCACTACCATCTTCTTCACTAATTCATTGCTTGTTTTCTTCTCCATGGGTACCCCTTGCTCAGTCATAGTCTGTTTCACAATCTGTCCCACTCTATATTTTAAAACCTCCTTTTGTAAGCGTCTAATAATGCTCTCCAAACAGCTTCTCAAGCCTTTTTCCTTCTCTTTTTTTTTATATTTCACCCAGCTAAAATACGCCTAAACTCAACTGTCTCCAACCGACAAGGCTGCTAAGGAAACGTCTCTATGGCAACCCTTGATGCACAAGGTCTTTTTCTCTTTTTCTTGTTCTTTTTAATTTAAAACACTTAGGGGCATATTATCAAGAAACGTGTTAACATTATCGCTGCTTTAGCAGCAGAAAACTGCCGCTAAAGTGGCGATAATGGGCTTGATAATATGCCCTGGAGAACTCCAATAGAAGCCCATGTTAACACCAGTACATGGACTTCTATCGGAATTCTCAAGGGCATATTATCAAGCCGATTATCACCGCTTTAGCGGCAGTTTTCAGCCGCTAAACCGGCGATAATTTGTAACGCCGTCCTTGATAATATGCCCCCACATAATTTATTTCAAATTCTTACGAAACCCTGAAATTACATAATACTTCCCATACATGCATTACTCTTAAACTATTCAGTCTAAAAATACATCATACGTGCTGCTACTGGATTCCTTTGTGTGCGGCCGGGCTTGCGCTCCGCTGAGCACACTTGTGCTGACTTTTCCCCTCAACCTCACGACCGGCCGGGCTTGGCTCCGCCGATAGGGACTTCATCTCCCAGCATTCCAGGGTGACCAGGTGACGCTCCTGCTCCCGAGCTTTCCCGCGCCTGGAGGCGTTTAAATCTGAGGGCGGTGGCGAGGACTCTGTGTGCTGCTACTGGATTCCTTTGTGTGCGGCCGGGCTTGCGCTCCGCTGAGCACACTTGTGCTGACTTTTCCCCTCAACCTCACGACCGGCCGGGCTTGGCTCCGCCGATAGGGACTTCATCTCCCAGCATTCCAGGGTGACCAGGTGACGCTCCCGCTCCCGAGCTTTCCCGCGCCTGGAGGCATTTAAATCTGAGGGCGGTGGCGAGGACTCTGTGTGCTGCTACTGGATTCCTTTGTGTGCGGCCGGGCTTGCGCTCCGCTGAGCACACTTGTGCTGACTTTTCCCCTCAACCTCACGACCGGCCGGGCTTGGCTCCGCCGATAGGGACTTCATCTCCCAGCATTCCAGGGTGACCAGGTGACGCTCCCGCTCCCGAGCTTTCCCGCACCTGGAGGCGTTTAAATCTGAGGGCGGTTGCTCGTCCCGCGAGGACGCGTGCGGGACGCGCCGGGCTAAGCCCGGGCAAAGGGCGGGCCCTCTGTGGCCCTCAGAGGCACAAGGAGGCCGGGCTGGGCCACGTCCATTTGCCATTGATAGAACACGTGGGTACTGGTTATGTATCACATATACGAGCTTTGGTTGTAAACTTGTGACTATTGTAGTGGTATTCGGACTGTGTAGGATACACACGTTGATTAGTGTGGTGGTTGGGTAGCACATTGGATAACTTCATAACTGTGATATATATGAGGTGCATTGTTTCTATGAGTAGGTAACTGCTGATTACCAAACACCGATCAATATCTGGCTACCTAGTTTTAATTATATTGGGTGAAAGTGGGTTTTCTACATTAAGAGTGTCATGGCTACTAAACCGAAAACTAGATCAACCAAGAGTAAAGCGAGCACCCCGCTGATTACGTCAAATGGCTTATCTAATACTGATACTCTTGTCGGGTATTCTGCACCCCCAACGGCCATTGATTTAATGTTGCGAAAGGTCATTGGGGCAGTAAATGGGGAAATTGAACGCACCCAGAGACGCCTATCAATGACCCCTACGCAAAATCCCCATATTCAAACACACAGCAGTCCTTTGCAAGCCTCACAAGTAAATCTTTGTGATAGCCTGCTAGGTAATAGCCCAGATATTTCAACTGTAAATTTACCTTGTGGCCAGCAGCTGATAGATGCCGATTCACCTACTGGTAAGGTAACAAAAAAACTTAATTCCACTAAATCTAGGCTGCCCAAAAGAGGTTCCAAGATCACGCAAGCAAAGAAGTCAAAACCTTCCAATAAGGGTGGGAGGAAAAAATTGATAGAGGATGAGCTTATAGAAGTAGATACACCATTACTGCTCTAATAAAGCCACTCATTAGTAAACTAGATAAAATTACTAATGAGCTCCATAAACAGGCGAAGCTGAAGGAAAGTAACTCCAACCCTATTGGAAATCTAACTTCAACTGTAATTCCCTCCTCAAGGCCATTTCCCATGGATAATGCTAGCACTAGAAATGAGCTATGCGTTACTGCCCAGGTTCATGCTCCATCTATAACCGTAGACCAGTTACAGGATAGAGGTCGCCCGGAAAACACTAAAGATTGTCACCCTATAAATAAAGACCCGCCTAGGAGACTGCAGATAAAGCCAGGGCAGGTTGTGTCCCACGAGCAGGTGGACGTATGGCAGAAAGTACCTGTTAGTAAGGGTAAAACCCCCCCTCCCCGCCCTGGAGTAAGCCTACCCCCCGAAGCAAGCCCCTATGTTGTGATTTTCGCTGGGGCTCCTGAACTTAGGGAGGGCCAAAGGGAGGCACACGTAGAGTTAAAAAACAAGATTATATACTGGTTAAATATACACAGACCTCTTCAAGGGAGGGAAAGGGGAGAAATCATCCATGTAAGAAGAGTACCATGGTTGGGCAATAGAGGAAAAGACATTGAAGGGGATTGCATTATTGCAAATTTTAGGAACCCAAAGCTAGTGGAGTATATACTGGGAAATTATAACAAAAATGCAACCAGCACTATTTGAACTATGCCTCTGGCCTATTTTTATCCCAGAAATGGCCCTGTGCACCCTCTGGCTCACAATTTAGGTGGGAAAGGAGGAGGAACAGATGGAGGTTGGAGAAGGAATAGTGAATACAGCTATTTACCACTATTAAACTCAATTGGCCCGCAGTGGGAGAACAGATTTAGCCCCCTTCAATCACTGGACGAAAATGATTGACTGACTAAGTCAGATGTATGCTTGGGAGGGAAGGAAATAAAGACACCTACGGAAATAAATGAATTAACAGCAGAGGGAATGCACATATCAAATGACCTAGAAATCGGCCCCCAAAGCCAGATAGGGGAGAAGCTAGATCCACTATTAGAAGGGAGGGAGGTACATGAATTGGTTACTCATGATTTAAGGCTGTCTGGGACACAAGGGCCAAGAGTGAAAATAACATCCTGGAACATTGCAGGCCTAGCTGGGAAAATAAGCAATACAGAATGGAGGAATGAACTAAGGGACTCCCATATAATAGCTCTACAGGAGACATGGGTAGTTGAGCCCAATAATTATCATTTAGAGGGGTATAAGTGCTTCTTTGTACCAGCTCAGGAGAGTAGGGCTGGTAGAGCAAAGGGAGGTCTAATAATATACGCTGATGTTAACCTAAAGGGGAGTTGGACTGTGTCTTCTTGGACCTCAGATAACTTGCAAGCAGTAACCTTCCAGGGACAGGGGCTGAGGGTACAATTATTTAACCTCTATAATCCTGGCCCAGGACGTGGCACTAATGCTGTGTTGGATGAATTAGATCTTAGACTACAACAGGAGTCTGATCTAAGAAAAGGTGGAGATAACCTATTTGTCCTCCTAATGGGGGATCTAAATTATCATCTTTGCGCACATTTGACACCGGTAACTACCCATTGGGATCTTTGTCCATATAAAAAGGGCCCACATTTGGAGCACACAGCTGAGGGTATATTAATATCAAAAATACTAGGGAGGCATTCATTAGTACATACTATTGATTTGGTAATCCCAGATCCAGAGGGCATCTTGATACCGACTTTTAAAGGAAGGGGATATTCGTCTATTATAGACTACATTTTTATATCCACCTTCGCTAAACACCTGATCGGGATGGTAAATACCAAATGGAGTGCCTTCAGCGATCATAACCCTTTGGTCATAGAAATACCGTATAAGGATCATACTAAAATGAATAAACAGCTGGATATTATTTTACAACCTACCGATCAGGGAAGGCGGTTAAAATGGACAAAAATCAATGCCCCTGAATTCTATATTGCTTTGGTGCAAAAGGGGAGAAAGTGGCTTGAGGAGTGTTTAGACCTCCAAATACAGGGAGTTGACTTAGTTGCCGCTTTCAGGGAGCTAACGGAATGCGCTGGGAAACTATTGGTGGCAAAAGGTTCTAGAAAAATAGTGACTCACCCAAGATGGTTTGATGTAAATTGTGCTCGAGCACTAAGAAATCTAAAGTCAAGCCTTAAGGCAAATCCAAGGGACATAGTGGAGGTGGCAAAGCATAGGAAAATCTATAGAACTAAGGGGCATATCAACAAGGGCTTTATCTCTGCTTTTTTGGCTTTAAAAGCCAAAAAAGCAGAGATAAAACTAGCGCCCTATCAACAACAGGGTGCTAACACGCAAATTTGCATGTTAGCACCCTTTTACTCTACGCTTCCCCTTGCATCTCTAATGAGATGCAAAGGGGGCGTTCCAGTGTAAAATAATAGGAGAAATGTCGCTAAGCGACATTTCTCCTATTATCAAGAATGTCGCTAACCCTGTTAGAGACAAAAAAAGCAGCGCTAACCGCGGTTAACGCTGCTTTTTTACGTCTGCTAATTTTCAGACTTAGCCATGATATCCTATGGAAGGAGGATATCATGGCTAAGTTTGCCTGTCCCTATCAACAAGGTAACGTGAGATTATCGCTGGGTTTCCAGAGACAATCTCACGTTAACCTGTTAGCGTGAGGATTTTTATCGCTATTGAGATAAGCATTGCTAATAGCACGCTATCCCAGCGATAAAAATTCACGCTAGCCGGCGATAATTATCCTAGCGCTAAGTGCGCTTAGAGATAATTATCGCCGGTTGTTGTTGATATGCCCCTATGATCCTAGAAAGAAAAGCCACATTAAAAGCGGAATTATGGGCTGATTTAAGAGAGGCTGGTGAAAATAGAGATTTCACTGAATTTTGGAAGATTATAAATAGGCCCTCTCTTTATGATTGTAATACACCGGTTGTCAGCACAAATATACTCCCACAGCAATGGGTAGTTCATTTTGAGAAGCTTTACAATCATCCCAAGGTCTGTAAACAAGAAGGGGAATGGGTTGGCAACAGGAATGAGGCGCAGGACTTTACACTCACTGAGATCACGCAAGCTATCAATGGACTAACTTAAAATAAAGCACCTGGGCCAGATGGTACTCCCCCAGATTTGTATAAAAGTAATGTTGATTTGTGGGCACCTATTTTAATGAGAGTGCTAAACGCAGCCATCAAAACAGGACTCCCGAGGTCATGGTCTACTGCCTTAATAGTCCCTATTTTTAAAAAAGGAAATAAGGACAACCCCCAATGCTATAGACCTATATCATTGATTGATGTTTCGGCTAAAATATTGGGGCGAGTGGTTTTAAATCGTTTAATGGCCTGGACAGAAGAACAGCACATAATAGCTGACACCCAGTATGGTTTTAGAGCGGGGAAATCGACCAATGATCAATGTTTAAATCTATATCTACTGGTCGCTAAATATACTTGTGCAAGTAATGGGACTATTTACATGGGATTTATGGACCTAGCAGCGGCCTTCGATAATGTGAACAGAAGCAAGCTTTGGGAAATGATGACTTCTTTGGGGATTGATCAGGGATTGATAAACATTCTGAGAGAGCTACACTGGTACACTACGGCGAGGGTTCGCTATAGTATGGAGGGGGGGCAAACTGATACCTTCCCATGTTCAAGTGGAGTAAGGCAGGGGTGCATTCTTGCCCCCTTCCTATTCTCACTATATATAAATGACCTGGAGTCAACCCTCGTAGCCAAGTTAGCCGATTGTCCTAGGGTAGGAAAGCGCCAAATACCAGTCCTCCTATATGCGGATGACACGGTCCTCCTTGCCCGGACACCGCTAAGTCTCCAAATATTGATTAATGGTTTTGTAGACTTTATGGAAAAATTAGATTTGTCTGTCAATCTGACTAAGTCATTTGCGTTGATCGCAGGTAAAAACCGATTAAAAAAACAATATTCAATATTGGGACTCATGTTATGGATATAGTAACCACCTTCCCGTATCTAGGCCTACTGTTTGATCGTAAAATTCAATTTGATAAGTTGGTGGAGGAACGCTGCTCCAAATTAGTTTCGTCATGTGGTGCAATCATGAATTTCACACAAAGATTGGGCTGCTGGTCTCCCGAGCAAGTAATGACCTTATATAACTCAATAAGTATAGCCAAAGCGGTATATGGAGCAGAGGTGTGGGGCTTCAGGGATGTTAAACAGCTACAAATGGAAGAAGATAAATTTATTCGTAGAATCCTGAAGATCCCACACACGATACCAGCTGAAATTGCACACTCTGAACTTGGTATCCCATACATTGCGGATTTGGTCAAAACTAAACCAGTTTTGGCTTGGCTCAGCATCTGGGTAAACCCGGATGCTGAACTAAGCAAGGAAATTCTTAATGATTGCTTACAAAGAGATAAAGGAATGTCAATCCCATGGCTGAAATATGTTAAAGCTACTCTAGAATCTGTAGGCCAGCACACACTTTTTAGCTCCCCTGCTCTAATTTCAAGAAATAGTAAAACACAAATCAAAAGATTGTTGTTGGATAAAATGGAATCCCTTAGGGAGTCTAAAGCGCTCACACTAAAACGTTCCGTGGTAGTGCATTGTCTAGTTAAGGAGACAGTGGGTATGGAACCCTATCTATTCCTGTTGCGCAATCAACAGGATAGATTTTTAATGTGTCGTTTTAGGCTCAATTTGTTGCATCATATTTTATCTTATCCGCCTGGTTTTACTGCGACTATTGAGCAGAAGGGTGCCTGCGGCTGCGACAACCTGTCTCCGCAGGACACCCTTCATTTTGTATTATTGTGTCCATTTTACCGTTTACCTAGACGAATGTTTTTAATTGACATTTTAAAATGTGGAAAATTTCGACATGCAAAGGTAGCCTTGTTGTTCCTCCAAAAAGCAAGCGATATGTATACTTTATGTTCAATGATAAGCTTCTTGAAAGCTGCAGTAAGATTAAGGAACACTAGAGACTAATTCACTATTCGTACTCATATGAATTGTTACAGTTCGGCTGATGGTTATTTTTTATATTAATGAAATGTATAATTATACACGTTGTTGTATTTTTAATATGTACTTTTTATGATGATTTTTTTAACCATCGAAATAAAGAATTTGAACTGAACTGAACATCATACGTGCTAACTCAATATCTACCAACTTCTTAAAACCATTATCAAGAAAATACACTTTAAAACTAGAAACGAAATATATCATACATACAAATTGAATTATAGTAAGATAAACTAATGAAGTGCTAGCAGATACTTAACTGACTGAAGCAGCGAACAAAAGAGGAAGATGGCTGCTGTGTTCTGGCTTATAGGGACAGTGGTGATGTTCTAATTCTGGACTTTGAGTGTGCTTACAGAAATGGCAATAAAATATTATGCATAATGCTAGCCTCCGGTCTGTACATGACATCCTCAGGGCCTTGAAGACTCTCATCAGTTCCACCAATTGAATGACTGTCTGCTCTCTCTCTGTGACCATTCTCCCAGTTCCCTCTCTAAACTCCATCATGATCCAAGGGCTCCACTGTCTTAAGATGGAATTCTAACAGCCATCAGGACATTTGATCCTACTGATGAGAAGGAGCTGGTACCAGGATGTCCATGATTAACTTGTTTGCAGTTTAGTATAGAGCAGACCAGTGGTGGCTGGTAATTTGAGCAGGCAGGGGCAAGAGGGAGGCAGTCAAACACATACTAACACTCTCCCATCTACATGCACACTCGCTCACACCCATCCATTGACAAGCGTGCACACTTACACCCTCTGTTCACAACCACATACATACGCACACACCCATTCACAGCACACTCATACTAATACATATACATTCATACATACATACGCACCAAACATTGGAAAAAAAGAGAAACGTGCCTGGCTGCAGTAGTAATCTTCGGTGGCAGGAGGGAAGCCTCTGAGGTTCCTGCAGGGTTTGGACTGCCGCCTACTCATTAGCTGACCTTGAATCAGCCAATGAGAGGGGGTGGCGGTCTCTTACTCATCACAGAGTGGGATGGGGTCAGTGAGAGTTGCTGACCTCACCCATCTATGTGACGAGGCACCACTGTTGGACACTTCACCCCTGCAATGTCAGGTCATATTACTGAAGTGCCAAAGTCTGAGTCTATCAGTAACGCTCCCCGTTGTCATGGGAGAGAACCTCCAGGCACTTTGCCAAGCTGAGGAGGTCACACCCACACAGCACTTTGCCAAGCTGAGGAGGTCACGCCCACACGGCTGTGCAATCCTCAGCCCGCCAGATTTCAGCGCAGGCAGGCAGGCCGCATCTGTGCATTTAGCACGCGTACAGCGTTTGGGTGCCTAACCTGAAGAGTGTTTTGTCAGTCTGCCCTTTGCTGAGCCTGACAGACGCTCTTCTTGTATGCAATGAGTTGGGGACGAGGTCCCTCCACAATCAAGGAAGGGTTGCACCTGGTGTGAACTCGACCCAAACGTATTGGAGCACTTTACACAAGCAACTATCACATTTCACAATGGCACATTCATTAAAAAAAAAGAAAAGGTAGGCACGGGGAGGGTGCGTGATTTGCCCAGAGTCATATGATGTTGAGCTGACACCAGGACAAGAACCTGAGTCCCCAGCTCTAAAGTCAGCGGCTCTGGCCATGATGTCACATCTATTCTGCGACATGGCATGCCAGTGAGTCACACAATGATGCACTAGTGGTTTGAGACTGTTTGGAAGGCAGTCTTCTGTTGCTACCGAGGAGGAAAGGCTCACCTATAGCGAGGTAACCTTTCCTGTCCGGGAAAGCTCAGGCTCAAACCTCTCTGGCATATCCTTTGGCTATTGCCAGAAGAAGCAGTGTTATGTCTGGCTTTCTTTGTAGTCTTCACCGCGTTCCTTTTGCAATGTGGGTGCAGGAGTGTGGACATTCCTTATAGTTGTGCCAGCTTTTGTTTTTCAGTGGTAACCAGCCCTTGCCTGACCCTGAGCACAGACTGTAGCTTATGTTTGTGGTTGGAACTCAAGAATAAATGCAGCATTTTCGGCACGCCTCCATTCCCCAGACTTCATTACAAGAAGTGCCACTATCACACGTTTTAAGTTTTTAAGTGTTTTGATTGGCTGCTGTGAATTTAACAGTAAAGAAAGAGAAGCATTGTCGGAAGCTTCCCGTCCTGACATAGATTTTCGGTTTTGCCTAAAGTGCTTTCGTCGCATTAGCAGCGAAGCACTTTCTTCAAAAAGATCTCTGCGAGGATCTTTAAATATTGTGTGCAAACCTCCATCAAGAGGGTGAAGACGAGGGCCGCTGCAGACCTGGAGGCACCCACCGAACATTAACTGCGGCTCTTCCATTGCCTTTTTTGTGGGAATGGCAAAAAGAGCAGTACCCAAAATAAACCACTAGAGGACAGCACCATACTACTATTAATCACAGGAGGGGCTCAGCATCAAAAATGTTCACACAGCTGCAGGTACGTTGGTAAATTCCCTCTTTTTCTCAGAGGTGATGTTGCTGACTTTTACCCTGTGTTCTCTGGCACATTAGAATGTGATTCCGATGGGGGTTATGCCATGGATAAGGTATTTTGCGACAACTGAGAGGAAAGTAGGCTACTCCGTAGCTGGATACGTGCATTCTATTTGGCGCATTTTAGCTCAAAATAACCAGAGAAGACTTTCTAACTCGCATTTCTTCGACCTAGTTTGAGTCCAAACTCGCTGGATCACTAAAATCATCCGGGGAGAGTCTGGAATTCAAGTTTGGAGGCAAATCCGGTGTGTTTACAGAAGCTTCCTTCTCTGTGTCCTCTTACCCATCAGAGGGACCGGTGTGCTTGACTCTGCAGGCGCGAGCTGCGGTCACAGACTCCACTGATGAACAGCACATCAATTCATTTCAGATGTGATCTAGGTATTAGTAACTGCAACAATTTAAAAGGTAGGAATTACTAGGTAGCGCCACAACAGAAGCAAAAACACTACGGGCCTTGGGCCTCCTTGAAAAAGTGCCTCGCGCCGGCGCTGACTCCCTTTTTTTTTACGCTTGACGCAGCGGCGGCGCAATCATGACGCCACACTGTTTCTTCTCTACAAACTGATGCAAGGGGTCAAATGTGTCAGTTTGTAGATCCCTGCGTCACATTATACCCGCGCCAGGTATAACGTATGCAGAGTAGGCGTTCCCACGCAAGAAGCCACGTAGAATTGACGCAGTGAAATTTACAAGATTTCTCTGCATCGCTCTGTGACTTGACTGCGTCAAAATAATTTCGCCTGCTCAGACCAGGCTTAAGGATTGACGCAGGGCTTTTAAGATGGGACTCACCTATGTGCTCTGAAGCATTGCTGAAGTTGCGTCCGTTTTACGACCAACTCCAGAAATGCGTCACATTTGCGCCAACAGATGTGTCAGAATTTCTGACGCATCTGTTAATCCTTGCGCCATGGAGCCTTGTATTATAAATACAGCGCATCCAGGGTGCACAAGGACATTTGACGCAGGTGCAAGGAAAGTGATGGATCGATACCGATGTGTCTGTTTCTTTTAAATGAGGACATCATGCCTGGCGCAGGTATAATGTGACGCAGGGCTCTACAAACTGACGCATTGAACCCGATCCATCAGTTTATAGATAAGTAGCAGTGTGGCACACTGATTGCGCCGCTGCTGTGTCGCTTTTTCTGACAAGGGGGAAGGGGTTTCGAAGTGCAACTGAAGGGTCTTCTGTGAAGTGTTTTTCTAAAAGTGACACAGCAGTTCACATGCAGAAACTAGCTGCCCCCATGTAACCAGTTAATTTTTGTAGGCAGAGGGAGATTACTAGATTTCCCCAGAATCACAGGACATTCAGCTGATGCCGGCATTAGAACCTGGTGCCCCAGTTCCAACATCTGCTGCTCTGGCATTCACGCCACATCCTCTCCCCATGTATGGACGCTGAAATGCATTCAACCGCAATGACTCGAAAGTCACTTTTATCAAGTTATTTTCTCGTCTGTGTATATAGTATGCTCTCTGGTCGGACGCCGCACAGCACGGGCACAACCCACAGAGCTGTCTTTGAGGCATGGGTAGATATAAAAAAACAGCCACTAGGCCGAAGTCACATGACCATCATCACTCTTGTTTGGGCCGATCAGTTTTGGCCTTGTCCTTCAAGTGCTTAATTTGTAAACTAATAATTACCGGGGCCCAAAGTTTTGCGCAGGGCCGGGTGCAGAATGCCAAGGCTGGGTAGTCTTGACTCCACCTGTTTCTTTAAGCCTCCAGGAGACACTTGCTGCTCTTTATGTCACTCTTACAGCTTCTTTTTCATACCTTCCTCCCTGTTTTTCTGTTTTTATCTTCCTCCTTATTTTCTGCTTTTGAAATGTTCACTCTCTTGGTGTGTATCAAAGTTTCTGGTGAAAAAATATATGTTGGTTCCCAAAAATGCATGTCAGTGGGCCCCTCCTGCAACCAGTGGCTCAAATGAAGCACTGTCCTTCCCATGACTAAAGAATCGTTAAGAGACAAGGCTACCACCCGCTAGCACGGCCAACCCCAAAACACCTGCATAGTTGATGTCACTGCCTCTCCTTGCTCCAGCCAGTCAGCAGGGACCTTGCCCTTCCCACTTCTAAGCAATGGTACCTATCTCCCCCCTTTTTATTACTGTCTGGCTTTACCAGGGCAGACTTTAATGCTGGTGGTGCCCGGTGCGACAATGTTTGTTGGCGCCCCCCCCCATGACCACCTCCTCCATGTATTCCCTCACTACCACCATTGAACAAGGCCCCTCAAGTCTCCATTACCACTCTCTCTCATGCATTTCTTTTGTTTTATAGCGCCACTCATACCAGTGTAATGTGTCAGAGCATTTTACAACACATACATATTACACAGACACAGTGAATCATAAGTGTGTAAATCAGTGTATAGGAAATGTTACATCAGGCAGAGGACTACAAGGTGTAGGGGTCACAAGTCATCACTACTGGTAGACAGTATAGTTTGAGTGCTTGGTCTGGAGAAACACAAACTCAGAATTTTAAATGTAACCCCATGGTTGGGGGTTGGCTTTACTAATAAAAAATGATTTCTATCCAAGTGAACCCTTTTTGCAACATTAGAATAATGACAAACTGGGGGGAGGGGGGAATCATAATGCTCTAATCTATACCGTGCAGTTCCCATGCAGCTTTTTGATGACGGTTAATAGCTCACTGTTCTATATTAGGATTTAAATGTATAAACTGCAAGTAACAAAAGGGGCTCCCTAACAGGAGCAGTAACACACAGAACTATTTACATTGTGTGCACTTTGTCATCTGCATGGTATCTTGACAATTTTTCGGTTGCCTTAAAATTGGTGGAGGCAAGTAATACGGCAGCAGGTGCTTTTTAAACCATATTGTACTTGAAAACACGGCGCTCCCCCAAAGTCAGCGCCCAGAGCGGTTACACCAATTGCACCACCCTAGAGCGGGCCTTCGGCTTGACAGTGCGGCTGTCGCCAATCAGGTGAGAACCTACAGCAGCTTTGGCTCCGCTCACAGGTGGAGTCAGGAGTACATGTTTTGATTGGGCAGAAGTTGTAAGCTTCCACACAAACAGTGCTTGCAGTCCACACAGCTGTGAACATTTTGTTTATCCAGCTGCCTGAGTTTGAACTTCAAGGAGCACACATGTGCCATTGTAATGCTATTGAAGTGTCTTAGATAACTAGATAATGTATGGTATTTGATATATATATCATATAATGTCGCTGACATGCTGTAAGTGCTGTGATGGGTTGCCTTCGGCCGATGATCGCAGCTCGGTGGCCATCGATCAGTGTGATGTGAGCTGCATTGACAATGCAAACCCCAGGACTTCATTACCGAATGACCACCATTGTAAGAGCAGATGGGCAGCAACAATAAAAACAGACTTTGCTGCTCCCAGAGTAGTACAAGCTTAGCCCTGCCCACGATGGACCATCCCTCCAACCACAGCGTCACTCTTGCGAGGTAATTCTGCAAATGACTGACCCTGCGTGCGCTTCTACCACGCCTCCACCTCTTCAAGGAGACTTTTCTTGGGAAAGATGAGTCTCTCCGACTTGCGGCTCTTTCTTTCTCTCCTTCAAGGTTTTTGTGTTACTGAGCCTTTCCCCACATCCCCTTTCTGGACAGGATCCTCCTTGCCAGACTCAGCGGCATCAGAGCTGGGAGTGAATTGGGGATAGACCGTGACAAAATTAATAGCAGGCAGGAAGAACTCTGCCACGCAGCAGAGTCGTAGTTTTTTGCCAAACTCTGTGATCGCAGCAGAGCGCAGAGTTGCAAAATTCCGCAAACTCCACCCGCGGAGCAGGCTTAACCGCCCACCCCTAGTATTTCACTCTATGTTGGGACCCGGGCGAAGATCCCACCTGCCAAATTTAGAAATGTCCATAAGACCAGCAGTTATTTCTAGCATTCACAGGAACTGCCATCAAGCAGTTGCTGTGAACGCATTGTAACTTTTGCGTGTAACTCTATCAAACATCATCGAACCATACAACAAATTTGCATTTTTAAAATTATTTTGTAACAAAACCCCATGGTTGGATTTTGTTTTTGAAAATTAAAAAACAACGCCTCGCTCCCCATAGGAGTCATGTCCCATGTTCAGGGATTCATTTTTATGTTTTTACTGCTCCTCATCACCAGTGTTTTCCTGGCAGTGACAAGTAATAAAAAAGGTTTTATGTCCGCTTATCTAAATTAGGCGGGCAGACGTAGTTAATTCTCTTAGGGTCCTTATTTCGTTGGGCCGTCAGAGGAGTTTGGTCATGGCAGAGATGGCGTGGTCTCTGCCATCAAAAACTATGGTCTGTGCGCTTTTTAGGTCTCGCCTGAGCCAGCGCTTTAGCGCTGCTCTGGCGAGACTTATAGTAAGCGAGTTTTGGAAGTGCAAACAGTGGCTTTTCAGGCCTCCAAATACAGTGCATGTGCGCCGTCCGGGCGCGCGCACCATTTGGAGGCCTGAAAGCACTCGTTTGCTTTCACTTTCGCCTGCCACACGGGCGCGCTTTGAAGTGTGATCGCGATTGCGATCACTTACATTTCGCGGGCGCTTTGATGTTTTCAGTGAGCCGCGCGGCCACTGAGGACATCAAAGCGCCCGTGAACACCATTTGCCACCCCCTTCCTGCTCTAATATGACACACGCATATGTGCTCAGAGCGTTGCAAAACATCTCAATTTTCACTTGCACGTTGTCTCAAAGATCATTTTTGAAGATCGCTTCCGTGTCTCGTGTTTCAACATATCTTTGATTGCTTGTCCAGGTGCAGTCTATTATTTGCATTATAAAAATGCAAGCAAATATACAGAAACATTTCGAAACAATTACGTTAATTTGCATGTGTCCACATCCATGTAAAAAAAACGATAAATTACCCACACTTCAAAGATCCATCATATTTACTGTGTCAAGTAATATTTCAAAATATACGTTCAACAAAGGAATCGCTTTTCTTTCAGAGTAGCTCATAGGAACATCAAAAATAATGTAACCTGTCTTACAGGGCCGACACGTCTGAGTTCTTAGAAAACTTTGCGCTCGCCCATCTGACTCAACCTTTCGCCCGGTAAAAGCCGATAAACAGAATGCTATTAGAAGTAAAACTATTGCACAGCGCTTCGAAGCAGCGATAGAAAGAGCTACAGATAATAAGTTGTTCATTTTATTGCTATTCAATGACCAATGTAAATATACCAAACAACGGTTTCTTCTTCAAAGACTCACCGGCCCCAAGTACACCAATCAGTAAAGCCCCCCCCCCCAATCCCATTTTTATGTTCCCTTCGTGAGTGCAAGTCAAATCAGGGAAAAATTCGCACTCGATTCTGAACTTAACCGCAGACACTATGATGTTAAATGGTATTTAAGGGACTGCGAGGCTGGTATTTAGAGGGCCACAGGTGTCAGCGCAGCCCCAGTGACGAGCATCAAAGGGAAACTTCTGTTCCGCTGATGACTCGTAGTAGAAATAAAAGAAAGCCAGGAATCACCGTAACTTGGCTTAATGCGTCATCGACCCACGCAAAATCGATATAAAGTCCCATTTTATAAACGGATCTCCTTCCGACAACAGCCCATGCAGATAAAGCAAAATGTAGGTTTGTAAGGTCGAATTTACTGTAAAATCCCACTCTTAAAAACAAGCATTGGCATAGCCAATAGGTCTCGCTTTTGGGACCTTATAAGTGTTTAACTATTCAACAGTTGCATAACTAAATACTTATAAGGTCCCAAAAGCGAGACCTATTGGCTATGCCAATGCTTGTTAAATTTGGCAGGTGGACCATTATGTTGGCGGGAAGGTTACTCTGTTGTGACCAAGTACCCTTTCCAGCAATATATACATCGGGCCCTTTGTTCAAGGAAAAGATTATAGTGCCACTAAAGCTTAAAACAACACTGGGAACTCAAATTATTTATACCACAAGCTATTATGATTTAATGGTTCTCTTAATGTGCATCTTAATAAAAAAAGATGTACTGGTAAATTACAGGGAGATGGCCAAAAAAAAGATTTTTTAAGCATTAGTGGGTTTGTTATCTGCTTTAGTTCCTATAGACTGGCGGTACTCATAGTACGGCCCACGGGCCACTTGCGGCCCGCCAGACCTTCCCTTGTGGCCCCCGTGGAAAACAACAGCAGTCAGGGACGCGGCGCCATTACTGCTGTTATAAATCCTCGGGGCCGCATTTGCTGAGGTTAGGTTTCACATATTAATTTAAAGTGCATGCGACAGTAGATGGCGCTGTTGCCGCATTCTTTGACCAACTGTGAGTTCATCATCAGCTGAAATTGAATTTTTATGCGAGTTTGTTCTCCCCGAGATAACAGGCAGGGCTTTTAGTGGGCCAAGTGCTTTAAAGCAGGTGCTGACACTGGTAGCTATCGGGCTCCATTTTTGGGTTCAGAGTAAAAAAATATATATATCAACTCGGCAGCAGCAGCCCTACTGCTCAAAAAGCCTGTGTCAGTTCAAATCGACTGTTTTCATTCTTTCAGTCTCATCATTTCAGACCTGAAAGCATTGTCAATATTATATACAACAAAGCCATAGTTGTTGCTTATTTATCTTATGCAACTAACAACCAATGGCAAAGCCAATAGTCCTGACTTTTTGCAGGTATAATGTTACTGGCTGTATCTGATATATTTGGATCCAATGACAAACAGCAAAATACCAGTAGGGTGGCACACTATGCTAAGCTCAGAGTTTTGTTTACATATTTTTAAGCCATGCCCTTAATTTTATCGGTCTTGGCCCCCAAGTTTTTCATCCCACTTAAAGCCCTGTAACCAGGCGATCCGTATCAGTTATGTGTATATATCGTCGTAGTTCACCCTAAATAAGATTTTTTTTACTCTAGCCCCGCCCCCCCTGACTCCACTCCCTCTGACCCCACCCCTACTGGCCTCAAACCACACTGTAATTTTGGCCCCCTACAGAAAGTTTGTGAGTACTCATGCTATAGACCATATATTGTATGAGAACTAGATTATTGTTATGTTAAATAAACTTTATTAGCAACAAAGATTGCACAGGGTAAAATACAATCTTCATGTGTGAAATATCAGTTGGTGAGTATAATAACAATGTAGCAGAAAAGAAAGCTGGAAGGAGAGGAAAGGAAGAGAAATAAAATAAATGGCACATTATAAACTGAGAGCCGATTAACATTGCATAATAATATAAAATACCCTAAATGATTGAAATATCTAGAGGATAAATGTAGTGGCAAAACTAATAAAAAAAGAGTGTAGAGAGAAAACAATTCACGGAGGCTTAACATTTTCGGAGCAATTGCGAAGTTCCTGTCGCTTTACAACCTTATTCAAATAAGAAGTTAACGGTACCCAAAATAAGTCTCTGTGTACGTGCTGTTTACACGAGGAAGCAAAAGCAACATCTAATCTATGATAATGACAAACATTATTCCACCAAGCTTTAATTGCAATTTTAGTAGAGCATTTCCAATTTAATGTAAATTGTTGAAAAGCTTAAGCTAACATGGTGGCAAATAAACCATGTTTACAGGAAGTTAATCCCAAAGTATCAGATAAACTACAGAGAAAAAGAAATACATTGGACATGGGACATTGTAAATTAAAAATGAGCAAAATACGAGACCAAACTGTTTTCCAACAGGAGGCGATAGGGGGCAAATAAAAAAAAGATGCAACAAATCCTCGTAAGGATGACCACAAGACCAGCACAACGAATTATTTTGCCTAACAAAATGGCAATAGATACAGGTGTGTAATATAATCTATGATATAAAAACCGGGGTGGATGCAGATCTAGAGATTTTTTAATGATCTAGTCCAAATCTTGTCGCAGAAACCAATGCTCCAAGCATGTCCCAAATCGGCCTCCCAAGCAAGTTCCAATTTAGTTTTAATGCGTTATATAAATCAAAGCAGGTTTTGGGAAGAGAGTAAGTATCTTAAGAAGGAAATCCTCCAAAGGGATACCGACAGATGCCAGGAGTGAATAGAACACATCCAGAATTGGCTCCATAAGAATTGAGTACTTATACCAAAAGGAACGAGGACAACGAAAAGTAGCCTGAAATTGGGCGAAAGAACAATGAGTCATACCGTCAAACAAATCCTGAACCCAAATTATGCCTCCAAGTCTCCATGCCTTCCAATAAAGCGATCTATTATTAAGAGTGATAAGTTGATTGTACCATAAGAGAGATTAGAGAAAATCATCTCAAGAAAGAACTCTGGGGTGACAGTAGGGATGCATCAAAAAGCAGATATGTTTAAATAGCGGGAGAGAGGTAACAGAAGTCTTTGAGGAAAAAGCAAGAACTTCTTTCACTGCAAAAGGTGTAAATGAACAGTGCTCAACGAAACACCATAAGAGTAAAAAGGGGGGGGGGGTCATAAAGGAACCATTTTGAATCCTGCTGAAGACAAAAAGCTTTATGGCAAAGTCAAAAGTCAGGTACGTGCACACCTCCATTGGATTTAGATTTCCTAAGATGTGTTAAGGAGAGTCTAGTTTTTTTATGGTTCCAAGGAAATTTAAAAAGTAGCGTATCTATATTTTTAAAATAAACGGCTGGAATCTGAAGTGGAATCGTAGACAAAACATATAACCAAAGAGGAATAATCATCAGTCAAGACGTCCTCACCATGAGAGACATAAAGGACTCCAAGAAGTAAGAGGTTTGTCAACTCTATTGAATCCTTCCTTCATATTGATTGTAATTGTATCTAAAATAGAGTTAGTAAACCATGTGCCTGGCTATTTAATTCTAGAACTGTTCCAAAGGAAACCAATAGAATCAAAAGATGGCTTTACACAACATTTGTTACTAGGGAGAATCTCTGCTTTATCTGAATTGATTTTGTATTCTGAAACTAAAGAGAAGGCAGAAATTTCCTGCAGCAAAGGTGGGACAGAAGCATCAGGATTGGAAATGAAGAGCAGAATATAATTAATATAAGCGGACAACTTTAGTTTTCAATCACCATATTGAAAGCCAGAAATGGATTTATTATTTCGGATACGAGACAAAAAGGGTTCAAGAGCTAGAATAAATAAAAAAGGTGATAAAGGGCAACCCTGACAAACTCCCTGTTGTAATGGAAAATACTGAGAAGTATGTCCATTAATGAAAACTGAAGTACAAGAGGTTGTATAAAGTAGAGAAACAAGAGAAATAAAAGAATGTCCAAAAGCATACGTAATAATGTACAAGACGCATTGTCAATAGAGGATTCATTAAATTCGAGCTTAGCATGAACAAGCTCCTGTAGTGTAGCATCAGATGAAGTAGTATAAAATTGGTGTTTTAGTCGTTTGCCAAGAATTTTGTGCTTGTTAAGGAAATGTTTATATTTTTGGAAACAGTCAAAAATGAAGCCACATGCAGCAGCTTTCAAAGTGTTCCACAATAATTGGAGAGAGATATCCTGTGTTGTATTTAATAAAAATAATGAATTAGCAAAGGAAGTGAATGAAGAGGAAAAAGCATGATCCTGCAAAAGAGAATTATTAAATTGCCATCTATTCGATTTGGGATGTGGAAGGAGCAATTCAAATTCTGTAATAACCAGGGCATGATCAGAAATAACAATAGCTTCAAGTGAAGAAGAAATACGTTTTTGAGACAAAGACTTAGACTGAAAAATATTCTCCAATCGAGTAAAGAAACCATGGGGTGGGCGAAAAAAAGGAAAATTTAGTTACAGGCGCCAAGCATCCACAAGGTGAGTTTGTGAGATTGTGGTATGGAACTGTTTGTGGGATTAATGAGAAACAAAGCGAACATTAGGGGGTCGATTCTGATCCTGTAAAAAGGACCTACGAATCGTCGTACGGAGCGTTTTCTCCGTACGACTCGCACCCGGTAAACTGTCCCTACAACCTAGGAAGTACGATTCGTACAGAAAGCCTATTTCCGTATGAATCGTACAAAAGACCGTACGTGGAAAAAATACCTACGATTCTGTTCCGAAACAGCTTGTACGCGACGTCCGGACGTATTCAGGCAGCGGTTTCCAGGCCAGCAAGTACGAATCGTCCCTACGTCACTCCGTACGGACCTTTTTTTACGGAAGTCAAACACAGCCGGAAAAGCAGAGTTCGACGCAAACCTCTACGCAACGGAGCCACGGTACGTGGCGTACATGCCATGAACCCCATCGTACGTGTCATCCTGGTCCTCTTGGCCTACGACCTGGTGCACCGCACCCGACGCACACGCCGCAGAAGGTGAGAACAACACCCAGGGGCCGGGGGGGGTAAGGGGCAGGAAACATACCCCATACACAAACCAAAACTTATAATATGTAGGCCATACATTACCACCAGGCTCTGGTCACTTGGGGGGGGCTTGTCCAGCAACCGCTGCGTACCGCAACAACGGAAGTGGACATGTACGGTGCGCACCACACGTACCCCTACGGCACCATTACAACAGTGGTATGGACCGTACCCACGCATGAATGCGTGGGTACGGTGCATACCACACATACCCCTACGGCACCATTACAACAGTGGTACGGACTGTACCCAAGCATGAATGCGTGGGTACGGTGCATACCACACGTACCCCTACGGCACCATGACAACAGTGGTACGGACCGTACCAACGCATGAATGCGTGGGTACGGTGCATACCACATGTACCCCTATGGCACCATTACAACAGTGGTACAGACCGTACCCATGCATGAATGCGTGGGTATTGTGCGTACCACATGTACCCCTACGGCACCATTACAACTCAGGTACAGACCGTACCCACGCATTAATACGTGGGTACGGTGCGTACCACACGTATACCTACGGCACCATTACAACAGTGGTCCAGTGCGTATACCACACGTACCCCTACGGCACCATTACAACTCAGGTATGGACCGTACCCATGCATGAATGCATGGGTACGGTGCGTACCACACGTACCCCTACAGCACCATTACAACAGTGGTACGGACCGTACCCATGCATGAATGTGTGGGTACGGTGCGTACCACACGTACCCCTACGGCACCATTACAACTGTGGTACGGACCGTACCCACGCATGAATGCATGGGTAAGGTGCATACCACACGTATCCCTACGGCACTATTACAACTCAGATACGTACCGTACCCACGCATGAATGTGTGGGTACGGTGCGTACCACACATACCCCTACAGCACCATTACAACAGTGGTACGGACCGTACCCACGCATGAATGCCTGGGTACGGTGCGTACCACACGTACCCCTACGGCACCATTACAACTCGGGTACGGACCGTACCCACGCATGAATGCGTGGGTATGGTGTGTACCACACGTACCCCTACAACACCATTACAACAGTGGTACGGTTCGTACCCACGCATGAATGTGTGGGTACGGTGCGTACCACACATACCCCTACGGCACCATTACAACTCAGGTACGGACCGTACCCACGCATGAATGCATGGGTATGGTGCGTACCACACGTACCCCTATGGCACCATTACAACTGTGGTACGGACCGTACCCACGCATTCATGCGTGGGTACGGTGCGTAACACACGTACCCCTACGGCACCCTTACAACAGTGGTATGGACCGTACCCACACGGCACCCTTACAACAGTGGTATGGACCGTACCCACGCATGAATGCGTGGGTACGGTGCATACCACACGTACCCCTACGGCACCATTACAACAGTGGTACGGACCGTACCCACACATGAATGCATGGGTACGGTGCGTACCACACGTACCCCTATGGCACCATCACAACAGTGGTACGGACCGTACCCACGCATGAATGCGTGTGTACGGTGCGTACCACAAATACTCCTACGGCGCCATTACAACAGTGGTACGGACCGTACCCATGCATTCATGCGTGGGTACGGTGCGTACCACACGTACCCCTACGGCATCAGTACTTTTTGGATACGAGGCATACACACGCCATGAATGTGGGCTTAGAGGACTGGCCCAGCATGTCAACATCATATTGGTGTGTGTGTAGGTCCAGGCCAGCAGTGTACAGCTCCAAGGGGGTGCGTGGGTGGGTGCATATGACTCCCAGCAGTGTCCAGACATATGGGGGTGGGTGCATATCACTACCAGCAGTGTCCAGACATATGAGGGGTGGGTGCATATCACTACCAGCAGTGTCCAGACATATGGGGTGGGTGCATATGACTCCCAGTATTGGACAGAGATATGAGGGGTGGGTGCATATCACTACCAGCAGTGTCCAGACATATGGGGGTGGGTGCATATGATTCCCCGCAGTGTCCAAACATATGAGGGGTGGGTGCATATCCCCACCAGCAGTATCCAGACATATGGGGGTGGGTGCATATCACTACCAGCAGTGGACAGAGATATGAGGGGTGGGTGCATATCACTACTAGCAGTGTCCAGACATATGGGGGTGGGTGCATATCACTACCAGCAGTGTCCAGACACATGGGGGTGGGTGCATATGACTCCCAGCAGTGTCCAGACATATGGGGGTGGGTGCATATCACTACCAGCAGTGGACAGAGATATGAGGGGTGGGTGCATATCACTACCAGCAGTGTCCAGACATATGGGGGTGGGTGAAAATCACTACCAGCAGTGTCCAGACATATGGGGGTGGGTGCATATGACTCCCAGCAGTGTCTAGACATATGAGGGGTGGGCGCATATGACTCCCAGCAGTGTCCAGACATATGGGGGTGGGTGCATATCCCTACCAGCAGTGTCCAGACATATGGGGGTGGGTACATATGACTCCCAGCAGTGTCCAGACATATGGGGGTGGGTGCATATCACTACCAGCAGTGTCCAGACATATGGGGGTGGGTGCACCCAGCAGTGGACAGACATATCAGGGGTGGTGCAGAGGACTCCCAGCAATGTCACACTCCCAGGAGGATGGATGTATTTCACACACTGCATTACACACCACATGTGGGTGTGAGGACATATAACACATGCATGCCCACCCATGGCGGATGCAGCCCAATACACACCCTGATTTCATGCCAACAGACTGTATAGTCATGTAACTGCATTCAAAACTAAGATAGCCAAAGGGAACACACACTGTCACGCACATCCCAGGACTGATAGGAATGTACAGATGCTGGTCCAGCCACCAAGATGTTGTCTCTCATGGAAGGAATAGAATTCAATGCCACTAGATACAATGCCCACCATTGTGAGTCAGGTGCCCAAATACCCTGCATAACAAGTACCATTAGTGTGGTAGGCCGTGATTACACACATGCATAGTGCTGAAAAGAACCAATTTGTCCCCAAAGGTATTCCTACATACCCAAAACACAAGTACAGTGACTAGCAAGGATGGCACAGACGATTCAGCAGGAGACATTGGTGAGCAGGCATGGCCATTGTTGAAGGGATCCGTCAACAACAAAGGAAATGTGGACACAGGTCAGCACAACAATTGTGCGGCTGTTTGCAGGGACGATGTCAGGTGCAACAGAGGAAGGAACACTCCTTGGGACAATGTCTCCAAAGGAAATGAACACACACTACCAATGATTATTTGCACAGACATTGTGATGGCACACAGATACCATGGTCCACCTCATGACCATCATACAAAAACATATCTCAGAACCATAACACATTACCAGAACACCAACTTCATGAGCCTCATCACCAACATCAATACCTGAAATGCAATAGTGTTGAAAGTAAAAGAAAAGGCTTTATTCAGCACAGAAAAATAAAACATTAATAAGACTATGTACAAAGGTCAATGGCCAGTCCATTTCTCGAGTCCAAGGGTGGATGTAGGGGACTGCGTCCACCCCTACCTTGCCTGCACAAACTAACCTCAAGGTTTGTCGACCAGGGGGGCATCATCTGTGGCAGGACCAGGCACCGCAGGGACAGGAGGGGGTTGGGTAGGTGTGGTGGGTGCAGGGGTGGACGTCTCCTCCACAGGGGGTGGTGCAGCGCCAAAGGTGGAGGTGAACACGGCGCTGCACACTTCTGCTAGGGCCTCCATCTTAACCCCTGCACCTGAAGATACCCCTGGGCCAACGGAGGGTGTGGTGGCCGAGGGATGGGGTGCAGCGCTCTTTGGGGAGGGGGTGGACATGGGGGGGACTCAACTCCCCTGCCCAGGGACTTCCTCACACGCTTGTGGGTGGTGTCACAGTGGGGCTGAGGGCCAGACCAGCCATGTAGCTGTCCTTGGGTGACAGTTTGGCAGGGGAATGGTTTTGGAGGAACTGGGTTGTGAGGACTGCGGACTATGACTGTGGCTGCGTGTCTGTCGTCTTCCCCCAGACCCTGTGGGTGTGCCTACATCCCCCTGAGTGTGCGTGCCAGGATGTGTGTGCTGTGCCTTACTTGTGGGTGTGCTGGATGTGTCTGTTGGGGTGCGTGCCCGTGACTGTCTGGGTGTGCGTTGGGCAGGCATGGGAGAGGGCAGTGTGGATGAGTCCGGGGTAGGGGGGTACAGAGCGCTGCAGGGCAGTAACTGCTGCCGTCAGTGAAGAGTCCATGGACCGCAGAATCCTGCGTTGGTCAGACATCGTTGCTGACATGCCCTCCATGAACGACACCACCTGTGTGAGCAGTCTAGTGTGGTCATGGAGGACATTCAGCATCGATGCCTGCCCAACCTGCAACTCCCACAGTATGTCCACAGACTCTTCACTGAGGGCAGCAGGGGTGAAAGGGGCAGGGGGTGCGGTGCCTGGCACGAAGGAGACACGGTGGGTCGCTGCACGGACAGGAGGGACGGGAGCAACTAGGAGGGCAAAGATGGGAATGGAGGAGGCGGGGACAGATGTGGGTATGCTGTCAGTTGGTGTTGCAGCCTCCGCCTTCTCAGGGAGGTCAGCGTCGGACCCGTCGGCGTCGTAGATGTTCTCACCTCCAGACAGGTCCTCCAACTGACTCCCCTCGCCCTCCGTGCCACTGGCTCCTGCTGACTCCACAGCACTGGCGGCACTGTCGCTGGGTCCCTCCTCCAGGTCCATGCAGGTGTCTCCCTCGGTTTCAGGTGATGATGCTGTGGGCAAGGAGAAGAAACCAAAATGCATCAGTCACCTGTATACATCTGACACATGAGAACAAAACAATTGGTCACAGTGGATATCCGGCAATGCATCATGAGTAACAGCTAGATTACTCCGCACATATGTATGTCCTGTACTGCCCAGTTGGTAGACCCACTATGCCACTTGGACACCAGGAAAAAAATAGAACACACCAGGCCACAACTTGAATGAGAAATACACTGAGAAGCTAGTGTCTGTGAAACCGTGAGCACAGCAATACAATGAAGTCATGCCACCTCTTCTTCACCCTGAAAGAAAAAGTAGTGGTGCACCCAAGGTAAACTAACAGACCTCAATACTCAAGGTGTCACCACACTCAGAGACCTTTAAGTACTTTGGAACACAAAACAAAAAAATGTGGTTACCTTGGGACTCACAATACTTTACACAATCAACATGTTTTGAATGTGGAATTCGCCATCTCGTGAAAAGAACACTCATGTGCCTGGATGAAATATGTCGCACAAGGCAATGCACACAAAAGTATATTTACCATGTCATTGAAGAAGCTGATACCTTTTCTAAGAAGCCACAGTTAGAAATAAATGGTGTTGCAGAAAGTACATATACATGTGCCCACGGAGGTCTTGATGTCTTGACACTCGTTAGTTCATATCACCAACAACAAAGGAGTCTCACAAAATCCAGACCTCAGTGGGAACATGTATATGGAGAATCTGCAACACCAATTAATTCTAACAGTGGCTTCTTTGAAAAGGTGCCAGTGTGTTCAATGAAAGTGGAAATGCCATTTGGTGTACACTACCTCGGGAGATATCTTTCATGCAGACACATCATTGTTCTTAACACAAATCATCAAATGACCACATTTAAAACATGAAGAACTGTTGACAAGTGCTGTGAGTGCCAAGGTACAATTTATTTAGAGTAACAACTTGAATTATGTCATTTGTCACATGGCTATCCGTCACCTGATTACACAGTTGGCTACACATATGACCTACTGCCTGTCATCTAGAGTGGCACACATGTCCACACCCAGGACAATGCATGAGCTAATGGTCCTGCAATTGGTTTTTAAAAAAGCCCAGCTGTACTGTGGTGACACCCTCATGGCAAGCCAGAATGTACACACAGATGTCAGCACCCAAAGTCAAAACTGCATTGCATCTGAACCACACACAGGTGCCAAAAATGTATGAGCACGATACATGTTTGTAAAAAACTGACAAAGGCTGCAAAGCACGAACATTAAGCACTGGCCACCATCACAGGGGCACTGCACGTTGATTTTCTGTACAGCCATTTCTCACACACAAGTCAGACCTGGCAATGAAATATCAGGGTTGCACATGTATGCCCCTCCCGCACACACCCCCCATACCTGAGTCAATGTGACTGATACAGATCAAGAAGTGACACCTCTTATTCAGGGTTACAATAACTGTGCTTGAAAACTTGCTTCATTGATACCACATCACCTCGTGGGGCTGGCAACACATATTTGTGACAAACACCCATCAACAGATTGTTGTGAATAGCCACACAGGCACTGCCCAGTGTGAGTATGCACAAGCAAAATGGTGCATCCCTGTCCAGTGGACACATGTAGCAAACATTTGAAAAATACAAACTAGGCCAGGGAACAATGCCACAGAGACAGGCCTATGCTGAACCCACAGTGAATGTGCACAGTGTTGGATGACACACATGATTAGGAGGCCAGGGTGTCTCAGGGGACTGTAGTGGGCACACTGCTCTGTGGTCCTGGAATGAGCTGACTGTACCATGTTCAACCATCATGGCACTATGCATATCTCCCACTCATGCACATCATGTCTGAGGCCACAATATTGGTCATGCATGCTGCAAGGGGGTTCAGTTGAAAGCTCACACTCCTATGTTGAGAATCATCATCAGTGACAACAAATATGGACCCCCAACATAGTGAACAGGTCATGGCACAGGCAAGGTGCCAACACAAGTCACAGACCACCCTCCAACATGATGTGAAAGCTATGTGCACTTAGATTCACTAGCACCCTAGATGACCATGTGCAAATGTTATTACACACAGACCAGGGGACACATGTCAAGGAGGGGAAGGGATGAAAAAGAGCCCCAGGTGACAATGGGGAACAGAAAATGCACTGCACATATCAACTCTGGGAGTGTATTTATGCGAAAGAGCACTTTCAAAAGCAGGCGACACATAACACGACCAAAAGCCATGTACCTACCCCCTCCTTGCTGCAGTCTCTCCTGTAACTGCCTATCGAGGTCAGGGAAGACCACCGCCAGGACACGTCTCATGTGGGGGGGTCAGGCGTCGGCGGCCGCCGTGGGGGCGAGGAGGGTCCAGCCCCAGCTGGACCCGGGCGATCCGCCGGGTCCAGCACCGGATGTTCTGCCACCTCTTGCGGACCTGTGGCAGCTGCCGACTACGCACCCCCGCAGTTCTCACGGCCCTGACGACGTTGTTCCAGATCACCCCCTTCTCGTAGGCAGTTACCTGTCAGGATGACAAAGTGACACAACATCAATACACCTGCTCCATGTCCCAGAGACACACATTAGAACATCTTTGAAATGTTGAACAGGGCATAGGATGCTGACATGAATTGCCTCATTCACAACAATAAATAGCCCTGTGTGCAAGTGCCAATGCACTACATGGCATTGAAAGTTAACATGTGGCATGAGGGGTGCAACACACTCACTGATCATGCCACACACTGTGCAGCACATGCAACAGCAGGCTGATGGCCAGCACGTGCCAAGCAGTCACATGTCCCACTCCACTGACGCACCCTCAGCAGACTAGACAGACACACCCAGGCACAGATCACTCGCTTGTCATTGACAACAGCGGATACAACCCTCACTCTGCACATGTGCCATTTGCCAATGGGGAGTCACAGGTGTCGTGCTAGCTCTGCAAGTCAGACACAAAGCACGGCTTACTTGTCACATCAGATGGGTAGATCTGTTGCCTCCACCATGCAGCTGTGGTGCAACACTTCACATAGACACTCACCCACATGACAAGGAACATTCACACACATCAATGTCCACTAGGCTGTACACATCATTTGGACACTCTCACCACAGGTCCACTCAACTCATACATATCTGTGGGTACAGTCACCTGTCACACAGGGGGGACCACTGAATCACCTCAGGACAACAGTAAGAGAAGCCACCAAGGATTTGCCAGGCTGAATGTATCATGCACTATGCAGTGAAAGTCACTGTAAGCACTATGCAAGTGAGGAGTGCATACAGGAACTACATCATGCTCTGCATGAGAGCCATAAGCATGACCCCCCCCCCCGGGACACACTCTAAACAACATTGCATGTGTGTCCCATATTGACTGTCACACAACAGGTGCATAGGCAAAGGTAGTGGAGTCAGCACTCACCTGCTCCCCTGGTCTCCCATACAGGCTGGTGTACTGTGGGAGGAGGACGTCCAGCAAGGCCTCATTCTCCTCCAGGGTGAATGGCTGGGCCCTCTCCACAGCACGTGACATGGCCAGAGGAAGCAGAGACAGCAGCAGTGTTGTCGACTCTTGAGTGGTGCAGGCAAGTGCCCTCTCATGGGTTCTGGCTGCCTTATATCTGTCTTGCTGAGGGGCATTCATTTTGAGGAGTACATAGTGATTGGTCTGAATCATTCGCATCGTACCTTTACTCCAATCCCTTTAAACATACACCAGTGACAGTATTTGCATCGTTCAAAATTTGAGCATCATGTGAAGTCAACAACCACTTTGCAACATTGTATTTTGTGGCCAACTGACTTTTCCAGGAAACCTGATGGACGAATTTCAATGTACGTGTACTACTAGTGCGTACCCGTAAGGGGATCGCAATAGTAGTGCACGTACCTGTACGCACTAGTAGCACACGTACGTGTACTACTAGTGCCTACCCGTAAGGGGATCGCAATAGTAGTGCCGGTACCTGTATGCACTAGTAGTACACGTACGTGTACTACTAGTGCGTACCCGTAAGGGATGGCACTAGTAGTACACGTACCTGTACGCACTAGTAGTACACGTACGTGTACTACTAGTGCGTACCCGTAAGGGGATCGCAATAGTAGTGCACATACCTGCATGCACTAGTTGTACACATATGTGTACTACTAGTGCGTACCCGTAAGGGGATTGCAAAAGTAGTACACGTACCTGTACGCACTAGTAGTAGACGTATGTGTACTACTATTGCGATCCCCTTACGGGAACACACTAGTAGTACATGTACGTGTACTACTAGTGCGTACAGGTACGAGTACTACTAGTGCGATCCCCTTAAGGGTACACACTAGTAGTACACGTACGTGTCCTACTAGTGTGTACACGTACGGGTACGCATTGCACATGCTTACAATGGTAATACAGGCGTACACATGCCAAGAATGGAGGGCTACCAGTCGCACAAGGATGTCCATCAAGTACTTGTCATTGCATACTTTCATGTGCAGGCCCTAGGTGTGTTTGCCAGTGATATTGCCCAGGTCATCTCATCTAGTTGCACAATTGATGTGTGATGACCTGTGGACACATGTCATGTGTGATGGGGCACTATGTGGCACACATCACCTTGACACTTGCCACATGTGTGTCTGTAGTCCAACTGTGTCATGCACAGCAGCAGTGGGATGGCACAGTCATCAACACCTGCACCTGTCTCCTGATGCCAGGGACAGGGACACTCTATCAACTGACCTGTCACGATCAGCGTGCCCCTTTGGGACAATGTCAGGTGTGTGTCATGTGTTCCCATGAGCTTGATGTCAGTGTCCCATCAACTGCATCTGCTGTTGGTGCATCCAACAGGGGTCTGTGTGGAGATGGGCATGGAACACATCAACGCACACCATGCCACATGTGGATTCACATGGCTGTGGGGTCAGTGTGCATCGGACATCATATTTTCCCAGTCATACATGTCTGCGTTGTCTCAATGGCTGTGTCTTTATGTTGTCACGTGTACCCATTCATCGCACTGTGTTTGATATGTACATTTGACATTCCATGTGACCTGTGCATGTGCCTTTCAGTCAGCTGTCTGGATGAGATGACATCCTTCCAATGCAGCTATGTGGTTGTGTGTCACTCCGGTGATATCTATCAATCAATCAATCAATCAATCAATCAATCAATCAATCAATCAATCAATCAATCAATCAAAGCATTTGTATAGCGCACTACTCTCTCAAGGCGCTAGGGGAGGGGGTCCGCTACTGCTTGAACAGCAAGGTCTTGAGCTGCTTCCTGAAGGCGAGGTGGTCCTGGGTAAGGCGGAGGTGGGTCGGGAGGGAGTTCCAGGTCTTGGCGGCGAGGTAGGAGAAGGACCTTCCTCCTGTGGTGGCTCTTCGGATGCGGGGGACGGCGGCGAGGGCGTGGCTGGTCGATCGAAGCTGGCGTTTGGGAGCGTAGAAGTTGAGGCGGCTGTTGAGGTATCCTGGGCCTTGGTTGTGTAGGGCTTTGTGTGCGTGGGTGAGGAGACGGAAGGTGATTCTCTTGTTGACCGGGAGCCAGTGCAGGTCTCTCAGGTGTCCGGAGATGAGGTTGCGGCGGGGGATGTCCAGGATGAGACATGCAGAGGCGTTCTGGATCCGCTGGAGTCTCTTCTGGAGTTTGGCGGTGGTTCCGGCGTAGAGGGAGTTGTCGTAGTCCAGACGGCTGGTGACGAGGGCCTGGGTGACCATTTTCCTGGTCTCGGTGGGGATCCACCGGAAGATCTTACGTAGCATGCGCAGGATGTTGAAGCATGCCGAGGAGACGGCGTTGACTTGTCTGGTCATGGAGAGGGAGGCGTCCAGGATGAAGCCCAGGTTGCGAGCATGGTCTGTTGGTTTGGGTGCGTTGCCTAGGGCGGGGGGCCACCAGGAGTCGTCCCAGGCGGAGGGTGAGGAACCCAGGATGAGGACTTTCGTCTTGTCCGAGTTCAGTTTCAGGCGGCTGTTCTTCATCCATTCGGCTACCTCTTTCATCCCTTCGTGTAGGTTGGCTCTGGCGGTGTCGGGGTCGTTGGTGAGGGAGAGGATCAGCTGGGTGTCGTCGGCGTAAGAGATGATGTTGAGGTTGTGCTGGCGTGCAATGGCTGCGAGGGGGCTCATGTAGACGTTGAAGAGGGTTGGGCTAAGCGAGGAGCCTTGAGGAACGCCGCAGATGACTTCGGTGGCTTCTGATCTGAACGGTGGGAGGCGGACTCTCTGTGTCCTTCCGGTGAGGAAGGAGATGATCCACTCCAGTGCCTTCTCCTGGATTCCGACGTTGTTGAGGCGCTGCACTAGGGTACGGTGGCAGACCGTGTCGAAGGCTGCGGAGAGGTCTAGGAGGATGAGGGCCGCTGTTTCTCCGTTGTCGAGCAGGGTTCGGATGTCATCGGTGGCTGCGATCAGGGCGGTCTCGGTGCTGTGGTTGGCTCGGAAGCCAGACTGCGAGAGGTTGAGGGATCCATTCGTCTCGAGGAAGGCGGACAGCTGCTTGACGACGGTCTTCTCGATGACTTTTGCTGGAAACGGGAGCAGCGAGATGGGGTGGTAGTTCTTGAGGTCGGTGGGGTCGGCTGATGGCTTCTTTAGTAGAGCGCTGAGTTCGGCGTGCTTCCAGCTCTCCGGGAAGGTAGCGGTGTCGAAGGAGGTGTTGATGATGTCTCGCAGGTGGGGTGCGATGACAGCGTCGGCCTTGTTGAAGACATGGTGGGGGCAGGGGTCGGTCGGAGACCCGGAGTGGATGGTGTTCATCGTGCGGACGGTGTCTTCGGAGCTGATCGGGGTCCAGGCGCGGAGGGTGGTGGTGGGGGGCGGTGGTTCGGACGTGGCGTGCGACTGTAGAGTGCTGAAGCTGTTGTGTATGTCCGCGATCTTGTTGTGGAAGTAGGAGGCGAGGGAGTTACAGAGGTCTTGCGAAGGGGTGATGTCGTTGTTTCCGGCGTTGGGGTTGGAGAGCTCTTTAACGATGTTGAAGATTTCCTTGCTGTTGTGTGCGTTGTTGTCCAGTCGTTCCTTGAATGCTGTCTTCTTGGTGGCGTGGATCAGTTGGTGGTGTTTTCGGGTGGCGAGCTTCAGGGCCGTCATGTTGTCAGGTGTTGGGTCTCTGCGCCAGTCTCTCTCGAGGGCTCGGCAGTTCTTCTTGGAGCTCTTGAGTTCGTCGGTGAACCATGGGGCTTTCTTGCTGCCGGGTCTGCTAGGCGGGGTCCTCAGAGGGGCGAGGTCGTCTGCGCAGTTGCTGATCCACTTCGTGAGGTTGGTGGCCGCTTGGCTGGGGTTCGTTGCGATGGTGGGTGGGTTCTTGCTCAGGGAGGTTGCGAGCTGGTCGGCTGTGATCTTGTTCCAGCTGCGGCGTGCAACCTGTTGCTGGTGGTGGTGGATCGTGGTCTTTCTGAAGCTGAAGTGGACGCAGCTGTGGTCCGTCCAGTGGAGTCCGGTGGCGTGGCTGAAGGAGATGTTCTTGCTGGATGAGAAGATGGCGTCGAGTGTGTGTCCCGCGTAGTGGGTGGGGGTGGTCACCAGTTGCTTGAGTCCGAGGTTTGCGAGATTGTCCAGCAGGGTGGTGGTGTTGCGGTCGTTGTTGTTCTCCAGGTGTAAGTTGAGGTCCCCGAGGAGGAGGTAGTCAGCGGAGGCGAGGGCGTGCGGGCTGATGAACTCGGCGATGTCTTCGCTGAATTGTGTGCGTGGTCCTGGGGGTCTGTAGATGAGGGTGCCTCTGAGGGTGGTCTTGGGGTTGATGTGGATCTGGAAGTGCAGGTGCTCGGTGGGTGTGAGGGTGTCGTCGGTGTTGGTCGTGATACGGATGGTGTTCCTGTGGATGATGGCGATGCCTCCTCCGGTCTGGTTGATGCGGTCCCTTCGGATGATCTTGTAGCCGTCTGGGATGGCGATGGCGATGTCGGGCGCTGAGGAGGCGTTCATCCAGGTTTCCGTGAGGAAGGCGACGTCTGGGGCTGCGGTGTCGAGCAGGTTCCAGAGTTCGATGGCGTGTCGGTAGACGGAGCGGGTGTTGAGCAGGATGCACTTCAGGTGGCTGTTGCTGTTGCTCGTCTTGGTTGGTGCTGGTGTAGTGCAGGTCTGGATGCAGGTGAATTTGCAGGCGTTGCAGCAGAAGGGTCCGTGGGTGCGTCCCGGGGTGGCTTGGTAGCAGCTCGGGACTCGGCCGGCGTTGAGTGCGTTGAGTTCGGTGGCGTCGTAGGTCCGGCGGGTGGGCGGGTGACTGCGGGGGCCAGGGGTCCTGGCACTGGGCGCGGTCCAGGCGCGGACGGGCGCAGACGGGCTTCCCTTTGGCGCACCTTCGGCGCTCAATCGGTGCTCCCGCTGCGCGCGTCCGCTGCGCGGTCGCTCTGGGGGCGTCATAAGTAAGGAGCCGGGGGGGAGGAGCCGCTGGGAGGCGGGAGCGGGGTGTCCAATGGGCCGGAAGGGGAGGCGGGTCAGCAGGGTCAGCGGCGGGAAAGAAGTCACTGGGCGGCGGCAGTGGCGAAAAAGTGCGGGAAGCAGGCAGCAGGAAGCGTCAGGCAGGCAGCACTAGCAGGGCAGAGAGGGCGAGGAGCGACCAGCTGTGTGGGGCACAGGGGTCACACTGACCAGCCCACTGCGGTCCCCTTAAGAAAGGAGCCGGGGGGGAGGAGCCGCTGGGAGGCGGGAGCGGGGTGTCCAATGGGCCGGAAGGGGAGGCGGGTCAGCAGGGTCAGCGGCGGGAAAGAAGTCACTGGGCGGCGTCGGTGGCGAAAAAGTGCGGGAAGCAGGCAGCAGGAAGCGTCAGGCAGGCAGCACTAGCAGGGCAGAGAGGGCGAGGAGCGACCGGCTGTGTGGGGTACAGGGGTCTTGCCCCCGTGGCTCTTCACTCAGACTGGCCCCCAAATCATTTCAGGGCATGTCATGTTGACTTGACAATCAACAGGTGTATCTGGCTTTTTGTAGGAGTGCCAGCAAGCTGGCATATGTGTCCTGTATGTATTGCACACACCCAACTCCATAGTTACCTGATGTGTATTAGCAGTGTAGCATGTGTTATGTTCATTGACATTGATATTGGCAGACTCTCAATCTTCATTCTTACAAACAATGTCTTGCAGGGCACCGCCTGTCCCAAGACCAATGCCAGACTTGGGTGCCATGAGGGAACGTGCCTGCATCCGACGTTACAGATTCACTCAACAGTTGATTGAGGACTTGACCGACAGGCTGGCACCACACCTCCAACCGCGACACAGGTATCCTACTGCGCTGACCCCAAAGATGAAGGTGATGGCAGCTCTACATTTTTTTGCCACAGGTACGTTTCAATTCACCATAACTGATGTTGGTGGCATGTCACAGACGATGTTCAGCCGTGTCCTGCGTGATGTTTTAGCAGCCATGTTGGAGCACCTTGATGAATTCATCACATTTCCTACTCCTGAGGAGTTGACAGATGTCAAGGGTGATTTCTATGCCCTGGGAGGGATGCCCCATGTCATTGGGTCCATTGATGGTACACATGTGGCTTTGGTACCACCACAGGCACAGGAACAAGTCTATCGCAATAGAAAACATTACCACTCGATAAATACCCTTGTGGTGTGTCTTGCTAACATGCTGATTTCCCATGTCTGTGCACGTTTTCCAGGATCAGCATACGATACCTACATCATGAGGCGTAGCAGGGTGCCACAAATGATGCTGCGGCTGCACAACGAACGAGCATGTCTTGTTGGTGGGTATACTCTGTTTGTCCTGTGTGTTGCAGTATCTTTGGCTCTTACGGCATCTCCTGACCCACTTTTTTACATGATGTTTCCATGTAGGGGACTGTGGATATCCCAACATGCTATGGCTAATGGCACCTCTCCGCAACCCAAGAACAGCTGCAGATCACAGGTACAACAATGCACACGGGCAGACCAGGTGAGTGATTGAGAGGACGTTTGGCCTCCTGAAGAGCAGATTCCGGTGCCTGGACAAGACAGGCGCGTCCCTCCCTTATGCCCCGGAGAAGGTCTGCCAAATCTTCCTCATGTGCTGCATGCTGCACAACGTGGCAGTTGAGAAGGCAGTGTCACTCATCCTGGATCCGGATGAGCAGGAACATCCACCCGTGGAGGATCAAGGGCTTTCTCATGAGACTCGTGATGAGGAGGAGGAGGAGGATGATATCCGGAGTCAGCTCATACGCAACTTCTTCTCATAATGGTGAGTCACTGGGTATGAGTGTGCAAGCTTGTAGCATTGAGTGGCATGTGTTGCAATGTGTGTGTCCAGCTGACTGAATGCAAAGTGACTTGGATGTGTGTTCTGATGTGTCACTCGAGTGATGATGTCATGCCACACAGTTTTGCGGAGAGACTTTCTTTGCAATTTACATGTGTCAAACATAGTTCATGTTTGGTAAATATCCATGTGTGCGGTGATAATTGTTTTAGGTGACTTCTTGTGTGTCTGTCATTCCCAGGTATTTTGCGCCTGTTGTCTGCTCGTGTCATCGTTGTCCTCCTGCTATTCCTCATGAGGATTGCAACGTGTGCTGAATCAGCATTCCATGCACGGACATGTGGAAAGGTCAGTCTTGGTAAGGTTTGCAGCAAGGCTTTTTTGTGGTGGTACGGGTTTGGAATGTGTGGGGACTGCTTCTGTGCATGTTGTAGTACCATGCATACATGTCTTCTCACCATGGATCATATAACATGTTGCATCACTCCCATGACATGATAGTCACCCTTCTTGACAGTCATCTGTAGTGGAGTGTGGCGTCTGATGAAGGCATCAATGTGTGTAAACCTTGCCTCTGAAACATTGCAGATGCGACGGGTGGACATAGTGGGGGACATCACAACAACAGGCTCCATGGGGAATTGAAGCCTCTCCGTGTGCAGTGGGATGTGTTTGGCTCATCCCCTTAACTTGTGTGCCAGTTCATTGGGATTTACATCATCCGTGTTGTGAAGGGGGTGTCCAGCGTATGTCCCACATGTTCTGTCAACTGACCTGTGAGTCTGTTAATATGGATGCATATCCCTTTGTGTGTGTATGTGGAATAAAGGTGTTCAGCACAATCCAAAGTGCCTCATCTCTGTCACTGCAGCTCTCTTGACAGTTTGCATGCGTCATCTATGGCATAATAGTCAAAGATTGAGCATCTGTGTGTATGTGTACTTTGGCAACATGCATGCAGTGCTTTATGGCTAATGATCTCTATTGTGCATGGAGTACCTGGTTGGGTATGTATTTGTGCAGGTTGCTCCCCACAGCGGGACGTAAACGCCTGTTGATGGTGTGTCTCCTTTGCGCATCTCCGCATTTTGTTGCCTGATCCAGTGGCTGTAATTTATGGTGATTGTTCATACATTTTCTCGTAGTGACCCATGTGTAACCTGACACTCCTTCCTTTACATACACCTGTTGCACTGTGCCTTTCAGACCTTGTCTTTGTGTGCTACTTTTTGCCTAATTTCTAACTCCTTCCGCCTGCTGCTGCCTCACCTGCGGCACCGCCCCACCGAGTGCCCTGATTCTGCAACCCCCACGCCTCAAAAATGCTCTGCCCTTCCCCCTCCACCCATTCGAAATGCAGGCAGCAGCTTTTCTGTGCCACTGTAGCCCAAGCGCCGTGCCAAAGGCAGGAACATCTGTGCCTGCAACATGCACAGTGCACGACCCTCTAGTCTTTGCATGACCCACGTCACACAATAGGCTCATGCTGCAGCCACTCTCCAAGCAATGTCATCGTGACAATCATCCTCCTGCTATCAGGCAACCCCTAAGCACACACACGACACCTTTGCATGCTGAGTGTGCTACTCCAACTGCCTACACAGCGCTGCCCAGCCTACAAGACCCTGTCAGAACAACCAGGTAATGTGCCTCCTACTCCACACCCGCTCCGTCCCGGGGGATGAATTGCTATTTATTCACAAGTACACCCTCAGAGTCACAAATCCGGGTTTGCTGCAACTCCATGGCAACCCTCAGTGTAACACTCCTCTACAGATCTGCAGGCCTACATCCACTATTCCGCTAAGCCATCAACACGTACATCTGCACGCATGCCCTCACCTCCACGGGCTACATGTGGCTGGGGGCCAGTAACTTCTTGCTGGAGGGGAACCACACCACCATCCATCATTGGTCCATCAACATTTGAATCCACTTCTCCGACAAGCAACACACTGACCCACACCCCGCTACCGATCCCCCAAAGATGCTTGATGTAAGTCACCACAAACAAGCTGTATGGGACACTCAAAACAACACCCCTGCCACACCCTGCAACCTCACACACTGGATCAGCAACTGATCCAACAATCTTGCCACATTGACGGACTTTCCTGTGAAGCAGAACAAGAGTTAGGGCACCTGGGACAAGGCAGACCTACTGGACTCCTACAGACTTAGCCGGACTCTTGTGCAAACCTTGCAACACAAAGAGCCATCATTTGCCTTACAGCCCTGGTAAACACCACACACAGCCATCAACATATCATCAGCAAGGACAAGTGGAGATCCTTCAGATAGTGCCGAGACACCCAAACACACGACATCAAGGAGCTCATCAGCATTGTGAGTGAACTGACAGCAGATCTCCATCCAAGACACCCCACCCTTGCAAGGCAGATCACATCCCTTGCAACTTTGTACCACTGCAATCTCATGGGCATACACGACAGCCTTGGCACCCAGAGGCAGACAGCACTATTATCCGCAGGACAAACACCCATCAGCTTATGGACTCCCATCAGCAGCAATGACACAACCTGGCTCATGTGCAACATACACTCTGGCTCTCCATCAGGCACCTTCCCACACAACATCTAAACCACATCATTCAACATCCTGGAAGCCCGCGTCCAGCGCTTCCTGAATGTCTCCTTTGACATTGCCACATTCCATGGGTGCAGGAGGCATGCAGAGACCCAGGCCCTTCTTAAACAACGGACGGCAGTACCGCAGGATCTCCTGGTACATCACCCTGCTTCCCTACCCAGCAAATGTCATCAGGTAGACACTCAACAAGCAAAAGACAATTTTCCTCCATGCAACCATCTCCAGGCAACCGGCACCAGACCATCTTCCACAGTAATCACACCACTGCAACCGTCAGCATTGCCACCACCAACGACAACTTTGCCATGCTCGACAATGGCGAAGCCACCACCCTTGACCTCTCAATGGCATTCTAAACCATGTGCTACCACACTGTCAGCTCACACATCTCCAACACTGGTATTCAGAGGAGGGCCCAGGGTTAAATCAGAAAGTCGCTCACCAGCAAGGCCCAGGGAGTCTGCCTCCACCCTGCAACATGTAGTACACTGGGGTCATGTGGCCCATGCCACAGGGCTCTTCTCTCAGCGTGACGATCTTCAATGTCTCCATGACCTCCTCTCCACCATCGCATGCGCACACGACCTCATCATCATCTCATATGCCATTGACACCCAGCTGCTCCTCAAACTCACCAAAGAGCCAGCCATTGCCAGATCCAAACTTCAAGAAGGCATGAGATCCGTTGAGGAATGGCTGAACATCAGCCACCTGAGGCTGGGCTTGGACAGGACAGAGGTCATCATCTGAGGATTGTCCCCTTACAGCTGGGTCAACTCCTTGTGTCCCACTGGTCTGTGCACCACACCAGCACCCAGTGGCCACGCACGCAAGCTGGTGTTCATCATGGACCCATCGCTCACAATTACCATGCAACTCAGCACCATCTGTACCTCATGCTGCAACACCCTCCGCATGCTGCAAATGACCCACAGATGGATCCACGCCAAGGCAAGACAGACCGTCCCCCTGGTCCACGACACCAGCCGGCTCAACTACAGCACCGGCCTCTACGGAGCACAACAGCAAAACTGCAGGAGAAGTTTTCCACATCGAGGGTGCATCCGCACACCTCATCTGCAACATCCCCAGCCACATCACCGTCTACCTGAGATAGGTACAATGGCTCACTGTGTGCTGCAGGATCACCTTCAGACTCCTCAACCACACTCAGGAGGCAGTCCACAACCCCAGACCCAACACCAACCTTGGATGTCTGTCATCCAACACCCCATTGGCCCAACTCCATGCAGCCCACCTTGCCCTGGCCACCATTCATCACATCCACATAAAAACTGCATGCAGGAGATACTTCTCCCACCTCGCCAAACAGACCTGGGACTCCCTCCCCGGGCACATCAACATGACCCATGACCTCTACACCTTCATGATACTCTTCCAAATTGGTCTGTCTGAGCAGTATTGCAAGCACCCACTCAGCAGCTTGAGGCCATCACGGGTGAGTATTGGGCTCCATGTCTGTATTTTGTGAAACATTGTGACCCATGTGTGTCCTCGACCGGACTCAGATCCAAGTGTATAGATGGCTGGAGTTTGTTCCACACTCAGGCATACTTCGACACATCCCCACACGTATGTTGTGGATTCATGCTAAATTACTGCAACATAAAATTTCATGTCTTAATTTTTTATTTATAGCTCTGGGGCGTGATTTGTGCACAGAAAAAGGTGTTATGCAGGGACCATAGAATCCAAAGTTCACAGGGGGAGATGGGATCCTTGGCATTTGAAGTCATCAGAGTCCAGACCACAGTGTTTGGCATCATTGGTCAGACTGTGACCAGCAAGTCCATGTGGCAGATGATGTCAGTCAATGAGGTGATGCTGTCGCACATGAAGGCCAGGTGACCTGGGAGATGTGGATGGGCCGCTGCCTCTCATGGTCTTTTCCGTGGACGACCCACCTTCCTCGGGGGACCCTCAGATGCAGGCCTTGACGATGCTTGGGACGCTCCGTCGGACGAATCCTCCTCCTCCTCCCTCCCTGTGGCTGGTGGTGGTCTTCGCCTGGTGGCACAGGGAGGGTTGGCCATGTTGTCGGCGATCCGACAGAGTGAATGGCTTATGTCCCTTTGCACCGCCAGGAGCTCAGCCAGTCTTGCCTCCATCCGTCCTTGGTGTTCTTGTTGACTGGCATGTTGCTCGGCCTGCTGGTTCTTGATCTCTGTGAGGGTCACCACTACCTGGCTGAACTCCCTGGTGTCACGCCGGTATGCCTCCATGATGTTGTGGATGTGTGACATACCGGTCCCTTCAGCTGGCTGGTCAGGACTCACCTCCGCCATCCTCCACTCAAACCACCACCCCTGCCCACACGAGCCTGGCCTGCCGTTGTAGGCACATGGGGTCTATGGGACCCCTGAGGGATGGCAGTGGCGGTGTTGTCTGCCTCCTCCTGGGCGCCCACCGCACCTTGTCCCTCCTGGTCAGACTGGCTCAGTTGTTCACTGCGGACAGGGCTCTCGGTGTCTCCTGGGATGTGGCAGGAATGGGGGGTGGTGGTTGGCACAGATGTGCAGGGGCTTGGACACCAGAGGGTCCAGGTCGGTCGGGGTCATCCGCGGAGTGTTGAGGGGCATCGCTGCCGGTGGGATCAGGTTCCTCCAGAGCCTGTGACTGTGATTCTTCCCCCCCATTGTTGGGGGGATATTCATCCCGTTGCCCTGTGTGTGAGAGACAGATAATGTTAATGCTGTTTCATGCAACATGCATGTTTCACACACATTCAAGTTGGCACTGTTCCTCCAGGTAGTTGTATGTGCCTAGCATTCTCCTCAATGTTCACTTGAGGATGGGTATGTTGCGGGGGACAGTTTGATATGTTCTCCTGAGTCTTTGGCATGTCGATTTATGGCTTGGATGCTTCTTCGGCTATGTATTGGTCTTATTGTGTTGCATGTCCATTGTGACAGTGGGTAAATCCATTGCCTGTCCTGGTGGTGTCTGCTTGTGTAAGGGGTGTGTGTGACAGGGCCTGCTGGTGGGTGTAGTGTGATTTGTCCCAGGGGCTCCCAGGTGATGTAGCTGTCCCCCCATGGAGCATGCTGCCATGACAGTGAGTGTGAGTTCCTGTCCTAGATATCTGACCTTGTTGTCTTGGTGTTTGTGTTTGCACTGGTCACAGGAGGGCCTTGTGCTGCCTACACCAGGGCCAAGTGTGAGCTATCTTGTCAGTACTTTCCCAATCCCTGTGCATTGCGTGTGGTGCATGTGTATGTAGCTGGGCCATATGGGATGAGGGCAATTGTGTCTGATTTATGATTCAAACATGCGTTTTGTGCCACCCACCCTCCCAGCATACCGGACATCCATTCTTGGGTTGGTGCTTCATGTAGCATGGGACATAGCATGGCCTTGCTTTCTCAATGGGGCATACACATGTTATTGGCATTAGCGTAGTTTTTGACTGTGGTTCTGGCCAGTGATGGCTTGGGGGTAGTTGCGTGCATTTGGTGTAGTTGGGGTGTGAATGCCATTACCCCCATGTTACGTAAGTTGTTTGTGTACTCACCAGGCTCTGCAACTCCTTGGAGTCCATGTACTCCCACCGGCGGAAGCATGGCCATCACCTTCTCCTCCCAGGGATGGTAATATACTGGTCTGTGGGGCGCACCACCTCCAGTGATGTTGCTCTGGGCGTAGTCCTCATTCATTTTGCACTTGACCGCCCTCCGCAGATCGTACCACCTGGCTTGGCATTCATTCCTGGTCCTTCTGATGGGTGCAACAGCATTCACCCTATCGACAATCCTCTGCCACAGGCGTGATTTTTCATCTATGCTGGTCTGTCTGACCAATGTTCCAAACAGCTGTGGCTCGACTCTGATGACTTCATTGACAAAGATCTCCAGCTCCTCCCTTGTGAACTTTGGATTCTTGTCTGTGGGCATGGTGTAGGGTGAGGGTGTGGATGGTTGTGGGTGTGTGGGTCTGAATGTGACGGTGTGGATGTGAATGTGTAGAGGGGGTATGTGTGAAGGAGGTTGTGTGAAGGTGTATATACAGCTGCAGTGAGTCTGTTGCACAGGGCTCATGGTTTGTGTGTGTGGGCCCTTTATATTGGTCCATTTGTGGGTGTGGCTCAGTTTGAATATTTGGTGGGTGTGTTATAAGGGGTGGTTGTGAGTTTGCCCCTCTGTTTGCCTGTTTGGATGTGTCCAGGTCAGTCCTTTCCATTCTTTGTGCAGTGTAGACGTGTTTTGTGGTGTTGTGCGAGTCGAATAGACCCTCCTTGTGCTGTTTTACAGTGTCCGTGGTTCAGTACGGTACAGGGGTATGAGTCGTACAGACACACACCCGCCATTGCTATGTATGCTGCGTACACCGCCATTGCTATGTACGGTGCGAACACCTCCATTACTATGTACGGTGCGTACACCACCATCGCTTATGTACGGTGCGTACACTGCCATCGCTATGTACGGTGCGTACACCGCCATCGCTTATGTACGGTGCGAACACCCCCATCGCTATGTACGGTGCGTACACCCCCATTGCTATGTATGGTGTGTACACCGCCATCGCTTATGTACGGTGCGTACACCCCCATTGCTATGTACGGTGCGTATCCCGCCATCGCTTATGTACAGTGCGAACACCCCCATCGCTATGTACGGTGCGTACACCTCCATTGCTATGTACGTTGCGTACACCGCCATCGCTTATGTACGGTGCGAACACCCCCATCGCTATGTATGGTGCGTACACCCCCATTGCTATGTACGGTGCGTACACCGACATTGCGTATGTATGGTGCGTACACCGCCATTGCTATGTATGGTGCGTACACCGACATTGCGCATGTACGGTGCGTACACTGACATTGCATTGGTACAAGTCATTCCCCGTGTACGGGACGTTTTCCGTACGAATCGTAAATCGGAAAGCCGGTCCGGATCGTACTTGTACGCTCGGACTGTCTTTTTATGATTCGTACGGAAAAGTGTCCGGGTCCGTCTCGTACAACTTTTCCCACTACGATTCGTACAGATCAGGCCGATCCGTATGTACTTTTTCCCATACGAATCGTACTTCACGGGTCGGACGTGACTTGTACGATTCGTACAGAAAAAAATACGGATACGAGTCGTACGGGAAAAAAAAAACTACAGGATCGGAATCGGCCCCTAGATTTCCAATCTAGAAATGGATCAATAATCTGGTGGCAATCACCACTCAAAATAAAAAATTAATCCTTATAATGAATGCCTTTTTTGTAAAATTAGGCCAGAATGAGTAGTCAGATTGATTCGGGCTATAAACATTAAAGACAGTTAGAGAAATATCATCAATAAGTAACTTAACCAACAACCATCTACTTTTTATGGCATACAATAATTAGTTACCCCATTTTTCTTGGTGGACGTAAGGGAGACTAAGACTGAGCTGACCCAATTACGTTTAGGTTTGAGAGCTTTTGTCTCCCTAAGAAGTGTTTCAAATCTGGACTATAGGAAGCTAAATGAGAGAAAATTATCTGCCTCTTAATAGGATTAATAAAACCTTTTACATTCCAAGAAATTAAACATCGACAAAACATAGAAAACAACACGACCATCAGAAATGAAAACTAAGAAAAGAATCAAAGAAATGAAGAAAAAAAAGGAGGTATAGAAGAGAATATATACTAGAATTTACAAAATAAGAAGAAAAAGGGGGAAATAGGGTAGGAGAAGCAGAAAGGGGCAAAAGACACAGCAAGAAGGGACAGTACATGTCAAACTGATGACTGTAATACATACCGTTCAAGGGAAAAAGAAGGAAACATACGGAGTGGCGACAAACAGATGAAGATGGCACACAAACAGGGGAGGAAGTATCACATCAGGACGCCAAGCATGACAAATAGGGAAACGGGTGACAAGGAATTTAAATAATCTGCAAAGGGATTAAGGAAGAAAGATAACATCAAACAAGTAAAAGAACAAGAATCAAAGTACAACCTGTAAAGGAAACATATGTGAGTAAGTCAGATACAACAACAGTTGCATAAAAGTCAAGTTAAAGAGGAAGGACCAGGAATCTCCATCAATGTTGTATAATGAGAGTGAATTATTTTCCTTCGGTCCGCAGGATCCTCAAATGTAGAGGCGTTATTCTGAAAGGTCACTTTAAAAAAGCATGGATGACATAGTCCATATCGTGCACCCAAGGCCAGTAGTGCAGGTCTTAGTTCAAGGAATTCTTTCTGCCACTTAACCGTCACTGTGGAAACATCTTGGTAAATGAATAATTTTGCACCAGACCAAACAAAATGTTTTTTAATCTTGGCTGCATTTAACACTTGCAGAAGGTCAGTGAATTGCAAAAAGAGAAGAATCACTCCATGAGGTTTAGCTGGAGCCGATATTGAAGACAGACGAGGACCTAACCTATGGGCTCGCTGGATATTTAAATTGGATGATGCAGGAAGATCCAGAAGCTTTGGATAAAAGGAAGTAAAAAAAGCAGCCGGATCATTTTCCTAAAGACCCTCCGGAAGACCATAAAGACGGAGGTTATTGCATCTGTTCCTGTTTTCAAGATCTTCAGCTGATTTTTTAGGCAGTACAATATCTTTCTCCAAAGTCGAAATTTTTACAGATGTATTCTAGATGTCAATAATGAGCTGCTCCAGCAAGAAAAGACGGGATTCCATAAACGACCACCTATTGTCTAAAACTTATAAGCGAGTGTAGTCTCCTCAACAAATGGTCGTAAAGCATGTATCTCCTCTAGAACAGTGTCTAAAGATACAGGAGGAAGAGAGTTGGAAGGAGAGGGAGGGTCTTGTTTGAGACGTTTATTAGCGGTAGATGTTGTATGTGTCTTGGAAGATGACAAGACAGAGCTGCAGACCGAGAGGCAGTAGGCTGTGCCATGACATCAGGAGAATGCGAACCATCCATTGAGGGCACAGTAGAGGAAGATTCAGAGATAGGCAGATTGGCAGTACGGTTTTTATTTGAGTAAAATAAACTCTTACCTCTGCCCATGAGTTGAACTACAAGCCACAGTTAGGTAGCCACAAGCAAATGTGCAGAGTCTTCCTTAACTCACCATTCCTGATGAAGAAAAAAAGCCAGCCAACAAAATGACAAAAGCGTAAGATAGATCTGGAATACTAAGAAGGCCCAGAGGGGAGGATAAAGAAAATGTCCAATAATGTCGAAAAAGTCAATAGCTGAGGCAAAGCCAAGTGCTCAGGAGACTTCAGCACATGAGGAAAACAAAATGGCGGCTGGAGTGTAGGAACGGAGCCCAAGCGACAAAAAGCAAGCAGAAGACCCAAGAACCAGAATCAAACAGCTGACATTGTCTGTAGGAGGTGTTCCGGTGCAATTATCTGCCCATTTTCACCGTGTCTGGGTGGCAGGGACGGCTTAACATCCAGTGGCAGTCCCAGCAGGATACGGAGACTCCCGAGAACTACATTACTGATTCCACATATTCCTTAGGATTGTTAATACATTTTGATTTTGTTAACATAGAGGGCATTCTCATCTTGCAAAGCAGAGAGATGAAGGGCCTCACTCACAAAGGCAATCTTACACTTTTGTGTAGGTTTATGATTGTTTGCTATTCACAAAGGGATTTACGAGTAGAATCTTTACAACTACAGAGTCTCGCACATAAAAAAATATGTGGTCTTTTAATGTGTGGAGACTCCCTTTGTGATTAGCAAACAGTTGTAAACTTATATAAAAGTGTAAGTTTACCTGTGTAAATCAGGGCCAAGGTTTTTATTTAAGCGCATGAGTTTTCATGTTTTCACAAAAACAAAAATGAGCAACATGTTTAAAAATGTGTATTAATTCATTTACTTGAATTTAATCAGGAGAGTGTCCATTGCACTGTTGAATTTATTTGTTTTACAGAATTAAATGTTCTAGGTCACGAGTGGCACTGGGAGTTTCAGAATGTAAACAGAGCTCATCAAGGCATTGTTTACCTTCTTTTTGTGGTACTGCCTTTGCCACCACTGATGCCAAGGGTCACAAAGAAAGTCCCAGTGGTTTCAAGGGGTCCAAAGGACTTCCATGAGGATAAAGGGTTTTTTATCACCACAAATTGGGATAGAAGCAGAATGGGGTGTGTCAAGTGTCACCCAGTTCACATGAAGCATACAAGTGGTGCAGTTGAAATGGGAATACAGTTCATGGGGTCTACACAGGGAAAGCATGATAAACTTTAAAAAATAAAGAGAAAAATGTTTTTGAACTCATGAAAATTCAATTGCAATTATCTATATATGCTTTTCAGAATTACTTATTCAGCTCTATGCTTTTAAATATAATGGGGTTCCCCTTTTCCAGCCAAGATCTTTACTGAGAACCCAACTCAAACTCATGATGTTGCTGACCTACCTTAAGTTCAACAGTTTGAAAACATTTTGTGTCTCACTAAAGCAACATACAGTAACGAGTCCCAGAGTGTCTCTCTACAATCAACCTCCACAGCTTTGTCCCGCAAATATGTAATGACACAACATCCCTAGGGTTCTACATTGACACCAACATCAGCTACAAAATCCACAGTGTCAAGAAATCAAAAAAAGCATGACATCAATTCTACCTGTTCAGCAAAGTGAAGGATTTTCTTCTAGATTCAGATTTCAGAATGGCCTTTGAAGCTCTGGCCGGTTACTTCTTGAGCTACTAAAGTCAATCCACACTCTCTCCTGATGCCCCATAACGAGCATCCTCCAAAGGGTGATACCATTTATCAAAGGGTTAAAGAGGTTTGACATTCTACCTCCACCCTGAGAGAACCACGCTGAATGCCTCTACCTTTTCACATCAGCTTCAGAATCTGTTGTCTCATCTTCAGGGTGGTAAACTCAAGCACTGCACCAGGCAAGTAAGATCAAGGTCTTTTGTGGAACAAAAACCAACTGCAGCAGCAACATCAGCCTGGAGACCAGCATATACCAGAAAGAGGTCCTGAATATAACCCTGAGGCAGATCTGACAGGGGCCTTCCTTGTTTACTCCAGAAAAGGCCTGAATCCCATCCTGTTGCTAATCTAAAAAGTATCTTCCATGTTCACTTCTCAAAAGGACATGGGTTACACCCTGATGCAGATCTAGCAAGGGCCTTCCTGGTGCACTCCAGAAAAAACATGGGTTATACTCTGATGCAGATCTAGCAAGGGCCTTCCTTGTGCACTCCAGAAAGGACCTGAACCTCACCCTGATGGAGATCTAGCAAGTGCCTTCCTGGTGCACTGTAGAAAGGACATGAACTGCACCCTGATGGATATAAAGTAAGGGCCTTCATTGTGCACTCCAGAAAGGACATGGGTTAAACCCTGATACAGATCTAGCAAGGGCCTTCCTTGTGCACTCCAGAAAGGACCTGAATTGCACCCTAATGGAGATCTTGCAAGTGCCTTCCTTGTGCACTCCATAACGGGCCTGAATTCCACTCTGATGCAGATCTAGCAAGTGCCTTCCTTGTGCACTCCAGAACAGACCTGAATTCCACTCTGATGTAGATCTAGCAAGGGCGTTCCTGGTGCACTCCAAAAAGGACATGAACTGCACCCTGATGGATATCTAGCAAAGGCCTTCCTTGTGCACTACAGAAAGGACCTGAACCTCACCCTGATGGAGATCTACCAAGTGCCTTCCTGGTGCACTCCAGAAAGGACCTGAACCTCACCCTAATGGAGATCTAGCAAGTGCTTTAAGTGTGCACTCCAGAAAGGACTTTAATTCAACCCTGATGCAGATCTAGCAAGTGCCTTCCTTGTGCACTCCAGAACTGACCTGCACTCCACTCTGATGCAGATCTAGCAAGGGTGTTCCTGGTGCACTCCAGAAAGAACATGGATTGCAGCCGAATGGAGATCTAGCAAGTGCTTTCCGTGTGCACTCCAGTAAGGACCTGGATTCAACCCTGATGCAGATCTAACAAGGGCTGTCCTTGTTCACTCCAGAAAGGACTTTAATTCAGCCGTGATGGAGATCTAGCAAGGACCTTCCTGGTGCACTCCAGAAAGAGCATGAATACTCACCTCTTGAAACACAGTTTTGACTTTGAGTAATTTTCTGATGATTGTACTGACCTCCTTGAACCCTCTGTCCATTTCTGTTCCCTGTGTAATCTCTTACTCGTTCTCTTCATACCGCTTCCACTGGACTGAGTCCTCTATTCTGTACCCTTCTACTGCTCTCCGTTTTCTTGTAGCAACATTCACCAATATTTGCCTCTTCAAGAATAACAGATGCTTAGATACAAGAAACAGATATTGATCTAATAAAAGAGACCTGGCAAGATGTGAGGATGTTTTACATGGTACAATTAAAGGAATACAATATGAATGGTAAAGGGAGGGGTGATTGGGAGTCTCATTATTAAGAGACTTAGACGTGACAGAGGGAGGGAGAGCAGGGAAAGGACTCTAGCACAATAAAGAGAAGTGCAGGTTTACTGACAGGGGGACGAGGTCGAGGTTTGAGCGGGAGAAGCGGCTGGACCAGAAAAGATTTTAGGTCTCCTTTGATGGCTTCAAATGAGGTGAGAGCTCTGATTGAAGGTGGTAGGGGGTTCCAGACCTTAGGGACACCCCTTAGAAAGACTGCGTAAATACCATCGCCCACTCAGAGGTAATGTAATGCCCCCATTGATTACAATAGGAACAGTGACTCCCAAAAACCTGAGTGCTTCCCTAGGTTCCAGTCTTCAGATAATTCACTCCACAGCTCTTCTGTATCGAAGTGCCACTGTGCCCAATTCAGTGGTACTCAGTACATACTCAGGATGGAAGGCTGAGCTGGTCTTGCTGATTTCGAACTGGTGACCTGACAATACAGCCGATATCAGTGGCAAGAATTAACTCACTGAGCCATCTGGTGGGCATGTGATACAACATTCTATAAAATCTATTAGTGACTTAGATCTCGGGATTGAGTCTTGGCGGACTCTTGGGTTCATCACTGCTGCTCTTTAATTCATTCATTTTAACTGGTCTCCCCTCTATCTATCAAAGAGGTTCCTGGGATGGCCTTTGAGTTATAGGGGCATACTTACAATAAAATGTGGGGACATTTTCAAAATGCAGGGATGCGCCTTATACACAAGAATACTGCTCACTCCTGTGTTTCACCTAGCACTGGCACAAAAAAAGCTGCTAGCGCTAGCGCAGGTGCCCTGCCATTATGTGGCAAGAGTGCTTGTGCTGCAGGGATGATTGTTTATGTGCAGGAAGAATGCCTTCCTGCACATAAACAATCAAGAATTGCAATTTGCACCTTCCGTGTGCGCTGCAGAATGCAGCACATATGAAAATCACCATTTTTCATGGCGTTCGTTTTTGTCGCTGCCTCAGCCTTGTAAATCTGGGGCAGCGTCAAAAAGCAATAGTTGTTGCAGTGGAAAGCCCACTGCAACACCCATTGGACGCACCTTTGCCGCAGAGGATTGTGACGAAAGGGGCTTATTTACAAGATAGTGTAAAAACACGCACAGTGGCTTAGCTCCACCTTGTAAATATGGATAATGGTGCTGCACCACCGGAGCGTCACCCTGGTGGCAGTGAGGGCTTGTAAATATGTCCCATAGTGTATGAAACAGTTATACCAGCACCTTAGAAAAGGTATTGACTGGTCAACAGGAAGTAACACTGGAGAGTTCAGTAAACTTAGGGAGTCTTGGCTAACCTGTGCAAGGGCAGAACAGGCCTTTTCATCTCTGGTACTGGTCTGTGAACTTTACCAAACCTAGAAAGTGATAGAAAATGTGGTTCTGGAGTCCATGAGTGCCTCGGAACCTCCCTTGAGTTGTGGTTCAGGCTTGGAGTACATCTATCTAGTGTCTCTAGAATGGTGGATGCCCCTGGGATGTCAGTGCACACTGGCACCTCATGCTCAGAGCTTGTGGAAGGTTCGTGGGACCTGCGTCTTTGCCTCTTCCATCCTCTGATTGGATGCTTCAAGAGCACTGGGTCTCTGGTGCTTGCGATTAGGTTTATGACATAGGGGAGGTGGTTTCCCTTATCTACCTCTTGCTCTAGGGCTCTTCTGCAGGGTATGTCTTCCCTGTAGCGCATCTATCTCACAGCCGAACTACCCCCTTTCTACATCTGTTTTGACGCACTCCTTAAACAGCAATCAGGCTGTAGCAGGAAAGAGCAGGTTTGGGAATGTGAAAATCCAGGGTCTTATTTACAAGCCCCGTGTGGCTCCGGTGCATCACTTTGTTTATGGGAGCAAGTGATGTACCGGCGGCACAAGAGGCTTGTAAACAAGATCCCCCCCACACAGTCTCCTTCTTCACAATTAATATTGTTTCTAACACTGTGGGACTTATTTATGAGAGCCCTGTGTCACTGCTGCAGCACATAAAGTGGTACATGCAAGACAAGGGCTCTCATAAAGATTTATGAAGCCACGCAAAGCCACCCTGCGTGGCTGTGATGGCTTAATAAATCATGAGTGTGGCGATGCAGCGCAAATCACTGTGTCATCTCCCTCTGCACACAGGATGCGTTCCATGGGCATTGCTGTGGGTGTTCCCATGCAGGACCCATGGAATTTGACGCTGCCCTAGATTTACAAAGTAATGCAAACCTGATGAAGTGCCAAATCTATACACCTCCTGAGGTGAGGCATAACGAGGAGAAATATGCTAATTTCTCAAAGTTTTTTCCTCTTTCTATTTGTGCTGCGTTTTGCAGGACACATAGAAAGAAGAAAACGCTTTGTCTCATTGTTTTTTTGCAGGAAGGTTCCCCTTCATGGTGCAAGGGTGCCTACATTGGCGCTAGGCTGACAAAACGGCACCATGGCAGGCAGAAAGGACAGCAATGCGCCTTATTGCTTAAATACGGTGCATTCCCGCCCTTTCACTTTAGCGAACAGCACGCCAAGGAGCCTTGCTGCATTTCTGCACGCCAAAATGACATAAATGAGGCCCTAAGTATGTACACTCTGCCCCTTAAGAAGGAGCTTTTGCAGGTGATAAACCCATGCTTAATTTGTCGGCGCTTTGAAATGTCAAAGGCCCGAACACCAAGGCTGTGTAGTCTTCAGTTCACCTCAGGCCTTTTTAAACTACTGTCAGACACCCCCTGACCCTCTATTTCTCTTGCAGAACATACCTTTTTCTCTTTGTGTCTGTAATCCCTTCCTTCTCCTTTGTGTGTTTTTCTCTTCCTTGCTCACAGTCAATGTCTGAGGAGAAATAAATAGTACCAGTCCCCAAAAATGAGTGCCAGTGACCCCACCAGCAACTACCAGCTCAAATTAAGCACTGTTTATTGATGTCAGTCTACGCAACAATACATGTATATTCAAAAACGAGTCCATGTTGTCAAAATCTCCTGAGATGACCTCTCCAACGATCCCGAGTAAGAAATATATGGTGAGGCAGGCCCTGAGTGCTAGACCTGAGGCTACTGATTGACAGATCACAGGTGGGGGGGCACATAACCAGCCGGAGAAACACGCAAACAGGAAAAACCCATATTAGTCCCAGATAGGCAGCAACACCACAAGGGTCCCAGGAGATTGGCCCCAATGAGGCACATATGCCCGAAGGAATGTGCAAGTTCCCAAAACACCATAACGTTAGATGCCACATGAACTTAGGAACACTCAGCCAATCACAATACACACAGTACACGCAGCGATCATGCGTACCACTTACAGGACATCTGGACACTTCACTCTCTGGCCCTCATTGTGTCCATGCAAGGTCGAGACCCACCTGCAGTCCCCATCAGGTGGCCTGATTTTCACCCCATGACTAGGCTTGCATTCCATCCTCTAAGATGAGATCTAAAGTGTTTTATGGTGCTCGAAAGACTGAATATAATGGCACTTAGAATGAATGTATGTTGGGTCAGTCCTCAGACCGGTTTCTGTCCTTATTTCCTGGCTGAAGCGTTTAATTGAACAAACTGTTCCTGTTTTACGAAATGCCTCTTGTCTTTTGTTTTTTCAAGGTAAATTCATACTACAGGAACATCTAGAACCTTAACCTTCTACAGTGTTTGGTAGGCAATTGTTCTATTGAATTGAAATACTGTGCACACCATATATCTTTGGCAACCAACATTCTCTTCATATGTCCATTGATTTATGTACATGAACATGTGAGTCTGACAGGAGATTCTCTGCATCAATGGTTGTCAATAAACATCCTCCACGCAGCATATCTTATTCTAACATAAAACCTGTCCAGACTTTGCAGTATTAAATGAGTCTCTGAGCTTGACTTCATTGTCTTCCAATTCTCCTGGTTTCAGATAAAGCGCGAAGTGAAAATAAGTGGAAGTTTCATTTGTTTCATATCTCAATTATAAACCTTTCCTCCTTTATGTTCTGGATATTCTAGGCTGTACAGCCTTTTAAAATGCTGCTGCCAGCAAGGACTGCTGGGATGGTTGGCTGAACTATCATTTCCCCATTGGTTTATGAAACCCTACACTCCTGAACAGGTGATTTTAGGGAGGTCAGCATCTCTTAGTGTCTAGTCCTAGCCAACTGATAGGCTGTGGTAAGCGTCACTCATTCAGTCCTAGCTGCTAGACTCATGAGCCAGAGTCTTGAGGGTTCTGCCTTCCATTATGTGCCTCGAAGTGACAGCCCATTGATCTCTGGTGCATATATATATTAGCTCATCGGTGTACATTAATGTTGAAGAGTTGGTTCTGCTAAATGTGAGTCAAAATGTGGGCACGTGTGACCTGTTTCATAATCTGAGACAAGAAGGATTGTGAGTAGATCTTAACACAAAAAAACTGATCCTAAAAATTCCATGCTGACATCAATAGCTCTCAACTTTCAGTCAGCACCACCTCTCAAAAATTCCATGATGATGTCACAGACTCTCAGTCTTCAGTCAGCAACACCACCCGTCAACAATCCATGGTGACATCACAGACTCTCAGACTTCGGTCAGCCCCAGCATGCCATGATGACATCACAGACTATCAGCTTTCAGTCACCACCACCCCTCAACTTTCCATGATGACGTCATCGATTCTCCATCATAACATTCCTCTCAGAGTAACACAACACACTCATGCAGGTAAAATGCCACTCTGAATGCAGACACCAAAGCATACACCTCAGCTGAAATCTGCTCTGAACACACACTCAGCCTTAAAAGAAAATCCAGACACAACTCTGGTGCAATCTCAATCCTGCCCATAAATTACACAACACTGATAACCAGATTGTATAACTTTCAGGCACTACACGTTTTTAGGTGGCGGGTGTGAGGATGACACTGCACGATGGCGATGAAGGTCAGTGTTTATTGGAGCACAAGTAGCCAGGTCCATCCAGCATCAACCACCAGCAGCAACAGTCATACCTCAGAACGTTTCCACACAACACCCTTGCACCCTTCTAACATTTCACCTAATCCCTAAAAACCTCACAACATGTCACTGTCTAGTGGTGCATTGTATCTGTGAGGTATCTGTATTGTTTTATCGATTTCATTCTCATGTTGTGCATGTCTTATTTTCAAAATGTGGGATGTATGATGAAACCCCGCATGCATATACCACGCATGCCTTTACAACGCATTCTCTACCCCGACTGAGACGATACCACACATTCCTTTAACACGCAACTCATTACAATGACTTGCCTTAGGGGGGCGCTGGACTTTGGAATAGTAAAATGTACTATTCCAACTCCAGTCTATACAACAGTAGGGAAGGTGTCTTAAAATCCAACACCAGTCCAACAAAGTGACTCCTACAAAAAGTAATTTTAACAACTTGCTTGCTTAAAGTAACGCATGGTAACGTTGTAGTTGGGGTAATGACTGCATTGTAAAGGCAGATTGTAGTAATGACTACGTGGTAAAGGATGTTTACTAAAAATTTGCAATAAAAACATCTTTAAATATATATAAATAAATATATATATACACACACACATATATATATGTATGTATATGTATATATATATATATATATATATATATATATATATATATGTCTTGTGTACTTTTTCCTGTGAATAAGAGAATTAACTTCAAATCTCATGGTGCCGGTGGCTGCTTCTGGAATCAAGAAAGAGTGGGGCAGGAATGCCACTAACATATATATATATATCAAGGAACTCTGTTCAGCCGTTCGGGCTGTAGCTGTGTCTAAAGGTCCTATGGAAAAATGCATGGGAAAAATGCGTTTTGGGACCCCCCTTTTATCTCAGCCCCCGCTTGACGAATCCCCCCGAGACTTTCAGGGAAGGAGCGGAGCGTAGCGCCCCACCTATTTTGAAAATTTCGCGAAGATTCGTCGACCGGCGCCAAAGTTATTCAAAATAGAATGTTGCGGTTTTCCTATGGAAACAGGGTCCTAACTATAACTACCTACTGGCGACCGCCAGTAGGTAATATATATATATATACACATACATACATATATATATATATATATATATCACTATCTTTGGTCAGCCTCCTTATCCGACAAAATTCAACCTTATCTGAAACTTTGACCATTACATTATATGTTTCACCGAGTCCCTGAGACTCATTTGAATGTGAATGACAGAATGTTTACTCTTGCCTCAAACCTTACCACTATCCAAGATCACCACATCCCTTTTTCCAATCTTTAATTGCTCAGGAAGAAAAAAAAAACCTTCTCTCTCCTTTGCACAACTATCTACATTTTCTAGTTCTAATCCAATTGCCTTCGACAACCCCAACTTCCTTCTATGCCTTCTCCTTGTGCTTCATCTGTGCACCTGCCTCACATCACGTGCACCAACAGCCTTCCTATCCGTCCATTCATTATTCAGCAAAATCCTGGCTACCCTTCCCCTTAACAGTGTGAAAGGAGCAACACCGGTTCAAACATGGGGGTAACACTCAGTGCCCATAGCAGCCCACGCTTCTCCTCAAATCCGTCCACAAGCAGCAATTGTAAATGGCCCTTCAGCTCCCTACTGAAACTTACCACTGCACCACTGCTGATGGCATGGTAAACTGAGGTCGTCTCACATTTCTCTGATACATGTACCCTCCATTTCCTTCAACACCAATTGAGGTTGCATGTCACAGGTTAATTCCTTAGCATGTCCTTCCATATTAAAGATGTGCCTCAGAAGATCAAAATACATTGCTAGGTCCCTATTACAAATAAGGCACACTTTCCCTGATTACGCCAAGAAGCACCTTAAAACATTTACATCGGGCTCAAAAAGGAAAAGTACGCCTGTTACATTGAATGCGATGCCGCCAGGGCAGCCTAACACTCATAGGCAGCACATTCAAGTGAAAAACAGAGTGGTTTGAAGCAGTCGCTCTGTGTTTCACTGTGCAGATGGCAACCCGCCTTTAGTTTTAAGAGGGCAGCGAGATCCCCTTGCAGGTGGGTGCAGTGAGTGACTGCCCCCACCTGCAAGGTGATGTCTGAGGGGTCTCTCTCCCCCCCCTCCGGAGGGCTGCCATCAGGGGGCGCATTGACAGTGTACCACCTCCTAGGTTGCGCAGTGTCAGTGCACTTCCTGACAGCTTCTTTGCCTCTGTATCCACATCTATAATACGGCGCTGGAGCTGAGGAAAGGGATTTCCTCATTTGCATGGGACGATGCCCCCATGTAAATGAGAGAACACCCTCTGGTGATAGCGTTGGCGCTTGTGTGCGCCAATGTTATCTGTAATACGGAAACGTCCACACCAGAGCCTGCTGCCCTTTCAGTAATGGGCCCATATTATGGATAGGGCCCGCTTTCCCTGTTTGCACCATGGCACACCTTAAAACACGTGCACCTGGTGCAAACAGGAAAACTGTGCACCATTCCATTGAATGTGTGGCCTCCGGGACAGCTGCAAACTCGCACTGCCATGGGGGCAGCACGTTCAAGTGGAAAACGGAGCGGATTTGAAGCATGTTTCACTGTGCAGGCGAAAGGGGCCGCACAAGTGTCTACAGCCCCTTCTGTAATTCCAAAGTGCCTCTGGGGTGCGCAAAGTGAGCGCTAACGCCCATTGTGCCCGGGACACTTCCGTAATATGGCCCCTGGTCGTTACATTATGCACAAATATGTCCTCTAGCGACTTGGAATTGCTTGTAGTCTGGAAAACTGTGTGCAGGAATATGATGATACCTCAATATCATAGACAAAATATCAATTATCAAAATATCGAGAGGTAAGTGCACATAGGGAAGTATAAATTTACCATTCTTATCCCCACATCTACATATCTTGAAGAGTAAATGTATGTGGAGTTAAACAAAGAAAACCTATACATATTTACCCGTCGATATTTTTGTCCTTGATATTCTGGTTACAATATTCAGGTATAACGGTATTCCCTATTCAATATACAGGATCCACTCACTTGGAATAATATACAAACCCACTTTCCCCAAATAGACCAGAAATGCCAAACTTACTCCAAGGGTTCTCAGGCTCCTCCACGGATATAACCAGTAATGGCTCCGTGAAGGTGAGCTTGTTACTTGTCATACAACGCACACCCACCGAGACCATCTTTCACGGCCATACCAAGGGCCGGCTCCCAAAAGCTCTCATAAATTCTTCTTTTCATTGCCTTGATAAATACTTGCCCAAAAGCTCCAAACCTCTTCTTCATATCAATAGAAACAACCAATAAACATTATGTTCTGATAATGCCCTTAGTTGTAAATGACCATCTTTTGGGTGGCATTCCCCCAGATGTATACCTTCTTTTGCTGACCCCAATTTTTTTTGTTGACCCTGACTCGGCGAACTTTACTCCTTCTAACCAGTGGTAAAGTGCTTATACTCACCCTCCTAAACATGGTCAAATTGGCATATACCCACCCAATTGGCATATTTACTTTACTTTAAGTCCCTAGTATATGGTACTACATGTACCCAGGGTATGTGAATTAAGTGCAGCCAGGGTGCTGCAGCACTCATTTCCCCTCCCACTTAAGTAGCCGCGTAAAGCATGCATCCAGGCCTGCCAATGCATCCCAGGAGAGCAGTTTTAAACTGCCAATTCATAATGGCAAAATAAACCTTTTACCAGACCTAAATCTTCTTTTTTAATATGCATAAATCACCCTTAAGACAAGCTCTAAATGCCCATAGGGCAAGGTGCATGGTATTTATAAAGCAGAACATGTATATTTAATGTTTTACATGTCACTGAAATAAAAAAAAAACTTTGTTTATCACTGTGGCAAAGATGGCTCTTCCATAGCTTAACACTGGTTTAGAATATTACCTTTAATAGGGGTTAAATTCAGTTGGGAGTAAGTAGAAAACTAGTTCAAAGACTAATTTTAGCAGTAATCTAAAATCCAACTCAATAGTCAAGACGGATTTTATATTGCTATTTTGGAGAAGACAGTTTTAGAAAGTTGTCATTTTCCTGCCTACAACCAAAAGCCTTTCCTGCCAGTGTACAGCCGTCACCTGACCCCTGATGGCTCCTCTGAGGTGAGATGTGTATTGCCCCAGACAGTGGACAAAGGGCCCTATGAGTGGGGAGGAGGATTACTCCTTTGACAGGATGGCCGGGGGGCTGTGCTCAGCCCCTTCCAGAGCTTCAAAGGATGCATCTTGTCACTGGCAGATGACGCTCACACCTAGGCCTGCCTCACCTTTGTCTCTCTAGTCCGGATGGCATCAAACACTGTGGGGGTGACCAGAACTAATTTAGAGGGTGGATAAAGATTTGCCCTTCACTTATAGGCTTTCACTTGGCATAAAAGTAAACCCCGCACCGCTCTTCAGAACGCTTTTGGTCCTGTGAGGAATCAGAAGGACTGTCCTGCTGTTTGAAGAACCTGAGGGAAGACTGGACCTGCCTGTTTTGAATCCAGGAGCCCAGAAGTTAATCTAAGGGTCAGTTGGCTGACATCCTCTTTGAGCTACAAGGATACAACAAGCTTCCAGAGGCCATTTCGCTGGTACTGTCCAGCTGACCAGTACCAACTGTACCTGCCTCTAACCCTGCTGCTGGCCTCTGTTGGAGTGAGGCCTAATCCCAGATGGTGCCCCCATGTCCTGGACCCTTGGCTGGTGTTAGAGTGTACTCCTCCTGTCTCCAAAGTGCAAGATCTGGGACTTAAAAACTTTTTGCCAACTTTCTGCCTGTACAACCATTGGAGACCTGGACCGGACTTTGAAGCCACAGCTGTTGACATCGATTCACCGGTCAACTTCAGCTTGCTGTTTTCCCCTCTGAAGGAGATATGATTTCCAGAAGAATCCAAACATGCAGGACTTCATTGGGAATGACGCTGAGGAGCAACCCATCGGCTTTGAGGCCTTCATGGGCACAGACTTCAGACTTTGCGCACTGAGATCTTTCCCACCTTTTTTACTGACTGAACCGGGACTGCTTTTTAGCAACCCGTCATCATCTAGCCTCACTTCAGATTCAGCTTGCAGCTCTCCCTAAAAGTTTCTAAGTCAGAAGGTAAACTTTCCAACAGGACAAAGCTGGTTCCTGTGTCCGACCCATGGACCATCACGGTAGCCCTTAAATTTTTACTTCGACCTGATCTAGTGCAACCAAATAACTATGGTTGGAGCTTTGTGATTTTTGATGCTTTTTTAATTCAAGCTTTAGAAATTTATATTGCTGGCTTTGCTTACTGGAGTTTTATTGTATTGGTGTAATTTTATTTATCAAAATGTACTCTGTTTTCTAAACTGGTTTGAATATTTCTTGTGATGTTTTTCACTTAACTACTTTTTGAATGCTGCATAAAAACTTTAGACATTACCCTTAAGTTCAGCATGACTTCTTTGTGCCAAGCTAACAGAGGGGTAAGCACAGGTTTATTTAGTGACATTTGTGGTTCACCCTGACAGGGATTGTGATTATTATTTCTTCTTGATATATACTCTACTGCCTCCTCTACTTACAAATCCCTCTGCTTACAAATCACAACTCCTCAGCTGCCCTTCCAACATATACTGCCTCACCCACGAAAATCACTGCTCCGTCTCTAATTCCTACAATCAGTCTTCTTCCGACAACGGACTTGGTGATACACCATTAATGGTACTCAAAACACATTCCTAGTCTTCCTCTTTTCTGCTTCTTCATCACCGTGGCCCGGTAGTGGCAGCGTGACAAAATGCTGGCTGTAAAAATATATATATAAAATTGGAAGACTGGATGAATCAAGAAGCTGTCTGCCATAGGGAAGCAGTCTTTACCATGCAATGCCTTTACCACACAATGCCTCTACCACGCAGTGCCTTTTCCACACAATGCCTTCACAATGCAATGCCTTCACCATGCAATGCCTTTGTCGTTTAGCCTTTACCAAGCAGGTAAGTACCATGAAGGTATGTGTACCTTTACCTTGCATGTGCGTTTTTTAAACATATTTATTACATTATTTTAAAAAAGTGTTTAGGTGCGGGTAGCAGCAAAGGAAGGTCAGGGTTATTTTAGGGATAGGTAGTGGTAAGTAAAGTGATCTAAAGTTACTTTAGGGTTTAGGGGTGGGTAGCGGTAAAAGTAGGTAAGGGTAATTGCAGGTTTTAGTGGTGGGTAGTGCTAAAGGAGATAAGGGTGTTTTTAGGATTTAGGGGTGGGTAGTGCTAAAGGATAATTTAAGGGTTATGGGGTGGATAGCGGTAAAGAAAGGTAAGCGTAATTGTAGATTTTAGGGGTGGGTAGCAGTAAAAGGAGGCAAGGGTAATTTTAGGGTTTGGGAGGGGGTAGGGTTAAGGGAGGTAAGGGTAATTCTATGGTTTTGTGGTAGGTAGTGGTAAATGGTTAGTAGCAAATTAAAATCATGGAGGGATTGGGACATTCCCCCCCCCAAAAAAAGAAATAATTGAGTTATCTTTAAGTTATTTAAAAATAAAAATCATATATACTTACCTTACATATGCGTATTATGCGTGGTAAAGGTCTGTGTGCTAAAGGCATGCATGGTAAAGGCATCTGCAGGGTAAAGGCTGCGTGGAAAAGGCATACGTGGTAATTGCATGTGTTATAAATTCATACATTCTCTGTAATATATCTGTTTTTGTGTTTACCCAATGAAAAAAGATTAAAAATTATACTAAAAATGATGGTGCTCTATTGATCACACAGTGAAATAAAGTGCAGTGCAAAAATGTGTTTATTTAAAAAGTAGAATGGGGATATTTGGTTACAAGAGTCAGGCTAGATTAATCAATTAAATGTTCAAGAATAGGAAGACAATGATTTTAACATCCAGGTTGATGACGTTTCGATCCCTAGGTGAGTAATGGGAGCATCATCAGGACCCGGATAATTTCCAGAGTCCAAGCACCAGAGCTAAATAAGGCTCACCATCCCATCACACAGAAGGCAGTAATGGTATCAGGCCCATGATCAAGTACACAGAGACAACTGCTGACAGAAACAAAGTAGAAAGTGAGTCCTAACACCAAGGAATCAATCAAGGAATGAACCCAGAAGTTGCATAATTCGGGAACAACCAACAACTCGAAGGAACAGCATGACCACAAATATTACAGTACAAACATCATGATGTAAAACAAGCACACGCACACATAAAAAGTTTATTCTGATAAGACTTGCAAGTAACAAATAATTCAGGTACTCAAATGATTTTAATCCCAAAAATATCATCCAGTTCACTATTAGTAGTACCATTGGTGTTGCAAAGGTAATTGTGTGGGGGGCCTATCTAAAAGATCTCACTGAAATCACAGTTATGCGAGGAGCACCAGAAATCACACAGAGATGCAGCTACCAAAGAATAATTTTGTGTTTAATGGCATGTAACAGAAGTCCAGTTTGGTAATTGTAGGAAAGTGCCCTTTTTGCGTGGTCACCGCCACGCTTCTTTCTTCAATGCTGATGGTTATTGACTCTGAAAGGGCACTGAGACCTGCTAACCAGGCCCTAGTGCCAGTGCTCTCTCCCTAAAATATGATGAATGTGAATTGATAACCCCTATTGGCAAGGACTTTAACCCCCTTATAAGACTCTGGAAAGTGGTGCTAGTCGTACCAGGGGCATGGGATTTAAAAGGGTCACCAGGGCCTGCAGCACTGATTGTGCCATCCTGAGTAGCCCAAGTAAAGAGATGGCAGCGGTCCTGCCATTGCAGACTGCAGGAGCAGTGCAAACTGCTCACACCCAACCTTGCCCTCACCATGACTGGCAAAGTCACAGCAATAATTGCAATGTATGTCATTCACCCTAAGGTAGGCCTCCTGAGCCCAGGAGGCAGGGTGCATTATATTAAAAGTGTAGACATATAAGTGCAAGATTGTATGTCCCTATAGTAGCTTCCATCCATTAAGGACTACTATAAGTGGCCAGGGGGCCATAGGATAACTTAGGCTGGCACCCCCAGGTTGCCAGCTCCATTATGGTCCCACTGAAAAGTGTCATGTTTGGTATCAAACAACTTGTCTTATCAAACACAACCTTTTCCTAAGGGCCAATTTAATGTGACATGCACCTAGGTTTAGAGGTTTCCCACCTGGTTGCCCCAGCCTTTCCTGTGCCCTGGCTGACAGCCTTCAGCTGCTGCCCCTAAGACAGGATTCTGACTCCCGCCAAGAGGTGTGAACTCTCTCAGGAGGCAAAAAAAGGCCTGCCTGGGTGGGCGGTGTCACCTCCCTCCCTGGCAGGATGGCTGGTGAAGTGGCATATCGAGGTGGTGAGCTTTAAAGCCTTTTGATATGCAACCAGACATCCTCACAGAGAAGGAACAAGCCATTTTTAAAAGTGGCGCAATATAGGCTTCTGAGTAGAAAAGGTGCCACCCCTCTACAGGAAGTGGTCACCTCAGGGGTGGATTAAATGCTGGGACTAGTAGCCCATTTGTTACTAGCACCCACAGCCCTAACACCCCTAAATATAGGATTTAAGGGGTTCGCCTGGCACCAGAACCTCAGATCTAATCGACTTGCAACCAAATACAAAGAAGAGACCAGAGTCTGAGATTTGAGGACCAACACCATTCAAAGGCATGATAACCTGTGGCAACCACCCTGGAACTGCACAACTGCGCGACATGTCCCGGGCCAGAGCCCGGTTCCAAAGGAAAGAGGAACCCCTCTGAAAGCCAAAGGCAACATCAGAACTCTCTTGGACTAGAGGTACTAGTCCCCTGCATCCTGCAGGTAAAGCACGCTCCTGGAACCAAATAATCACTAGCCATCAGGGCGGCCGTGGGATCGTCCAATAATAAATGGTCCAGTGCATTGTTGGGAATATAGTACTAACCTCCAGCAAGTTTCAGACAGCTACAGTTTCCCCCTGGACTCCAGGACATCGAAATAACCCAAGACTGAGCTTGCCGCTGCCACGGCTTATTGGTGGCCAGTCTGGCTACCCATTCCTTTGTTCAACACTGTGCCTCAAGGGAACCCCTCAGCATCTTCAACCTGCAAACCTCAGTGGCTCTGTTGTTGAGTTTTTGTTCCTCTTTCCTCACCAGCATCGTCTAAGCGGTAAAACCAGCAAACCTGTGGCTCCCGCTTCAGCATCAGGGACAGCCAGGAGAACTCTGCACCCGGGCCGTACGAGTCAGGTGAAATTCAATTGACTGTCAGATCCTGGTCCTGGGACCCGCATCACCACTACGCCCAGTGGTTTCCACTGAATCCGACCTGCAAGTGATCGATTGCCACTTGTGGTTTTTCACATTGACAACAACGTTAAGGTTTTGCAAGAGTGAAATGCACTGATTTATTTTTCCTTTAAAAATCCTTAACTCCGGTTACACTGATCTGATTGTCTTAATTTGGTGTCCAAATGTATATAAAAATCTGCTTTATTTTTATAAATTGGTGTCGGATTTCTTTTGAGTCGTGTCAGTTACTTATCATCCATGTTGGTACTCTAAAAGGTTTAACACATGTTCCTCTAGTAGAGGCTGCTCTGTGACACACTACCAGGACTGAGCGAGGGCTTTATTAGTGTGAATCCAAAGGACCTATTTGGCGTATTACCCACTTTCCGACATTAATCATTCATTTCAACTGATTCCCATTATACCGCCTGATATATTGGTTTGGAATTTTATTGCTGATAAAAAAAATTGACATAGATTTACCATGTAGATAAGCTAATGCCTTGCATCAATGTTTGGAGAGAATACATAATTTAAGAATTTGTAGCATCTTCTAGAAAGAATGTGCCTTTGAATTTGGAGTGGTGTTTAGTGACTGGTAGCCCAATGATTTGGATTACTCCTTCATCCGTCTGCATGAAAAAATCAAAACAAACCCAACATGAAATATTTGTAAATCAGAGTCTGGGTTCTGCGGGTAGTGTGGTGCTAAAATAGTTTGGTTACCTCTGCATAAAGCTTAGTGCCGAATGACTGCCGCTTGTGCTCCTGCAACAGCTTTTAGAAGTCCTTTAGCACTTAGTGAGTGATAGTGTCCCCAAGTGTAGAGTTTGGGTAAGATGCAGCACTTAAAAACAGGATTTATGAGCTAGGGTTCTACAAATGGATGTGCAGGTATTTTGCTAAATAGTTCACTTATCGTGAAAAAGTCACTCATTTCTCTGCATAGTATGTGAAGTCACTGCTACTTATATAAGGTGTAGCATTGTGACATTGATAGAATCAGGGTTCTGTAGGGACCCTGTATATGCTTATGGGAATTTCCCAAATAATGTAGGACTGCAGCGGGCCACAGAAAAATAAACTTTTAGGGGCAGATTTATGAGCATTTTGAAAATGAATGTACAATTGCAGCAAGGTACAAAGGGAAAACTATTTCTATTTGCAGATTCAATGTGCAGTTGCAGGGTTGGGACAGAAAAGCCCCCTGCATGGCAATGGGCGTCTTTCATCCCCACTCTGGGTGCTCCAGCTTCAGTGATATCTGGATCCATGGCACTGATTTTTATGATCATGGGTGAACACAGATCATGCGTTCACCTAAGTGGTACCCTGGTAGTAGTAACAGGCTACTTTCCTTGCTCAGAGTTTAGTCGCACGCGCATGGTTGTGGCAGCATACTGTTGTTGTGATAAGTGATCAGTAAAGTGAACAGGCCTTTTGACCTGTGTCAGTAGAGGGAGGTCTACCAGCCACTCATATCAAGCTCTGCTGCTGTGCACCTAACTCGCCCTTAGCATACATCACATTAGTGTGCAGCACTATGCACCATGCGTGTGAGTGTGTGTTGTAATATACGTGTGCTTGTGTATAATACAGTGGATGGAAGCCTATGAGTTCCTTAATGGAAGCCCAAGGCCTTAGAGGAGCATGTGGAGGTGGAAGAGCCATCCCAGAGAGATTTGTGGATTGCCTGCATTCTTAAGATCTGGGTGGGACACAGACGCTGGAGGAAAGGAGATTCAGGCTCACTTGTGCACTTCCAAAGGGTTCTTTGATTCTGTAAAGGTCGCTGGTCAGTGGGACCAGGGCACATCTCAGGAGCAGATGGGGCTGACTAGGGTAGCATAAAGAATAGGGCAGAGGGCCTTGGTAATCCTTTGATAAGTATAAATCAGTGAGGCTGACATCCCAGTGTGATCCACTATTTACTTCCTTGGCCAGGGTGTTAGGCTATGAGATTGGACTCACTTCTGCTGTGACAGACTGCTTCCAGGCAAAGGACATAACACAAGTGGGTGCTTCAAAGAGGGCTACTCCTACATCGTGAACTTCAAAGACTCAGTGACTAAATAATATCTATACTCAGAAATTTATTATAAAATGGGGAGGTTGAGCCTCCCAAAATTGTCATACTTGAGCAGTACGTGAGCATGGAGTAGCTCAGTATGACTTCTGCCTGTTGTGACAAGAACTGCAGACTGAGGTCTGTCAGTCTCCCATATGGGTGAAGGGACATCGCCCTGGAGAATCAAGATCATTCACTCTGGAGTCTGGAGCACAATCATCTGCCTGCCTGCCAAGACCAGAGGACTATATGAGAGGAGGAGGAGAGTACCTGGAGGGAACCAGGTCAAGTGGGGATCTTGTTGAGTGGATCCCTGAAGCAGAGTGTGTGATGGAGGGATGCAATTGAGGACTGTTGCATCGAAGGGACCACTGCCTTATTTATGCTGCTCATGACCCCTGTTGCCAGGAGGTGGCCATGGTGAAGATAAGGGCAATTGCCCTGGTGCAGCTCTGTGGCTAGAAGCAGACTCTCCCTTGTGCAGTATTGTGACTTGATACATTTTCCATAATCTCCTTTGCCAAGTGTGGGCTGTGGTGAAGATAAGGGCCATCACCTGAGTGCAGCACTGTGATAAGGATGAGGGCTGTTTCCACCTAGCAGTTTTGTGACCCAAAGTGGCCATCACCTGGAGCAAGCTTTTCATGACCTCTGTTTACAGGATGGGGCCATGCTTAAGAAGAGGGCCATAGCCAGGGAGCAGTGTGTGCTAGAGCCGTGTAGCAGGTTGTGACCCACAGGGTAGGAGCACCTATTCCATTACCTGAACACAAGAGTCCCCGAGACTGGCAGCCAAACTCAGGAATTCTAACATCATGTGAGGAGGAGCACCATGGATGCCTGCTACCTCACAGCAGCATCCACACTTCTGCTCATTCCTGCGCTGCCAACACACATCCTAGCCTGCTGAACCATAGCTCCACAAAAGAGCGGGTTAAATAGGTTGCCAGGCAATCGAGCCCTTGGGGAGCTTGCTTTGACTGTGCAAAGACACTTTCACTTTTAAGGAAGCCATCATTGAACTTCCAGTGAAGCCTAACCAGAATCAAAGCCTCACATGAATCGGGACTAACCACTCTTGTGCTTAGATAATGGAGTGGGGCTCAGGGACGTACCCGGACAACGCTAGAGTGCCGACCTAATGAAAACTGTGTGTATTATTTGCTCTGTGCTGTATTACAATTTGTGTAAGTATATACATACTACTTTTTCATAAAAAGTGTGTATCTGACTGTACATTCATATTTCTGAGTTGATGGACGTGTTCTGAGTTTTGAGTCTATGTACAGCTTGCATCTACCTCCCCAATGAGAAGCCTTGGACTGCTCGATCCCTGCTAACACTGAGAGTCAAGTGCTGAAGGGGTAGTTCTTGGCCCAGTTACTTACGACCCATATTAACTCCTACAGTTGGGCCCAGAAGCTCCAGCTTGCTCCATGGCCCTCTGAAAGGAATTCTGACATGCAGTAAGTTACACTTGAAAACCAATTTGTGTTTTACAAATGTAATGTCCAGTTAAAACTGGTCACAGGTATAGCTTCGTTCCAGTGGTACAGTGAGCAAGGGACCCATGTCTGGGCATAGCCTAGGTCACTTACGGCAGTACATAAATCACACTTGCTTGTGTTACCTATGTGTGACCTGGACCGGCTGGACTGTTCCTATTGGATGGATTGGGATGGGACCCTGAATAATTACCAGTGTCTGAGATTAGTTCAATCATTCCATCCATCACTTTTTGATTACTTCAGTGTGTCTGAAGACTGCACCATAAGGCAACATCCAGTACCAATCTAGGGGTGTTTTGTTTACTTTACTCCTTCTGCTCCTAAAATGTCAAAGGCAGGTCGTTTCTGTAGCTCTGGTCTTTACTTCTTCTTATCAAGAGACATCTGCCACCTCCTCCCCACTCCAGAATAACCACAGGAGGAACTGGAAGCTAACCAAGACCCCTTTGAGGAAAAGATGGAAGTCAGAACAGCAGCCGATTCGAAGATGCAGCCAAAGAAGCAGACTCTTCAGAACATGCACTCAGGTGAGGTGCACAATTAATTTGTAATGCAGAGTGGTCCCAGCTTGTTTATATATCTGTGAAGTCACAAGATCTTGTTGGTACCTTACGTTTCTGGATGCCAGCTGTGCTCTCTGGGGCAACACTTGGCTGTGATTCCTCGAGTGAATGTGTCTGTGCCGTGGGGCGGTCCTTTCAAAACCAGAGAAATTCGAACGTTATTGTTAGTAGAGCTAACTATAACTCGCGCCCCCGCAATGCACTGCTGATGATGTCACATATTACATCACTCATGACATTGTCAGTGACATCACTGATGGCATCACTGATGACATCACTGATGGCATCACTGATGACATCATCCAGTGAATGTGTGTTTCTTTAAAGTTTAAATATATTTTATATATGTTAATTAAGGGTGGGCGTAGTTCGCGAAGTAGCACTTCGGGAAGCTACGCAAAGTGAAGTTCACACTACGCGAGCTACGCGTAGCACTTCGCGAACTGCATAGTAACATGTTCGCACTGTGCAAGATGTTGTTTTCAATGATTGCACAGTGCGGACAAGCAACCGGCACTGTGCAATCATTGAAAATGGTATCTTGCACAGTGCGAGCTGTAGTTTTCTGCTGCTCGAGTAGATTTTTACTCGAGCGGCAGCTTTCTCAACGCGAACTGGTAGTTTCTCATCGCGAGCGGTCGCGAGCATACGCGACCCCTCGCAATGAGAAACCTGACCTCCTCGCGTTGGGAATCTCGCCGGGAGGTTTATTTTCCATGCTCGCGATCGCCAACTTGATGTTGCTGATCGCGAACAAGGAAAAAGTCTCGCCGGGATGTCATTTTGCTTGCTCGCGGTCGCCAACTTGACGTTGAGGACCGCGAGCAAGCAAAAAATGACCGCAGCACTACGCAACACCACGCTACGCGTGTTCGCACTGTGCTACGTGCAGTTCGTGTAGTGCAAAGTAGCGCGAACTTCGCAAACTACGCGAGCGTAGCGAAGTGCTTCGCCCAGGCTTAATGTTAATGCCAAGGTGTATTGAAGAATGTGTTGGTGTATATGTGTCTGGGTGGAGGATTTAATAGGTGTGTGACTGACTTTATAAGTTAGTGATTAAATGTGTCTTACTGAATGCATGGGTTAGTAACTAATCTGTGTAAATGTCTGTATCAGTCTCTCAGTTGTTGTGTAAGCTGCTGCATGGGTTGATGATTAGATACATGACTGTCTATATGAGTTACTTATTGGTTGCATGAGTATCTGTATGGGTGCCTCAGTGTTTGTGTGTGTGGATGGGTGGGCAGTGTGTGCCTTTCTACCTACATGTGTGAGTGGCTAATTTACTGGGTGTATTGGTTCAATAGTGCATGTGGAAATAGCTGTATAGGTGAGTGAGTGAGTGTGTGTATCAGTGTGTTGGTGAGTGAATGTATGTCTCACTGGTATATGTGTGAGTAACTACATATGTGAAAGGCAGTATATGTGAGTGTTGGAGTATATAAATGACTATAAGTGAGAGTGAGTAATTGTGCTAGTGGCTGTATAAATGAGTGTGTGCTTGTGTCAGTTATTGTATAAGAGAGTAAGTATATGTTAGAATCTATTTGAATAGGTTAGATAGTGAATGTATAACTGTATAGGTGAGTAAATGGCAGTGTTATTGATTCTTTACATGACTAGCTAGGTGTGTCAATAACTCTATGGATGAGTGACGGTGTATGAGTGTATGTATAGGTCTATGAGTACATATAGTGCTGTATTGATGAGTGACTGCATGTATGGGTAACTGTATGGGTAAATGAATGAATGTGTGTGTATAGCTAGGAATTAGTCAGTGGATATCTAGTAACTGCTATTGATTTGTCTATGGTTTAAAAAATGTTAGTCTGTATTTTAGAGTGGGTGTATCAAAGGTTATATTAGGGTGTGAGGAGGTGCATCAGATTATCATGTGGATGATGTCATCAGTGATGTCATCAGTGATGTAATTTGAGATGTCATCAGTGATGTCATCAGTGATGTCACTGACCATGTCATGAATGATGTAATATGTGACGTCATCAGCAATGCATTGCGGGGGCGCAAGTTATAATTAGCTCTACTTACTATAACGTTCGAATTTCTCTGGTTTTGTACGAGTGAAATGTCCAACTAACTATAACGTCCCTGAAACCTATGGTTTTTTCAGTGAATTTCTATGGTTTTTTAAATGCTAATTTCTAACTATAACGTCCCTGAAACCTATGTTTTTTTCAGTGAATTCCAATGGTTTTTTTTAATGCTAAATTGTAACTATAACGTCCCTGAAACCTATGGTTTTTCCAGTGAATTTCAATGGTTTTTTAATGCTAATTTCTAACTATAACATCCCTGAAACCTATGGTTTTTTCAGTGAATTTCAAAGTTTTTTAAATGCTAATTCCTAACTATACCCTCCCTGAAACCTACTATTAATAATAATACCGAGTACTTCTGGTACTAGTTAGACCATTCCATAAGTACATGACTAGTAACTGGAATAATCACAGTGCTGCAAACAAAGTGCATGGTGAATTTATAAGTGCTTATGTATTTGCTGGATGGGTGATTGGAGAAGTGCATGGGACTAACAAGAGGATTCCTAGACTGCATGGGAAATACCTGGGTATTTAGAGGAGTGTATCAATAGTATGTAGCTGGTTAGAGGTCTGCATGGATAGTGCATAGAATACTGCAGCTGTACTTGTGTTAGTAGTTAGCCCATTCCATAAGTATGTAACTAGTAACTGGATGATTAGAGTGCTGTAAAGAGAGTGCGTGGTATATTTATAAGTGCTTCGTATTAGGGAAGTGATTGGATAAGTACATCGTCCTAGATGGGTGATTGGAGAAGTGCATGGAGACTGACAGGGTGATTGCTAGAGTGCATGGGTACTACCAGGGTATTTAGAAGAGTGAATGAGTAGTATATAGCTGCATAAGAGGTCTGTATGGATAGTGCACAGAGAATTGTAGCACTGCTTGTGTTAGTGCTTGGGCTATTGTATGAGTACGTGAGCAGTGATTGGATGATTACAATACTGCAAGGACAGTGTATGGTGAATTTATAAGTGCTTGGGTATTAGTGGAGAGATTGCATTAGTATATAGTACTAGCTGTGGGACTGGAGGTTGGGCATGGGGAGTAACGGTGTTTGAAAGACTGCATGAGTAGTACCTTAATCTTACCTGTTTTCAAGTAGATATGAAATTAATAATAATATATTTTCACTTCTTTTTTTGTAATACAAATTTAAAATATTTTAAACTTTAGTAGTAGGCTCTGTAAAAAAGAAGGAAAAATTCTGCTATTACATAACATTTTTTAGTTTTTGCATCACAACATAAGTATACAATACATCACATATTCAATTTGCCTTTTTTTGCTGTCTTCAGATTCTATCGAATTTCACCATAAACAGTGATTTCAATGTAGATCATCAGATGACAGCGGGCAAATAAATACAATCAATAAGATTGATTAAAAAAAACGTATTTCTCTTCAAAATATCTACAACAAACTTAACTTTGTATTTACATTTTCACAAATGAACATCCTTTGTAACATAGTATATAATACAAAGATCAAATATATGACCACCTACTGTCGAACACAATTTTCCAAATGCAATATGAAAGAACAGAATCAATAATTGAAACCGTAATTACCAACATCTTCCCAATTGGCCGAATGATGTTTGTGAAAATATCTCCATTCATAATATCGAAAATAAACATTTGAATTCATATACACACCTTCTTAATAGGCCGAATGCTGTTTCTGAAAACATTTGCAATGAGGATATCCAAGATAGACTTCTAAAACCATATTTATATGTTTCCAATAGGGTGAATGATGTATCTAAAATATTTTGTAGTGGAAATATCCAAAATCTACTTCGTAATTCATGTTGATATCTTCTCAGAATTTTGGCATCAAAAATATTAAATATGAATTTGGTAATTCATTAGGCAATCGAAATTTGAACTCTAAATGTGCATCATTACATAGTGTCCATCCTTTATTGCTTTTTAAATACACAGTATAATGTCCAGATGTTGAAATAGGTCCATCGTGGAAAACAATAGCCACTGTTTTAAAAGTTCTTCCTGATATTGATTCTTGACCTGCCACAAAAAGTTTAATTTTTGTTTTCAATTTTGCTCCATCTCCTCTACAATGTTGCAGCATTAAAATAATATATTGTCCACATCTTTCTATAAATAATGTTGACAACATTTCCGATTTGCACTGAATACATTCCATATCTTGATTAGCTGATTTCACTAGATCGTTGAAAGACACTGTTTTCAAATCTGGCATAGTCAAATATATGAATCGTTCAGTGTCTATTTTAGTGGTAGTTGAATATGAACAGCTGTCACATCTATGATCCCATCTGTAATGTAGTCCAAACAGATTTTCAATATGTATACTTTCATCTTCTAATACTGCAAGCATAAACATAAAAAATTCCTGAGCATCTTGCTGCACATTCTGTGTAAATTGTGAATAACCAGAACATATATCCAGAAGAATCCGCACATCAGAAGCAGTATGGATTTTCGTTTCATCAGTTTTCATCTTTTCAAAACTATAATATAACAAAGAACAAAATCTTTTTTCTCGATTTTCTATATTTGCACACTGTAGATTTTCTAAAAAAAAGAAAATGTTCACGATTACATTAGCCTAGCAGTTAATACCTGAACTATTTTCTAACTGATATCCTACAATATTAGCAACTGTGTCCACTTCCATTTTCTTTCCTGCCTCATCATTCTTTGCAACCTCAGTAAAATGTTTATCATGTTTTTGTTTTGGATGTATTAAATGTTTTTCATAAATGGGATATTCACCTAAACTACGAGCATACAGTCTTTTTAACCTATTGTACATTTTTACACAATTTACATCTGCACTAAAATTTTGTTCATCAAAATCAATCAAATACAATCCAGAGAACGTTCTTACTCGAGACAATGCAACATATGCCATGCCCTCTTTAAACACTGAACTTCCAATATTTACCATAGCACTGCCTACACTTAAAGCTTGAGATTTATGAATGGCCACAGCATATGCTAAACAAACAGGAAACTGTTTTCTACGAACATACAAATCTTTTACGAGCAAGAAACAAACAGAACAACGTGCAATCTGTTTCACCTCTTCAATCTGATCAAATTTAATCTTCAAAGATTCAATTCCATCTCTATTTCCATAACTAACAAAGTCAACAACTTTCCCCATCGCTCCATTTACTAAACCTTTCTCAACATCTAAATTATGCCGTAACATTACCTGGCAGTATACAGATACATATAAGGTCTTTTCCAAACCAGCAGTCTTAGATATTGATTTTTCCAAAGAGTCTAATTTTAACTGCAATTTGTCTGACAAAAGAATGGTTACTCCTTCATGTTCTATTTTATCAGTGGCTACCGTTTTCATTATCGGTTGATTTTCCAGTTTCAAAAGTTCTTCATTGAATGTAGAGCATTCTTTCAGTGTTGCAGAAGGCAAATTATAGATTTGTTTTCTGCAATTCTTCGGTAGATTGTTTCAGGTGCAATATTTTCTTTTGGAAACAAGTTTCTTAGTAGCCGACTTTCTAAAGCATTTCTTCCATCCTTTGTTAAGACACCAATTCTAATTTTTTTAAGAATGTTTCCATAATTTTCATCATTTGCTTGTCGCATGTTCTTAATAAGTTCCTTATGTTCAAAATAAGTCCAAATGTTCACATTTCCAATACTTCCCAAAGATTGTTTAGTGTCTTCATGAAGAAGGGTTTTAAAAACCGGTTGGCCTTTCACAGGTGTGAGTTGTAGTAGATCACCAATTACAATTGCATGTTTTCCTCCAAATAAAACATCGTAATTTGTTTTTAAAATCTGCTGCATCCTCAAATGTACAAACGCAAGCATTAAGTTTGAGACATGCTTACTTCATCAATTACCAGAAGCTTCATTTTCTTTAGTACTCTTGAAACTTCGAAACAAGCTTCTCCAGATAGCTTCTGATATTCCAATTTATTTTTATGTTCTACTGGTAACATAAGTAGGCGATGTAATGTAATTCCTTTAAAGTTGTGTGCTGCTAACCCAGTTGGAGCAGTTACAACACAAGACAAATGTGAATCAGTTGTTTTCTGTAGATAACTTGACAAACATATAATCAAGAAACTTTTCCCCGTTCCAGCTTGTCCACTGATGTACATAGGAATAGGTTTAAATGATGTACATTGGCAATCATTCTTTTCATGCAGTAATCCATGTTGTATCTGTTGTGTAACTTGGTGATATATTTCTTTCTGTTCAGTATTCAGACGTTCCTCTAAGTTTTCCAAATCAATATTCTCCTGTTGTGCTTGCTGCATCACCGTTTCCACTTCACTCATTGCTATTGACGCTTCATTTTCAAGTATGGCTTCTCCTAGTGGATCTTGACTTTGTGGAGCAGAACTCTGACTATCTTGAGAACTATCTCGAGCAATTTCAGCTGCAATAGTTCTTTCCTGATTAATCTCTTCATTCAACATTTGGAGATAATTTGGAAAAATTGTACATTCAATGCTATCTTTACATGCATTGAAAGAATCTTCAAAACAGTCATTCCATTTCACTCCGCTAAGGTTTGAAGAGTTGCAAAAGAGCTAAATAGAAAAACTCTCTTTTATCTGGAGTATCACAACTTAGTTTCCTGTGATTAATTAGATGTCCTTTGGCATGCTTTAACAAACATCCTTCAGATCCAATTACAGCATATTTTCCTTCATTTATATTTTCCATAACATTTTTTTTAAAACTATAATGTTGCAGTATTTCATATAGACATATGCTTTCCAGGTATGGACTTCTATACGGATAGTACGTATCCAACATATTTGTTTTCAGAATATCTGTACTTTCCGGTTCATTCAGTGCCAAGAATTCAATTTCTTGTACAGATTTCAAAACTCGATTTCGTGTTGCAGCAAGACCAAGACTTATCCAGATGATACCTCTTGACTTTGAATATAAACTTGCAGATGTCAATCGATTCGAACTTTCATAGGATCCAATTTCTCGATGTGAAAGCATCTTCAAGCTGAAGCTGTACAATTTTTTGCTAAGTATCTTCTCCTGTGAAGTTTTCTCCCACATTTCTTTCAATTCTGTCTTCTCAGACTTGGTAATATATGACGTGACATAGCTAGTAACAGCATTTGAGTTATCTGAAACATATTGTATGTCCATATTTGCATTCCACATCTTCAAAATCACCGGATTGTAATCATTAATGTACTTCAATTTTTCTGTTCTTTTTATATTCTAAGTATTTTTTGGTGATATTTGAGTGATAGTATGCCTCACTGCTGACATAAAACTGTTCACTCTTCCTTTGGGAATTACTGGACGTGGAAAGCCAAATCGACATTTTGTGTAAAATGTATCCTTTGACTTATATTTCCGTCGGCAATATTTTCCACATCGATGACTTTGAAACCGTAAAACTTGCTGTCTTAAGCTATTTTCTCCTCCTGTTTTAGGAATTGCACAGGTGACATAGTCTTCAATAAAAGATAAAACAGTCTCATCCGAATCAGTTCCGAATTTGTGTGCATCCTTGATCCATAAAAGCATATGTACATGAGGAGCACCTCTAGCTTGGTATTCTTTTCTCCCCAAAAAAGCAATAACTTCGCCAATAGGTAGATTTCTTTTTATTACAGATGAAAGACAACATATATGGTTGACTGCATATGAAAGTGCAGACAGCTCACTCTCAAATAAAAGATGAAACAAATATGGAATACACTGACGAAATCTTGGTTCTTCTGAGTACAGTCGTAAAGTACGATATTCTGAAGCTGGAATCTGAACTGGTCGTTCATCATATCGCCCACCTTTCCAGTAGGGAACATCTGTGGAAAACAATGAACTTCCAAACTTTTTTCCCACACACTCATAGGAGTTCCTTTTGCTTTTTTCATCTGGAACAATTCAATAGTATCTCCCATCAGTTCTTTTGAATGGAGAGGGTGTAGAGTATAATGTTCATAAATTTCCTCTTTTCTTGAGTTCTCCACTTTTTCTATTTGTCCACTTGAAATGTGTGTTTCATCTTCCAAACTCATTTCTTCTTCTTCTACATTTACGTTTTTATAGTAAATACTGTTTTGCACCAGATATGATGTAGCCTTTTGAACTTTCGTGACATCTACTAACTCTTGCCATTTTTTCTGACTCTTTGTGGGTACACCATTAACAAGAATGACTACAGTTTCAGTATCCTCTCTTTCTACACCAACAGTTTCAACATTTTCTTAAAATCTAAAGGTAAATACACAACTCTTCCTTTTAAACCTCATTGTAGATCTGTTGGAAACAGCTTACCCGTTTGGGCTCCTACAAATTATAGCCTGAAACGGGTGCACAGATTGAATAAGGATGGCCTCATGTATTTAAATCTTTAAGTTCTGGAGGTATAGTTGTTCAACACCTATACTTATCAAACTCTCACTTTCTCTACACTCCTCTTCGCCAGCAAAGAAATGTAACTCTATATCATCACAAACCTTTTTTACATCCAACACTGAACCATGCAAAAGAGCTGTATTAATTTCATTTAGACATAATGCAGGACTTTTCACATAGTATAATCTTCTAACTAACTTCAGCATTTCGGAATGATGTACTGCTAACATTCTTAAATGATGAAAACGACTTTGACACACTTTCCATAGAAGGACAAACCAGAGAATGACCTTGCAAACCTGTATTTTTTCTCAATTTGCAAGGATCCAGTCTTTGTAATATCTTAATCTTCTGTTTCATAGTTTTTGTTCCATATTTTCTTAAAAAATGTAGTAAAATATCAATAGATTGTTGACGCATACTACAAATACTACTACAATCCCATGTAAACACTGGAGCCTGGGTACGTCTCCCTTGAACTTCCTCAGCTATTACTTGTTCAACATTTCTAGGAACTATCTTTGCTTTTTCAATTGGACAGCCATTTTTCAGTTTGTAACTAGGGGTGGGCGGAATCTGCGAAATTAACTTTCGCAAATTATCGTGAAAATGTTTAAAATTATCGCAAACAAGCGGAAATATCGCGAAGATGCGGAAGTTTTTTTCCGGCATGTTCGCGAGATTTTCTGCATGGTTGCGGGTCGCCAACTTACCCATGTGGTTGCTTGCGGGCGCGGCCATCTTGTTTTGAGTTGTCTCGCGGTGCATGATCGCGAGAAGAAAGACGTGATCGCGCGACGCATGACGTCACTGCGGGCGCGAACTGTCGCGAGACAGCGCAAATGGCTAAAAACAATACAACATCTCATGGAGAACGCGACCGGATCAAGAAAACTTGTCGGCGAACGCAGGGATTCAGGTAAGGCGATCGCGCGCGCGCGAGAATGTATTATTTTACAGCGCGAGCAAGAAACAAATTATCGCCAAGCTGCGGAAACCGGAATTTTTGACATTTTCGCGCTCTCCGCGGAACGCGAAAATGTCAAATTATCGCAATTTCCGCGAACGGAACGAAATTTTCGCCCAGGCCTACTTGTAACAACGACCACAGGTATCAACTGCATGCACTAATCTATTTTCTTGAAAATAACCTTCTTCATAAAAAAAAAGGTTCCGTACTAGAAGTATGCTTCCATTCCCTGGAAAATATCTTACAAAAATTAGTTCAATTTACAATTCTTTTTCTTTTACAATTGTCCTTTTTAAAATTTAGATAAACAATTTTCTTTTCAATTCAAAGGCTTTTTCAATTACAATTATATAATCTCCTTTTTTGGTCTATAAAATGCTGATCTCCTTATATATTTAAAAAATGTTTTAGTACATTTTGGAGTACACTACTTGTATAGATTCTTTTTCGAATTTCTGAAAATTGTTTCTTCCTCCTTCCAACAAAATTTGTTTTGCTATAATCCAATTTTCCACTTTTTTGTTCATTTTCTTTTTCTTTTGTTTCACTGTTCTTGTTCTATCTGTATCTTCTTTATTTTTGAAAACACTCTTTATAGGTTTTAAAAAACAATCTTTACTTCTCTTACCAGAATACTTTTTCTTTAAAGATCCATGTTGTGCTTGATCTAATTGCTCTTTTCCTTTTTTTTTTTTAATAAACCTCTTTTCTTTGTTCTCTTTTTCCTTGCTGTTTTCTTGTCATTGTTACTTTTTCTTAATAAGTATGCAAAATATCTGTACAAAAAGAAAAATGTTGAACACAATTTAATATAATTAAAATAATCATATATCAATATTCACATGTATAACTATAAAAATACATACAAAGAAACTACATCAATGATTTGAGCAATGGAAAAGTGCTACCTGCATAATTAAAGTAGTGTGAAAGATACTATAGCACAGCATTAGTAGTGCACATATAATTGTGGAACTCCATGATTAGGACCTGTATCATTCCATGAATACATGACTAGTGACTAAAAGATTACAATACTACAAGGAGAGTGCCTGAGTACATTTATAAGTGCTTAAGTATTGGCACAGTGATTGGATAAGTAGATAGTGCTGGATGGGTGATTGGAGAAATGCATGGGACAGATAGGAGGATTCCTACACCTCATAGGCACTAACTACATATTTAGAGAAATGTACCAATAGTATATAGCTAATTAGAGGTCTGCATGGATAGTGCACACAATATTGTAGCTGTACTTGTGTTAGTGGCTAGGCCATTCCATAAGTACATGACTAGTAACTGGAATGATTACACTGCTGCAAACAGAGTGTATAATGAATTTTCAAGTGCTTAGATATTGGTAGAGTGATAGGACAAGTGTATAGTGCTCGATGTGTGTTTGGAGAAGTGCATCGGACTGACAGGAGGATTCCTACACTGCATAGGTACTAACTGGATATTTAGAGAAGTGTTCCAATAGTATGTAGCTGGTTAGAGGTCTGCATGGTTAGTGTACACAATATTGTAAATATACTAGTGTTAGTAACTAGCCCATTTCATAAGTACATAACTACTAAGTAGAATGATTACAGTGCTACAAACAGAATGTATGGTGAATTTATAAGTACTTAGGTTTTGGTGGAGTGTTAGGATAAGTAGATAGTGCTGGATGGGTGATTAAAAAAGTGCATGGGACTGACAACAGGATTCCTAGACTGCATCGGTACTAACTGGGTATTTATGGGAGTGTACCAATAGTATGTAGCTGGTCAGAGCTGTACTTAGATAGTGCACACAATATTATAGCTGTACTTGTCTTAGTGGCTAGTCCATTCCATAAGTACATGACTTTTTAACTGGAATAATTACAGTGCTGCAAACAGAGTGCATGGTGAACTTATAAGTGCTTAGACATTGGAGGGCCGGCTCACAGAGGAACATCTTCGGACTGTCGGCTTCCAAAGGCATAAGTGTGGCACAGTCATGTGGGGAGAAGGAGCGTGAAAGGCGTATCTCGTAGAGAGACACCTGTGGTATATTTTCAGTGTTGGCTTGCACAGGTACAACTACAGACTGGCTTACCGAGGAACAGCTGCAAGCCCACTGACGGTTCGCAGAGGGAGAGCTGCGGGCCGGTGAGATGGCTCGTAGATGAAAAGCTGCGAGCCGACTGGTTGGCTTGTAGAGGAACAGCTGCGGTCCATCGGCTCGCAAAGTGTGAGCTGTGGGCCAGCTCGCATAGGAACAGTTGTGGCCAGACTGCTATGGGGAAAGATACTGGCTGTCGGCTTGCAAATGCATAGGTGCGGGAAAGTGATGTGGGGAGAGGGAGCGTGAAAGGGGTATCTCGTACAGAGAGACCTGCGGTATATTTCTAGTGTTGGCTTGCAGAAGTACAACTGCGGGCTGGTCACAGAGGGATAGCTGTGGGCAAACTGGTATACAGAGAGGTGCGGCCGTCGGCTTGCAAAGGGATAGCTGCGGGACGGTAATGTGGGGAGAGAGAGCGTGAAGGAAGTATCTCCCAAAGAGAGAGCTGCGGTATATTTCCAGTGTTGGCTTGCAGAGGTACAACTGCGGACTGGCTCACAGAGGAAGAGCAGCGAGCCCACCGATGATTCACAGAGGGCGAGCTGAGAGCCGGCGGGCTGGCTCGTAGACGAACTGCTGCGAGTGACTGGCTGACTCGTAGAGGAACAGCTGCGGCCCATCGGCACGCAAAGAGAGAGCTGTGGACTGGATCGAACAGGAACAGTTGCAGGCCGACTACTACAAGGAAAATATGCGGGCCGTTGACCTGCAAAGGCATAGGTGTGGGACAGTGATGTGGGGAGAGAGAGCATGAATGGAGAATCTCCTGGAGAGAGACCTGCGGTATATTTCCAGTGTTGGCTTGCAGAGGTACAACTACGGACTGGCTCGCAGAGGAACAGCTTCGAGTCCACTGATGGTTCGCAGAGGGAGAGCTGCGGGGCGGTGAGCTGGCTCGTAGATGAAAAGATGCGAGCTGACTGGCTGGCTCGTAGAGGAACAGCTGCGGTCCATCGGCTCGCAAAGGGTGAGCTGTGGGCTGGCTCACATAGGAACAGTTGTGGGCCGACTGCTATGGGGAAAAATACTGGCTGTCGGCTTGCAAAAGCATAGGTGCGGGACAGTGATGTGGGGAGAGGGAGCATGAAAGGGGTATCTCGTACAGAGAGACCTGCGGTATATTTCTAGTGTTGGCTTGCAGAAGTACAACTGCAGGCTGGTCGCAGAGGGATAGCTGCGGGCCAACTGGTATACAGAGAGGTGCGGCCGTCGGCTTGCAAAGGGATAGCTGCGGGACAGTAATGTGGCGAGAGAGAGCGTGAAGGAAGTATCTCCCACAGAGAGAGCTGCGGTATATTTCCAGTGTTGGCTTGCAGAGGTACAACTGCGGACTGGCTCACAGAGGAAGAGCAGCGAGCCCACCGATGATTCACAGAGGGCGAGCTGAGAGGCGGCGGGCTGGCTCGTAGACGAACTGCTGCGAGTGACTGGCTGACTCGTAGAGGAACAGCTGCGGCCCATCGGCACGCAAAGAGAGAGCTGTGGGCTAGCTCGAACAGGAACAGTTGCAGGCCGACTACTACAGGGAAAATATGCGGGCTGTTGACTTGCAAAGGCATAGGTGTGGGACAGTGATGTGGGGAGAGAGAGCATGAATGGAGAATCTCCTGGAGAGAGACCTGCGGTATATTTCCAGTGTTGGCTTGCAGAGGTACAACTATGGACTGGCTCACAGAGGAACAGCTGCAAGCCCACCGATGGTTCGCAGAGGGAGAGCTGTGGGCCGGTGAGCTGGCTCGTAGAAGAAAAGCTGCAAGCCAACTGGCTGACTCATAGAGGAATAGCAGCGGTCTATCTGCTCGCAAAGGGTGAGCTGTGGGCTGGCTCACATATGAACAGTTGTGGGCCTACGGCTATTGGGAAAGATACGGGCCGTCGGCTTGCAAACGCATAGGTGCGGGACAGTGATGTGGGGAGAGGGAGCTTGAAAGGGGTATCTCGTACAGAGAGACCTGCGGTATATTTCTAGTGTTGGCTTGCAGAAGTACAACTGCGGGCGGGTCGCAGAGGGATAGCTGTGGCCACTGGGCTCGGCTCACACAGGGCGAGGTGCGGGCCGGCTCGCAGAGAAACAGCTGCGGGCCAACTGGTATACGGAGAGGTGCGGCCGTCGGCTTGGAAAGGGATAGCTGCGGGACGGTAATGTGGAAAGAGAGAGCATGAAGTAAGTATCTCCTATAGAGAGAGCTGCAGTCTATTTCCAGTGATGGCTTGCAGAGGTACAACTGCGGACTGGCTCGCAGCAAAAGAGCAGCGAGCCCACCGATGATTTGCAGAGGGAGAGCAGAGAGCCGGCGGGCTGGCTCATAGAGGAACAGCTGTGAGCCGACTGGCTGGCTTGTAGAGGAACAGCTGCATACCATCGGCTCGCAAAGAGAGAGCTGTGGGCCGGCTCGAACAGGAACAGTTGCGGGCCGACTCCTATATGGAAAAATGCGGGCCGTTGGCTTGCAAAGGCATAGGTGTGGGACAGTAATGTGGGGAGAGAGAACGTGAAGGTGGAATCTCCGGGAGAGAAACCTGCGGTATATTTCCAGTGTTGGCTTGCAGAGGTACAACTGTGGACTGGCTCGCAGAGGAAGAGCTGCGAGACCACCGATGGTTCGGAGAGGGATATGGCAAGCCGGCGGGCTAGCTCGTACAGGAAGAGCTGTTAGCTGACTGGCTGGGTCGTAGAGGAACAGCTGAGGCCCATCGGGTCCCAAAGGGAGAGCTGTGGGCTGGCTCGTACAGGAACAGTGCAGGACACTGATGTGGGGAGAAGGAGTGTAAAGGGTGTATCTCGCAGAGAGACAGCTGCGGTACATTTCCAGTGTTGATTTGGAAAGGTAAAACTGCGGGCCTGAGGCGTTGCAGAGAGAGAGCTTATTCCTAAAACCATGTAATCTTTCAAACATATGTCACGTCCCTTTTGTACCATTGAAACTGATTACGACCTTCTCTGTACACTACAGATCCCACGAACATGCCAATAAAACTGAAAGTGCTATTTTTATACTAGATAAAGCTCTATTACTTAATTTTTATAAACACTACTGTTGGGTGCACAAAATGGACAATGTGAGATGAGAAGAGTAAACGGAGGTGTAATTCCTAAACTTTTATTATACCATTCCTTTAATATACGTATATTCAGGGCTTTGAGTAGGATAAAAAAATGGCGGTTGTCTGAAATGGGTAGCAGTGTTCAGCACCGGTAAGACCTGGCCCACTTAAAGGACTGTGTATATATGCAGCACACAGACACAATCTAATAAGTTTCATCACTTATAATCACAGTTACTTTACTAGTGTGATAAAATCGTACAGAAAATTAACAAAAATTTTTTTTCTTTTTTTTATCTCTCACACATTTATAAAATATCTATTGTAAAGAAATGCCCCTCTCCACCTTTATTTCGTGAGAACGAGCAATTAATAATGCCTTTTGCCCGGAGGCGCGAGCGGGAGGAGGTAACCCGGGTGGAGGCCGAAATTACTGAATTAGAGGGTGCCCTGGGGAGCGGGGTGACGGATGCCACATTGCGTGTTTTACACCTCAAGCAGGCGGCCTATAGGGCCCTCGTCACGGAGGCGGCCAGGGGCCTCAGTAGAGAGCAACGGGGGCGACTGTATGATGTGGGTGATAAGGCTGGTAAATTGATAGCGTGGTTGGATAAAAAGGAGAGAGCGAGTCGTGTGGTTCCGTTGATCGAGAGGATGGATGGTGTATGTGTCACCGAGCCGGACGCCATTGTCTCCTGCTTCGCGGATTATTTCCGCGAGGTATATTCCCCGGTTTCTCCCTGCTCGGAGGAGGATTCCCATGCCCTGCTTCGGGACATCGCGCTGCCCTCCCTTTCGGTGGAGGACAGGGATTCGCTGGACGCTCCTCCCACCTCGGACGAAATTGCCCTTGCTATCCGCTCGGTCGCATCTGGCAAGGCCATGGGCCCCAATGGCATTCCTATCGAGCTGTACAAGCTGCGACCGGATGTGCTGGCGCCCCACCTGCGCGCGATGTTCCTGGCGGCCTGCTCGCGGGGTTCCCTTCCGCCGGACCAGCGTCTGGCCACGATCGTGGTGATCCACAAGGAGGGGAGACCCCGTGAGCGGGTCACATCCTATAGGCCTATCTCGCTCTTGAATGCGGAGCCCAAAATCCTCGCCAAGGTGCTGGCCAACCGGCTGGTCGGCGTGGTGGGCGACTTGGTCCACCAAGACCAGTCCGGCTTCATACCCCATCGTAACACGGCCCTTAATCTGCGACGCTTGCACGGGGTGCTCGCGCGTGTCCCGTTCGTGCGGGAACCGGCCATCTTGGCGTCCTTGGATGCCACCATGGCGTTTGATACGCTTGAGTGGCCATACATTTGGGCGATGCTGGCGAAGTTTGGCTTCGGACCGGGCTGCATCAGCTGGGTCAAATTGTTGTATTCCGGCCCATTGGCGCAGGTGGTGGTGAATGGACGAGTTTCGGCCCCATTCCCACTGGGACGGGGTACGCGACAGGGCTGCCCCCTGTCGCCTCTCCTGTTTGCACTGGCCCTGGAGCCCCTGGCGGAGTGGCTGCGGTGGCACCCTTCCATCCGTGGTCTCCGTTGGACCCCCGAGCATGAGGACCGTGTGTCCCTCTACGCTGATGATATCCTTCTATATCTCGCCTCCCCGCGTAAATCACTGATCGTCCTAGTTGATGTTTTGCGCTCATTCGGTCGCAACTCAGGCCTCGTCATCAACTGGGCGAAATCCTGTGTATATGTGCTTGCCGGGGAGGCTCCGGTCCTACCACGGGACTGTCCGATCCAGATCGCCTCCCAGGGGTTTCGGTACCTGGGTATATATATTACTCTGGACCCGGAGGCCCACTACGAGCGGAATTTGCTGCCCCCCCTCCAGCGCTTGAAAGAGGACGTGGTGCGTTGGCGGCGTCTGCCGCTTTCGCCGCTTGGCCGAGCGGCCTTGTTTAAAATGATGTCGTTGCCGCGCTTTCTGTACGCTCTCCAGAACACTATGGATTTGGTTCCGGCGCGCTACTTCCGAGAGGTGGAGAGTTTGCAGCGTCGCCTGTTCTGGGACGGGAGGCCACGTATCGCCTTGGCTAAATTGACGCTCCCGTGGTACGATGGGGGGGTTGCCCTCCCGGATATTAAACGGTATTACTGGGCCTCCCAGCTAGCTGCGATTAATCATGGCCTTTACGGGCCCGCCCTGAACCCGGCATTTGAAATGGACAAGATGCTCCTGCCCGGTGGCGACTACAATCGGGCGCTTTACTCTGGCGCGCCGGACCCTCGCCTGACGGGACCGACGCATGTCATGGTGCGTGTATGGCACGCGGCTAACGCAGCTATGGGGTGGAAGGACCGTTTGACCCGGGCGTCACCGCTATATGCATCGGCGAGGTTGGGCTCCTTGTGGACCTCGAAGGGCTTCGAGAAATGGGACACGATCGGCATCAGCACAGTGGGAGATCTCTGGACGAGGGGGGGATTCAAAACTTTCGAGATGCTGCAGACGGAGTTTCAGTTGCAAGGCAGTGAGTACTTCCGGTACTTACAAATCCGCCACGCGCTGGGCTCCGTCTTCCCGGATGTCGCGTCCATTCCGGAGTCTTCCCCCCTGGAGGACAGAGTGCTGGATGGCCATGTCCCAGACAGCACGATCTCCCTTATATACAAAAAACTGATTAACGACCGATCGGGCCTGCTGACTGGCCTCCGCGAGGCCTGGGTTGCCGATGGGCTGGAGTTGGACGACGAGGACTGGATGTCCGCGGTGGCTTCTCCGAAGGAGGTGGCCATCCCGGCTCGCCTTCGCTTCGTCCAGCTTAAGATCCTCCACCGGGTCTATGTGACGGGGCCAAGGCTTCTACGTATGGGCCTAGCTGAGGATGGACTGTGTAAGCGTGGCTGTGGTGCTTTGGCAACTTTCTTGCATATTCTGTGGGAATGCCCAAAGGTGGAGCGATTCTGGCGTGGTGTGCATGAGGTCCTGGGAGTGGTTACGCGTGTCGTGCTGTTGCCTGAAGCGAGGAGATGCTTGCTGAATGTGTGGGAGCCAACTGACTACTCGGTTCCGCAGACGCGGTGGGTGACTCTGGGATACATGATCGCTAAGCGTGACATTGCTCAATTGTGGGGATCCCAGAGGCCTCCGGCGGTGTCGGCCTGGAAAGAACACATGGATTGGTGTATGTTTCGTGAAAAGGTGGTGTATGTTGCGAGGGGTAAGCCTGGGGCGTGGGTGAAAATCTGGGGCCCCTGGAACGCCTATCGCGGGGGTATTTGCGAGCCGCCGCTGCTGCCGGCTGCTTCACCAGCTCCGTCCCCCTAGCCGACCCCCTCCCCCAGCCATGGGCACGTGGTTCCCCAGTCCCTGATCTGTTCTCATTCCCCTCTTCAGAGTTTGGCGATTGGTTGGGGTTCCCCACTTAAGGAGCGCGTGCTGTCACTTGGGATTGCGGGTTGCCTTGCGGGTGTGGTTGTTTTTGTGTTGTTGTGTTTTGACAAAAGGAAACCGTATTGTTGGTTTGGAGTTATGTGGCCTGCACTACTGATATCTCCTGATTTACCCTTTTTGCACCGCCAAGAGATTTTTCTGTATGTATGTCATATGCTACTGCTACTCTAGCGGCCGGCCAGACGGTTGTAGGCCCATACTTGTAACTATTTGAGATTGTAATAAACGGTTTCAAAAAAAAAAAAAAAATAATGCCTTTAGCAGCATCTAGTCACTAACTACTAACACGGTGCAGTATACCCAATTGTAAAGCACAAACACTATTTAGATTATATCTTAAGGCATCATCAAATGATTCTAACCATGCATATATACAGAAAGCAACATGTACGGTTACTTTGTCCATTTACTCTCCATGCAATCTGTGCACATTCTGAACGGGTTCGCAGTATAACACCTCTCTTCACTCATATTCAAATGTACCTCACAGTGTAAAATATAACTGCACAACCTATGCATATGTCATATTTCCAACATAACACAGTGCACTTTTATACCAATGAAACTGATTGCATCATTCTCTATATAGTACAAACTCTACCAATATGCCAATAAACTTAGAAGTGTTATTTTTATGATACAAACAGCTATCTTAGATTATTTTTAGAAACATTACTGCTGGGGGCACAAAACGGTGGTGGAAATAAAGGTGCAATCCCCAAACTTTTTATGTATCGTCCTTTTACTATACGTATATTAACAGCGGATCACTGACATAATATCGACTACAAAAATATAGACTTACAAAAATATCGATGCTAAAATATAGAATACCAAAATATCGAATCCCTATCTCCAAACAGGAAAGTACAAAAATATAGAATCCAAAATATTGTTGTAAATAATATAGTTAGTCAAAATATCGAATTTTTTAAATGTTTTAAAAGTAATGTAAAATTAATGAAATAATACATATAATTAACTGACACATACTTAAAAATACTTAAATAACATTAAAATTAATAAATAATTAATGTAAGTAAAAAAAATAATTAATACATATATATTAACGTAATATTTATAAAAAATATGCAATATTTTCTGCGTAGGATAGCGGGCGGGTAAAATTTACTATTATATTACCACTCCAGTAAGTGCAATAGTAGGGAAAGCGTTGGATAGCGATAGGGTAAAAATTACTATTCCCACTCCAGAGAATGCAACAGTAGGGAAAGCGTTGGATAGCGGGAGAGTAAAAATTACTATTCCCACTCCAGACAGTGCAATAATAGGGAAATCATTGGATAGCGTAAGGGTAAAAATTACTATTCCCACTCCAGAGAGTGCAACAGTAGGGAAAGCGTTGGATAGCGGGAGGGTAAAATTTACTATTCCCACTCCAGTGAGTGCAACAGTAGGGAAAGCGTTGGATAGCGTAGGGGTAAAAATTACTATTCCCACTCCAGAGAGTGCAACAGTAGGGAAAGCATTGGATAGCGTAGGGATAAAACATTACTATTCCCACTCCAGAGAGTGCAACAGTAGGGAAAGCGTTTGATAGCGGGAGTGTCAAATTTACTATTCCCACTACAGTGAGTGCAACAGTAGGGAAAGCGTTGGATAGCGGTAGGGTAAAAATTACTATTCCCACTCCAGAGAATGCAACAGTAGGGAAAGCGTTGGATAGCGGGAGGGTAAAAATTACTATTCCCACTCCAGAGAGTGCAATAATAGGGAAAGCATTGGATAGCGTAGGAGTAAAAATTACTTTTAGCACTCCAGAGAGTGCAACAGTAGGGAAAGCGTTGGATAGCGGGAGGGTAAAATTTACTATTCCCACTCCAGTGAGTGCAACAGTAGAGAAAGCGTTGGATAGCGTAGGGGTAAAAATTACTATTCCGACTCCAGAGAGTGCAACAGTAGGGAAAGCATTGGATAGCGTAGGGGTAAAAATTACTATTCCCACTCCAGAGAGTGCAACAGTAGGGAAAGCGTTGGATAGCGGGAGGGTCAAATTTGCTATTCCCACTCCAGTGACTGCAACAGTAGGGAAAGCGTTGCATAGCGGGAGGGTAAAAATTACTATTCCCACTCCAGAGAGTGCAACAGTAGGGAAAGCGTTGGATAGCGGGAGTGTCAAATTTACTATTCCCACTCCAGTGAGTGCAACAGTAGGCAAAGCGTTGGATAGCGGTAGGGTAAAAATTACTATTCCCACTCCAGAGAGTGCAATAATAGGGAAAGCATTGGATAGCGTAGGAGTAAAAATTACTATTCCCACTCCAGAGAGTGCAACAGTAGGGAAAGCGTTGGATAGCGGGAGGGTAAAATTTACTATTCCCACTCCAGTGAGTGCAACAGTAGAGAAAGCGTTGGATAGCGTAGGGGTAAAAAATACTATTCCCACTCCAGAGAGTGCAACAGTAGGGAAAGCATTGGATAGCGTAGGGGTAAAAATTACTATTCCCACTCCAGAGAGTGCAACAGTAGGGAAAGCGTTGGATAGCGGAAGGGTAAAAATTACTATTCCCACTCCAAAGAGTGCAACAGTAGGGAAAGCATTGGATAGAGTAGGGATAAAAATTACTATTCCCACTCCAGAGAGTGCAACAGTAGGGAAAGCATTGGATAGCGTAGGGATAAAAATTACTATTCCCACTCCAGAGAGTGCAACAGTAGGGAAAGCGTTGGATAGCGGTAGGGTAAAAATTACTATTCCCACTCCAGAGAGTGCAACAGTAGGGAAAGCGTTGGATAGCGGTAGGGTAAAAATTACTATTCCCACTCCACAGAGTGCAATAATAGGGAAAGCATTGGATAGCGTAGGGGCAAAAATTACTATTCCCACTCAAGTAAGTGTAAAAGTAGGGAAAATAATAAATTAATATTTTTTTTTAAATGAATTAATTATTAATACCAAACCAAGTATTACAATTAATTACCAATCACACAAGATTTAATAATTGATTATTTATAAATACCAATACATTTTTGTTTAATTAATTACCTATTAATAATTAATTAACAACCAATTGTTTTTCAATAACAAACATTAATAAATGCTAATAATACCAATTAATCATTAATTAATAATATATTGATTAACGATATACACAAATTATTTAAATAATTAATTTTTTACAATTATATTACTTCCCACCATATTCCCCTATAAACACACTACCCGCTACAAATATTAAATGAATACAATTAACATAATTATCAATTAAACAATTAATACAAATTAATTACCAATTAATACAAATTATTTACCAATTAATAATTAATCAACAACCAATAAATTTTCAATACCAATTAATAATTAACTAATAACAATTAAATTACTTCCCACCCTATTCCCCTATAAACCCACAACCCGCTACAGAAGTAAAACGCAAAATTAAATTAAAGATATGTTAATTAACAATATACACACATTAATTAAATAATTAATTATTTACAATTATATTACTTCCCACCATATTCACCTATAAACACACTACCCGCTACAAATATTAAATGAATACAATTAACATAATTATCAATTAAACAATTAATACAAATTAATTACCAACTAATACAAATTATTTACCAATTAATAATTAATCAACAACCAATTAATTTTTAATACCAATTAATAATTAACTAATAACAATTAAATTACTTCCCACCCTATTCCCTTATAAACCCACAACCCGCTACAGAAGTGAAACGCTAAATTAAATTAAAAATAATTAATAATTCATATAAATTATTATTTAATGTACTATAAATAAATTACTTCCCACCCTACTCCCCTATAAACCCACAACCCGCTACGGAATTAAATTACACAAAAATAAAATAACATAAAATTCATTACTTTAAAAATATTCTAACATACATTCCAATATTAATACATACTTTTAACACATATACTAACACTTAAAACACTATAAAAAATTCGATATTTTTAACAACTATATTATGACTGTCGATATTACTTACTTCTATATTATTACAATCGATATTTCTTACCTGTTTTTCGATATTCTTCACCACTATATTTTGGCAATTCGATATTCTGTCCATTCTATATTTAAAACTCGATATTCTGTCCACTCGATATTTTTTTTTCGATATTATGTCTATTTACCATTAACAGCTTTAAGTGGGATGAAAATTTTGGCAACTGTCTTAAACGGGTGGCGGAGCTTAGTACCGACAAGACCCGGACCACTTAAAGGCCTGTGTATATTCAGCAGACAAACACACCCTGACAATAACCTTCACTAATAATCACATTTACTTTAGCACTGTGCACAAAATCGTGCAGAAAATATACCTAAAATATTTTCATTTATTTTTAATCTCTCACATATTTATAAAAAATGTCTTCTGAAGAAACGCTCCCCAACAACTTACATTTCATAACAACACCAAAATCCAAAGCCTCCCAGTAACACATCAGTTTTGACTGATATTGAAATCTACCTCTCAGTGTAAAAAATTAGACCACAAATTTTCCACATAACATTTCTGGTTTTTGTTCCATCCCTGTTAAGTTATTAACACATGTATTTTCTACTCTTACCCCTTCCCCACTATTTCCAGACTAAGAATAATTTGAAAACGTGCAACATTCTCTTTATCTCGTCAGAGTATATCTACAAGACCAAATAAACGCTACATATAATTTTCACAACCATACAATGTTTTACAGATGACAACTTACACCTCCGAAAAACTGCTAAACATATGTAAAGTTCTTATTTAACAACTACTCACACTTTATCTATGTTATAGAACCAATGTGAAACACCGCACTTCACTAACACTATGTTATTGAGAAATAAAAATACTTTAAAAGTTAAAATATCGCCTCAAATACTTAACCACTACTACACGACATATAACACACCTTCTTAATTTGAAACTTACCTTCGTAGTTGGTATGGAGATTCCAAATGTCACAAACGCATGCAATCCTTTCTTTGTCACACAGTACATGTAATGCACTGCTCTCATCAAGAATGTCCCCAGTAATGGCACAATTTCCTGTTTCTCCACACATAAATACATGTAAAGAACAAATCAGAATAGTTCCTTGATTTTTTCAATTTGCAAAGTTCTCTTCTCTAACAACACATAGAGGTGAGAAGTTCAACGTATTCTATCAACACACTTTCTAGAACATTCTACCACACCTGCAGGTTAAAAGTTCATCATTTTTTTAAACCTAACGATATTTTTTTTTCAACATTTTCTCGAACATTGAACGGCATGTCCAGGTTAAAAGTTCACCATTGCTTTAAGTTTGAACAGTGCTTTTCAAATGCAAGTAGCAGGTGTGGTTGAACTGAGCAAATTCTATCCTATCATATGTACTCCACGTTGAAACTGCTTTTTATTAACCAATGACAAAGATGCTTTTCCACAAACTAATATGCACCCTACTTTTTTTTTAAAACAATGCTTTTCATCTCCCAATCAGTTATCGTTTTGTATGACAAAAAAAAGTAGTTCCCCATCTTTAAACATATCTCTTATTCTACAAACAAACTGCATCAGCTACAGACATCTATCCATACCTCCCAACCATACCTTCAAAATGCTCGTGTGGATCGTAGGACATAGCTATGTTTTCTGGTGCAAGAGGTAAGCAGAACAGAGACGCATTGACTTAGATCTAGGTTTACAAAATCTGGACATTAAATGGTTTAGACAGAGAGGATTGAAGTGGCACCAATTGCTCACTTTGGTTAAAACCTGTTTGCACCTCCAACACCCGGACCTCATGATTGTGCACTGTGGTGGTAATGACCTAGGCACATTGACTGGGGTAGGTTTGGAAATGCTAATGAAGGACACCTTTAGACAATTGATGTTGCTTTTGCCTCAAACTGTCTTTGTATATTACAATATATGCCAAAGACAGAAGTGGAAATGGTCAAACCAATTTTGTCCTCAGATTGAAAAATCTAGGAAGAATGTCAACAAAGCTGTGTCTGCATACCTCAGAGACCATAGAATGGGGTCGATCTACAACAAATACATACGTTTTGATATGACTGATATCTACAGAAGTGATGGAGTACACTTCACAGATCAGGGAAATCGAGTTTTTCTGAATAACCTGAAGCTGTGCATCCGCACTTATATGTAGATCCAACTAATAAACACAAGGGGCTCTTTTTAGAGGCGTCTTATATTCCCAATATCAGCTCGCAGACTGACAGCTGCAATCCAACTAGCACAGGGAGACCTACGGGCCGTTGGGCAGCCTCGCAGAGGGAGAGCTGCGCACCTGGGCTCGACTCGCACAGGGAGAGCTACGGGCTGTTGGCTCGGAAATGCACAGCAGCGTGCTGGCTCGCAAAGGAACAGCAACGGGCCAACGGCCCTGCTAGTAGAGACACAGCTATGACCTAACGGACTGGCTCGCAGATGTACAGCTGCGGACCCGACGGCTCGCAGATGCAGAGCTGCGATCTGACGGACTAGTATTGTTTTATGGTTTAGGGTAGTACAGTGGTGTTTATGTAGTGTAGGGGGTTGTGCTGCGGATAGTGTTTTAGGGTTTAATATAGTGCAGTGGTGTTTCGGTAGTGTAGAAGGTCATGCTGGGGGTACTGTTTTAGGGTTTAGGGTAGTGCAGTGGTGTTTGTGTAGTGTAGAGGGTCGTGCTCGGGGTAGTGTTTTAGAGTTTATGACAATGCACTGGTGTTTGGGTAGTGTATGGGGTCATGCTGGGGGGTAGTGTTTTAGGGCGTAGGGTAGTGCAGTGGTGTTTGGGTAGTGTAGGAGGTCATGCTGGGGGTACTGTTTTAAGGTTTAGAGTAGTGCAGTGGTGTTTGTGTAGTGTAGAGGGTCATGCTGGAGGTGGTGTTTTAGAGTTTACGACAATGCACTGGTGTTTGGGTAGTATAGGGGGTCGTGCTGGGGGTAGTGTTTTAGGATTTAGGGTAGTGCAGTGGTGTTTGGGTAGTGTAGGAGATCATGCTGGGGGTACTCTTTTAGGATTTAGGGTAGTGCAGTGGTGTTTGTGTAGTGTAGAGGGTCATGCTGAGGGTAGTGTTTTAGAGCTTATTACAATGCACTGGTCTTTGGGTAGTGTAGGGGGGCGTGATGGGGTACTGTTTTAGGGTTTCGGGTAGTGCAGTGGTTTTTGGGAAGTGTAGGGGGTCGTGCTGGGGGTAGTGTTTTAGGGTTTAGGATAGTGCAGTGGTGTTTGGGTAGTATAGGGGGTCGTGCTGGGGGTGGTGTGTTAGGGTTTACGGTAGTGCAGTGGTGTTTGGGTAGTGTAGAGGTAGTGCTGGGGCTAGTGTTTTATGGTTAAGGATAGTGCTGTGGTGTTTGTGTAGTGTAGGGGGTCGTACTGGGGGTAGTGTTTTGGAGTTTAAAACAATACAGTGGTGTTTGGGTAGCGCAGAGGGTCGTGCTGGGGGTAGTGTTTTAGGGTTTAGGGTAGTGCAGTGGTGTTTGAGTAGTGTAGGCAGTCATGCTGGGAGTAGTGTTTTAGTGTTTAGGGTAGTGCAGTGGTGTTTGTATAATGTAGGAGGTCATGCTGAGGGTAGTGTTTTAGAGTTCACAGCAGTGCAGTGGTGTTTGGGTAGTGTAGGGGATCATGCCGACGGACTGACTCACAGAGCTCCGAGCCGACGGACTGGCTTCTAAAGGCATAGCCGCGACTTGGTGATGTGGGGACAGGCAACGTCCTTAGACACAGATGCAGAATATTTTCAGTGTGACCTCGCAGAGGTAGAACTATGGACCCGATGGCTTGTAGAGGGAGAGATGCGAGCTCCCGCACTGAGTCACAAAATGCCTGCCAACACTTCCTAGTTTCAACAGTTCACAGCCAATGAGTCGCAAGCTCGTGCTCGTAACCCCTCAGCCAATCAGACACCAGCATTCTCAAATATCGATATCTGTAAAATTGAATATTTCTCAAAAACTACTAAACAGATTTACACCATTTAAACAAAAGCGTGCTTTCAGGACCAAGACCTTTCTACCTGCCAAATGTTGCGTAATTCCATTCAGCACTTTCACCTGTAGCCTTGTCTAAAGTTTCCAATGGAAATTTTTTCTCAGCCCCCCTTCAACAATCACCACCAAACATTCAAGATAGCAGCTGATCAAAAAAGAGAAACTTTTTGGAAAATGTTTTGAAGATTCGTCAAACGACGCCAAAGTTATAAGCACATGGAAGGCTCCAGGAGGGCAACCGCGAAACCCCCCTCCCAACATGAGTGAAGCCCCGGGGCTGCGGGGGTCCCAGTGGGCCCCCGCAGCCCCACTGAGCCCCTACTATTATTTCTTAAGAAATGCCCCCGGAACCTTGCCCATCCATTGGCCACATTAAAATAAAACACATGAACCCGCGACCCCAGCGCAAATTGCGCCGAATTAATTTTTTTAACAAAATGCTTTTTTTGGCCCTGGGTGTCCTTCTGAGACCCCCTGAGCAGGCCCGGAGGGTCAGGGTGTTTCTACCCTGCCCCTTCTCTTCTTTTATATCTTTGTCTCTCTGTTTTCTGGTGACTCGCTTCTACCGAATCACAAGATGGCTGCCAACATTTCCTGATTTGGAGTGTTGACAGCCAACCACAGTGAAGCTTGTGCATTGGACTTCGGCTCCACCCAGATATTGAAACTTTTATTTTTCTAATTCCTCAGCAACTACTGAACTGATTTACACCATTTAAAAAAAGTTCGCTTTCTGATCCAAGCACTACCATTTTGCCAAATTTGGGGTAATTCCGTTCAGTAGTTTCGGCTGTAGCCTTGCCCAAAAGTTTCCTATGGGAAATTGAATTTTGACTCTTATTTTTTGAATTTCTCAAACACTACTGAACGGATGACACCATTTAAAAGAAAGATCGCTTTCTGAACCAAGCTCTACCTTTTTGCCAAATTTAGGGTAATTCCGTTCAGTAGCCCAATGCAAAATTTCCTATGGAATTTAACATGGGAAAAACGTGTTTTGGGACCCCTTTTTCTCAGCCCCCGCTTGATGAATCACCCCTAAACTTCAGGATAGGAGCTGACCGTGAAGATTCATCAAATGATGCCAAAGTTATTAGCAAATCAAAAAATGCTTTTCTATTGGAAACTAGGTTCTAACTATAACTACCTACTGGCGACCGTCAGTAGGTAATATATATAGCTTCCACCCCAAACATACTATCTGCAGCATTCCCTATGGGTAGATGTGAAGAATTCGCAGAATTTGTAGTGAAGAAGATTACTTAGTGGTAGCGCAAGAAGAATGTAAACGCAGATTCTTAGAAAGAGGTTACTCCAACCACAACATTGATGATGCCATTAAACGAACTAGAGCACTGTCCCGTAAAGCTTTGCTCTCCAAACATACCCGACAAGAACAAACTTCCTAGTAGCAAAGGCCCTAATACTAGGCCTGGGCCAAAATTCCGTTCCTTTCGTGGAAATTGCGATAATTTGGCATTTTCGCGTTCCGCGGAAAGCGCGAAAATGTCAAAATTTCCACATTCCGCAGCTTAGCGATAATTTGTTTCTTGCTCGCGCTGTAAAATAATACATTCTCACGTGTGCGCGATTGCCTTACCTGAATCCCCACGTTCGCCGGCAAGTTTTCCCGATCCGGTCGCGTTCTCCACGAGATGTTGGATTGTTGGTAGCCATTTGCGCTGTCTCGCGACAGTTCGCGCCTGCAGTAACGTCATGCGTCGCGCGATCACGTCTTTCTTCTCGCGATCATGCACCGCGAGACAAGTGAAAACAAGATGGCCGCACCCGCGAGCAATCACATGGGTAAGTTGGCGAGCCGCGACCACGCAGAAAATACAGCGAACGGGCGGGAAAAAAACTTCTGCATCTTCGCGATATTTCCGCGTGTTTGCGGAGATTTTTAACATTTTCGCGATAATTTCCGAAAGTGAATTTCGCAAATTCCGCCCACCCCTACCTAATACCAACATCCCAAGACTAATCCTTACATATAACAGACACAAGCATAGTCTATATAAAATCTTCAAGAACAATTGGCACCTTGTGCTAAGTGACCCAATTCTAGGGGAGAAATTACCACATACTCCCAATAAAACTTACAGAATGGCCAGAGCATGAGTGATCTGGTTGTCAGAAGCAGTCCAGAGGTTAAAACAGGGTCAAGTTGGTTAACCGAACGCAAGGGTTTTTTAAGATGTTCATCGTGCAGAGCATGTAAGTATGGGGTCAATAGAGCTACTTTCTGCTCTCCATTTAAAAATAAACCCTGCAAGATTGATAAACTGCTAACCTGCAAGTCTGAATTCGCTGTCTATGTGCTGGAGTGCTCTTGTGGGCTGCAGTATGTAGTCAGTAGCAAACTACCAGTCCACTAGAGAGTGCTTCAGCACCTAAGGGCCATATCTAATTCCGATGTGACTTACCCCGTAGCACACCACTTCAAAGAGTTCCACAACAATGATTTGGACAAATTAAGATACTTTGTGGTGGATGCTGTATTACCACTCAGATGAGACCAGGTACATCTTGGAATTGGATTGTAAATATCCAAATGGCCTCAACACGACAGAGGATCTGCATACATGGCTTTAAACCAATTTACATTTCTATATCGCACATAACATCTGATCCCAATAGAACCTATTCTTTTCAAGGATAATAGTAACATTTATCTTTTTATCCTTAATGGCAAATCACCTCATTTTAGAATGAAATTTTATAAAGTTTAATACATTTTACAAAGTTTTGTATAGAAAGATCTTCAGGAAATCTTTATATTAATTTACATCTTTTTACAACCCTCTCCCCTACGCATATGTCTCGTCTTTTACTTGGTTTCCTAGTTTCAATTTGGATACTGAGGCCGTTTCAATTTGGCCAGCTGCAGTTAGCTTAAGTTGTTACAGTTTGCACTCTTGCACTTTTTATGCAGTCAATGTGAGGTTCAGGAATCAGAAACTGCATAATTGTACAAACACATTTACACTTTTTTGCATATTTTACACAATTATATAACAGTATAGCAACAGTGGACTACACGGCCATAGCAGTTAGGTGCCAATTTACATGGGCCTGGTATTAAATGGCATTAAGCCAGGAATCACTGGTAGACCTAGGATCTAAATTCCCCCTTGTATTGATGTCCAATCATGTGAAATGTCGTAGGGGCGTGTTCATACATATAATGTGCGTACTTTGCACATGGTTTTATGTCTAACAGGGTAACTGAGGCGAGTTAGCCACATGTTGACAACTAATTACCAGTCTGTGAATATCTGGATTATTGCAATATGAATAGATATTATATTCGTAGAGGTTCAAGAGATTATCTGCCATAATCAAACGAAAGGTATGGTATGCCAATCTAATACTATATTCACATTCTCTGTATTTATACAGATATGAATTGCGTAATTTTGCACAGGTGTTGCTTGCAAGGCACACCGCAGTGTACTGTACTCAAACCGATGCTATTGCATACTTTGCACAAATGACAGTGATGTCATCAATGATGTCATTTGAGATGTCATCCGTGATGTCACTGACCATGTCATGAATGATGTAATATGTGACGTCATCAGCAGCGCATTGCGGGGGCGCGAGTTATAGTTAGCTCAACTAACTATAACGGGCGAATTTCTCTGGTTTTGTACTAGTGAAATGTCCAACTAACTATAACATCCCTGAAACCTATGTTTTTTTTTGTGAATTTCTATGGTTTTTTAAAGGCTAATTTCTAACTATAACGTCCCTGAAACCTGTGGTTTTTCAGTGAATTTCAAAGGTTTTTTAAATGCTTATTTCTAAAAATAACGTCCCTGAAACCTGTTGTTTTTTCAGTGAATTTCAAAGGTTTTTAAATGCAATTTCTAACTATGACGTCGCTGAAACCTATGGTATTTTCAGTGAATTTCTAATGTTTTTTAAGTGCTAATTTCTATCTATAACGTCCCTAAAACCTGTGATTTTTTCAGTGAATTTCCAAGGTTTTTTAAATGCTAATTTCTAACTATAACATCCCTGAAACCCGTGTTTTTTTCAGTGAATTTTTAAGGTTTTTTAAATGCTAACTTCTAACTATAACGTCGCTGAAACCTATGGTATTTTCAGTGAATTTCTAAGGTTTTTTAAATGCTAATTTCTATCTATAACGTCCCTGAAACCTGAGATTTTTTCAGTGAATTTCCAAGGTTTTTTAAATGCTAGTTTCTAACTATAACATCCCTGAAACCTGTGTTTTTTTCAGTGAATGTCTAAGGTTTTTTAAATGCTAATTTCTATCTACACCTAGATAGGTAAGACATGTGCAGAAAGAGAAATAAAGGCGCAGAAAGAAGCAAGAGAAGTGCAGAAAGAAGCAAGATAAGTACAGAAAAAGGCAAGAAAAGTGCAGAAAAAAGCAAGAGCGGTGCAAAAAGAGGACAAAATGTGCATAAAGAAACAGGAGAAGTGCGGAAAGAAGCAAAAGAGGCACAGAAAGAAGCAAGAGAGTTGCAAAAAGAAGAGAGTGAGGTGCAGAAAGAGGAAGAAAGGCACAGAAAGAGGCAAGTGAGGTACAGAAAGAGGCAATTGAGGTGCAGAAAGAGGCAAGAGAGGTGCTGAAAGAGACGAGAGGTGCAGAAAAAGGCAAGAAAATACAGAAAAAGGAAGAAAGGTGCAGAAAGAAGCAAGAGAAGCTCAGAAAGAAGCTAGAGAGATGCAGAAAGAGGCAAGCGAGGTGCAGAAAGAAGAGAGTGAGGGTGGAGAAAGAGGCAAGAGAGGTGCAGAAAGAGGCAAGCGAAGTACAGAAAGAAGCAAGAGAAGTGCAGAAAGAGGCAAGAGAGGTGCAGAAAGAGGTAAGAGTGTAGTAGAAAGCTAAGAGAGGTACAGATAGAGGTAAGAGAGGTGAAGAAAGAAGCAAGAGAGGTGCAAGAAGAGGCAAGAGAGGTACAGAAAGAGGCAAGAGAGGTGTAGAAAGAGACAAGACTGATACAGAGAGAGGCATGAGATGTGGAGAAAGAGGCAAGAGGGGTGCAGAAAGAAGAGAGTGAGCTGCAGAAAGATAGAAAAGAGGTGTAGGAAGAGGCAAGAGAGGTGCAGAAAGAGGCAAGAGAGGTGCAGAAAGAGGTAAGTGGTATAGAAAGAGTCAAGAGAGGTACAGAAAGAGGAAGAAAGGTACAGAAAGAAGCATTTGAGCTACAGAAAGAGGCAAGAGAAGAGCAAAAAGAGTCAAAAGAGGTGCATCAAGAGGCAAGAAAGGTACAGAAAGAGGAAGAAATGTTCAGAAGAGGCAAGAGAGGTGCAGAAAGGCAGGAGAGGTGCAGAAAGAAGAAAGTAAGGTACAGAAAGAGGCAAGAAAGGTACAGAAAGAGGCAAGAGAGGTACAGAAAGAGGTAGGAGAGGTACAGAAAGAAGGGAGTGAGCTGCAGAAAGAACCAAGAGAAGTACAGAAAGAGGCATGAGAGGTGTAGAAAGAGGCAAGAGATGTACAGAAAGAGGAAAGAGAGGTGCAGAAAGAAGAGAGTGAGCTGCAGAAAGTAGGAAGAGAGGTGCAGAAAGAGGCAAGAGAGGTGCAGAGAGAAGAGCGTGAACTACAGAAGGAGGTAAGAGAGGTACAGAAAGAGGCAAAAGAGGTGCAGAAAGAAGAGAGTGAGCTGCAGAATATAAGGAAGAGAAGTGCAGAGAGAGGCAAGTGAGGAGCATAAAGAGGCAACCGAGGTGCAGAAAGAGGCAAGAGATGTGCAGAAAGAAGAGAGGTGCAGAAGAACCAAGAGAGGTGCAGAAAGAGGCAAGAGATGTGCAGAAAGAGGCAAGAGAGGTGCAGAAAGAGGCAAGAGTGGTGCAAAAGAGGCAAGAGAGGTACAGATAGAAGAGAGTGAGCTGCAGAATGAGTAAAGAGAGATGCAGAAAGAGTCAAGAGAGGTGCAGAAAGAGGCAAGGGATGTGCAGAAAGAGACAACTAGATTGCTAACATTCTATATTAATTACAAAAGTGTGGCACGCCTGATGTCATCTTGATGTAATCAAAACTGTATTACCTAAAGCATTTCCTTTAGAAATTATAGAAATGAGAGGGTCTTATTTGCATAGAAACTATGGTTAGTGCTCTAAAAAACTAAAGTGAGTACATATTTTCTGAGTTCTCAAATAGCAACAAAGCACTTTTAAAATATTTATTATCTTTATGTTTTTTCCTCCAGTTGACCACATGATTAAATGTTACGCTTAGGGGACACAATGTGGTGTTACTTTCAGAGCTGCAGACTTTGCAACTGGGGAACCAAGTTGGAGTTTCTGCTTCATCTCAACACTCTGTTATTCTGGTCAAATCACTTAATCTCCCCATGCTTTCAACCAAAATGAGTTTGTCCTTTTATGATATAACCAATGCTCATGTAAAACACTCCAATATCTGACCAGCCTGCACTATATTAAACTTCAAAAAAACAAAGGATAAAAAGTGTTTTCCACACTTCTGTCATTGGGCTATACGTGGGCTACATCTGGGTGATATTTGGTGGCCATCTTGGGAGACTTCAATTAAATTCATTAAACTTTATTCAATCTGATTTAGAAACATAGATCATAAAAGTGTACATAAAAACAGTAAATCCTCTTTCTTAATACAATACAGTGAGATTAATTAAAACCAGTAGGTAAAAACGGTTGTTACAAAGTGCCATCATTTTGTCATAAGTAAGACTGTTAGCACTCTAGTTGCTCTTTAGAACACTCTGGGAAGCTGCAGTAGAACACAAAGGAATCAACTGACAGGCTGCTCCTGTTGAAATATAACAGGAAGATATTCGAGATCTCACTTAAAACATGTGCTAATTTTTCTTTCTACAGCACTAACCATAATTTCTATGACAAAATGAACCCCATCATTTTGTTCCTTTTTTCATTAAATGTTTTAAGTGTTACCAGTTTATTCCAAAGAAAATGGCTTCAGGTGTACCATACTTTTGTCATAGGTACGGCTGTTAGCGCTCTAGTTGTTCTTTAGAACACTCTGGGAAGCTGCAGTAGAGCACAAAGGAATCAACTGACAGTCTCTGCCCTTGTTGGATGTACATGTTTTACTGAGAATGTCAGACTTCATTCTCACATGACTGAGAAAGATAATGTGAATTTACAGAAAATATGGTCTTATTTCAGATTCTGGAGCACCTTCCATACCTCTGTGGGACAAGCATGAGCAAATAGTTTTATCTCAAACATGATTCATGATATCCCAGCAGAAGGTTTTTCACAGGGTAAAATCAACTTACACACCACAATTCCTAAAATTAGTATGGTAACATCAACAAATGAATTCTAATGTAACTACAGTCTGTTATCACCCTTTATAGTTCTCCTTTTGGTGACCCTCAAAACCTTCTATTCACTTCTATGCATTTCAATGGGGTGCTATCATGTATATTGGTCCCAAGATAGCTGCCAGAAATTCCAGGATGAAGTGCTGACAGCCAATCAGATCTCACGAGGAGATGTGTGGTTATGCTCTGCCCAAATATCGATATTTTTTTATTTTTAAATTTCTTAGAAACTACTTAACGGACTTACACCATTTAAAAAAAAGGTCACTTTCTGAACCAAGAGCTAGCTTTTTGCCAAATTTGGTGTAATTCTGTTCAGCAGTTTGGGCTGTAGCCGTGTCTACAGCGCCAAGACACCCCCGGGTATACGTGCACTCTATAAATTCCTGTAACATAACATAACATAAAGTTTTCTATGGAAATTAACATGGGGAAAACGGGTTTTGGGACCCACTTTTTTCTCAGCACCCGCTTGACAAATCACCCTGAAACTTTCAAGACAGGAGCTCACCACACCACCCCATTAGTTTTGACAATGTTGCGAAGATTCGTCAAACGGCGCCAAAGATATTGTCAAAAGAAAAAACGCGGGGGTGTGGCCAGGCAAGATGGCCAAGCGGATGTAGCTCGCTCCGGCTCCCCAGCCCACACGCTACTCCGGCACGGCTTTGAGCGGCTGCAGGGCTCCTTTTTGGGAGAGAATGCTCCCTACCTGAAGCGGAGTGCTGGGAGTGCTGGGAGTGCCGGCGGAGAGGTCCTGCGCATTCCTGAGCCCTGGACGCGGCCTTCCTTCCCAGCGGCGAGGGGCAGCAGCGGCAATGCGTGAGATGGCGGCTGCCGCTCTGTCGAGGAAGCTGCCGGTCGAGGTCGCCTCCGGGAGGTAGGACTGCCGCTGGCACGCTATCGCCCGATCTAAACTCCCGCTGACTCTTTTTGGGCCGGGGGAGGCGCACTGCTCGGCTCCACTCTGGCGGTGGCTCTGCCCTGGGACTCCCCGCCTGGCGCCTGCCTGACCTTAAAATGGCGTTCGTCAGTGCACTGCAGATGAAGATTAAGGCCTTCCCTGGCTCCCTTTAAGCCTTGCACCGGCTCCTTGTCCAGACTGCGATCTCCTTCCACGTCATCAGCCTGCATCTGCATAGCCAGGGGAGAGGGAGCCCTGCTGACACCGGGTTGCTCTCACGCCACCAGCCTGCTTCTGACATAGCCAGGGGAGAGAGGATCCTGTTGACATCGGGTTGCTCCAGGGCCTAACGGAGCAACCTCAACCTGCCTCTGGGCCCGAACTGACCCTGACTTCGAGATAGTGGCCGCGCCCTGGGGGATCTTGGCCTCCTCACGTCGCGCCAACTCACGCCGGCGTCCCGCAGTGTGCTTCCACTACACTCCAGCACGACCAGCGGGTCTGCGTACTGCGCCACCTTTCATCGGTCCCTGCCTGCTGACCACTGCCTACTTCGTTTCCTGGTGCCGTCTGGCCACGATCTGTTTCCAGTGGGACATGCCTCCATAGGGGGTCATACATTCCTCGTGGACTTCGCATTTGGGAATCAGACAGCTCTATCTGTGCCTTTACCCCCTTCCCGCTTGGTGGCCGGCAGCGGGGGGCGCTACAGCCTCATCTCCGCGGGTGGCTCCTCAAAGAAGACGATGAGCAGGCAGGCGGCTAGGGTCTCGAATTTCTTCCTCCCCTCAGACAAACGCCTGATGCTACGGGGCGACGCAGGAGCCGTTGCAATGGCGATCACAAAAGCGGACCTGGCGGCAATGTTTAAAGATTTCCAATCGGAACTCCGCAAGGATCTCAGCCAGGACATTCAGACCTTCATTGATCAACTACAGGCAGACCTCACGGGCCGCATGACCTCCCTCCAGCAAGATATAGACTCCGTGGGCACTAGGGTCCTTGACTTGGAGACGCATTCCCAGGAGCAGGAGCGACTGAACACAGAACTGCGGGAGGATGTCCGTCAGCTTCAGGAACAGCTCCGCCTATCTCTCCTCAAGGCGGAGGACCTTGAAAATCGGTCTCGGAGTGAGAATGTATGCATTCGAGACCTTGGGGAGGGTGCGGAGGGGCCCGACCTGGCGGCCTTCGTGGAGGGCTTGTTTGCGGAGATCCTGGCCCCCAAAACGCTTAAAATCAAACTGGACAGAGTACACCGCGTGGGCCCCGCACAACTTGTTGAGAAGAAAAGACCGCGCGATATCCTGGCTAAATTTCATTCTTTCCAAGTGAAGGAGGCGGTCCTCCAGGCAGCCAGATCAAAGGGCTCTATTTCATTTCAAAACCATTCGTGCTCCATCTATCAAGACCTAGCACCGGCAACCTTGGCACGGAGACAACAGTTTCGAGGCATTAGTACCAAACTTCGAGAGGACCACACCCAGTACAGATGGACGTATCCCTTTGGTTTAAGTTTTGACTTCAAGAACAAGCGCCGCCACATCACAGATCTGAAAGAGGGCCTGGAGCTCCTGGGTCTTGCGGCAGACGATTCGGACACCACACCAGACAAACAGGGAGACCAACCGCAGAGAGCTCCAACAACCTCTGGCTGGTCAGGGGACACACGCAGGGGCCGACGATGACTTGTGGCGCTTCCCCATGGGACGATGACCTACTGTTTCCCTGCAGCTGGTGGGGGTTCTGGCTTTCTGTGGTTTCCATCTTAGTGGTTGCTCTGCTTGCCCCCGACGATGGCCGGGGGTTGGGGCAGCCCCCATCTTCCAACAAAACCCTTTGACCACAATTTGGGACTCCTCCCCATGAACTGCATGAGTCCGAACTTTTGGAACTGTGCTTACCCAGGGAGGGACAGAAGCACTCACGACCTGTCCCCTTCTCGCAGTAAGAATGGTGCCTTTCATTTGGGGGTTTTGTCATTTGTTTTGCATACTTGGTCAAAGTACTATGTGGATGTTACGCAGATGTGTTTTCTCTTGTGAGCCTCGGGGTTGATACCGTCGGGCGCTGATGTGCCTGGTCCTCCTTTATTGCCGACCTTTGGGATCTTTCGGTGGGGGAGGGTTCTTTTGCCTACCATTGTTTTGCAGCCACATCTAGAGAATGTACAGTCTTCTTTTTTCGCTTACCTTGGTAGCCGGGGTGGGCGTGGACGGGGACCTTGGACCCGATGTCCCCCTTGGTCTCCACGGGGGCTTTTCACCTCCGGCGGACCCATGCTCTCACTCTTCGGAATCATATTCTAATTTTTGTTTGTTTCTTGTTGTTGGGGTTTGGGGTGGGTTGGGAGGGAGACATGGTGGCAGCTTTTTATCATTCAGCTCTGGAGGACCTTTGGTTGTTTTTAGACCTTGAGATGAATAACCCACGTAACATCCCTAGGGGCGGGCGCTGACGCGAGACACACTTAGGCTCCAGGGGCTTCTACAAATTCCCATACTTCTATCATTGACACTATGACCGTCACCATTGGAACCTGGAATGTCAAAGGCCTTAACTCCCCCAAAAAACGCCAGAAAATCTGGAAATATATTATTGACCACCAGTTAGATGTGGTGGCACTCCAGGAGACACACCTCACCAGAACCGATGCAACACGTTTTAAACATAAGCAATACCCCTTAATCTATAGATCTTCTGCCCTTACCAAACATAGGGGAGTGGCACTTCTGTTCCGCTCTTCCCTCCGTTTCCAACCCTTAGAGGTCCTTAGCGATAAAGAGGGACGATGGGTCATGGTCAAGGGCCGTCTGAGAGGGAAGGCTTGCACCTTTGTAGCACTGTATGCACCCAATTCTGGTCAGACTCAGTTCTTACACACGCTTCTGGGAAAATTGCTGGATTTTGCGGCTGGACAAATAGTTCTCCTGGGTGACTTTAATTTGACCTGGAATAAGGAATTGGACAGCACAAACCCGCAGCGCTCCACACTGGGATCCTTTTCCGCTGATACTCAACAACAGATCCAAGACCTCGGCCTCCTTGACTCCTGGCGTACCCTTTACCCCCAAACGCGGGACTTTACCTTTTACTCACATGTACACCGCACGTACTCCAGACTTGACTATATCTTCATTAGCCAGTCCCTAATGGGTTCTCTCCTGGACGCCAAGATTTTCTCTCTCTCTGTGTCCGATCATAGCTTGTTTTCCATTTGCCTGTCCTGGCGCGGAGACGCGCCAGCTGCGCCCAGATGGTACTTTCCGGCATCGCTGGCGCGTGATAAAGAATCTTGCACTGAACTTAGGGACACCATTACAGACTTCTTTGAGGTCAACAAACCAGAGGACACTTCAGAGTTTATCACCTGGGATGCGTTCAAAGCTGTCTTCCGCGGGAAATGTATCGCACTTAATTCAGCATTAAATGCACAGCGTGCTAAGGAACGAACTCGACTGGAGCAGGAGCTGTCCTCTCTTGAGCACACCCATAAACTACACCCCACTCGGCAGACTCTCCGTCACTTGACTGCACTACTCGGCAAACTCCGTGCCATTTACGATAATAGAGCTGAGTTCACACTTCTCAAACTCCGCCACTTATCTTACTCACACGGCAACAAAAAAGGTAAACATCAGGCTAAGCAACTACGAGACAAGCGGGAGAGGGAATACATAGGTGGCATTGTGGGTCCCTCTGGGGCGATAACGCACAGGGAAGAAGGCAAAGCTGAAATCTTTGGCTCATTTTATGACGCTATTTACTCAGGGGATGATCTAGATACTGACACCCAGCAGGAATATCTCCGTGCATTGCCCCTTCCTCAGGTTTACAAAGAATGGAACGAGCTGCTCTCCGCTCCTTTCACCTATGAGGATGTCACTTTGGCAATCAAAGCCCTTAAGCCCCACAAGGCCCCAGATCTGGATGGGTATACCGCCCTTTTCTACAACACCTTTGCCCCCGACATCTGCCCCTACCTTACACGGGTTTTTATCAAGATGGCCGAGACCCGGGAACCTGCTCCATCTATGACTGAGGCCATGATCTCCGTGATACCAAAACCAGGGAAGTACCCCCAATACTGTGCTTCATACCGGCCTATTGCTCTCCTCAACCTCGATGCCAAATTATACTCTTCCATCATCGCCAAACGAATGAATGACCTCATGCCTGACCTCATTCACCCGGACCAGTCCGGATTCATTAAGGGCCGCCAAACTCACAATAACACTCGTAGAATTGTCCATCTCATTGAAAAGGCTACCAAACGTCAGATTCCTGCGGTATTGGTGGGTCTGGATGCTGAGAAAGCTTTTGACCGCGTTAACTGGGCGTTCTTGTTCCACACCCTCAAGGCATTCGGTTTCTCACCACAATTCCTAACCATGATCCGAGATAACTATCGACAACCTCGTTCTAGAGTAGTTGTTAACGGGGTTAACTCAGCCTCCTTTTTCCACTCTAGAGGCACTAGGCAGGGGTGTCCCCTCTCCCCCCTACTCTTCGCCCTTAGCATTGAGCCCCTAGCAATGGCAATTAGGGATAATCCCAATATCCGAGGTATTCCGTTCATGGGGGACTCACATAAAATCTCCTTATTCGCCGATGACGTGCTTCTATCCCTTTCGGATCCAGCCACATCTCTCCCAGCCCTTCAGTCAGAACTTGCACGTTATGAATTGGTTGCTGGCTTCAGAATAAACTTTGGCAAATCGTACGTCTTAAATCTCACATTGCCAGCACCAGAGGTCCACAGACTCCAATCTCTCACCCCCCTCGCTTGGGCTTCCTCCTCGATACAATACCTAGGGGTTCAACTGACATCGAGGATTAACAGGTTATATGCGGCTAATTTCCCGCCTATTCTCACTCGCATCCAAGGGGACCTTTCAAAGTGGCGGCATCTCTTCCTATCCTGGTTGGGCCGGATACACTCAGTAAAAAGGACCCTCCTCCCTAAGCTTCTTTATTTATTCCAGGCCCTGCCCATAGAGCTAGACAGAGACTTCTTCCGCTGAATTAAGACTATGATCCTACATTTCATCTGGCAAGGGGGACGTGCCCGCTTCTCCTTGTCCATGTTGTGTCGTTCACGATCAGAGGGGGGAGTGGGCCTCCCTGACATCCAGTTATACTACAAGGCAGCACAGCTTCGGGTTCTGGTTGAGTGGTCAAAAGGGGAATCAGATAAACATTGGCTGCACATGGATCGTAGCGTGACTGGCAGAACCATTTGGGATTTAATATGGCTCCCTAAAAAAGATAGACCCCCAAACACATACATTGCAACACCCACGCGCACTACGCTAAAGGTGTGGGACGCCGTGGCGGGAGACAAGAGGTGGACCTCTTTTCCCTCTCCGTTTACCCAGCTCCACTTTAATCCAGAATTCCCACCGGGACTCCAAGAGGGGCCTTTTGACGCCTGGAGAGAGGGGGGCTGCCTTGCTCTGACCCATCTTTTTCATAATTATGAGCCTCTCACCTTTGACAGTTGTCAGCGGGACTATAACCTGGGACCCACAGATGGTACCACTACACTCAATTGATGCACTGGGCCCTAACACCATCAATACGTGATGCAGCCACCCGGTCCCTTACACGCTTCGAATCCTTCCTCACCAAGACCACCACTATGAGAGGGACGATCTCCTTCCTCTACCAATTTCTTCTCACCACTACGGTCTCCCCGAGACCGAGATACATGTCCGCTTGGGAAGACGTTCTACAACGTCCCATCTCGGATATTGAATGGGGACACCTATGGACAGACATTACACGCTTTAATCACTCTTCAGATTAAGGGAAGCCCACCTAAAGACCATGATGGACTGGTACCTCCACCCCTCTAGGCTCAAACAGATCTTTCCTAACACCTCTGACAGATGCTGGAGAGGGTGTGGACTACTGGGAGACTTTAAACATATCTGGTGGGACTGCCCGACTATTCGCCCTTTCTGGGAGGAAATCCTTTCGCATATTAAAGATATACTGGGGTACCCTATTCCAACCACCATGGCTGGGTTCCTTTTGGGTCTCCGTGATTCTACACTTGAACATCAGACTCGGGCAGACAAAGCGATTATGTGGTTGTGCATAGGCACAGCAAACGTTACCCTGGCTGCCGCCTGGAAAAGGAAGGAGGCACCAGTGATCTCCCTGTGGCACTCTAGGCTGTGGAAACTGCTCAGTTTAGAGCGTTTGTCATCTATCTTTCAAGACAACTTTAAGAACTTTGAGTTCCGGTGGGGACCGCCGGTTGCCTTCCTTTCACATGGTCTGTCATCCGCTGTATGCCCCTCGTCGCTTAGTGCCCTTCATCTCTTCCAACTATGATTTGCCTCACACAGCCATAAACAGCCCGGCTGTGGGTTAGCTGTCGCCACCATTGTTTGGGAGGGGGGGCGGGGGGGGGGGGAGGGAAGGGGGATTGTTTTTTCACTCTTGATTTCTTGTTCCTGTTTTCCCCCAATTGGGGGATTGTTATTGTATAACCATGAGCTGTTCCAATGCCTCCCTTTTAAAAAGGTTTTTGGGCTATTCTCACTGCGAAAGAAAGATGGAACACCTATTACCACACTGGCTATCATCAATAGTTGTTTTGGATACAACCCATACCCATCCATATAAGGAACTGTAATCCCCTTTAGCACTCCAATGCTACTGGGTTGGACTGATTTGGAATGTTCAGTGTTAGCAGCTACTTACAGCCTCATTGCAGCTCGTGCCCACATGTGAGGATGCCTTGAAATTCCTGTTATCTATTGTATTTTGTGCATAAAAACGAATAAAATATGTTTGACAAAAAAAAAAGAAAAAACTCTTCTTGAATAGAATCAAGGTCTTAACTATAACTACCTACTGGCGACCGCTAGTAGGTAATATATATATATATATATATATATATATATATATATATATATATATATATATATATATATATATATATATATATATATATATATATATATATATATATATATATATATATAATATATACAGGCTCGTAGGGTGACCAAAATTGAGAAGCACTCGGACACGGACTGCTTTTCCCCGTAAAAGCCTTTATTGGTTGAACGACCTTATTTCCCAGTCCTTTAAAAGCATGAGTCCGCAGCCTGATGCGTTTCGTGAACATCACTTCTTCAGAGGCTGGCGCGGTCACAAGGAGCATTACGTTCCACACCTCCCTTTATTTCCATATCGTACCCCGTTGAATCAGCTGTTCTGGATGAAAGGTACGTAAGGGTTTATGGGAGATGTAGTACTTATTTCTTTTCCTCAGATGGATGCTCCTTTAATAAATGCGAAATTCAAGCTCAACATGAGCCCCAGGAAATGAAAGTCGCTCTTAATCCAAGGTCCACATTTCCCATTAAGAGCGCCACATGATTGGAACTCCTGGCCCCCTTTATGGGGTGGTGCTTACTCGGCAACAGGACAGCCGCCTGAACATACAGGCTCGTAGGGTGACCAAAATTGAGAAGCACTCGGACACGGACCGCTTTTCCCTGTAAAAGCCTTTATTGGTTAAACGGCCTCATTTCCCAGTCCTTTAAAAGCATGAGTCCGTAGCCTGACGCGTTTCGTGAACATCACTTCTTCAGAGGCTGGCGCGGTCACAAGGAGCATGACGTTCCACACCTCCCTTTATTTCCATATCGTACGCTGTTAAATCAGCTGTTCTGGATGAATGGTACGTAAGGGTTTATGGGAGATGTAGTACTTATTTCTTTTCCTCAGATGGATGCTCCTTTAATAAATGCGAAATTCAAGCTCAACATGAGCCCCAGGAAATGAAAGTCGCTCTTAATCCAAGGTCCGCATTTCCCATTAAGAGCTCCACATGATTGGAACTCCTGGCCCCCTTTATGGGGTGGTGCTTACTCGGCGACAGGACAGCCACCTGAACATACAGGTTCGTAGAGTGACCAAAATTGAGAAGCACTCGGACACGGACCGCTTTTCCCCGTAAAAGCCTTTATTGGTTGAACGGCCTCATTTCCCAGTCCTTTAAAACCATGAGTCCGCAGCCTGACGCGTTTCGTGAACATCAATTCTTCAGAGGCTGGTGCGGTCACAAGGAGCATTACGTTCCACACCTCCCTTTATTTCCATATCGTACGCCATTGAATCAGCTGTTCTGGATGAAAGGTACGTAAGGGTTTATGGGAGATGTAGTACCTATTTCTTTTCCTCAGATGGATGCTCCTTTAATAAATGCGAAATTCAAGCTCAACATGAGCCCCAGGAAATGAAAGTCGCACTTAATCCAAGGTCCGCATTTCCCATTATGAGCTCCACATGATTGGAACTCCTGGCCCCCTTTATGGGGTGGTGCTTACTCAGCGACAGGACAGCCGCCTGAACATACAGGCTCGTAGGGTGACCAAAATTGAGAAGCACTCGGACACGGACCGCTGTTCCCCATAAAAGCCTTTATTACCTGAGATTAGAGCAGCATCTGAGGGCGGTGGCCCATTTGAGGGCTTGAAAGGCGCGGAAATTAACGCACCATCAAGGGTTATATTTTCCGGGACACCAGTAACCATAAGGCTTTGGGGCCAATTGACCCGCCCATCAGGGGGCGAATTTCGCATTTATGGATGGTGACCGGAGCGTGCATCTATGACCGACTGCCTCTGAGGAAGAGGGAGATTCCTTCGAAACGTATCAGGCAAGTCGCGTTATGGCCGTGTGATCGTACCTGCCTCAGCTGACTGTTCGTACTCTTCATTAAAGGCTTGCCACCTTGGTAAATGTTCGAGTGAGGCTCAATCTTTTGGGAAGGCTAAGAGCGAACATTTTGGGCGGCGCCCAGCCGTCGAGCCGCACCACCCCGGTATGAGAGGGGGCCATGCAGCAGGATATATTCAGAGCTGTTGTGTGGAGCACTTACCTGAGATTAGAGCAGCATCTGAGGGCGGTGGCCCATTTGAGGGCTCGAAAGGCACGGAAATTAACGCACCATCAAGGGTTATATTTTCCGGGACTCCAGTAACCATAAGGCTTTGGGGCCAATTGACCCACCCATCAGGGGCGTATTTCGCATTTATGGATGGTGACCGGAGCGTGCATCTATGACCGACTGCCTCTGAGGAAGAGGGAGATTCCTTCAAAACGCGTCAGGCAAGTCGCGTTATGGCCGTGTGATCGTAACTGCCTCAGCTGACTGTTCGTACTCTTCATTAAAGGCTTGCCACCTTGGTAAATGTTCGAGTGAGGCTCAATCTTTTGGGAAGGCTAAGAGCGAACATTTTGGGCGGCGCTCAGCCGTCGAGCCGCACCACCCCGGTATGAGAGGGGGCCATGCAGCAGGATATATTCCGAGCTGTTGTGTGGAGCACTTACCTGAGATTAGAGCAGCATCTGAGGGCGGTGGCCCATTTGAGGGCTTGAAAGGCACGGAAATTAACGCACCATCAAGGGTTATATTTTCCGGGACTCCAGTAACCATAAGGCTTTGGGGCCAATTGACCCGCCCATCAGGGGGCGTATTTTGCATTTATGGATGGTGACCGGAGCGTGCATCTATGACCGACTGCCTCTGAGGAAGAGGGAGATTCCTTTGAAACGCGTCAGGCAAGTCGCGTTATGGCCGTGTGATCGTAACTGCCTCAGCTGACTGTTCGTACTCTTCATTAAAGGCTTGTCACCTTGGTAAATGTTCGAGTGAGGCTCAATCTTTTGGGAAGGCTAAGAGCGAACATTTTGGGCGGCGCCCAGCCGTCGAGCCGCACCACCCCGGTATGAGAGGGGGCCATGAAGCAGGATATATTCAGAGCTGTTGTGTGGAGCACTTACCTGAGATTAGAGCAGCATCTGAGGGCGGTGGCCCATTTGAGGGCTTGATAGGCACGGAAATTAACGCACCATCAAGGGTTATATTTTCCGGGACACCAGTAACCATAAGGCTTTGGGGCCAATTGACAATTGAGGCTAAGAGCGAACATTTATATATATAAATATATATATTCCTCCACAAGACGACCTTGATTACCGGAGTCAGTGGCCCGTTGACAGGTGGTGCGTCACGCCGGGCCGGTCTCCCAGCAAATATTCAATCCACACAGAATTCTCTCAAGAAGGACTCACTCTCAGAAGGTAAACCAGAATGGTTTATTTAGGTTAGGTTACGCGTTTCGACAGCCAAGCTGTCTTGTTCACACCAACAAGACAGCTTGACTGTCGAAACGCGTAACCTAACCTCAATAAACCATTCTGGTTTACCTTCTGAGAGTGAGTAATGAGCACGAAATGCGTCAGGCATGAATCGACGGGCATGCTGTAAACTAGATCTGCCCGCCGATCCGACTTTTACCTCACAAAGGTTGCTGCAGCGGATGTCAGAGTTCGTCTCCACAGGGAACCTTGGAGGTTTGATATATATATATATATATATATATATATATATATATATATATATATATATATTATAGGAAGGAAGCTGAGGTGAACTCCTAGCACCTCTTCTTGCAAGCTCATTAACATTTATAATTTTGGTTGACATAGGCTAGGATCTGCAGTGGGTGTCAAGGTCATACCCATTCTTTAACCCCCACTGTATTTTAGAGACACAATCTATACTACCATTGCAGTTGAACAGGCCAAATTATATACTGGGATTGATAAGTCATTTAGAGGACAGTCCTCTGTATTTCATGTAGCTAGTATGTTGTGGTTACTCTGGCATGCTGGTAGATGGACACAGGACATGGCCCTTGCACATTTACTCTAGTGACCAACGCCTTTGTGTAGGGCCTTCTCTGGTGCTGCAAGGGTTGGCCTCAATGCCTGTCTTGAGATCAGTCTGTGCACCCAACCCACTGGTGTCCAACCCCCGCTGCACGTGGTCAGAGGCTGCAGGCACCAGGTTTAGCCTGCGGCTCTCTCCTACTGCACACAGCCTGTGGGGGTTAGGCAAAGGACCTGTTTTATAGGTAGGTCCTGTACCCAATCTTCTGTATGACCAAGCTCCCATGCATGGCATCTCGTTCAAATGCCTGTGAGGTTAACCCTCACTATGCATGGTGGTCCATGGGACTAGGTTGAATAACTAACTCAAAGACTTGCACAAGAGTTCTGGCCTCCTGGGTAGTCCTTGTGTCCACAAATATAGTTTTGGACCCACACACCCTGTAAATATATTGTGTGTTTTAAAACAAATAATGGGAGTTAGATGGGTCTCTTTCGGGGCTCCCCTCATGAGCCTGTGATGCTTCCTCTCTTTCCTCAGAAATACTTTCTTTTTTCTTGTTCTCATGAAAATGTTCCCTGAGCCAATATGATCTCTCTGATTTTAAATTGCCACAGGTGCAGACTGGTTCATAAATTAATGGTCACAATATACAAAAGTCCTCGACTGGTTAAACCTTCAAATTCCACCTGCCACAATTTTGTAATGCCAATATCTCAATACCTAAGAAATGGATTTTCACCAAACCATACCAAAAATCAATTCTGAGTTATGTTTCATTCCATGTTTGGTTTAATTCCATTCATCATTTTTTATTCTAGCGGTGAACAAAAATTCCTGTAGAAGCTTGAATAGGGAACACACATTTTTAGTCTGATTTTATCCAATGGTTGACTTCCCAAAGTTTATCGACATGAACTATGCAAGTAGCGATTTGAAAGTACAATGTGAAATGATTAATAATAAACCAAAGAACGTCCTTTTTTGTGGAAACCAAGATGCAACCATATGTATCAGATTCATTAAACAGGGTCAAAATTCTGAGCAGTGTACAGTGATGTCATCAATGATTTCTAGGGGTTGGCAGAATTTGCGTAATCGCGCTACGCAAAGCTCCGCGAAACTGTAAAAAATCTCAGCGAACACGCAGAAATTCCGCGAACACACAAAATTGCTTGTTCGCGATGCTTTTTTCCTGTTCGCGATCGCTGTTTGCATGCTCGGGGGGAAATATCTCGCGGACACGCATTTTGAGAACGCGAACAAGCAAAAAATTACGCGAAGCTACGGAACGCGGAATTTTGGGCAATTTTGCGTTCTCAGCGGAATGCGAAATTCCCCAAATTCTCCAAATTCCGCGAGCGGAACGAAATTTACCGCCCATCTGGGATGTCATCAGTGATGTAATAAATATCATAGAACATATCATGAGTGATGTTTAGATGTGAGGTCATAAGCAATGCATGGAGGTGGAGAAAGTGTTAGTGCTGGTAACTGTAACTGCTGATTTCTGTAGGTTTTTTCTGTTCAAAATATTAATGTTGTCACTGAGAATCTCCCCTGTAGTGCTACATTAACCTTTATTTTTTTCAGTGAATATATATGTAGGAGTGAAATGTGAGCCTAACTATAGCGTCTCTCTCTCTCTATATAAATATATATATATATATATATATATATATATATATATATATATATATATATATATATATATATATATATATATATATATATATATATATATATATATATATATATATATATATATATATATATCTCCTTTCCAAAACCCCAAGCTTTAGAGACGCACTCCACAAATAACAGTTCATCCGAACTTTTATTTCACAGGAGACAGCATTTACAGCCTGGTAGATTAGTGTCCTTAACGCGTTTCGATGCCTCCAGCATCTTAATCATAGGGTGGGTAATTTGGAAATCCAGAAACGTACTGCCACTTATTTTCACCCAGCATGCCTTCTCCATTGAATGGCATGCTGGTAGCAGTAGTCCCAATTACTCCCCTTCGGTGGGGTCCGTCATTCCAACGATGGTTGTACTCCCAATTTTTTACTTTCATATTTTCTCTGTCCTCCAGTGGGCCCCAGGTTCGTAAATCTGCCTGTAATTTGTTCAGTTCCTCGTGCTGGATGAAGGCTGCAACGCCGTTTTGCAGCCACACGGACCATCAACTGATGTAAGCGGCTGGAGCAGCCGTGTGAAACATCCTTTCCAAAACCCAAGCTTTAGAGACGCACTCCACAAGGAACAGTTCATCCGAACTTTTATTTCACAGGAGACAGCATTTACAGCCTGGTAGATTAGTGTCCTAACGCGTTTCGATGCCTCCGGCATCTTAATCATAGGGTGGGTAATTTGGAAATCCAGAAACGGACTGCCACTTATTTTCATCCAGCATGCCTTCTCAGGGGCGTGCATCATGAGCGCAGAGAACCAGGTCAGCAGAGCTGCTGTAGAGCCAGAGAAACCAGGTCAGCAGAGCTGCTCTAGAACCAGAGACCCAGGTCAGCAGAGCTGCTCTAGAGCCAGAGACCCAGGTCAGCAGAGCTGCTCTAGATGCTGAGAACCAGGTCAGCAGAGCTGCTGTAGAGCCAGAGAAACCAGGTCAGCAGAGCTGCTTTAGAGGGAGAGAACCAGGCCAGCAGAACTGCTTTAGAGCCAGAGAACCAGGTCAGCAGAGCTGCTCTAGAGCCAGAGAACCAGGTCAGCAGTGCTGCTTTAGAGCCATAGAACCAGGTCAGCAGAGCTGCTCTAGAGAAACAGAACCAGGTCAGCAGAACTGCTTTAGAGTCAGAGAACCAAGTCGGCAGAGCTGTTTAGAGGGAGAGAACCAGGTCAGCAGAGCTGTTTCAGTGCCAGAGAACCAGGTCAGCAGAGCTACCCTAGAGCCAGAGAACCAGGTCAGCAGAGCTGCTTTAGAGCCATAGAACCAGGTCAGCAGAGCTCCTTTAGAGCCAGAGAACCAAGTCAGCAGAGCTGCTCTAGAGCCAGAGAACCAAGTCAGCAGAACTGCTTTAGAGCCAGAGAACCAAGTCAGCAGAGCTCTTTAGAGGGAGATAACCAGGTCAGCAGAGCTGCTCTAGAGCCTAAGAACCAGGTCAGCAGAGCTGCTCTAGAGCCAGAGAACCAGGTCAGCAGAGCTGCTGTAGAGCCAGAGAAACCAGGTCAGTAGAGCTGCTTTAGAGGGAGAGAACCAGGTCAGCAGAGCTGCTCTAGAGGCAGAGGACCAGGTCAACAGAGCTGCTTTAGAGCTAGAGAACCAGGTCAGCAGAGCTGCTTTAGAGCCAGAGAACCAGGTCAGCAGAGCTGCTTTAGAGCCAGAGAACCAGGTCAGCAGTGCTGCTCTAGAGCCAGAGAACCAAGTCAGCAGAGGTGCTTTAGAGCCATAGAACCACGTCAGCAGAGCTGCTTTAGCGCCAGAGAACCAGGTCAGCAGAGCTGCTCTAGAGTCAGAGGACCAGGTCAGCAGAACTGCTTTAGAGCCATAGAACCTGGTCAGCAGAGCTGCTTTAGAGCCAGAGAACCAGGTCAGCAGAGCTGTTGTAGAACCAGAGAACCAGGTCACCAGAGCTGCTCTAGAGCCTAAGACCTAGGTCAGCAGAGCTGCTACAAAGCCAGAAAACCAGGTCAGCAGAGCTGCTGTAGAGCCAGAGAAATCAGGTCAGCGGAGCTGCTTTAGAGGGAGAGAACCAGGTCAGCAGAGCTGCTTTAGAGCCAGAGAACCAGGTCAGCAGAGCTGCTTTAGAGCCAGAGAACCAGGTCAGCAGAGCTGCTGTAGAGCCAGAGAAACCAGGTCAGCAGAGCTGCTTTAGAGGGAGAGAACCAGGCCAGCAGAACTGCTTTAGAGCCAGAGAACCAGGTCAGCGGAGCTGCTCTAGAGCCAGAGAACCAGGTCAGCAGTGCTGCTTTAGAGCCATAGAACCAGGTCAGCAGAGCTGCTCTAGAGGAAGAGAACCAGGTCAGCAGAACTGCTTTAGAGCCAGAGAACCAAGTCGGCAGAGATCTTTAGAGGGAGAGAACCAGGTCAGTAAAGCTGTTTCAGTGCCAGAGAACCAGGTCAGCAGAGCTACTCTAGAGCCAGAGAAACAGGTCAGCAGAGCTGCTTTAGAGCCATAGAACCAGGTCAGCAGAGCTCCTTTAGAGCCAGAGAACCAAGTCAGCAGAGCTGCTCTAGAGCCAGAGAACCAAGTCAGCAGAGCTGCTTTAGAGCCAGAGAACCAAGTCAGCAGAGCTCTTCAGAGGGAGATAACCAGGTCAGCAGAGCTGCTCTAGAGCCTAAGAACCAGGTCAGCAGAGCTGCTGTAGAGCCAGAGAACCAGGTCAGCAGAGCTGCTGTAGAGCCAGAGAAACCAGGTCAGTAGAGCTGCTTTAGAGGGAGAGAACCAGGTCAGCAGAGCTGCTCTAGAGGCAGAGGACCAGGTCAACAGAGCTGCTCTAGAGCCAGAGAACCAAGTCAGCAGAACTGCTTTAGAGCCAGAGAACCAAGTCAGCAGAGCTCTTTAGAGGGAGTTAACCAGGTCAGCAGAGCTGCTCTAGAGCCTAAGAACCAGGTCAGCAGAGCTGCTCTAGAGCCAGAGAACCACGTCAGCAGAGCTGCTGTAGAGCCAGAGAAACCAGGTCAGTAGAGCTGCTTTAGAGGGAGAGAACCAGGTCAGCAGAGCTGCTCTAGAGGCAGAGGACCAGGTCAACAGAGCTGCATTAGAGCTAGAGAACCAGGTCAGCAGAGCTGCTTTAGAGCCAGAGAACCAGGTCAGCAGAGCTGCTTTAGAGCCAGTGAACCAGGTCAGCAGAGCTGCTCTAGAGCCAGAGAACCAAGTCAGCAGAGGTGCTTTAGAGCCATAGAACCAGGTCAGCAGAGCTGCTTTAGCGCCAGAGAACCAGGTCAGCAGAGCTGTTGTAGAACCAGAGAACCAGGTCACCAGAGCAGCTCTAGAGCCTAAGACCTAGGTCAGCAGAGCTGCTACAGAGCCAGAGAACCAGGTCAGCAGAGCTGCTGTAGAGCCAGAGAAACCAGGTCAGCAGAGCTGCTTTAGAGGGAGAGAACCAGGTCAGCAGAGCTGCTTTAGAGCCAGAGAACCAGGTCAGCAGAGCTGCTTTAGAGCCAGAGAACCAGGTCAGCAGAGCTGCTGTAGAGCCAGAGAAACCAGGTCAGCAGAGCTGCTTTAGAGGGAGAGAACCAGGCCAGCAGAACTGCTTTAGAGCCAGAGAACCAGATCAGCAGAGCTGCTCTAGAGCCAGAGAACCAGGTCAGCAGTGCTGCTTTAGAGCCATAGAACCAGGTCAGCAGAGCTGCTCTAGAGGAAGAGAACCAGGTCAGCAGAACTGCTTTAGAGCCAGAGAACCAAGTCGTCAGAGCTCTTTAGAGGGAGAGAACCAGGCCAATAAAGCTGTTTCAGTGCCAGAGAACCAGGTCAGCAGTGCTGCTTTAGAGCCATAGAACCAGGTCAGCAGAGCTGCTCTAGAGGAAGAGAATGAGGTCAGCAGAACTGCTTTAGAGCCAGAGAACCAAGTCGGCAGAGCTGTTTAGAGGGAGAGAACCAGGTCAGCAGAGCTGTTTCAGTGCCAGAGAACCAGGTCAGCAGAGCTACCCTAGAGCCAGAGAACCAGGTCAGCAGAGCTGCTTTAGAGCCATAGAACCAGGTCAGCAGAGCTCCTTTAGAGCCAGAGAACCAAGTCAGCAGAGCTGCTCTAGAGCCAGAGAACCAAGTCAGCAGAACTGCTTTAGAGCCAGAGAACCAAGTCAGCAGAGCTCTTTAGAGGGAGATAACCAGGTCAGCAGAGCTGCTCTAGAGCCTAAGAACCAGGTCAGCAGAGCTGCTCTAGAGCCAGAGAACCAGGTCAGCAGAGCTGCTGTAGAGCCAGAGAAACCAGGTCAGTAGAGCTGCTTTAGAGGGAGAGAACCAGGTCAGCAGAGCTGCTCTAGAGGCAGAGGACCAGGTCAACAGAGCTGCTTTAGAGCTAGAGAACCAGGTCAGCAGAGCTGCTTTAGAGCCAGAGAACCAGGTCAGCAGAGCTGCTTTAGAGCCAGAGAACCAGGTCAGCAGTGCTGCTCTAGAGCCAGAGAACCAAGTCAGCAGAGGTGCTTTAGAGCCATAGAACCACGTCAGCAGAGCTGCTTTAGCGCCAGAGAACCAGGTCAGCAGAGCTGCTCTAGAGTCAGAGGACCAGGTCAGCAGAACTGCTTTAGAGCCATAGAACCTGGTCAGCAGAGCTGCTTTAGAGCCAGAGAACCAGGTCAGCAGAGCTGTTGTAGAACCAGAGAACCAGGTCACCAGAGCTGCTCTAGAGCCTAAGACCTAGGTCAGCAGAGCTGCTACAAAGCCAGAAAACCAGGTCAGCAGAGCTGCTGTAGAGCCAGAGAAATCAGGTCAGCGGAGCTGCTTTAGAGGGAGAGAACCAGGTCAGCAGAGCTGCTTTAGAGCCAGAGAACCAGGTCAGCAGAGCTGCTTTAGAGCCAGAGAACCAGGTCAGCAGAGCTGCTGTAGAGCCAGAGAAACCAGGTCAGCAGAGCTGCTTTAGAGGGAGAGAACCAGGCCAGCAGAACTGCTTTAGAGCCAGAGAACCAGGTCAGCGGAGCTGCTCTAGAGCCAGAGAACCAGGTCAGCAGTGCTGCTTTAGAGCCATAGAACCAGGTCAGCAGAGCTGCTCTAGAGGAAGAGAACCAGGTCAGCAGAACTGCTTTAGAGCCAGAGAACCAAGTCGGCAGAGATCTTTAGAGGGAGAGAACCAGGTCAGTAAAGCTGTTTCAGTGCCAGAGAACCAGGTCAGCAGAGCTACTCTAGAGCCAGAGAAACAGGTCAGCAGAGCTGCTTTAGAGCCATAGAACCAGGTCAGCAGAGCTCCTTTAGAGCCAGAGAACCAAGTCAGCAGAGCTGCTCTAGAGCCAGAGAACCAAGTCAGCAGAGCTGCTTTAGAGCCAGAGAACCAAGTCAGCAGAGCTCTTCAGAGGGAGATAACCAGGTCAGCAGAGCTGCTCTAGAGCCTAAGAACCAGGTCAGCAGAGCTGCTGTAGAGCCAGAGAACCAGGTCAGCAGAGCTGCTGTAGAGCCAGAGAAACCAGGTCAGTAGAGCTGCTTTAGAGGGAGAGAACCAGGTCAGCAGAGCTGCTCTAGAGGCAGAGGACCAGGTCAACAGAGCTGCTCTAGAGCCAGAGAACCAAGTCAGCAGAACTGCTTTAGAGCCAGAGAACCAAGTCAGCAGAGCTCTTTAGAGGGAGTTAACCAGGTCAGCAGAGCTGCTCTAGAGCCTAAGAACCAGGTCAGCAGAGCTGCTCTAGAGCCAGAGAACCACGTCAGCAGAGCTGCTGTAGAGCCAGAGAAACCAGGTCAGTAGAGCTGCTTTAGAGGGAGAGAACCAGGTCAGCAGAGCTGCTCTAGAGGCAGAGGACCAGGTCAACAGAGCTGCATTAGAGCTAGAGAACCAGGTCAGCAGAGCTGCTTTAGAGCCAGAGAACCAGGTCAGCAGAGCTGCTTTAGAGCCAGTGAACCAGGTCAGCAGAGCTGCTCTAGAGCCAGAGAACCAAGTCAGCAGAGGTGCTTTAGAGCCATAGAACCAGGTCAGCAGAGCTGCTTTAGCGCCAGAGAACCAGGTCAGCAGAGCTGTTGTAGAACCAGAGAACCAGGTCACCAGAGCAGCTCTAGAGCCTAAGACCTAGGTCAGCAGAGCTGCTACAGAGCCAGAGAACCAGGTCAGCAGAGCTGCTGTAGAGCCAGAGAAACCAGGTCAGCAGAGCTGCTTTAGAGGGAGAGAACCAGGTCAGCAGAGCTGCTTTAGAGCCAGAGAACCAGGTCAGCAGAGCTGCTTTAGAGCCAGAGAACCAGGTCAGCAGAGCTGCTGTAGAGCCAGAGAAACCAGGTCAGCAGAGCTGCTTTAGAGGGAGAGAACCAGGCCAGCAGAACTGCTTTAGAGCCAGAGAACCAGATCAGCAGAGCTGCTCTAGAGCCAGAGAACCAGGTCAGCAGTGCTGCTTTAGAGCCATAGAACCAGGTCAGCAGAGCTGCTCTAGAGGAAGAGAACCAGGTCAGCAGAACTGCTTTAGAGCCAGAGAACCAAGTCGTCAGAGCTCTTTAGAGGGAGAGAACCAGGCCAATAAAGCTGTTTCAGTGCCAGAGAACCAGGTCAGCAGTGCTACTCTAGAGCCAGAGAACCAGGTCAGCAGAGCTGCTTTAGAGCCATAGACCCAGGTCAGCAGAGCTCCTTTAGAGCCAGAGAACCAAGTCAGCAGAGCTGCTCTAGAGCCAGAGAACCAGATCAGCAGAGCTCCTTTAGAGCCAGAGAACCAAGTCAGCAGAGCTGCTCTAGAGCCAGAGAACCAAGTCAGCAGAACTCCTTTAGAGCCAGAGAACCAAGTCAGCGGAGCTCTTTAGAGGGAGATAACCAGGTAGCAGAGCTGCTCTAGAGCCTAAGAACCAGGTCAGCAGAGCTGCTCTAGAGCCAGAGAACCAGGTCAGCAGAGCTGCTGTAGAGCCAGAGAAACCAGGTCAGTAGAGCTGCTTTAGAGGGAGAGAACCAGGTCAGCAGAGCTGCTCTAGAGGCAGAGGACCAGGTCAACAGAGCTTCTTTAGAGCTAGAGAACCAGGTCAGCAGAGCTGCTTTAGAGCCAGAGAACCAGGTCAGCAGAGCTGCTTTAGAGCCAGAGAACCAGGTCAGCAGAGCTGCTTTAGAGCCAGAGAACCAGGTCACCAGAGCTGCTCTAGATCCAGAGAACCAAGTCAGCAGAGGTGCTTTAGAGTCATAGAACCACGTCAGCAGAGCAGCTTTAGCGCCAGAGAACCAGGTCAGCAGAGCTGCTTTAGAGCCATAGAACCTGGTCAGCAGAACTGCTTTAGAGCCATAGAACCTGGTCAGCAGAGCTGCTTTAGAGCCAGAGAACCAGGTCAGCAGAGCTGTTGTAGAACCAGAGAATCAGGTCACCAGAGCTGCTCTAGAGCCTAAGACCTAGGTCAGCAGAGCTGCTACAAAGCCAGAGAACCATGTCAGCAGAGCTGCTGTAGAGCCAGAGAAACCAGGTCAGCAGAGCTGCTTTAGAGGGAGAGAACCAGGTCAGCAGAGCTGCTTTAGAGCCTGAGAACCAGGTCAGCAGAGCTGCTTTAGAGCCAGAGAACCAGGTCAGCAGAGCTGCTGTAGAGCCAGAGAAACCAGGTCAGCAGAACTGCTTTAGAGCCAGAGAACCAGGTCAGCGGAGCTGCTCTAGAGCCAGAGAACCAGGTCAGCAGTGCTGCTTTAGAGCCATAGAACCAGGTCAGCAGAGCTGCTCTAGAGGAAGAGAATGAGGTCAGCAGAACTGCTTTAGAGCCAGAGAACCAAGTCGGCAGAGCTCTTTAGAGGGAGAGAACCAGGTCAGTAAAGCTGTTTCAGCGCCAGAGAACCAGGTCAGCAGAGCTACTCTAGAGCCAGAGAACCAGGTCAGCAGAGCTGCTTTAGAGCCATAGAACCAGGTCAGCAGAGCTCCTTTAGAGCCAGAGAACCAAGTCAGCAGAGCTGCTCTAGAGCCAGAGAACCAAGTCAGCAGAACTGCTTTAGAGCCAGAGAACCAAGTCAGCAGATCTCTTCAGAGGGAGATAACCAGGTCAGCAGAGCTGCTCTAGAGCCTAAGAACTAGGTCAGCAGAGCTGCTGTAGAGCCAGAGAACCAGGTCAGCAGAGCTGCTGAAGAGCCAGAGAAACCAGGTCAGTAGAGGTGCTTTAGAGGGAGAGAACCAGGTCAGCAGAGCTGCTCTAGAGGCAGAGGACCAGGTCAACAGAGCTGCTCTAGAGCCAGAGAACCAAGTCAGCAGAACTGCTTTAGAGCCAGAGAACCAAGTCAGCAGAGCTCTTTAGAGGGAGATAACCAGGTCAGCAGAGCTGCTCTAGAGCCTAAGAACCAGGTCAGCAGAGCTGCTCTAGAGCCAGAGAACCAGGTCAGCAGAACTGCTGTAGAGCCAGAGAAACCAGGTCAGTAGAGCTGCTTTAGAGGGAGAGGACCAGGTCAACAGAGCTGCATTAGAGCTAGAGAACTAGGTCAGCAGAGCTGCTTTAGAGCCAGAGAACCAGGTCAGCAGAGCTGCTTTAGAGCCAGTGAACCAGCTCAGCAGAGCTGCTCTAGAGCCAGAGAACCAAGTCAGCAGAGGTGCTTTAGAGCCATAGAACCAGGTCAGCAGAGCTGCTTTAGCGCCAGAGAACCAGGTCAGCAGAGCTGTTGTAGAACCAGAGAACCAGGTCACCAGAGCTGCTCTAGAGCCTAAGACCTAGGTCAGCAGAGCTGCTACAGAGCGAGAGAACCAGGTCAGCAGAGCTGCTGTAGAGCCAGAGAAACCAGGTCAGCAGAGCTGCTTTAGAGGGAGAGAACCAGGTCAGCAGAGCTGCTTTAGAGCCAGAGAACCAGGTCAGCAGAGCTGCTTTAGAGCCAGAGAACCAGGTCAGCAGAGCTGCTGTAGAGCCAGAGAAACCAGGTCAGCAGAGCTGCTTTAGAGGGAGAGAACCAGGCCGGCAGAACTGCTTTAAAGCCAGAGAACCAGGTCAGCAGAGCTGCTCTAGAGCCAGAGAACCAGGTCAGCAGTGCTGCTTTAGAGCCATAGAACCAGGTCAGCAGAGCTGCTCTAGAGGAAGAGAACCAGGTCAGCAGAACTGCTTTAGAGCCAGAGAACCAAGTCGGCAGAGCTCTTTAGAGGGAGAGAACCAGGTCAGTAAAGCTGTTTCAGTGCCAGAGAACCAGGTCAGCAGAGCTACTCGAGAGCCAGAGAACCAGGTCAGCAGAGCTGCTTTAGAGCCATAGACCCAGGTCAGCAGAGCTCCTTTAGAGCCAGAGAACCAAGTCAGCAGAGCTGCTCTAGAGCCAGAGAACCAAGTCAGCAGAACTCCTTTAGAGCCAGAGAACCAAGTCAGCAGAGCTCTTTAGAGGGAGATAACCAGGTCAGCAGAGCTGCTCTAGAGCCTAAGAACCAGGTCAGCAGAGCTGCTCTAGAGCCAGAGAACCAGGTCAGCAGAGCTGCTCTAGAGCCAGAGAACCAGGTCAGCAGAGCTGCTGTAGAGCCAGAGAAATCAGGTCAGTAGAGCTGCTTTAGAGGGAGAGAACCAGGTCAGCAGAGCTGCTCTAGAGGCAGAGGACCAGGTCAACAGAGCTGCTTTGGAGCTAGAGAACCAGGTCAGCAGAGCTGCTTTAGAGCCAGAGAACCAGGTCAGCAGAGCTGCTTTAGAGCCAGAGAACCAGGTCAGCAGAGCTGCTTTAGAGCCAGAGTACCAGGTCACCAGAGCTGCTCCAGAGCCAGAGAACCAAGTCAGCAGAGGTGCTTTAGAGCCATAGAACCACGTCAGCAGAGCTGCTTTAGCGCCAGAGAACCAGGTCAGCAGAGCTGCTTTAGAGCCATAGAACCTGGTCAGCAGAACTGCTTTAGAGCCATAGAACCTGGTCAGCAGAGCTGCTTTATAGATAGAGAACCAGGTCAGCAGAGCTGTTGTAGAACCAGAGAACCAGGTCACCAGAGCTGCTCTAGAGCCTAAGACCTAGGTCAGTAGAGCTGCTACAAAGCCAGAGAACCATGTCAGCAGAGCTGCCGTAGAGCCAGAGAACCCAGGTCAGCAGAGCTGCTTTAGAGGGAGAGAACCAGGTCAGCAGAGCTGCTTTAGAGCCAGAGAACCAGGTCAGCAGAGCTGCTTTAGAGCCAGAGAACCAGGTCAGCAGAGCTGCTGTAGAGCCAGAGAAACCAGGTCAGCAGAACTGCTTTAGAGCCAGAGAACCAGGTCAGCGGAGCTGCTCTAGAGCCAGAGAACCAGGTCAGCAGTGCTGCTTTAGTGCCATAGAACCAGGTCAGCAGAGCTGCTCTAGAGGAAGAGAACCAGGCCAGCAGAACTGCTTTAGAGCCAGAGAACCAAGTCGGCAGAGCTCTTTAGAGGGAGAGAACCAGGTCAGTAAAGCTGTTTCAGTGCCAGAGAACCAGGTCAGCAGAGCTACTCTAGAGCCAGAGAACCAGGTCAGCAGAGCTGCTTTAGAGCCATAGAACCAGGTCAGCAGAGCTCCTTTAGAGCCAGAGAACCAAGTCAGCAGAGCTGCTCTAGAGCCAGAGAACCAAGTCAGCAGAACTGCTTTAGAGCCAGAGAACCATGTCAGCAGAGCTCTTCAGAGGGAGATAACCAGGTCAGCAGAGCTGCTCTACAGCCTAAGAACCAGGTCAGCAGAGCTGCTGTAGAGCCAGAGAACCAGGTCAGCAGAGCTGCTGTAGAGCCAGAGAAACCAGGTCAGTAGAGCTGCTTTAGAGGGAGAGAACCAGGTCAGCAGAGCTGCTCTAGAGGCAGAGGACCAGGTCAACAGAGCTGCTCTAGAGCCAGAGAACCAAGTCAGCAGAACTACTTTAGAGCCAGAGAACCAAGTCAGCAGAGCTCTTTATAGGGAGATAACCAGGTCAGCAGAGCTGCTCTAGAGCCTAAGAACCAGGTCAGCAGAGCTGCTCTAGAGCCAGAGAACCATGTCAGCAGAGCTGCTGTAGAGCCAGAGAAACCAGGTCAGTAGAGCTGCTTTAGAGGGAGAGAACCAGGTCAGCAGAGCTGCTCTAGAGGCAGAGGACCAGGTCAACAGAGCTGCATTAGAGCTAGAGAACCAGGTCAGCAGAGCTGCTTTAGAGCCAGAGAACCAGGTCAGCAGAGCTGCTTTAGAGCCAGTGAACCAGGTCAGCAGAGCTGCTCTAGAGCCAGAGAACCAAGTCAGCAGAGGTGCTTTAGAGCCATAGAACCAGGTCAACAGAGCTGCTACAGAGCCAGAGAACCAGGTCAGCAGAGCTGCTGTAGAGCCAGAGAAACCAGGTCAGAAGAGCTGCTTTAGAGGGAGAGAACCAGGTCAGCAGAGCTGCTTTGGAGCCAGAGAACCAGGTCAGCAGAGCTGCTTTAGAGCCAGAGAACCAGGTCAGCAGAGCTGCTGTAGAGCCAGAGAAACCAGGTCAGCAGAGCTGCTTTAGAGGGAGAGAACCAGGCCAGCAGAACTGCTTTAGAGCCAGAGAACCAGGTCAGCAGAGCTGCTTTAGAGCCAGAGAACCAGGTCAGCAGAGCAGCTGTAGAGCCAGAGAAACCAGGTCAGCAGAGCTGCTTTAGAGGGAGAGAACCAGGCCAGCAGAACTGCTTTAGAGCCAGAGAACCAGGTCAGCAGAGCTGCTCTAGAGCCAGAGAACCAGGTCAGCAGTGCTGCTTTAGAGCCATAGAACCAGGTCAGCAGAGCTGCTCTAGAGGAAGAGAACCAGGTCAGCAGAACTGCTTTAGAGCCAGAGAACCAGGTCAGCAGAGCTGCTTTAGAGCCAGAGAACCAGGTCACCAGAGCTGCTCTAGATCCAGAGAACCAAGTCAGCAGAGGTGCTTTAGAGTCATAGAACCACGTCAGCAGAGCAGCTTTAGCGCCAGAGAACCAGGTCAGCAGAGCTGCTTTAGAGCCATAGAACCTGGTCAGCAGAACTGCTTTAGAGCCATAGAACCTGGTCAGCAGAGCTGCTTTAGAGCCAGAGAACCAGGTCAGCAGAGCTGTTGTAGAACCAGAGAATCAGGTCACCAGAGCTGCTCTAGAGCCTAAGACCTAGGTCAGCAGAGCTGCTACAAAGCCAGAGAACCATGTCAGCAGAGCTGCTGTAGAGCCAGAGAAACCAGGTCAGCAGAGCTGCTTTAGAGGGAGAGAACCAGGTCAGCAGAGCTGCTTTAGAGCCTGAGAACCAGGTCAGCAGAGCTGCTTTAGAGCCAGAGAACCAGGTCAGCAGAGCTGCTGTAGAGCCAGAGAAACCAGGTCAGCAGAACTGCTTTAGAGCCAGAGAACCAGGTCAGCGGAGCTGCTCTAGAGCCAGAGAACCAGGTCAGCAGTGCTGCTTTAGAGCCATAGAACCAGGTCAGCAGAGCTGCTCTAGAGGAAGAGAATGAGGTCAGCAGAACTGCTTTAGAGCCAGAGAACCAAGTCGGCAGAGCTCTTTAGAGGGAGAGAACCAGGTCAGTAAAGCTGTTTCAGCGCCAGAGAACCAGGTCAGCAGAGCTACTCTAGAGCCAGAGAACCAGGTCAGCAGAGCTGCTTTAGAGCCATAGAACCAGGTCAGCAGAGCTCCTTTAGAGCCAGAGAACCAAGTCAGCAGAGCTGCTCTAGAGCCAGAGAACCAAGTCAGCAGAACTGCTTTAGAGCCAGAGAACCAAGTCAGCAGATCTCTTCAGAGGGAGATAACCAGGTCAGCAGAGCTGCTCTAGAGCCTAAGAACTAGGTCAGCAGAGCTGCTGTAGAGCCAGAGAACCAGGTCAGCAGAGCTGCTGAAGAGCCAGAGAAACCAGGTCAGTAGAGGTGCTTTAGAGGGAGAGAACCAGGTCAGCAGAGCTGCTCTAGAGGCAGAGGACCAGGTCAACAGAGCTGCTCTAGAGCCAGAGAACCAAGTCAGCAGAACTGCTTTAGAGCCAGAGAACCAAGTCAGCAGAGCTCTTTAGAGGGAGATAACCAGGTCAGCAGAGCTGCTCTAGAGCCTAAGAACCAGGTCAGCAGAGCTGCTCTAGAGCCAGAGAACCAGGTCAGCAGAACTGCTGTAGAGCCAGAGAAACCAGGTCAGTAGAGCTGCTTTAGAGGGAGAGGACCAGGTCAACAGAGCTGCATTATAGCTAGAGAACTAGGTCAGCAGAGCTGCTTTAGAGCCAGAGAACCAGGTCAGCAGAGCTGCTTTAGAGCCAGTGAACCAGCTCAGCAGAGCTGCTCTAGAGCCAGAGAACCAAGTCAGCAGAGGTGCTTTAGAGCCATAGAACCAGGTCAGCAGAGCTGCTTTAGTGCCAGAGAACCAGGTCAGCAGAGCTGTTGTAGAACCAGAGAACCAGGTCACCAGAGCTGCTCTAGAGCCTAAGACCTAGGTCAGCAGAGCTGCTACAGAGCGAGAGAACCAGGTCAGCAGAGCTGCTGTAGAGCCAGAGAAACCAGGTCAGCAGAGCTGCTTTAGAGGGAGAGAACCAGGTCAGCAGAGCTGCTTTAGAGCCAGAGAACCAGGTCAGCAGAGCTGCTTTAGAGCCAGAGAACCAGGTCAGCAGAGCTGCTGTAGAGCCAGAGAAACCAGGTCAGCAGAGCTGCTTTAGAGGGAGAGAACCAGGCCAGCAGAACTGCTTTAAAGCCAGAGAACCAGGTCAGCAGAGCTGCTCTAGAGCCAGAGAACCAGGTCAGCAGTGCTGCTTTAGAGCCATAGAACCAGGTCAGCAGAGCTGCTCTAGAGGAAGAGAACCAGGTCAGCAGAACTGCTTTAGAGCCAGAGAACCAAGTCGGCAGAGCTCTTTAGAGGGAGAGAACCAGGTCAGTAAAGCTGTTTCAGTGCCAGAGAACCAGGTCAGCAGAGCTACTCGAGAGCCAGAGAACCAGGTCAGCAGAGCTGCTTTAGAGCCATAGACCCAGGTCAGCAGAGCTCCTTTAGAGCCAGAGAACCAAGTCAGCAGAGCTGCTCTAGAGCCAGAGAACCAAGTCAGCAGAACTCCTTTAGAGCCAGAGAACCAAGTCAGCAGAGCTCTTTAGAGGGAGATAACCAGGTCAGCAGAGCTGCTCTAGAGCCTAAGAACCAGGTCAGCAGAGCTGCTCTAGAGCCAGAGAACCAGGTCAGCAGAGCTGCTCTAGAGCCAGAGAACCAGGTCAGCAGAGCTGCTGTAGAGCCAGAGAAATCAGGTCAGTAGAGCTGCTTTAGAGGGAGAGAACCAGGTCAGCAGAGCTGCTCTAGAGGCAGAGGACCAGGTCAACAGAGCTGCTTTGGAGCTAGAGAACCAGGTCAGCAGAGCTGCTTTAGAGCCAGAGAACCAGGTCAGCAGAGCTGCTTTAGAGCCAGAGAACCAGGTCAGCAGAGCTGCTTTAGAGCCAGAGTACCAGGTCACCAGAGCTGCTCCAGAGCCAGAGAACCAAGTCAGCAGAGGTGCTTTAGAGCCATAGAACCACGTCAGCAGAGCTGCTTTAGCGCCAGAGAACCAGGTCAGCAGAGCTGCTTTAGAGCCATAGAACCTGGTCAGCAGAACTGCTTTAGAGCCATAGAACCTGGTCAGCAGAGCTGCTTTATAGATAGAGAACCAGGTCAGCAGAGCTGTTGTAGAACCAGAGAACCAGGTCACCAGAGCTGCTCTAGAGCCTAAGACCTAGGTCAGTAGAGCTGCTACAAAGCCAGAGAACCATGTCAGCAGAGCTGCCGTAGAGCCAGAGAACCCAGGTCAGCAGAGCTGCTTTAGAGGGAGAGAACCAGGTCAGCAGAGCTGCTTTAGAGCCAGAGAACCAGGTCAGCAGAGCTGCTTTAGAGCCAGAGAACCAGGTCAGCAGAGCTGCTGTAGAGCCAGAGAAACCAGGTCAGCAGAACTGCTTTAGAGCCAGAGAACCAGGTCAGCGGAGCTGCTCTAGAGCCAGAGAACCAGGTCAGCAGTGCTGCTTTAGTGCCATAGAACCAGGTCAGCAGAGCTGCTCTAGAGGAAGAGAACCAGGTCAGCAGAACTGCTTTAGAGCCAGAGAACCAAGTCGGCAGAGCTCTTTAGAGGGAGAGAACCAGGTCAGTAAAGCTGTTTCAGTGCCAGAGAACCAGGTCAGCAGAGCTACTCTAGAGCCAGAGAACCAGGTCAGCAGAGCTGCTTTAGAGCCATAGAACCAGGTCAGCAGAGCTCCTTTAGAGCCAGAGAACCAAGTCAGCAGAGCTGCTCTAGAGCCAGAGAACCAAGTCAGCAGAACTGCTTTAGAGCCAGAGAACCATGTCAGCAGAGCTCTTCAGAGGGAGATAACCAGGTCAGCAGAGCTGCTCTACAGCCTAAGAACCAGGTCAGCAGAGCTGCTGTAGAGCCAGAGAACCAGGTCAGCAGAGCTGCTGTAGAGCCAGAGAAACCAGGTCAGTAGAGCTGCTTTAGAGGGAGAGAACCAGGTCAGCAGAGCTGCTCTAGAGGCAGAGGACCAGGTCAACAGAGCTGCTCTAGAGCCAGAGAACCAAGTCAGCAGAACTACTTTAGAGCCAGAGAACCAAGTCAGCAGAGCTCTTTATAGGGAGATAACCAGGTCAGCAGAGCTGCTCTAGAGCCTAAGAACCAGGTCAGCAGAGCTGCTCTAGAGCCAGAGAACCATGTCAGCAGAGCTGCTGTAGAGCCAGAGAAACCAGGTCAGTAGAGCTGCTTTAGAGGGAGAGAACCAGGTCAGCAGAGCTGCTCTAGAGGCAGAGGACCAGGTCAACAGAGCTGCATTAGAGCTAGAGAACCAGGTCAGCAGAGCTGCTTTAGAGCCAGAGAACCAGGTCAGCAGAGCTGCTTTAGAGCCAGTGAACCAGGTCAGCAGAGCTGCTCTAGAGCCAGAGAACCAAGTCAGCAGAGGTGCTTTAGAGCCATAGAACCAGGTCAGCAGAGCTGCTACAGAGCCAGAGAACCAGGTCAGCAGAGCTGCTGTAGAGCCAGAGAAACCAGGTCAGAAGAGCTGCTTTAGAGGGAGAGAACCAGGTCAGCAGAGCTGCTTTGGAGCCAGAGAACCAGGTCAGCAGAGCTGCTTTAGAGCCAGAGAACCAGGTCAGCAGAGCTGCTGTAGAGCCAGAGAAACCAGGTCAGCAGAGCTGCTTTAGAGGGAGAGAACCAGGCCAGCAGAACTGCTTTAGAGCCAGAGAACCAGGTCAGCAGAGCTGCTTTAGAGCCAGAGAACCAGGTCAGCAGAGCAGCTGTAGAGCCAGAGAAACCAGGTCAGCAGAGCTGCTTTAGAGGGAGAGAACCAGGCCAGCAGAACTGCTTTAGAGCCAGAGAACCAGGTCAGCAGAGCTGCTCTAGAGCCAGAGAACCAGGTCAGCAGTGCTGCTTTAGAGCCATAGAACCAGGTCAGCAGAGCTGCTCTAGAGGAAGAGAACCAGGTCAGCAGAACTGCTTTAGAGCCAGAGAACCAAGTCGGCAGAGCTCTTTAGAGGGAGAGAACCAGGTCAGTAAAGCTGTTTCAGTGCCAGAGAACCAGGTCAGCAGAGCTACTCTAGAGCCAGAGAACCAGGTCAGCAGAGCTGCTCTAGAGCCAGAGAACCAGGTCAGCAGTGCTGCTTTAGAGCCATAGAACCAGGTCAGCAGAGCTGCTCTAGAGGAAGAGAACCAGGTCAGCAGAACTGCTTTAGAGCCAGAGAACCAAGTCGGCAGAGCTCTTTGGAGGGAGAGAACCAGGTCAGTAAAGCTGTTTCAGTGCCAGAGAACCAGGTCAGCAGAGCTACTCTAGAGCCAGAGAACCAGGTCAGCAGAGCTGCTTTAGAGCCATAGACCCAGGTCAGCAGAGCTCCTTTAGAGCCAGAGAACCAAGTCAGCAGAGCTGCTCTAGAGCCAGAGAACCAAGTCAGCAGAACTGCTTTAGAACCAGAGAACCAAGTCAGCAGAGCTCTTCAGAGGGAGATAACCAGGTCAGCAGAGCTGCTCTAGAGCCTAAGAACCAGGTCAGCAGAGCTGCTCTAGAGTCAGAGAACCAGGTCAGCAGATCTGCTATAGAGCCAGAGAAACCAGGTCAGTAGAGCTGCTTTAGAGGGAGAGAACCAGGTCAGCAGAGCTGCTCTAGAGGCAGAGGACCAGGTTAACAGAGCTGCTTTAGAGCCATAGAACCAGGTTAGCAGAGCTGCTCTAGAGCCAGAGACAGAGAACCAAGTCAGCAGAGCTGCTTTAGAGCCATAGAACCAGGTCAGCAGAGCTGCTTTAGCGTCAGAGAACCAGGTCAGCAGAGCTGCTCTACAGTCAGAGAACCAGGTCAGCAGAACTGCGTTAGAGCCATAGAACCTGGTCAGCAGAGCTGCTTTAGAGCCAGAGAACCAGGTCAGCAGAGCTGCTCTAGAGCCTAAGAACCAGGTCAGCAGAGCTGCTCTAGAGCCAGAGAACCAGGTCAGCAGAGCTGCTCTAGAGCCAGAGAACCAGGTCAGCAGAGCTGCTGTCCTGGTACTACTCACTTTCCACAACTCACTCTCCACTACTCACTCTACTATTCACTCTCTACTACTCACTATGTACTACTCTCTACTACTCACTCTCTACTTCTCTCTCTACTACTCTCTCTCTACTACTCTCTACTACTCTCTCTGCTACTCACTCTGTACTACTCTCTACTACTCACTCTCTACTACTCTCTAATACTCACTCTACTACTCACTCTCTACCACTCTCTACTACTCACTCTCTACTACCCACTCTCTACTACTCACTCTCAATCAATCAATCAATCAATGACACTTATAAAGCGCGCTACATACCCGTAGGGTCTCAAGGCGCTGGGGGGGGGGGGGGGTGCCTCTACTGCTCGAATAGCCAGGTCTTCAGCTTCTTCCTGAAGGAGAGGTGGTCTTGGGTCAGGCGCAGGTCGGTCGGGAGGGAGTTCCAGTTCTTGGCGGCCAGGTAGGAGAAGGACCTTCCTCCTGTAGTCGCTCTTCGGATGCGGGGGACGGCGGCGAGGGCGTGGTTGGCTGATCGGAGGTGGCGCGTGGGAGCATAGAAGTTGACTCGGCTGTTGAGGTAGCTCGGGCCTTGGTCGTGTAGGGCTTTGTGTGCATGGGTGAGGAGGCGGAAGGTGATTCTCTTGTTGACGGGGAGCCAGTGAAGGTCTCTCAGATGTCCGGAGATGTGGCTGGATCGTGGGATGTCGAGGATGAGTCTGGCTGAGGCGTTCTGGATCCGCTGGAGTCTCTTCTGGAGCTTGGCGGTGGTACCGGCGTAGAGGGCGTTACCGTAGTCCAGTCGGCTGGTGACGAGGGCCTGGGTGACGGTCCTCCTGGTCTCGGTGGGGATCCACCAGAAGATTTTCCGAAGTATGCGTAGGATGTTGAAGCACGCCGAGGAGACGTTGTTGACCTGCCTGGTCATGGAGAGGGAGGAGTCCAGGATGAAGCCCAGGTTGCGTGCATGGTCTGTCGGTTTGGGTGCGGTGCCCAGGGCGGGAGGCCACCAGGAGTCGTCCCAGGCGGAGGGTGAAGAGCCCAGGATGAGAACCTCCGTCTTGTCTGAGTTCAGTTTCAGGCGGCTGGTCGTCATCCACTCGGCTACCTCTTTCATCCCTTCGTGCAGGTTGGCTCTGGCGGCGGCGGGGTCGTTGGTCAGGGAGAGGATCAGCTGGGTGTCGTCGGCGTAGGAGATTATGCTGAGGTTGTGTTTGCGTACGATGGCCGCGAGGGGGCTCATGTAGACGTTGAAGAGGGTGGGGCTCAGAGATGATCCTCGTGGGACGCCGCAGATGACTTCGGAGGCCTCTGACTTGTACGGTGGAAGGCGGACTCTCTGTGTTCTTCCGTCGAGGAAGGAGATGATCCATTCCAGCGCCTTGTCCTTGATTCCGATGTTGCTGAGGCGCCGTACTAGGGTGCGGTGGCAGACCGTGTCGAATGCCGCGGAGAGGTCTAGGAGGATGAGGGCCGCTGTTTCTCCATTGTCCATCAGGGCTCGGATGTCATCGGTGGCGGCGATGAGGGCGGTCTCGGTGCTGTGATTGGCTCGGAAGCCGGACTGTGAGGGGTCGAGGGATCCGTTCGTCTCGAGGAAGGCGGCCATCTGCTTGTTGACGGTCTTCTCGATGACTTTGGCTGGAAACGGGAGAAGCGAGATGGGGCGGTAATTCTTGAGGTTGGTGGGGTCCGCTGTTGGTTTCTTGAGTAGAGCGCTGAGTTCGGCGTGTTTCCAGCTCTCGGGGAAGATGGCGGTGTCGAAGGATGTGTTGATGATGTCTCGCAGGTGGGGTGCGATGACAGCGTCGGCCTTGTTGAAGACGTGGTGAGGGCAGGGGTCGGTCGGTGATCCGGAGTGGATGGAGTTCATCGTGCGGGTGGTGTCTTCGGTGCTGATCGGGGTCCAGGCGTGGAGGGTGGTGGTGGGTGGGGGTGGTTGGACGGTCATGGTGTGCGATGGTTGGTTGTTGAAGCTACTGTGTATGTCCGTGATCTTGTTGTGGAAGTATGAAGCGAGGGAGTTGCAGAGGTCTTGCGATGGGGTGATGTCGTTGTTTCCTGCGCTGGGGTTGGAGAGCTCTTTCACGATGTTGAAGAGTTCCTTGCTGTTGTGTGCGTTGTTGTCCAACCGGTCCTTGAATGCTGTTTTCTTGGCGGCGCGGATCAGCTGGTGGTGTTTCCGGGTGGCAAGTTTGTAGGAGGTCCTGTTGTCCGGTGTCGGTTCCCTTTTCCAGACTTTCTCGAGGGCTCGGAGGTTCTTCTTGGAGCACTTGAGTTCGTCGGTGAACCATGGGGCCTTCTTGCTGCCGGGTCTGCCAGGCGGGGTCCTCAGCGGGGCGAGCTCGTCCGCGCAGTCGCTGATCCACTTCGTGAGGTTGTCGGGGGCCTGGCTGGGGTTCGCTGAGCTGGCAGGAGGGTGCTGGCTCAGGGAGGTGGCGAGCTGGTCTGCTGTGATCTTGTTCCAGCTTCTGTGGGCGGCTTGTTGCTGGTGTTGGTGGGTCGTCGTTCTCTTGAAGGTGAAGTGGACGCAGCTGTGGTCCGTCCATTGAAGCTCTGTGGCGTGGCTGAAGAGGATGTCTGTGCTGGATGAGAAGACGGCGTCGAGTGTGTGTCCGGCGAGGTGGGTGGGGGTGGACACCAGTTGCTTGAGTCCCAGGTTGGCGAGGTTGTCGAGCAGGGTGCTGGTGTTGTGGTCGTTGTTGTTCTCCAGATGGTAGTTGAGGTCTCCCAGGAGGATGTAGTCAGCGGAGGGGAGGGCATGTGGGCTGACGAAGTCGGCGATGTCCTCGCTGAATTGCGTGCGTGGTCCAGGGGGTCGGTAGATCAGGGTGCCTCTGAGGGTGGTGTTCGGGTTGGTGTGGATCTGGAAGTGCAGGTGTTCGGCGCTGGTCAGGGTGTTGTCGGTGCTGGTCGTGATCCGGATGGTGTTTCTGTGGATGATGGCGATGCCTCCTCCCATCTGGTTGGCGTTTCGGTCCCTCCGGACGATCTTGTAGCCCTCTGGGATAGCGATGGCGATGTCAGGAGCTGAAGAGGCGTTCATCCAGGTCTCCGTGAGGAAGGCAACGTCCGGGGCTGTGGCGTCTAGGAGGTTCCAGAGTTCGATGGCGTGTCTGTGGACGGAGCGGGTGTTGAGCAGGATGCACTTGAGGTGGGTGCTGCTGGTGTTCGACTTTGCGGGTGCTGGTGTGCGGCTGGTCTGGGAGCAGGAGAACTCTCTACTACTCGCTCTACTCACTCTACTACTCTCTACTACTCACTCTCTACTACTCACTCTCTACTACTCACTCTCTACTACTCACTCACTCTACTACTCTCTACTACTCACTCTCTGCTACTCTCTCTCTACTACTCACTCTCTACTACTCACTCTCTACCACTCTCTACTACTCACTCTCTACTACCCACTCTCTACTACTCACTCTCTACTACTCACTCTCTACTACTCGCTCTACTCACTCTACTACTCTCTACTACTCTCTCTCTGCTACTCACTCTCCACTACTCACTCTCCACTACTCACTCTACTATTCACTCTCTACTACTCACTCTGTACTACTCTCTGCTGCTCACTCTCTACTACTCTCTCTACTACTCACTCTACTACCTACTCTCTACTAATCTCTCTGCTACTCACTCTCTACTACTCTCTACTACTCACTCTCTACTACTCTCTACTACTCACTCTACTACTCACTCTCTACTACTCTCTACTACTGTTTACTACTCACTCTCTACTACCCACTCTCTATTACTCTCTACTACTCACTCTCTACTACTCACTCTCTTCCACTCACTCTTCTCACTCTACTACTCTCTACTACTCACTCTCTGGTATTCTCTCTCTACTACTCACTCTCTACCTCTCTACCTCTACCCCTCTACCTCTACACCTCTACCTCTACACCTCTGCCTCTACAACTCTACACCTCTACCTCTCTCTACACGCACACATATGCACATATATATGCATATATATGGATATGCATTTATATATATGTATGTGTGTATATATATACATACATATATAAACATATAGTAATCTGCATATCTATACAAATATAAATGCATGCATACATGTACATATATGCATACATATGCATGTTATGTACATGAAAGTTTGAAAAACACTAATAAAAGCAAAGCTAAAAAGCCACCTAATTAAAACCAGAATTGCTTTAACTTAAACGAGGGCGAGAATTTTGCATTTTCAATGCTTGTTTACTTTGGTTCCATCAAGAAGGCATTCAGATGTGTCACACATTTGCCATAAATTTGGAATGTTAGCACTCTAGGTGCTCATTAGATTACTGTAGTAAAGCTACTGCTCACCAGGGAAGTCTGCTGCTTGTATTCAAAATGCATGTTTCAGTCTGCATGTCAGAATTTTTTAATGAAATAGAAGAGGCTTTGAGAAGTCAAAATGTGCCCTAATTTTTCTTTCTGCAACACTAATCATAATTTCTATGGCAAAATGAACCCCCTCATTTTGTTCCTTTGCAATTTAAATGTTTTAAGTGTTACCACTTTATTCCAAACAAGATGGTTTCAGGTGTTGCATACTTTTGTCATAAGTAAGACTGTTAGCGCTCTAGTTGTTCTTTAGAACACTCTTGGACATTGTGTCATTGGGCTATACTTGGGCTACATCTGGGTGATATTTGTGCTACATTTGGGCTCTTTTATCTCTGGTGGTCATCTTGGGAGACTTATTTGTTATATGAAGTTTCCTAATTTCCTCATTTACTACAGTCTCCTCAGTAGGAAATACTTTCAGTTTTTTTACTTTGATTCCATCAAGAAGGCATTCACATGTGTCACACATATGCCTTAAATTCAGAATGTTAGCACTCTCGTTGCTCATTAGAGCACTGTAGTAAAGCTCAACAGGGAACAGGGAAGTCTGCTGCTGGTATTGAAAGTGCATGTTTCAGTCTGCATGTCAGAATGTTTTAATGAAATAGAAGAGGATTTGAGAAGTCACTCAAAATGTGCCGTAATTTTTATTTCTGCAGCACTAATCATACTTTCTATGGCAAAATGGACCCCCTCATTTTGTTCCTTTTTAAATTAAATGTTTTAAGAGTTACCACTTTATTCCAATAAAGATGGCTTCAGGTGTGCCACACGTTTGTCATAAGTAGGACTGTTAGCGCTCTATTTGTTCTTTAGAACACTCTGGGAAGCTGCAGTAGAACACACAGGAATCAACTGACAGTCTCTGCCCTTGTTGGATGTATATTTTTTAATGAGAATGTCAGACTTCATTCTCACATGACTGAGAAAGATAATGTGAATTCACAGAAAATATGCTCTCAGTTTAGCTTATAGATCACCTTCCAAACCTCTGTGGGAAAAGCATGAAAAAATAGTTTTCTCTCAAACAGGATTCATGATATCCCAGCAGAAGGCTTTTTCACATGGTAAAATCACCTTAGAACACACCACAATTCCTAAAATGAGTATGGTACCATCAACAAATGATTTATAATGTAACTAAAGTCTTAAAACCTTCTATTAACTGCAATGCTTTTTGATGAGGTGCTATCATGTATATTGGTCCCAAGATGGCTGCCAACACTTCTTGGATGAGGTGCTGACAGCCAATCAGATCTCACGATGAGATGTGTGGTTAGGCTCCGCCCAGATATATCTATGATTTTACTTTTGATTTTCCCAACAACTACTGAACGGATTTACACCATTTAACCAAAAGGCACGAGTGTGAACCAAGGGCTACCTCTTTGCCATATTTAGTGTAATTCTGCTAAGCAGTTCGGGCTGCAGCTGCGATTAACGGTTCCTATGGAAAATTGCATGGGGAAAACACGTTTTGGGACCCCCTTTTTTCTCAGCCCCCGCTTGAAGAATCACCCCGAGACTTTCAGAATAGGAGCGGACCGGAGCGCCCCACCAGTTTTAGAAATTTCGCGAAGATTCGTTAACCGGCGCCAAAGTTATTCCAAATAGAATGTTGCGGATTTCCTATGGATAATAGGTCCTAACTATAACTACCTACTGGCGACCGCCAGTAGGTAATACATATATATATATATATATCTACATATATATGACAAACTCCTGCTCCACGCTGGAAGAAGGCACACACTCAGGGCTGCAGGTATAAGGCTTCTTTATTTCCTCAGGTCACCCTTGACCCCGCGACTAAGAGACGCGTTTCAGCTGTCCAGCAGCCTTTCTCAATCTGGCTAGCCCCATATACATGCAGGTTTTTTAGCCCTTCCCACTCATAGGCATGGATAGACATAACAGAAAGTTGTTCCGTCGTGCAATGTCATAATTTAAACAGATCACAGTGCTCAGACAGTACCATGACATAAAAGACAAAAAATGTGGTAAGTGAAACATAAAATCACTTAAAAACATATAAAAGCATAATGCAACGAAATATAAAACATATAAATGCATAATGCATATTTAGCCCACATTGCCTTAGATGATATGTCCAAGCCATAGTGTGTTCGTATATTTTTTCCAAATATGGCGCTGGCCCCCTCAGGAAATATTACCCAAATATAGTGAAACGAAATAGACATGAAATATCAAAAGATAAAAACGTGCTGCGTGTATCAATCTGAGCATTTAAAAAAGACAACATTAACCAAAAGTTAGTAAAATTTAACCAAGACTTTTCTACCGGGCTTAATCTATGACCCTTGTTTTGACTACACAGCGGGAGCAATGTTGTAGTTTGCCAAATTGGCATCGCACCACCATACAAGCTGACTAAATTGGGGCAAAATAGCATTGAGCTAGTGCATAAAACTAAGGGGCTAAAGACACATATTATGTACTATACAGGCGTAATATAAATATATTTACATATATATAGATAGATAAAAAAGCCAAAATGTTACAGGGATGTTATAGTTAGGCTCAGATTTCATGCGTACAAAACCAGAGAAATTCATTAGTTATAGTTGCCTGAGCTAATTATAACTTATGCCTCCGCAATGCACTGCTTATGACCTCACATATTACATTACTCGTGACATGGTCAGTGGCATCACTGATGACATCACTCATGACATATCAAATGACATCACTAATGACATCATCCATTGATGATTGTGAGTATTTTCTAAAAGTTTCTGAGTGTTAAAAATATATACTAAGATACAACAAAAGTTAAATGAGTATAATTTGTGTACTACTAATGAGTGATACTATTTGTAACAAATATTTTGTGAGTGGCTGTATGCCTGTGTGTATCCATATATAAGTAGGTGTCTGAGTGGCTCTATGGTATTTGAGTGGTTATATTGGCGAGTGAGTGGCTGTGTGAGTGGCTGTATGGCTGTGTGAGTCACTGTACATGTGGATGTGTGGTTGAGTGAGTGGGTATGTGAGAGACTATATAGGTGAGTGATAGGGAGTGTGAGTAGCTGTATGGCTGTGTGAGTGACTGTGTGTGTGGATGTGTGGGTGAGTGAGTGGGTATGTGAGAGACTATATAGGTGAGTGATAGGGAGTGTGAGTGTCTGTATAGATGAGTGAGTGTGTGCATAAGTGGTGTATGGGTGAGTGGATGGGTATATGAGTGATTGTATGAGTGAGTGAATGAATGTGAGAGTGGCTGGATGGGCAAGTGTGTGCCTGTGTCACTGACTGTATAGGTGAGTGAGCACATATGTTAGTATCTGTATGAGTAAGTGAGTGGGTATGTAAGTAACCACATGGGTGAGTGGGTGGCTATATGAGTGATTGTATGGGTGAGTGAGTAGGTGTGTGAGTAGCTATATGGGTGACTGATTCAGTTTGTGAGTGGCTGTATGGGTGTATGAGAGGGCGTGTTATTGTTTGTTAGTCTGTATGACTGGTTGTGTGAGTGGCTGTATTGATGACTGAGTGGCTGCATGGGTGGGTTAGTGGTTGTATGAGTGGCTGTATATGAGTGGATGTGTGAGTGACATTATGGATCAGTGAGTAGGTGGGTGTGAGTACCTGTGTGGGTCTGCGAATGGGTATGTGAGTGGTTGTGTGAGAGTGGATGTGTGAGTAATTCTATGGAGTGTATGAGTGGTTCTGTGGATGATGTCATCAGTGATGCCATCAGTGGTATCATTTGGGATGTCATGAGTAATGTAATCAGTGATGTAACTGACCATGTCATGAGTGATGTAATATGTGAGGTCATAAGCAGTGCATTGCGGGGTGTAAGTTATAGTTAGCTCAGGTAACTATCACTGCTGAATTTCTCTGGTTTTGTATGAGTGAAATGTGAGCCTAACTATAACGTCCCTGTAACCTATGGTTTTTTCAGGGAATTTCTAAATTTTTTAAAATTCTATTTCCGAACTATAACGTCATTGTAACCTTTGGTTTTTCCAGTGAATTTCTACATTTTTTTAAATTCTATTTCCTAACATAACATCCCTTTTACTTCAGTTTTTCCAGAAAATTAATAAGTTTTTTTTTAAATTCTATTTTCGAACTGTAATGTCCCTGTAACATTTCATTTTTTTCGGTGAATTTCTACAGTTTTGTAAATGATGTGTTACATTGTTCAGAGGACCTACCGTTCAAGCACACTTGGGTAGCTAACTTCCTGCATTGTTCCAAGTTGCCAGTAAAAAAAGAATGAATACTTAGTTTCAAAATGTGGCAAGAAGAAATGAGAAAGTAATAATCTGTGGACTGTTATTTGTATTAATATGGTCAGGTCATTTATTCTAAACGATTTCAGAGGTCGGTATGCTCCTTAGTGTTTTTAATGCTTAATTGGTGTTGCACAGAGGAAAATAATAATGTATTTTTTGTGCTAAAAGTCCCAGAGTGTTCCAGTGTCTGTACGAGTGGGTGAATGTGTTAGTGAGTGTATTAGTGTGTGAATGAGTGTGCCCATGTAAGTATCCGTGAGTCTGAGAGTGTTACACTGTTTATATGAGTGCATGTGTGAGTGTGTTTGTGAGTGCATCAGTGTCTTCATGTCTGTGTCAGTGTATATATCAGTGAGTCCTAGAGTGTGTGAGTGTCTGTCTAAGTGAGTGGATGAGTATGTCAGTGAGTGCATCAGTGTGTGCATGGGTGTGTCAGTGTATGTATCAGTTACTGCTAAGGTATATCATGGTATTTATAAGTAAGTGTGTTAATGTGTTTATGAATGGATTTGGTGTGTCTATGGGTGTGTTAGCATACGTATGAGTGAGTCCCACACTTTGATAGTGTTTGTATGAGTGAGTAGGTGAATGTGTTATTGAATACACCAATGTGCTTATGACTGTCTCAGTGTTTGCATCAGTGCTTGTTTGGGTGTGTGAGTGTATGCATTAGTATGTGCAAGGGTGTTTCAGTGTATGAATCATTATGTGCATAGATGTGCCAGTGTATGCATCAGTGTGCACCTGGGTGTGTCAGTGTATGGATCAGTATGTGCATGGGTATGTTAGTGTGTGAATCAGTCTATGCCTGATGGTGTCAGTGTATGGATTAGTATGTGCATAGGTGTGTCAGTGTATGCATCAGTCTGTGCCCAGAAGTTTCAGTGCATGCATCAGTCTCTGTCCGGAAGTGTCAGTGTATGCATCAGTATGTTCATGGGTGTATCAGTGTCTGCACTGGTATATCTCTAGCGGTGTCATTGTCTGCATTATTGTATTCCTGGGTGTGTCATTTTCCCTATTGCCATGTCCCTAGCAACTGTGTGACTGTATGTACTATTGTATGCCTGGGTCTGTCAGTGTATGCATTGCGTTGTCCCTGTGTGTGTCAGTGTTTACATGAGTATATTCCTAGGTGTGTTACTGTATACATCAGTGTCTGCCTGGGTGCGTTTTTAGATGCATTAGTGTTTGGGTGGGTTTCTCAGTGTTTGCTTTGTTGTATGACTTAGCATGCCAGTGACTGCATTGGTATATGTCTGAGTTGTCAGTGTGTACACAGGAATGTCCCTGTGTGTATTAGTCTATACATCGATGTATGCCTGCATGTCTTAGTGTATGCATTAGTGCTATTGCAGTCATTAGTGTTTGGCAGGGTGTGTTACTGTCTGCATTAATATATGGCTGGGAGTATCAGTGTCTGCATTATTCCTGGGTGTGTTAGTGTATGTGTTAGTGCGTGTCTGGGTGTGTTATTTCATGCACTAATGTTTGGCTGGGTGTGTCAGGATGATCTGCTTTGGTGTATGTTTGGGTGTGTCTGTGTCTACACTACTGTATGCCTGTGTGTGTTTGCATATGCATTAGTGTGCCGCTTAGTGCCTATTGCTGATTTAGTATAATTAATTATGTGTACAAAGTATATGTATGGATGTGTATGGATTCTGAAAAAATTTAATTAGTTACCTACATTACTTCAAGAAAAGAGGTCCTTTCATCTATAGCAAAGAAAGATAAGATAAATAGAAGTCAAAGTTTTATATTATACATGTCCATATTAAACAATGATAATCTGTAATAAAAAAAACTAGTGTTAATAATAAAACAGATGAAATCTATATTATTCCCTAGCAATTAAACATATTATTGAGTGTTCTTGTATTTTCTTTCATCACTGTTCTCAGCGTCCATACTTTTACACTATAAATCAAGTGTGCATAGATACTCATCACTGAACAGTGGGGGGGGGGAGGGGGAACAGTCATATGGACTATAAAAAAATCCCATAAGTACATAGCATGTAATTTCAAATTACATTACTATGTATCACACTCACTACAAATATTTAACTCACTGTTTTACCTATATTTGTAAAATAAAATGTTGTATATTGTAGTTTTATAATACAGTTATTGTGTATTAATAATAGTGATATATGAAAAGGCATATAAAGTCATCACTCTTCGTAGGCCACATGATGTCATAAAGTCTAGTAATCCATTAGTGCTATTTCTGCTATTTTCTTCCAAGAGTAACTACATTAAAATATTTGAAATCCATTATAAAGACATTATTCTCATTAGGCCGAACGATATCTTAACTTGTTGCACTAGAAGTTCCAGAACAGTTGCATTCAAATTTTTTATTAGTAATTCTCCTGAGAACTTTGATTCAAGAAACTGTAAATAAGAACTTGGTAGTTTATATGGTAATCTCTGCTTGAATGTAAGGCTGCTATCCATACACTTTGGTGCCGATCACGATCCGGCAAAAACCGGGTACGAACCGTCGGACGGAGCATAATCTCCGTCCGACGCGTACCCGGTTGTCAATTTTTACAAACAAGGAATTACGATTCTCACGGGTACACCAGTACCGTACGAATCGTAAAAAAGCCCGACCGACCAAAAAAAACCTACCAATGCGATCCGGAAAAGCGCCGACCTGACGTCGGGACGCTCGCAGCCAGCCATTCACGACCCAGGAATCACGATTCGCACCGACGTCACCCCGCACGGCGAATATTTTGCGGCAGCCAAAAACTGCCGGGAAATCAGGACGACGCGAACAAGGACCACCAGTACGCGACGGACAGACGACGACGCGAACAAGGAGGACCAGTACGCGACGGACACACAGGACCACGCGACCAAGGAGGACCCGTACGCGACAGGACGACGCGATCAAGGAGGACCCGTACGCGACAGGACGACGCGATCAAGGAGTACCAGTAAGCGACGGACAGACATGGACCCGAACCTACGAGTCATCCCTGCCCTCATAGCAGTCCACCTCCTCTACAGGTTACGACGCAGACGCCGCAGAAGGTCAGAATAACTAAGGGAGGGGGGAAAGTGGGGTGGGGTGGGGGTGGCAGGACCAGGGCAGGCCACAAAACAACCACATAAGTCACACACCACACATGGCCTGGACATACCTGACTCCCATGCCCTGGTCACCACGAGGGGGTGGGGGCGTGTCCTGATAAGCCAGCGACCGCCACAACGGAAGTCCGTCACCACGCGAACCGGCAACACAACCAGACAGGTACGTCCCGTACCCACGCCTGAAGAGCGTGGGTACGAGTCGGACCACGCCCACACACGTCACCCCAACAATGGCGGGACGGATCGCACCCACGTGGCAAAGGCCTGGGTATGGGCCGCACAAGCATCACATAGCGTGGGGACGTATATGTACGGACCCTACCCCCACCCCGTATGCAAGGAGCGCACCCCCCACCCCAACAGTGAAAGTACGACCCGTACCCTCACCCGCGTATGCATGGAGCGTACCCCCCACCCCAACAGTGTAAGTACGACCCGTACCCTCACCCGCGTATGCAAGGAGCGTACCCCCCAGCCCAACAGTGTAAGTATGACCCGTACCCTCACCCGCGTATGCAAGGAGCGTACCCCCCAGCCCAACAGTGTAAGTACGACCCGTACCCCCACCCGCGTATGCATGGAGCGTACCCCCCATGCCAACAGTGTAAGTACGACTCGAACCCTCACCCGCGTATGCATGGAGCGTACCCTCCATGCCAACAGTGTAAGTACGACTCGAACCCTCACCCGCGGATGTACGGACCGTACCCCCACCCCCACCAGTGTAAGTACGACTCCTACCCCCACCCGCGGACTCACGGACCGTACCCCCACCCCAACAGTGTAAGTACGACCCGTACCCCCACCCGCGTATGCATGGAGCGTACCCTCCAGCCCAACAGTGTAAGTACGACCCGTACCCTCACCCGCGTATGCAAGGAGCGCACCCCCCACCCCAACAGTGAAAGTACGACCCGTACCCTCACCCGCGTATGCAAGGAGCGTACCCCCCACCCCAACAGTGTAAGTACGACCCGTACCCCCACCCGCGTATGCATGGAGCGTACCCCCCATGCCAACAGTGTAAGTACGACTCGAACCCTCACCCGCGTATGCATGGAGCGTACCCTCCATGCCAACAGTGTAAGTACGACTCGAACCCTCACCCGCGGACGTACGGACCGTACCCCCACCCTCACCAGTGTAAGTACGACTCCTACCCCCACCCGCGGACTCATGGACCGTACCCCCACCCCAACAGTGTAAGTACGACCCGTACCCCCACCCGCGTATGCTTGGAGCGTACCCCCCAGCCCAACAGTGTAAGTACGACCCGTACCCTCACCCGCGTATGCAAGGAGCGTACCCCCCACCCCAACAGTGTAAGTACGACCCGTACCCCCACCCGCGTATGCATGGAGCGTACCCCCCAGCCCAACAGTGTAAGTACGACCCGTACCCTCACCCGCGTATGCAAGGAGCGTACCCCCCAGCCCAACAGTGTAAGTACGACCCGTACCCCCACCCGCGTATGCATGGAGCGTACCCCCCAGCCCAACAGTGTAAGTACGACCCGTACCCCCACCCGCGTATGCATGGAGCGTACCCCCCATGCCAACAGTGTAAGTACGACTCGAACCCTCACCCGCGTATGCATGGAGCGTACCCTCCATGCCAACAGTGTAAGTACGACTCGAACCCTCACCCGCGGACGTACGGACCGTACCCCCACCCCCACCAGTGTAAGTACGACTCCTACCCCCACCCGCGGACTCACGGACCGTACCCCCACCCCAACAGTGTAAGTACGACCCGTACCCCCACCCGCGTATGCAAGGAGCGAACCCCCCAGCCCAACAGTGTAAGTACGACCCGTACCCTCACCCGCGTATGCAAGGAGCGTACCCCACACCCCAACAGTGTAAGTACGACCCGTACCCTCACCCGCGTATACATGGAGCGTACCCCCACCACACCAGTGTAAGTAGACTCATACCCTCACCTCGAATGCATTGAGCGTACCCCCACCGTGTATGTTCCAAGCGTACATATCCTGAAATCGGAGGTGTGTGTGCAGAGTCCACCCAGCAGTGCCCTGAGACAGGAGGGGTGGGTGTGGAGTCCTCCCAGCAGTGCCCTGAGACAGGAGGGGTGTGTGCAGAGTCCTCCCAGCAGTGCCCTGAGACAGGAGGGGTGGGTGCCTATCACTAACAGCAGTGCCCTGAGCCAGGAGGGGTGTGTGCAGAGTCCTCCCAGCAGTGCCCTGAGACAGGAGGGGTGGGTGCCTATCACTCCCAGCAGTGCCCTGAGACAGGAGGGGTGGGTGTGGAGTCCTCCCAGCAGTGCCCTGAGACAGGAGGGGTGGGTGCCTATCACTCCCAGCAGTGCCCTGAGACAGGAGGGGTGTAACACATGTGTGTGAGGCCAGAATTATCCACATGCATACTGGCTACAAGCGAACATGTCCCCATGAACTCATGTCAACAGACTCCACACACAAGTACAGTGATCACCAAGGATGCCACGATTGTTGCAGGTGGAGACATGGCCCTGCATGCATGGCCAAAGTAGAAGGGCTCCGTCACACACACAGCTCATGTAGACACAGCTCTGCGCTAAACATTGGGAACACCCTGCAGGGAAGAAAGCTGGGTACACAGAGGAAGGAATACACCCTGGGACAAGTGCACCATGCAGTAACTGCTTACATGAACAAAGAAAGTTAGCCAACACCTTGTGATGGCACACAGATCCCAGGGTCCCACCAATGAGCAGTACACTACTACATATCCCACACACCCAAACCCTTACACACCACCCAAAACCATGTAGCAGCCCCACCAACACCAATACCAGCATAGCAGTAGTGTGATAATGAAAACAAAATTAAGCTTTATTCAGCATGAGCACAATGTCCGTGGATCGCAGGCAGTTCAATCTTCACAAAGCCCATAGGGCAGTCAATGATTCTCAGCTGGATGGGGGACACAGTGGGATGCGTGTCCCCTACCTTGCCTGCACAGTCAAATGGCATCGTCTTCCACACTGGTGAGGGCATCAGGGGGGGGGAAGCAACAGGCACCGCAGGGACATCAGGGCAAAGGGGCGGCGTTGTGGGTGCAGGGATGGAGGACTCCACCACAGGGGGTGGGTCAGTGCCAAAGGCGGAGGCCAGGATGGCACTACATACCTTTGCAAGGTCCTCCAGGGAGTCCCCTGCACCCGAAGGGACCTCAGGCCCCAAGGAGGGGGGGGGGGTCAGAGGGATGGGTCGCAGCGCCACCGGGGGAGGGTGGAGACAGGGGGGGAGACTCAACCACCCTGACCGGGGACCTCCTTGACCGCTTGCGTGGTGGTGTAACTGTGGGGCTCAGGGACAGAGCGGCCATGAAGGAGTCCTTGGGGGAGATGTGGCCAGGAGAGCTGAGGGGAGGGGATTTGGAGGGAGTGGACTGGGTGGAATGCGGACTCCCACTATGGCTGCGTGTCACACGTTTGCCCCCCGACCCAGTGGGTGTGCCTACCTCACCCTGTGTGTGCGTGTCAGGAGTAGTGCGGTGGACCTTCCCTGCTGGTGTGGTGCCCGTGTCCGTTGATGTGGGTGCATGCCGACGTCTGGGTGTACGTGGGACAGGCATGGGAGTGGGAAGTGTGGATGGGGCAGGGGTAGGTGGGGGGAGGTCGCGCTGCAGGAGACCCACTGCTGCAGTCAGTGTGGAGTCTATGGACCTCAGCAAGTTGCGTTGGTCAGCCTGCGATGAATGAATGCCCTCCAAGAAAGCCTCGATGTTGGTGAGGGTTTTGCCGTGGGCATGGAGGACATTAAGGATCGCAGCCTGACCAACCTGCAGTTGCTGCTGGATGTCCACAGACTCTGCATTGGCGGCAGCAGTGGAGACAGGGGCAGGGGGTGCGGTGCCTGGCAGGAAGGAGACATGCTGTGACCGGGCACGCTGGGAAGGGACACGAGCAAGTGGGAGGCGGCTGGTGGGAACTGAGGGGGCGGTGCGAGGTGTTGTTCCGCTGTCAGCTGCTGGTGCAGCCACCGCCCACTCGGAGACATCCTCCTCGGACCTGTCAGCTTCGTATTCTGACGTGCCAGTCGACAGGTCCTCGGCCGCACTATCCTCCACCTCTGTCCCACTCGATGTGCCAGCCCCGATGTCACGGCTGGCACTGGTGCTCGGTCCCTCCGCCTTGCCTGTGTCCATGTCTCCCTCTGTGTCCCCCGACGATGCTGTGGGCAGGGTGGAGAGACAGAAATTAATCAGACAGCTGTACACATCAGTCACATGAGTCCAATCGACATAGGTAACACTGCATAGCCTGAAAAGGAAGATCCCTAACATCTACTAAACAAGGTACCGATGTAGGGCATGAAACACACAGTTGGTTGGGCCACCATGCCACTGAAATACCATGGAGAGCATGAGACAATAGCTAAACACAGGAAACGGAGTCTGACATAGCACCCAGGCCCTGGGGACAATCCAGCACTGCATCTGCACCACACAGCGTTGGCGAAAATACCGATGACCAGGGACCATATCCATGAACTTGAGACACATGCTGCATAGGTAATGCTGAAAACATGCCCAACATGACTCGGTCACTGCACATTGCGTGTGTGTCCAGAAACATCACACACTGCCCAGACCCAGCAAGTAGAAATCAGGATTTGACACATAGGCATTGCCCGCCCCAACAAGACCCTACACGAGGCAAATGGTTGAGACACAGGTGGCACCAACATCTCATAGTCTGGGTGATACACACAGGGGCAGGCAAAAAGCAAGATTGGACGCCAAACAGCCAAGGTGCGCCTGTACAAATAATGAGGTACCAGTGCCCATCCTCAGATGAGTATAACAAGACACACAGGCACTGGCAACTGTGAGTATGAAGAAGGACAATCAGGTCAGGCTGCACAGTGGACACCTGTACAAAATAGCACGTCTATATACATGGTGACAGGGGACAATGGCACAGAGCACAACCTACGCTGTAGACACTGAGATTGTCCACGTTTATGATGACACATACACCACTGAGGAAAAGGTGCCCCAGGGGACAGTAGTGGGCACGCAACTACATGCTACTGAATGGTAATGACTGCAACACACGTCACCATCCCTGCACTATGTGTATCGCACACTCATGCACATCATGTCACAGGCCACTACATAGGACATGCGCGCTGTAAGGCATGACACATGAGAGACCAACTCCCATGTCTGGAGTCAGCATCAGTGCCAACTGACATGGAACCCACATGCAGTGAACTTGACAGTGCACAGGCAAGGTCCCACAACCTGTTACACACCACCCCCACACATGATGCTACAGTCATTGTTCTCGTGGACAAAGCGCCAGCCTACATTACCTTGTGAAGGAGTGACTACACACAGACCAGGGAACACATTGCAAGGAGGGGAAGGGTGGCAGGGGCGCAGCGCTATACTGGGGCAAACAGGATCTGCACAGCACCTTTAAACCCTGCCAGTGAATTCATGCTACTGTGCCCTTACAAATGCCGGTGACACACAACAAACACACATGTACCTACCCCCTTCCGGCTGCTGCATCGCCTGTAAGTGCCTCTCCAGGTCTGGAAAGACCACCGGCAGCACACGCCTGTGGAGGTGGCTCAGACGGCGGCGGCCGCGGTTCTTGTGGCTCTCAGGTGAGTCCCCCAGCAGGAGCCGTGCAATCCTCCGCGTCCAGCACCGGATATCCTGCCAGCGTTTCCTCACCTGGGGCAGGCTCCGCCTCCGACCATCCACACCCCTCACGGCACTGACGGCGGTCAGCCAGATCTGCTCCTTGGCAGTGGCGCCTACCTGTGAGGAGGAACAAGTGACACCACATCAATACACCAGCCACATGTCACAGAGAGACATATGTGTACAAATTAGCTGGTTACAACAAGGCATGTCATGCAGCCAACGCATTGCACCTTTGTCATAGGGACATCATCCCCTGGTGAGGGAAAAAGCAGTACGTGCCACAGTGGGTACACAGGTGGAATGATGGCAATGTCACAATCAATGATCAAGGCTCACACTGTGCATCACACCCACCCCTCCTGTCTCAGGGCACTGCTGTGAGTGATAGGCCCCCACCCCTCCTGTCTCAGGGCACTGCTGTGAGTGATAGGCCCCCACCCCTCCTGTCTCAGGGCACTGCTGGGAGGACTCTGCACACACCCCTCCTGTCTCAGGGCACTGCTGTGAGTGCTAGGCCCCCACCCCTCCTGTCTCAGGGCACTGCTGTGAGTGCTAGGCCCCCACCCCTCCTGTCTCAGGGCACTGCTGTGAGTGATAGGCCCCCACCCCTCCTGTCTCAGGGCACTGCTGTGAGTGCTAGGCCCCCACCCCTCCTGTCTCAGGGCACTGCTGGGAGACATCAGGCACCCCCCCCCCCTGGGACCCCCCCGACAGTACATGGCATGTGTGTTACACCTGGACACAATGGCAGAAGTCACAGTCACAACATAGGGACAGTCTGTGGCAGTGGCCTATGCACTCACCTGATACCCTGGTCGCCCATACAGCATGGAGTACTGTGGGAGGATCACATCCAGCAGAGCCATGTTCTCCTCCAGGGTGAATGGCTGTGTCCTCTCCACAGCCCTTGACATGGTTCCAGGGAATCAGTAGCAGCAGCTGGGTCGACGAATGCAAAGATGTGCAGGCAAGTACTCCCTCATGGGACCTGGCTGCCTTATATGTGCCCTTCTGCCCAGTCTCATGCACAGGAGTACAGAGTGATTGGTCACTCACATTTGCATCCTATGTTTCCACCAATCCCTTCAAACCTAGCAGTCTGTGGGTTCTCTATCGGTTTCATTCTCCTGCATGATGTCAGCCCCACAAACACATTGCAACAAAGTAGAATAATTCCAACTGACTTCTGCTGTGCACCTTCCAGAACAATTTCGAAATTTGAACTTGGTCTCCATGACAACCAGCATGCATGTAGGCCTTAATACTTGTCCCCTATGTAATTTGGAGCATCACACACAGGTACGGTGCGTTTCGGGGCCCTAGGGCACCCCAAATGCATGGCAACGGCCCGTACATGCATGCCTACGTTCACTATCACTATGGGTCTGCACGCGTATGCGTACAAGTAGTGGTACGGGCCGTACACTCGCATGTACGCTCACTATCACTACGAGTACGCATACGCGTGCAGACCCATAGTGATAGTGAGCGTAGATGCGTGTGTACGGTCCGTACCACTACATGTAGGATACTCTCCTAAATGAGGAGCATAAAGGCTTCTCAAACATTTATTCTCTATCACACAACTTGAATCAGCATTTACTTTACTGTCATCAAACTCTGGGGCATATTATCAAGACAGGCGATAAAATTATCGCTGTTTTAGCGGCAGAAAACTGCCGCTAAAACGGCAATAATGGGCTTGATAATATGCTCTATGGAATTCCAATTGAAGCTCAGGTTAGATGTCCTTCACACCTAACATGGACTTCAATTGGAATTCCATAGAGCATATTATCAAGCCCATTATCTCCGTTTTAGCGGCAGTTTTCTGCCGCTAAAACGGCGATAATTTTATCGCCTGTCTTGATAATATGCCCCCTATTAGATCCAAACCAGACAAAGTTCTCACCTGTGACAATGCTACATATGACATAGCTTCCTTGAATATGGTTGTACCAATGTTGAAAAATGCTGCATCTTACACTTAAGCCTTGAGACTTATGTATTGTTACAACATGCTAGAGATACTGGAAACATTTTTCTGTGAACATATAAATCTTTCACAAGTAATAAACAATCAACAGACCTTGATATCTGCTTTAGTTTTACACCTTCAACTTGATCAAACTTACCAGCTAGGTATTCAACCTCATTTCATACAAAATGAAATCAATTATTTTACCCATAGCTCCATTAACTAATCCTTCCTCAACATCTAAATTACACTGCAACATTATCCTGCAGTTCTTATAAACAAATAAACACTGTTCTTATCCTGCAGTTTTGGAAACAGACATTTCCAAATAATTCAGTTTTGATTGTAGTTTTTCAGTCAACACTATTGTCACTCCTTGGTGTTCCATTTTGTCAGATCCAATATTTGGACTTTCTCTAGTTGTAGCAATTTTTCAGTGAAAGAGGTCAATTGTTGAAGAGTAGGCAATAAACAGACAATTTTTTGGTGTTAAATAAATTCAAACATTAGCTCTGCTGCAGAACTGTTAGAAGGAAGTAAGGGCCTGATTATGAGTCTGGCAGTCACAAGACCACCAGACTTGTGGTGGCAGTCCACCATCCCCCGTAATATAACTGTCAAAGTCATATTGGCGGTGGACCTTTGGCTGGCGGTGGTGCAGCTGCGCCACAACGCAATATGCTGAGTGGGGACTGGTGCAGTCTCGCTCAGCATATCACAAGTTCATCCACTGCAAGCATTTCATTGTGGGAGCCCTGCCATGAAATGGCTGGCGGTGGAGGAACAAAGGGGGTCCTACAAGGCCCCCATGGCCCCTCTGCAATGGAGATACATTCAGAGGGGCACACCATGTTCCCCACTGACTGTATTGCCACAAAGTTCAAGCAGGACATGGATGTCCACATTCATGCTGTGCTGGAATGTTTTTGCCATTCCCATTCAGGTGTCTGTTTTCTAGGCACCATCATGGGAAAGGAAAAGGACCGCTGGCCGTATTCCGAATATAACTTGTGTAATACAAGTTTAACTGATAATACGGCCAGCGGTCCTTGCGTGGGTTTGGTGCAGCTGTGCCAGCAGTGAGCCAGCGCAACTGCGCAAAACTTGTAATCAGGCCCTATGTTCTTTAAGAAGTTGGGTTGGCAAAAGTTTTCCTTCTTTTGACAGTATTCCTACTCTAATATCCTTCAGATTATTTACAGATGCTTGATGCATGTTTCTAATTAATTATTTGCGCTTGAAATTCAACCAAATGTTTACATTTCCAATACTTCCTGAAAGAATGTCGAGTATCTTCATGTAAAAGTGTCTTAAAACAGGCTGTCCTTTGACTGGGGTAAGTTGCAATAAATCACCAAAAATAATTTCATGCTTTCCTCCAAAAAGTTTGACAAATATGTTTTCTATGGTTTATTAAGTGACCTTTTGCATGCCGAACCAAACAACCATCACAACCAACCACGGCATATTTGCCTTCATCAATGTTTTCCTTCACTTTGTTTCTGTACCTAGAGTGTTGCAGAATTCCATAAAGACACATATTTCTGAGGTGTGCACTTCTTCTTGGATCGTAGGTATCCAACATATTGTTTTTGTATTCTCTGGATCAAACTCTGCTAGGTACTGAATTTTCAGGGAAAGAGTTAAAGACTGCTTTGCATATTGGCAAGGCCTAGAGTAACCTTCCCCTAGACTTTGAGTATAAGCTAGGAGAACTCAATCTCCACAGCACTCAAACAAACCTATCTCCCTCTGTGAAAGCATTTTCAAAGAGAAACTGCACAATTTCTTACATAGAGATTTTTCTGCAGAAATCTCCTCCCATATTTTCTTCATCTCTGTTTTCTCTGAAGATGTAAGTCCATATTTGCATTCCATAATTTTAGAATAACAGGATTGTAATCATTATTATATTTGGATGCCTCTGATCTTCTCAGATTATATGTATTTTTGTGTGATTTTCTTGTGAGAGTATGTCTCACTGCATATAAAAAGCTATTCAATCTTCCTTTGGAGACAATAGGCCTTGGAAATCCAAAACAACACCTTGTCTAAAGCGTATCTTGACATCTGTATCTTTGGCAGCGATATTTCCCATATCTATGTGTTTGGAACCTTAGAGCTTGTTGTCTTAGAGTTTTGTTATTACTCTCATCTGGGATGGTGCATGTAACATACTGTTCTATTAAAGACAATACACAGCATTTCTTTTATCCAGAGGAGCAGTGTATATGAGGAGCACCTCTGGCCTGATATTCTTTTCATCCAAAACAATTTGCAACTTCTCCAAGAGGACAAATTGTTTTATTGCATAAGAAGGTCAGCATTGCTTGAAACTTGCGATTAAAATACCTACGTACATTAGCAGGATCCAAAGAGCAAAGTTCTCCTGCTCTTTTCAATTAATATCCTTAATGTTAGAGTCTGTTTCTCTTAGAAATTGTAGTAAATCATCTCATGCATACTCCGCGCAACTAAGTGTCACAAGACAAACTGTGCACTTAAATTTCAGAGCATACATTTAAGTTCTCCATGACAATGATACCAGTATTCATCCATTCCATGAACACGTGTGATCAAATTGATTAAGTTATACTCCTGATTTTCATCCTAACCTAGTATTTTATCAACAAACGCCCTTGCAGAAACATTTTGCAGATGAACTCTTCTCTTTAAAATATGGTTCACAGCATAAAACATTACTGACAAGTCACTCTCAAATAACAAATGGAATATATAGGGAATACACTGCCAAAACCTAGGGTCTTCTGAATTTAGTCTTCTTGACCTGTATTCAACTGCTGGTATTTGTAAAAGTCTACTCAACAAGTTCAAGCCCATACAAAATTAATTTAAACAAAGAAAATCAACAGTCTTATCTTCTGCTGTATTCCAATCACGGTGATGTGGATTCACGAAGAAAAGGGAAGGGAACCAAGATCCTCCTTAACATCCTGGATAAGGCCCATTCCTTTCATCCTACAATAAAAAAGACAAATAGTGCTGTTAAAATTCAAATATTTTTCTGAACATCCGTCTGTTCCCACTAATGTTTCAAGAAATGAGGAAAATGTCTCCAGTTTAACAATTGCAGAACTTGGTGATATACACTTATCGGCTACTCTGGATGAGAATGATTTGGATGTCAATATTGTAAAGAAGGCTGGTTTGTTAAACATAAGTGAGGATACAATGTTAGACAGTGGCTTAAGAAACAAATCTGGATTTGTGCCCCTCAGGACACACATATAGATGAATTCTTTAATAAGGTCACACAACATCTATTTCAACTAGAAGACAAACATGGAAAAGAACTCATACTGTAAACACTGCTACAATCTTTCTTAGGAGGGAAAGGCCCTTTTAAAAACACTACAAGAGCATCCCCAGTTGGTCATACGTGAGGTGGACAAAGGGGGTAATATAGTCCTGATGGACCTTAAAGATTACCTGGGGGAGATTGAGAGACAGTTAAAAGACAATAATCGCTATGAACAACTAAAAGAGCAACACATTCCCGGTATTGAGAGAATTATTAATGCTAGGCTACAGGATTGTCATGAATCAGTCCTAATATCTGATCATGAATTTCAAAACTTACAGACTCACAATGCCAGGAACCCCTGTATATATATATATACTTCCAAAAATTCATAAGGGGAATGATGGCCCTACGGAACTTTTGTCTGAATACGTTGATGGATTTTTGCAGCCCTTTGTCAAAAATGTACCCTCGTATCTTAAAGACAGCAGAGACGTGTTATGCAAACTTAAAGACTTTGAGTGGGACAGTAAGGATTTCATGTTCGTTACTATGGACGTGGAAAGCTTATACCTTGCATCTAGACAGAGCGTGGTCTGGAGGTTTTAAAACATTTTTTGTACAAAAAGAATGCTAAACATTTAGAGCACACAATGATGCTGCTGGAAATGGCCCGTATGATCCTAACAATGAATGTCTTTCTGCATGACAGGACCTGGTTCTTGCAGAACCAAGGTATGGCCATGGGATCCAGGTTTGCTCCGTCTAATGCAAACCTTTTTATGGGCATGTATGAGACTGAGCATGCCTGGGGACCTGGATCACAGAGGTGGAGCAATAGCATCATATTCTACGGAAGATATATAGATGACGTGATACTCATCTGGAATGGGGCTGAAGAAGAACTATTTGCCTATCACTGTTATCTTAATAGAAATAGGTTCAATGTAAAATTAACAATGAACCACTCAAGGGAAAACATTGAATTCTTGGATTTGAAACTGTATATATGTGACAACAACACAATCAAAAGGGATATTTTTAAAGAACGGACCTCATGCAATAGCGTGCTACAAGCTGAAAGTGCATATTGTGCATAGCGTTTTGCTTGGTTCTTGGGGAGCGTAAGCCACTGGGATCCTGCCTTACCTCGCTTTCCTGATCTTGTCAGCAGCACCCCTGGGCGCTATCGTAGGAGCCATCCTGCCGCCGCAATCCTTGTCACCAGTGCGGCCGCAGCAGCTTGGGAGGAACTACAAATCCCACGTGCCCTAGCGGCAGGAAGCCGCCACCCTCAGCACGGATTTCCCGCCTGGAGGAGTTTAAACTCACAGCTCGTTCGCGGCAGAGCGGGCGCTTTGCTTGGTTCTTGGGGAGCGTAAGCCACTGGGATCCTGCCTTACCTCGCTTTCCTGATCTTGTCAGCAGCACCCCTGGGCGCTATCGTAGGAGCCATCCTGCCGCCGCAATCCTTGTCACCAGTGCGGCCGCAGCAGCTTGGGAGGAACTACAAATCCCACGTGCCCTAGCGGCAGGAAGCCGCCACCCTCAGCACGGATTTCCCGCCTGGAGGAGTTTAAACTCATAGCTCGTTCCCCGCGTCGCGGGACCGCGCGCGGGCGGCGCCGGGAGAAGCCCGGGACAAGGGCGGGACCGTCTGAGGCCGTCCGAGGTTGGACTAGGTTGGGTTGGGCCAGGGACCCTGCCTGAAAATCTACTTTCACTATTCTTGTACATATGAGCAGCTTGGTCCAATTAGGGTAATTATAACTTCTATTTGAATCTTGTGCTTCAAGTGTATTGATTATCTCAGCCACCTTATTTACCTCACTCATGCCTGGAGAAAAACAAACCCCAGCTAATAATACTATAGATAATTATCTTATCCAAGTTGTGGCTAAAATTAACAGCGACAGGAGATCCTCACTGGGATTAGATTCATCCAACCAATTTCAAATGGCCGATAAAGAGTATGGGGATTCCTCGGCTTTACATAATAGTAGTACATCTTGTGTGGCTCATGACCCTCTTTACGATACAAACCCCATTTTGCCTAGTGGCGTAGTTGTTCTTACTGAAGCCAACAGTGATAGCGAAGGGGTGTCAGTGACATCCACTAACATTGAGTCCCCTTTTTCTACTGCCCCTGTTCCAGCTCCGAGGGTTACTAGGGGTAAAAGTAAGGTTATCCCAAAACGAGGGGGTCTAAGATCTGGCAGAAACAAAATTGCAACCCCTTCGAGGAAAATATCAGAGGACGAGGAGGAGGAGGTTGATCTGCTCAGTGAAGCTCACGTAACCCTTTCTAACGCTCAATTTACTAAACTATGGAGCATGATGGACACAAAAATTAAAGGTATAGTTAAACCCCTGGTTAGTAAAATTGATAAATTAACCGCTGAGGTTAATAGACTAGGTGGTTTACTAGAGAAAACTTTGGTGAAGACAGGAAATATTACTGAAGTTGCTGTATCTAGGGTAGAGCCAGTAATGAGTAAAACATCACTTGTTGAGAATAGTGGATCTGACTCTAATCCTGTACCACTGTCTAATGTACCTAGTGGTGCCCTTGTAGATATACCCCCTGTCTCTGCCACTAATAATTCTAACATGGGGAAAGGGTCTTTCGAGCTTGTAGTTGAAGCCTCTCCATTAGTTCTTGTCCTTGCAAATGTCCCCCCTTTGGCTTCTGGGGAGGACGAATCTGCCCCTTCTTTATTAAATAAATCTTTATCGTGGCTTACTAACAACATAGTAATATCGCCTTGGGGGAAGCAACAATTATCTGTAGAACTTGTTAATGCCAGAAGGGTTGAGTGGATTGGTAACAGCGTTAAGAGGTTCAGAGGGGATTGTGTTGTTCTTAACTTCACTGACCCCGAGGTTTTATCAAACATCTTGCCTAACATCTTGCCTCCACAGCGAAGGTCAACTTCAATTGTACCGTTGACCCTGGACTTTTTTTATCCTCGGAAAGGAAGAGGTCCGAATCCTAGTATTCTAAGAACTAAATGGAATGTTGTGACCAATAGGAGTAGTAATGATGCTGGATTTCGCGAATGGGGTCTATGTGTGGAAAATAGATTTTCTGCCCTGTCAAACCTGGATGCTTGTGATTGACAACCATTTCACCATTCATCTGAGTCACGCTCTATTGATGAGCTAGGTCAACGAGTAGGTACTCGTCCTGAGACTGTTAACATGGGGGCCATAGCTGGTTCAATTACAGAAAATGTAAAATACAATGGTTTAAACGATACTGTGATGAACGGGCTTGACTCTAGCCCCAAACCTGTAATGGCACATGATATTGGGAACTTATTATCCTGGAATGTGGCCGGGCTATGTTCCAAGCTGGATTGTGGTGATTGGTTTAGGTTTGTTAGCAAGTTTGACGTTTGTATTTTTCAGGAAACATGGGCTTGTGACCCCGTTTTTGCTTTGGGGTACCTAAATTTTCACGTACCAGCTTCCAAGGGCCCTAAAGGGCGTCCGATGGGGGGCCTTACTATATGCGTCAAACAATCTTTAAAGGCCGTTGTAAAAAATGTGGAGACTGATCAAAAAGATATTCAGCTCATTAGACTTACGAGTAATTTATCCTTATCCATCGATATTTATAATATTTATGCCAGAGGTGGAAATGTAGGAAAATCTGAGGTTCTTCTTACCCTGTATAATCTCCTTGAGACACATTCTAGCGGGAAAAACATAATAATTGCAGGGGATTTAAACCGTACGTTTGAACCTCTAGATACAGGCGAAGCCTTTTTAGGTGCAGAGGAAGACAAACAATGGGACATCCCCTTACTAGATACTATCCCAGTAACTCGTTGGACTGAGGATATTCTGGGTTTGAATGCAATGTGCCTTGAACAAGGGTTAAGAGCTTTGAATGGAAGGACAAAGTCAGATAGAGTACCAGCTATGACCTTTAACAATGGGAGAAGCAAAAGTCGTATCGACTATATTATTTGTAGCCTTTCCCTTTGGCCAACTGTTAGAGATATGGTTGTAACAGAAATGCTAGAGAGTGACCATAATCCGCTATGTGTTACTCATAAATGGTGGTCGTCTGAATCCAATGCTTCTATTCCTCTAGATGATTCCCTACCCCCGCTTATTGTACCAACAAATGATATGCGTAGGTTAAGATGGACAAGTGTTAGGACCGACCAGCAAGCTATAGAAAATATAGGAGTTGCGACCGATAAGGCCATTATGGCCCTAGACGATGAAGCAGGGATCACTTCAGGTCAAGTCAACACTATTGAAGTACATGAGTCTCTTTTCCAAGAAATTAAAAGCTACTTTCTGAAACCAGTGAATTCTAAGATGACACGTGTTCATAGAGCAGCTAAATGGTATAACCATGCTTGCAAGGTGGCACGAATTTCTTTGGGAGTTGCAATCAAGAGCAAAAACCTGGGGGCCATCCGCTCTGCCAGAAAGTTATACAAAATTTGTATTGCCAAGGCGAAAAAAGATTGGGACGAAGCCCATTGGGACAAGTTGAAGTGTGCTAGTGATCGAAAAGATTCTAGATTATTTTGGCATATTGTCAAATGGGGGCAAGAAAGGCCTGAAGAGGCTTGTAATAACAACGTCCCACAGGACGCCTGGATAAATTTTTTTAGTGATCAGTATGCTATCAGGGATCAGATTGTAAATAACACCTGCCCTATCTATACAACTTCTGAGGACAATGTCTTCACGAAGGGTGAAATTCTGTTGGCCCTCAGAACCGTACATAGTGGACGTGCTCCTGGCATTGATGGAGTCCCAGCGGACGTTTTCTTAAATGACACTGGGAGGTGGTGTAAATATATTCACTTGTTAATAAACCACATAGCTAGGGGTGCAGCTATCCCGGTATAATGGCGGGGTGCTGTTATTATCCCTGTGTACAAAAAGGGTGATCGTTCCCAGCCTTGTAACTACCGCCCAATTAGCCTAATCGATACAGTGCAAAAAATCGTTGGGCAAGTGATTGTTAATCGATTGCTCGATTGGGCGGAAGAATTTAATATTCTATCTCCCTTTCAGGCTGGGTTTCGCAGGGCCACTAGTACTGTGGACCAAGTTTTTCGGTTCCAGCTGATCCAGTGGAGGACTGTGGTGCTAGGTGGGGGCAGTCTTTATGCGGCTTTTGTCGATTTGCGGGCTGCCTTCGACCTGGTACCAAGGGCGAAACTGTGGGAAGTACTTGTGGCCCTAGGGGTCCCAGGAGTCTTGTTGACTCTGATCATGAGATTACATGAAGGCACCTATGCTAAAATCCAATGGGGTGGATACGGTAAAGACACAGCCGAATTTCCTGTTGAGCGTGGGGTTCGGCAAGGGTGCTCAATGGCACCAACTTTGTTCACCCTTTTTATTAATGGCATTGTCCCCCGCATTCAATCACAGGCAGTGGATGCTCCCTCTCTTGCAGGTGTAAAAGTTCCGATTTTAATGTTCGCCGATGACACGTTAATTTTATCTAAAACTCCAAGTGGACTGCAAAAAGCATTGGACATTTTCGATAAGTTTTGTGGGGATCACGGACTGGAGGTGAATGCGTCTAAAACAAAACTCATGGTTTTTAATCCGTATCGAAATTTTAAACCTAACATTACCATGAGTGGACGCACTCTTGAGGTTGTATCATCATTTACATACCTGGGGATCCTCATTTCTAATGATAATAGGTGGAACCAGCATTTAAATATTGCAATTCTAAGGCATAAGCAATTAGCTGGAACCATCATAAAGGAGCATAGGAAATCATTGACAAAACCGATCAAACCACCCCTGATTATATATGAGGCAAAAGCAATTGGGTCAGCATTATATGGGGCTGAGTTATGGGGGCATGAAAATCTACAGGAGTTACAAATCTCAGAGAACAAATTTTTTAGGAAACTAACGGGTACTCCACAGAGTAGTCCGTTATTGCCTCTGAGATACGAGCTCAGCAGGAAAGAAATCTCGGAAATGGGCAAACTACGTCCAATTTTATATTGGCGTAGATTATGGACCACACCTGAGCTCACTCACTATGCGGCCGGGTTCACTGACGTTATTAAAGCAGATTGCTTTAATAGAATTAGATGGTTCAAATTATTAAAACTTGCACTATCTGAATTAGGCCTAAATGCACTATGGTCCGACCCAGCTGGGGCATCATTTCCTAATAAGACAACCCTAAAAAATATTTTTGGGGAAAATGTTGCTAATAAGAGTTTGCTCAGTATCAACTATGGGTCCATGACTGCTAGTTTTCTTGAGGTTAAACTGTACCCCATGTATGAACTGTATTGGGATTATATATCCAAACCTTTGGATAGGAAACTGCTTTTTCAACTAAGGGCGGGCTCTCTTCCTCTTCGTAACCTAACATCTAAGTGGAGGGTAGGAGGCCCTGCTATATTCCCAGCTTGTGGGGAAGGTAATGAAACACTTGGACATTTTTTGTTCTCCTGCAAACCATACTCTACTCCAAGGCGTGTTTGGTTGGCACCTATGTGTAGGAACCTGGGTACTAAAAGTAGTATGGTGGCTTTGCGCATAGTTAGATCGACTACTTTAACTTGGATTATAATTGCCACCGCTAAGTATCTGGGGTGGGCATGGATAATCAGGCAGAGATTGCTAGTTCGGTGACTACTCTCTGCCTAGACGCTCAGAGACTGCTAGAGTACTGTCTATTCTCTGTTTAGTGTATTTTATCGTGTCATCTGGAAAAAAATTTAAACAATTCTTTTTTAGTATAAAGATTTTACAAATTATACTCAATTGTATCATCAACATCATGAACTTTACACCTGTGAAATGAAATTCTAAATAGTTCTTTTTTTAGTATAAAGATTTTATAAACTGTACTTAATTGCATTAACAACATTAATGAATTTTACTCCTGTGATTATGTATATTTTTTTTTTCTGAAAATAATTTGTATTCTTTTTAGAAATGTGCGTATGTCAATATGACATCTCAGATTTAATTGTTTTTTATTATATGTTTGTATGTTTGCTTTTATGAGTAATACTCGAATAAAGCACTTTTGACTTGACTTGCATATCTACGCACAACCATCAATGCCATACCTTATGGCGAGATGGTCCATGAAAGATGGAACTTTAGTCTAGAGCACTCTTTTAATGCAAACCTTGAGAACATGAAAAAATACTTTCGAAGTAGAGGCTACACTGATAAATGTCTTTTGCAAGCAGCGACCAGAATAAGAAAAGTGGACAGGAAGAGTACCTTAGTGCCAAATGAAACACAAATCAATAAGAAAAGGGATCATGACACTGCGGCCTTTATAACACAATATAATGCTTTCAGCGATCATATGTATAATATCTTACGAAAGAATTGGCATTTGTTAACATCAGCCAAATTACCTGTGGTCACAATTCCGAACAAACCCAGAGTGGTCTACAAGATTGGTAAAACACTAAAAACATTCTATGTCTGAGTTATGTGAACAAGCAAAAAATGAGCATAACCTCATGTTTGCCCAATAAACCATTGGGCTTTCATGTGTATGGCACATGTAATATTTGTCAATATGGACTCAATAAGAAACTGGTGTTCAAATACAATACTGAAAGGGAATTCAAGATCAATACCCTCATTAATTGCAATACTCCATATACGGTAAATGTCATTGGCTGCTCCTGTAATAAAATATATGTAGGCAGCATCATCCGCAGCCTCAAAACAAGAATTCAGGAGCATGTGAGAGCCGTAAAGAGCAAGGATGACAGGTACCCAGTGGCTACACACAACACATGAGTCACACCCAGAAGAACCAATAATTTGGTTTCGTGCAATTGAGCATGTGAAGGCCCAGGAGCGGGGTGGTAACAGGGAAAGAGCATTATGGGCAGAAGCAGGTTGGATTTGCCGCCTTAGGACAATCTCTATGGGGCTGAACATTGAAAATGAATTATATAATTTTTTGTAAAATATATGTACTGAGGATGTTATATCTGGAAAAGAAACATGATAATTTGACTCTTAAACCTTCACTCTTGTGTGAGGGTGGCCTTGGAGACATCTAAATCCATATAGTAGAATTAAATACTATGTATTGGGGCACCTCGTTCACTCCTTACATTTATCAAAGATGTATAATTGAAATGTAACATTGAAGCGTTCCTTTGAAAAAATAGCCCTTTTATTTTCTTTAAAGATTCTTCAGGCTTAATTTTGTAATGCAAGTAGGCTATAAATTATGTAGGAACCCTCTGGTACCTTATTTCCTTGCATGACTCCAACAGGACTGTCTTTCTGTAGGAACTCTTGGGTACGTCATTCTGATCTCTCTGATTCTAAAAACACAACAAGGACTGACCATCCATAAGCTCCCCCACCAGAGAAAAGAATATTTGTGTATTCATTCATAATTTATAACTGGTGGCCATGTTTAAATATATATGAAGACAACGATGTTTGTCTTTTGTAACTTTAGGTAATACACAAATATTAAGTTTAAGATTAAGTAACCAGTTTATTATTGCTCACAAAAGACTATATTGACTAGGGGTGGGCGGAATTTGCGAAATTAACTTTCGCAAATTATCGCGAAAATGTTTAAAATTATCGCAAACAAGCGGAAATATCGCGAAGATGTGGAAGTTTTTTTCCGGCATGTTCGCGAGATTTTCTGCATGGTTGCGGGTCGCTAACTTACCCATGTGGTTGCTTGCGGGCGCGGCCATCTTGTTTTGAGTTGTCTCGCGGTGCATGATCGCGAGAAGAATGACATGATCGCGCGACGCATGACGTCACTGCGGGCGCGAACTGTCGCGAGACAGCGCAAATGGCTAAAAACAATACAACATCTCATGGAGAACGCGACCGGATCAAGAAAACTTGTCGGCGAACGCAGGGATTCAGGTAAGGCGATCGCGCGCGAGAATGTATTATTTTACAGCGCGAGCAAGAAACAAATTATCGCCAAGCTGCGGAAACCGGAATTTTTGACATTTTCGCGCTCTCCGCGGAACGCGAAAATGTCAAGTTATCGCAATTTCCGCGAACGGAACGAAATTTTCGCCCAGGCCTAATAATGACCCTTTAGTTCACATAAACATGATGGCTCAATTTATCACAAATATTTATGAAGCATACATGTAAGGACACTTTCATTCACTGCAGATTAACAATAAAAACAGCGTTTTGTAACCACTGTAAGATGGCGGCTGCAAATACATCGCACTTAGCGTGCGGATGTAACAATTAAATATAGGTGATATGGGAAGCATTATAGGTTTTTGACCCTTTGGTTCGTATAAACAGTATGGAATAATTTATCATAAATATTTATGGAGCATACATGTAAGGAGACTTTCTTTCACTACAGATTAGCATTAGAAAAAGAGTTATGTAACCAATGTAAGATGGCGGACGCAAGCACATCGCACTTAGCGTGCGGATGAAACAATCAAATGCAGGTGATATGGGAAGCATTATATGTTTTTTCATTGTATATCGACAATGACAAATGATTCAATATAAATTCTCCTTTATGAGAAAACCCCACATCCAAGCGTTACCAAGCAATTGGAAAACATGCTCAGATCATACTGATTTATAGGCATGGTGACCGGGAGTCTCTGAAGATTCTAATGACTTTAGCCATTAGAAACAATATGGATCAATATCTCTCAATACTTTCGCAGTATACACTCGAAATAAAACTTCCTTTAGTAATTGACTTAGTTTAGCAGTAGTTTTCAGCAACCATTTAAAGATGGCGGTCACAAGTACATTGCACTTAGCGTGCGCACGTACTAATTGAATGCAGATGATATTGAAGCGGGCTATTTAAACACCGCGACCGGGAGCTAAAATAAGACGATTTAACCACACGACGTGAGCAGTTCGAAGTCCCTTTTCCAAGTAAATCGAGGGAGAATGCGTTACTGTAATCGGGCCATTATGGACCACGTCCTTTCTAATTGATATTGCACTAAAACCCGTTAGGGGGTTATTAGTATTTGGACTGTTTTCAAGCTAGTTGGGGTGAGTGTGTCATTCTAACCGGGACCGTAACGGGAAACTTACTTTGGTAATGTGTTAGTAATTCGGAAGGAGGTCGCAAGTACTTGTTCTATTTAATCGTATTGTATTCTCATCACAAGGAGGTCGCAAGTACTTGTTCTATTTAATCGGATTGTATTCTCATCATAGGGTGATAATACTGTGTGACTCTAGTTAGTTATTTTCCCACTGACCCACGATATAGAGACCAGAGTTGGTTTTCCCACTGACCTGAAACATAGTGACAGGTTGTGTTTATGTTTTCATGGCAACACTCTGGGCTTGCCATGATGGCCAAACACTTCCTTTTGTTTACTCATTTTGATATCAACTTAGTCAGAGAGTCCATTAACTATGGATAAGTCATCTTTGAGCATGAAGGATCTTTTTTGAATTGCAGATCGCAATGGGGTAATACCCACTGACGTACTTGAACAGATGACTTTTATATAAGAGACTGGGAAACAACACTGAAATTATATGTTCTCCTTGTTGTGACGTATTTGATTATACAAGGTATGTGTTTATGGACAACTTACCCCATATAATGAGGCCTTATATTAGGCATTGGCCTACGATTAATGGTTATCCCTATGTCAGTCTTATTTTTGATCAGGCCTAACTGATATTCATCTACGAAAAGGGACTGCATATAGACAACCAATAGATGAAAGATGTTCACATACCATTGTTGAAAAAGATTCACCACATGGTTTTTGGTAAGATTTATTTTTATATTACAAAAGAAAGCAGACATCCTCACTATATAAAAACTGATACTGTTGTAGGAGTTTATATAAGTGTTAATACCCCATTCCATCAGAATTTTCTTATAAAATAATCATGAAAAAAACGACATTAGTTCTGCCATCTGGCCCCCAGAGTTAACATTTCCATGTTGTAAGTCTTTTGTGTTCAGCAGGTATCAATGTAACTATGACTATATTCAGATTATGAATTGGCGTGAATTGTCGGTTTCGGAAATCAAGTTCATAAAAGAGAAGTTTGAAGCGAAATTTCTGAAGATGTATTTTTGATATATATAAAAAGTTGTATATTTTTTAAACTTAAATCACATTTTTTGTTTATTTTGTGTGTTGTGAGCACTTTTTTAATTGTAAACAATATTGTAAATATAATATATATATTGTATACTTATTTGTAGCCCTGAAGAAGTCCTTTGGGACGAAACACGTTGGCTACGGTTGTTTTTTAAGAAGAATGTTGCATAAAGAATCATGGAACAAGACCTGCTGAATGAATCCAATTTTTGGCAAATAGCATTATGCATTATTCACTTTACTGATTGGAGTGCTGGATCACTTTGTTGTTGTAAAAACAAGCATATGTCAAGATACAGGTAATATGATTTAGGTTGATTATTAGAAACTTACTAATCTAGACTCTTACAAAACAATATTTTGTAGAGTTTGGATTCAGAAAATCTACTGAAAAAAGGAAATCCAATGCTAAAAGAAGAATCTAATGTGAAAATGGCAATAAAAATAAGTCAAAAAAAAATAAAAGAAGAATCTAATGACATACTACAATGAAAAGATACTCTATCCTTGTTCTCATGCAGATGAATCCCCAAATCTTCATCCAGGTCATGGCCCATGGGGCTCATTGTTTATAGGTCTAATATGTACCATGATTCGCGTTGTCTAACTTATAATGTTCTATTTCCTCCTCTTGGGTTTTGTTTGATCTGCTCCAGTATGTAGTATTTCAGGAGGGAGCTGTTGGAAAGATGGTATTCCTCAAAATGCCTGGCAACCCGATAATGTATATCCATGTTGTTTATTGATCTCATGTGCTCAAGCACTCTTTTTTAGCCACAAAGGTCATGCTCCCCACATATTTCAGGTTGCATGGGTACTTGCGAGCATAAAACCACAAAATTGGTACTACATGTGAATTTTTAAATGCTTTTTAAATTAATTTTGTATTGGCTTGAACTTGTTGAGTTGACTTCATACACCACAAGAGTAACCAAATTCATACACATGGGATGGGGGAACACAAGGTATTGATCTGGTAATTACAGTGCATACGTATAACTAGTCGGAAAATGGGCATTCTTACTCTCTCATCCTGAGCACAGGGGACATGAGGGGCATGGAAATGTAAATAGTCAATAGCTACTGGGTGAGAACAACAAAACAAGAGAACATGGTGCAGTACTACCCAGACACATACAAGGTGCTTACCTTTACAATGTTAGAAGGAAGATACATTGAGTCAATAGGCGTTGACAATGTAGGACATGAGACCAACCCGGGTTACCACTTTTGTAGATATTCACTCGATATGAGTTATTGCCAGTGGGCAATAACCATGATCTAATGCACTAGATATACATCACAGATGTTGTGCATCATATTAGATAGAGCAAGTACTCATGGGCCAACATGAACTCGTACAGATAACTTTATTAACACAACAAGCAAATAATATTTTGTACTATACAGTTCATACGGAAAACCGGAACCAACGAGTCCCATTCACGCTACTGAATTTGTGTAAATCATATATTCCAGCGAACACCATATAGCTGCTTTCCTAATGTGGAATTTAACCAGAACTCAATACCCTTAGGACAACTATAGAAGTAATGTGCAATGATAGTACTTACAGCCCATGCTGACAGTCCATTGTCTATACCCATGAATGCATTCAGCAATTTATTCAATTTCAAACTTTATTAACTCAATTGAAATTCAATGATAATACATTTTCAACAGTCCAACAGTATAAGAATTGTTCAACTGAATTGATCGTAAAATGCTTAAGCAGTATGAATTTACTGTGTTATAATGTAATTTTTACCGTTACAAAATGGATGCCACTTTACCCCTGTCTCTGGTAGGCATATGTGACTGGTCCACTGTTTATGTCCATGAATCCATCTGTAAAACTTGCGCTGACCCAGCACGCCAGTCTGTGATCAAGACTGGTTTGACAGTTGAAACGCATAACTGGCAATAAAATCTGAAGTATTGCAGATATCCTGAGTGTGCGCCTACTTGGTCTTTGGAAAAAAATAATGTCGCCGGTGGGCTCCGCCGGTGAAGCGCAACTATCTACGGGCTTGCATGGGGGCAGGAAGAAGCACAATACATATCTATATATATCTATATATATATATATATATATATATATATATATATATATATATATATATATATATATATATCCAGAAATCGCTGGTGCATGGAAGACGTAGTAGACATTCGTAACTCCAAAAACACTCACTGACACGGACCTTTGGTAAAGTGCTTAATTTAATTAATTCGTGAGGCTGTTGTCATAATGTTTCGGCTCCATGGAGCCTTGATCACATGACAACATCAGTACATTACAAAGACCAATAAATAGCCCGTTTACAAGGTTCAAAGTGCACCATTCGATACCATGTGACTTATGTTTTCATGAATATAAAGAAAACACTGCTTCTATTACATGGTGTTGTGCAACATGACGCAAATGGCTTGATCCCAATATTAAATAGAAAAGAGAATTTTAGAATGCGCAAATTGTCGCAATAATACATGATAATATATATTAAGACAATAAATAGATAAATAAGTTTTAAAATAAAAACATACAATCCATTAAAATTTTATAATTAAGCATCACTCTTATTGGTGAAGGCATATCCTAGAATCATGGCTTAAATGCCTGTTTGAAATATGCCTATAGTCCCAAATCAAGCCAGACAATGCAATCTAATAAATAGGTTAAAAAAACATATTAATGGCATAAATGCCAAATGTATCGATTGTCTGAGGTGTGGACATCCAAATATGTGTGTGTTGGGGCTATCCAGTAGGTGGATTTAAACATCTGTTTGTCTCTACAACAAAAGGGAAGAAACCTGTAAATGTAGAAGCATTCGTGTATAAAACACATGTATCAGTAGGTCTCACATAATGTGTGTCAGGGCTAAAATGGTTTCATAATAGATATAAATAAAGTTATGTGTGCACATGTGGTGAAAGAGATGGAAAAGTGACTAAAAATGGTGTACCTCATCCAACGTAAATGTGTAACGATAAAGTGTTGGATAAAAGACCACTACAATTAGAGCTAAACGCACAAGGTTGATCAGGATCATAACCCTTAAAGAAGTCTCATTGATAAATTATTCATAGGGTAGAGCCTTAAGCACAATGGATATAAATAGAGGAGATATCGGATCACTGATAGGAATGAAATAAATTATTCAATAGATTAGAATAATAAAAGAATCAATTTCATAAGCAATCAAATCTCATAATCAGGGTAAGCAGGTATAAAGGTCCTCGGTTGTATTGAGCCCTTTCGGATGTTTGGTATCAAGGCGTAATATGTATTGGGTTTCTAATTTACGCAATTTCGCCTCCCTGTTGCCACCTCGTCTGCTCGCATTGATGGCATCAATGACATAAAATCTGAGTTGGCGACTATCACAATTGTGGGACTCCCTGAAGTGTCTGGCCACTGGGTATGTGTTATCTTGATTGTTGATTACCCTCAGATGTTGGAGGATGCGTTTATGCACCGGTAATTTGGTGCTTCCCACATACCTTAATGGACAAGGGCATGTCAGGATATAAACTGCGAACTCCGTTTTACATGTAAGCAGTTTAGTGATCGGGTGATCCTTGCTACTAAACCCATCCTGATAATTTCTAGTGTTTACGCCTTGGAGACAAGATTTACATGTTTTGCATTTGTAGAAACCTGAATTGGACTGTAGCCATGATGTTTTCTCAATGATTTCAGGATTCGTATCTACCAGAGAGTCGCTCATTGAGGGAGCTCTACTGAAAGTAAGCGATGCTCGTGTAGGTAGTGAAGCACCAATGACTGGGTCATTGAATACTATGGGCCAATTACGATTAATTATTTTATATATGTCTCTATGTTGCTTACTGTATCCTGTGATAACCCTGAATGTGTTGTGCTTTTCTTCATCAGGAGTGAGAGTTGAGCTTTCAATTAGGGTACTTTGATTAATTGCGTAGGAGCTCAATAGTTTCTCCCTAGTATGCTGCATAGATTTACTAATGGCACTATCAATGACTTTTTTTAGAGTAACCTCTCTCATGGAATCTCAAGCTGCTGGACAGTTGTGCCATGGTTAAATCTGCTGGATTACTGCAAACCCTTCTGATGCGTAGCATTTCCCCGTAGGGGATGCTAGCTATCAGATGGGCCGGATGTGAGCTCCTAGCATGTAACAACGTATTACCTGCTGTTTTTTTGCGGTAAAGTCTGGTTTCCAATACCCCTTTGAAGACATATACTTCAGTGTCTAAGAATGTTACTGACGAATGACTCATTGTAGCAGTAAAGCTTAAATTGTGATAATTGCTGCTAATGTCTCCAATGAATTTATTGGCCAAATCTGCGTCACCCCGCCAGACAATGAATAAGTCGTCGATAAATCGATACCAAGCTACCACATTATTGTTCATTACTTCATTGAATTGAGTCCTGAGGACCAGTTCCTCCCAAGCCCCCATCACCAGACAGGCATAGCTTGGCGAAAAACTGGCCCCCATAGCCACACCCTGGAGTTGACGGTAAAGCAGGTTATTGAACATAAATACGTTATTGGTTAAACAGTACTGTAACATCTGCAATAACATGGTATTATGTTCCTTGTCCTGGTCACCCCTTTGTTGCAGGAAATGCAAAATTGCTTTAAGACCAGTCTCATGTTTAATGCTCGTATAAAGAGCTGTAACGTCTAGTGCTAGCATCCAGTAACCGTTTTCCCATTTAATCTGCTGTATCTTGTACAAAAAATCCCCTGTGTCCTGGATGTAAGAGGGTAGTTGTTTGACAAAGGGTTGAAGGAAATAGTCAATATATATTGATGTTTTCTCCAATAGTCCACCCCTGGCTGAGATTATTGGTCTGCCAGGAGGTTTGCTGATATCCTTATGTACTTTAGGGATAAAATAAATAATGGGTGTGATAGGGTTATCAACTCTAAGGTACTTGAACTCAGCTTCCGTGATCAATTTTTTGTTTTTCCATTTAGTAAGTTTCAAGTGGTAGTCTTGAATCATGATTTTTAAATCACTTGCATTGGACCTCATATAGCATTCTCTGTCATTGAGTTGGGCATAGGCTTCCTTCTCATAAAGTGATCGCTCCAAAAGTACCACATTGCCACCCTTATCGCTTTGACGTATCACAATGTTCTTATTGTCCCCTAATTTCTTTATTAGGTTGTTGTATTGCATAGTTTGACGGTCATACTTGTTCCTTTGAGTTACTGTTTTTTTAGAGAGTTTTTTAATTTGACTGACCGTGTTTTCATGAAATATGTCATTGGCATCTCGTGGCATTATTGGATTAAATGTAGATGGTGGTTTGAAATGTGTCGTTATTTGTTTGCTTTCATTTTGGTTAGATTGATAACCCTCTCCTTCTGTTTCCCATAGTTCCAGGAGCTCAGCTGTTTGTGACATGTCACTAGAGTCCATGTTACCCTCTGCCTGACTGCTGATTTTTTTACCGTCAGTGTTTTTATTGAGTGCAAAGAACTTTCGTAATTTTAATTTCCTCACCGCCTTGTAAATGTCACACCTAGTTTTGGTATAATTCATATTGCTTGGCGGTACATAGGAGAGACCCAGTTTGAGAATATCCTCCTCTTTTTTAGTTAGAATACAAGAGCTGAGGTTAATGATGGTCTTGTCTGTCGATTTAGTGTTTATTCCTTGGGCTTCCACTGACCCCTGCCCCTCCTTCTGTTTGAGTAGGCGCCGCCTCTTCCTCGCCCTCTGCCTCTGCATGTTCTTGAAATTGGTGTGTTTTCTTCTTGTTGCTTTTGGGTCCGGGGTCTGAGCGATTGGAGTCTCTCCCGGTTTAAAAAACCGATTTCTCTGCCCGGGGACGGTTTGTTGGTTTGCTTTGCTTGTGTCTCATCGCGCATCTCAGTTTCAGATTCTGTACCTGTCCCTGAACTCAAATCTGATACCGTTGTTTCAGCTTTGTTGGCTTTTCGGGTAATTCCCCTCCTCGTTTGACCTGCACTGTTAGCCTTTCTCAGAGTGTCAAATTTCTTTGAAAAGGTGAATATTTGGCCCAACTCGTAATCATTTCTGTCCCTCTGAAATTTATAGGCTTTTCTTTCCATAATCCTAGTCTACTCCTTTTTCAGGCGTGCTTTCATTTAGCTGGTTAATAGGTCTTTCTCTTCTTTAGTGCCCATGGTTTCAATTTGTTCCTGAAGGGAAGCTATCTCTATCAGAAGTTTGGCTCTGTCGATCTCCGCATATTTAATGAGGATGAGCACTAGTCGGCGCGAAGCGTCGAGGTTGCTTTCCGCCCACTCCCTCATAAGATCAGGATTAGGATCCTCATAGCTTGGTGCTATCATAATTCTCAATCCCCTCGGTATGCGATTGACCTCAATGTAGCCTTGTAGGGATTTTGCTTCCCACCATTTTGCTTGCTCGCTCTTATGCTTTTTTTCTAATGTTTTAAAGATTTCCTTCAGTGATTTGGTAGTGTTAGTTTCTTCATTAATTCTTTCACGTGTGTTAAGGATAATAGGGAGGCTGTCTGAAAACATCGAAGACGCCGCTGTTTCCCGGTCCCTCACGTTGTCAATCGACATGCCTGAATACGAATGAGTTTAGGTAAGGCGACTTATTAACAGTTAACTTCTAACGTTACTGAGCTGCGCCTATGCACCAAGGACTTTCCTCCCACATATGCACCATGTCCCGCTTACTTCGGTGTCTCGGTTCCTTGAAAGTTTCCTCCGAAGCGCCGCGTCATCCGACTCGGTTCCCGTTGGCTGCTTTCAAATTCCGTACGACTACCGCTTCACCGGGTGCTGTGGGGGTCCAATCGCCTTGCTCCTTCCGGAGAAACAGTTCCACCAAGAAAACTTGGAGACGGCTTCAGTGAATGGCGTTGACCTTTGTTGGAAAGGGTCCCGTGTTGTGGCTTCCTGAAACCAAATCGCCACATATATCCAGAAATCGCTGGTGCATGGAAGACGTAGTAGACATCCGTAACTCCAAAAACACTCGCTGACACGGACCTTTGGTAAAGTGCTTAATTTAATTAATTCGTGAGGCTGTTGTCATAACGTTTCGGCTCCGTGGAGCCTTGATCACATGACAACATCAGTACATTACAAAGACCAATAAATAGCCCGTTTACAAGGTTCAAAGTGCACCATTCGATACCATGTGACTTATGTTTTCATGAATATAAAGAAAACACTGCTTCTATTACATGGTGTTGTGCAACATGACGCAAATGGCTTGATCCCAATATTAAATAGAAAACAGAATTTTAGAATGTGCAAATTGTTGCAATAATACATGATAATATATATTAAGACAATAAATAGATAAATAAGTTTTAAAATAAAAACATACAATCCATTAAAATTCTATAATTAAGCATATATATATATATACCAATAATATAAAATCTATAAGAAAAAATCTATTATAAATTAAAACATTACACTATTTAAAATTCTTTAAAGCTTAATTTCCCACTCCAGTCCCAGAACAGAAGGGAAAGTGTTGGGTAGTGTAGGGGTAACGATTACTATTCCCACTCCAAAGAGTGCAAGAGTAGGGAAAGTGTTGGATAGTGGAGGGGTAACATTTACTATTCCCACTCCAGTCAGTGCAACAGTAGTGAAAGTATTGGATATCAGACGGATAAAATGTACTATTCCCACTCCAGTCAGTGCAACAGTTGGGAAAGAGTTGGATAGCAGAGGGGTAAAAATTACTATTCCCACTCCAATGAGTGCAACCGTAGGGGAAGTGTTGGATAGCTGAGGGGTAAAAATTACTATTCCCACTCCGAGAGTGCAACAGCAGGGAAAGTGTTGGATAGTGTTGAGGAATAATTACTATTCCCACTCCAGTGAGTGCAGCAGTTGGGAAAGTGTTGGCTAGCGGAGGGATAAAATTTACTATTCCCACTCCAGTGAGTGCAACAATAGGGAAAGTGTTGGCTAGCTGAGGGAAAAAATGTACTATTCTCACTCCAGTCAGTGAATCAATAGAAAAAGTGTTGGATTGCGGAGGGGTAGAATTTACTATTCTCACTCCAGTCAGTTCAAAATTAAAAACAAACAAAATATCGTCAACGGAATAAAAAAAGTTTTTCAAAGCAAGCAAAAAAAATATGTTCAAAGTAAAAATAGAAATATATTTAATATAAAAACTAAAAATAATAACAACGTTATAATGTTAAATTTATATCACAAATACCTACAAATATATAAAATAAAATAAAATAAATATTTTGGAATAAAAAAATATTTTTATTTAGAAATTATTTATTGATAAAAATAATAAATATTACATAAATGTAGTCCATTTACTTCCTAGTCTATAACACCAAACAACTCATCACCCACATCGAAAAAATATATATTTGCATAACTAACATAATTAATTATCAATTAAACAAATATTAATTAAAAAACAAATAAAAGCACATAAAATCGAATTAACCTCCCAAACTTTACACCTATAATCCTCACATCCCACAACTAAAATTAAACTGTAAAAAAAGTAATTACACAATGACATTGTTTTTCAATTAAAAAATTAATAGTATTTAACAACTAATTATAAAGTAAATAAACTCCCCTCCCTTCACCCCTATAAACCCAAAACCCAAACACAAAAGATTATTAAACAATTACTCTAATCAATTATCAATATTTCATTGATAATAATTATCAGCTAATTAAAAATAAATTACTTCCCACCCTGTCCCCCTAAAGACCCCACAGCCCACAACTAAAATGTGTTACACAATTCCCATATTCAATTGACAAATAATGAATTAACAACTAATTATTAATTAATTACAAACAAATTACTTACCACCCTTTCCCCCTATAACCACCACAACCCGCACCTAAAATGTACCTACAAAAATGTAAACCACAATTAACATTATAACATCTCAATTAAATAAATATCAATAAATACAAAATATTCTTTCATTTATTATAATTAAATTACTTCCAACCCTACAACCCGCTACAGAACTAAAAAAAAACAATTTAATTAAAATAAAATTAATAACTACTAAAAATGTAACTCATATATAAAATAACATAACCTATAATCATACAAAATAAATACATCACGTACATTTAAAACATATACTAAAATACATAACTCTAATTAAAAAATAGATATTACAAACAACTATATTTTTGCAAACAATAATAATGCCTTCTATATTTTTAAAATCGATATTTCTTACCTTACAGTCGATATTCTAGACCACAATATTCTTGCTGTCGATATTTCTGTATCACAATATTTAAAACTTGATATAAGAGCAACTCGACATTTCTAACTCCATATTTTGACTGAATACCAATCCTTCCTGTTTATCATTTGATTTAAAATTCTTCTTTTTACTGGACAAATCTCTTTCAGTTGGCAAGTTTAGACATACTTTCTAAAAATGTCCTCTGTTTCTTTCTTCTTTGTGTCTTAGCAGTAAGCCTGGGCGTTGAACTACGCTCCGTTCGCGGAGCTTGCGAAGTTTTGGTAACTTCGCGCTTCGCGTAGAGCACGAAGTTGCAGATTGCTACGCAATCTAGCGCGTAGCGTAGTAAATTTGCTTCCTCTCGCGCTCAATATTCATTCTCGCGCGCGCGGTAACGTCTTACCTTGATTCTGCGATCGCCAACTTGCTTTTCTGTCTGTTTGCGAGCGCCACGAGATTTGTACTATGGCTGCCCAAGCCCGCGAGAGTGTGCGACCCCGAACACGTCATTGGTGCGCGCGAGCTGACTTCCGGCAGCTGTTTTGGTAAGATCGCGATCCCGAACATGGAAAAACTGCAATCTGGCAAAGAATATCTCGCGAGCTTCATAAAACCTTCTCTAAAATGATCATTTTGCTCAGAAAACTCCTCAGATTGTGATCTTGCTGTAGTCTTTGTGTAAGAAAGAGTCCTTTAATTTTTTTAACACTTTTTTTTCAAGAGGAAGGAAGTGCCCCTGACACTACAACTTCCTGTTCCTGTCCAGCAGGCTCCTCCCACGTGCTTTGTGCATGTGTTGTTCACTTTCATTTGGATTTGGAGCTGGAAGGATCACTTTTTGTGTCTGTCTGCTGCATCATACCATTTTTTTGGATTTATTTGAGGAATTTTTGATTTGAGATTTAATTTACGACAAGTAAGTTGGAGAATTGGTGTGTTTGTTTCATTGGGGCTTGTTTGTACCTACATTTTTCTGGGATTTTTATTGTTTTTAAAAATTATTGTTGTGGTGGGTGGCCTGTACTACTTTCAATATGGGCCTAGTTGTTTTTCTCTGCAATTTCAGCCAGTAGGGTACCCATGGGTCCATGTTTTGTGGTGTCTGTAGAATTTCTACATCATGTAGGGCATGGATGGCATAGGATTGAAATGCTAAACGTGGCTGTGGTGTATTTCACTGTTGGTGTGTGTGTGTGATTTACCTTTGTTGGATGTGTGTGCTTGTGGCCTAGTAGTCTTCCACTAGGCCCAGAGGTAGTCAGCCTCCAAGCTGTGGTGCGTGATTTTACATGTACAGTTGGTGTTGTCTGGTGATTTTCCTTTACTCCATGGATGGCTTTGGATTTTGTTGCAAAAGGTGTGTTTGGGGTGCAATAGCATTTTTTGGGTGTGTGCTAAACAAATTGGGCTATTTTGGCCTGCATGTAAGGCAAGGGATTCAGCTCGCGAACGGCCATTTTAGGAAGGCATGCATTGTGCCTTTGCCATAGGCGTCCATTGACTGTCTCCCATTTCTTGTGGTTGTTGTGGGTGTGTGGCGGCCATTTTGTGAAGCCATCCAAGAAGTGTGCTTGCTTTTGCCATCCGGTTCCAAGCTTGTGGCCTAGTAGTCTTCCACTAGGCCCAGAGGTAGTCAGCCTCCAAGCTGTGGTGCGTGATTTTACATGTACAGTTGGTGTTGTCTGGTGATTTTCCTTTACTCCATGGATGGCTTTGGATTTTGTTGCAAAAGGTGTGTTTGGGGTGCAATAGCATTTTTTGGGTGTGTGCTAAACAAATTGGGCTATTTTGGCCTGCATGTAAGGCAAGGGATTCAGCTCGCGAACTTTCGGTAACTCTGCACAGCGCGACAACGCGGACTTACAGTTTTCGTCATTTTTGCGCTCGCAATATGCGTGTTCGCGCACGCGAGAAAGCCTTTTTGTACAGTTCGCGATCCCGAACACGCAGCTTTTGCAATCTGGCAAACAATATCTCGCGAGCAACATAGACCCTTCTCGAAAACGCTTTTTTGTGCATTTCTGCACAAAAAACTCCTCAGGCTGTCATTGAGCTGTAGGTTTGGAGCAGGGAGAAGCTGTTATTTGTCTGGAAAACATTTTTATGAGAGGGATTAAGTTCCACAGACACTACAACTTCCTCTTCCTGTCCTTTCCAATCACTTTTTGTGTGTTATTGTGGTGGGTGGGCTGAGCATGTGTGTGGCGGCCATTTTAGGAAGGCATGCATTGTGCCTTTGCCATAGGCGTCCATTGACTGTCTCCCATTTCTTGTGGTTGTTGTGGGTGTGTGGCGGCCATTTTGTGAAGCCATCCAAGCAGTGTGCTTGCTCTTGCCATCCGGTTCCAAGCTTGTGGCCTAGTAGTCTTCCACTAGGCCCAGAGGTAGTCAGCCTCCAAGCTGTGGTGCGTGATTTTACATGTACAGTTGGTGTTGTCTGGTGATTTTCCTTTACTCCATGGATGGCTTTGGATTTTGTTGCAAAAGGTGTGTTTGGGGTGCAATAGCATTTTTTGGGTGTGTGCTAAACAAATTGGGCTATTTTGGCCTGCATGTAAGGCAAGGGATTCAGCTCGCGAACGGCCATTATAGGAAGGCATGCATTGTGCCTTTGCCATAGGCGTCCATTGACTGTCTCCCATTTCTTGTGGTTGTTGTGGGTGTGTGGCGGCCATTTTGTGAAGCCATCCAAACAGTGTGCTTGCTTTTGCCATCCGGTTCCAAGCTTGTGGCCTAGTAGTCTTCCACTAGGCCCAGAGGTAGTCAGCCTCCAAGCTGTGGTGCGTGATTTTACATGTACAGTTGGTGTTGTCTGGTGATTTTCCTTTACTCCATGGATGGCTTTGGATTTTGTTGCAAAAGGTGTGTTTGGGGTGCAATAGCATTTTTTGGGTGTGTGCTAAACAAATTGGGCTATTTTGGCCTGCATGTAAGGCAAGGGATTCAGCTCGCGAACTTTCGGTAACTCTGCACAGCGCGACAACGCGGACTTACAGTTTTCGTCATTTTTGCGCTCGCAATATGCGTGTTCGCGCACGCGAGAAAGCCTTTTTGTACAGTTTGCGATCCCGAACACGCAGCTTTTGCAGTCTGGCAAACAATATCTCGCGAGCAACATAGACCCTTCTCGAAAACGCTTTTTTGTGCATTTCTGCACAAAAAACTCCTCAGGCTGTCATTGAGCTGTAGGTTTGGAGCAGGGAGAAGCTGTTATTTGTCTGGAAAAATTTTTTATGAGAGGGATTAAGTTCCACAGACACTACAACTTCCTCTTCCTGTCCTTTCCAATCACTTTTTGTGTGTTATTGTGGTGGGTGGGCTGAGCATGTGTGTGGCGGCCATTTTAGGAAGGCATGCATTGTGCCTTTGCCATAGGCGTCCATTGACTGTCTCCCATTTCTTGTGGTTGTTGTGGGTGTGTGGCGGCCATTTTGTGAAGCCATCCAAACAGTGTGCTTGCTTTTGCCATCCGGTTCCAAGCTTGTGGCCTAGTAGTCTTCCACTAGGCCCAGAGGTAGTCAGCCTCCAAGCTGTGGTGCGTGATTTTACATGTACAGTTGGTGTTGTCTGGTGATTTTCCTTTACTCCATGGATGGCTTTGGATTTTGTTGCAAAAGGTGTGTTTGGGGTGCAATAGCATTTTTTGGGTGTGTGCTAAACAAATTGGGCTATTTTGGCCTGCATGTAAGGCAAGGGATTCAGCTCGCGAACGGCCATTTTAGGAAGGCATGCATTGTGCCTTTGCCATAGGCGTCCATTGACTGTCTCCCATTTCTTGTGGTTGTTGTGGGTGTGTGGCGGCCATTTTGTGAAGCCATCCAAGCAGTGTGCTTGCTTTTGCCATCCGGTTCCAAGCTTGTGGCCTAGTAGTCTTCCACTAGGCCCAGAGGTAGTCAGCCTCCAAGCTGTGGTGCGTGATTTTACATGTACAGTTGGTGTTGTCTGGTGATTTTCCTTTACTCCATGGATGGCTTTGGATTTTGTTGCAAAAGGTGTGTTTGGGGTGCAATAGCATTTTTTGGGTGTGTGCTAAACAAATTGGGCTATTTTGGCCTGCATGTAAGGCAAGGGATTCAGCTCGCGAACTTTCGGTAACTATGCACAGCGCGACAACGCGGACTTACAGTTTTCGTCATTTTTGCGCTCGCAATATGCGTGTTCGCGCACGCGAGAAAGCCTTTTTGTACAGTTCGCGATCCCGAACACGCAGCTTTTGCAATCTGGCAAACAATATCTCGCGAGCAACATAGACCCTTCTCGAAAACGCTTTTTTGTGCATTTCTGCACAAAAAACTCCTCAGGCTGTCATTGAGCTGTAGGTTTGGAGCAGGGAGAAGCTGTTATTTGTCTGGAAAACATTTTTATGAGAGGGATTAAGTTCCACAGACACTACAACTTCCTCTTCCTGTCCTTTCCAATCACTTTTTGTGTGTTATTGTGGTGGGTGGGCTGAGCATGTGTGTGGCGGCCATTTTAGAAAGGCATGCATTGTGCCTTTGCCATAGGCGTCCATTGACTGTCTCCCATTTCTTGTGGTTGTTGTGGGTGTGTGGCGGCCATTTTGTGAAGCCATCCAAGCAGTGTACTTGCTTTTGCCATCCGGTTCCAAGCTTGTGGCCTAGTAGTCTTCCACTAGGCCCAGAGGTAGTCAGCCTCCAAGCTGTGGTGCGTGATTTTACATGTACAGTTGGTGTTGTCTGGTGATTTTCCTTTACTCCATGGATGGCTTTGGATTTTGTTGCAAAAGGTGTGTTTGGGGTGCAATAGCATTTTTTGGGTGTGTGCTAAACAAATTGGGCTATTTTGACCTGCATGTAAGGCAAGGGATTCAGCTCGCGAACGGCCATTTTAGGAAGGCATGCATTGTGCCTTTGCCATAGGCGTCCATTGACTGTCTCCCATTTCTTGTGGTTGTTGTGGGTGTGTGGCGGCCATTTTGTGAAGCCATCCAAGCAGTGTGCTTGCTTTTGCCATCCGGTTCCAAGCTTGTGGCCTAGTAGTCTTCCACTAGGCCCAGAGGTAGTCAGCCTCCAAGCTGTGGTGCGTGATTTTACATGTACAGTTGGTGTTGTCTGGTGATTTTCCTTTACTCCATGGATGGCTTTGGATTTTGTTGCAAAAGGTGTGTTTGGGGTGCAATAGCATTTTTTGGGTGTGTGCTAAACAAATTGGGCTATTTTGGCCTGCATGTAAGGCAAGGGATTCAGCTCGCGAACTTTCGGTAACTCTGCACAGCGCGACAACGCGGACTTACAGTTTTCGTCATTTTTGCGCTCGCAATATGCGTGTTCGCGCACGCGAGAAAGCCTTTTTGTACAGTTCGCGATCCCGAACACGCAGCTTTTGCAATCTGGCAAACAATATCTCGCGAGCAACATAGACCCTTCTCGAAAACGCTTTTTTGTGCATTTCTGCACAAAAAACTCCTCAGGCTGTCATTGAGCTGTAGGTTTGGAGCAGGGAGAAGCTGTTATTTGTCTGGAAAACATTTTTATGAGAGGGATTAAGTTCCACAGACACTACAACTTCCTCTTCCTGTCCTTTGCAATCACTTTTTTTGTGTTATTGTGGTGGGTGGGCTGGGCATGTGTGTGGCGGCCATTTTAGGAAGGCATGCATTGGGCCTTTGCCATAGGCGTCCAATCTTGTGGCCTAGTCGTACAGTAGGCCCAGGGGTACAACTCAGCAATCATCACGGCGGGTTTTTTTTCCTTGCTATTCTTCTTCCTAAGTGTACACTACACAGTACAAATACAACAGGATCCCTGGCCTTGTCAGTCTCTTAATGGCTGGCTATACTGTTGATGTTGTTCACTGACTTCATGAAATTTAATAATTGTGATGACCACCCACGAGACACTTATAAGTTATATATTATATTATGGATCTTTTGACTGATGTTCTTCTGGCTTTTTTGCTTTTAGGTGCACAAAAGACAGAGGTGTGTCATCATCATCCACTGTTGTGGTGCCAGACCGACGTCCTGCTGCTGTAGTGTACACAACGTGACGTGTCAGTGACCTGACCAGGCATCTCTGCAACTTGTGCAACTGAGTGCTGTTTTGACATCTGTTGAAGATGCCCCCAAAGAAAGCAGGTAGCAGGTCCTCCGGTACCAAGAAAGTTGCCATGGAGAAGAAGGAACAGAAGAAGAAGGAAGTGTCACTTAAGTCTGGTGTGCCTCCCAAAACCTTTTTTGGTTCACCAAAAATGAGGCCTGCAGCAGCGGTGTCGGGGGGGCAAGCTGGGGGCAGCACCTCCACATCAGTGGGCCCAACCCACCAACCCATGCCCAAGCAGATGAGTGTGGAAGAGGTAGCCAGCCTTATGGTAGAAAGCAGTGATGCTGAGCCTGAACTAAACTTATCGCTATCTCAAAGTAGTACACAATCAACGCAGGAGGGAACATCATCAACACAGCAGATAAGTGGTCAACAGCCGCAGCCACCGCCCGCAATAGTAGCTGTTCCTCCTGAAGTAGGGGCAGTTCAGGAAATTGAGCCTCATGCAGAGGAAGAAGAGGAAGCCACTCCTTTAGAAGTTGCATTGGCTTTTAAATCCCCAGCAAGGAAAAGGAGGGTTAGTACATCAAGTTCTTCACCAAGCCCCCCTTCTGATGATCTAGATGTCACTTGGAAGCCACAAACTGAGTCTGAGAGGGAAACACATCACAAGAGCAGGCATGGCAAAAGGAAGGTTCCAGAAAGCCTTACACTTATGGATGTTGATGTAGAAGAGCAGGTTGATGATGATGATGATGATGAGCCAGTCATCACAAACATCACTCCCGGGCCTGAGGAGATGGAGAGCAACATTTTTACATTATCCAAAATGGATGCGAGGGATGTAGCACGCATACCTCCAACACAGGTAACACCAACACGACCTCCAGCTTCCATATTTACATTAGCAAAGGGCCGGCAGCGTCCTACATCCAGCACAACAAGCACCACCTCAGCAGAAGTAGGTAGGGTAGTGGTCCTGCACAGAGTCAAATTCAACACACACCCTCCAGTTCATCCGGCATTGGAAGTGGGAGTGGCACCTCCAGCAGGAGACAAAAGTTAAGCTCCCCAGTGTGGGACTACTTTACGGTTAGCCCAAAGGAGGAGAACATTGCTGTATGCTCCGTTTGTCATTCCTCTGTTAGCCGTGGAAAGCTTGGTACAAACTATGGTACCGGAGGCCAAATGACCCATCTGAAAAAACACCACGCAATCCAGTGGGAGGAGCACCTTAGGCTCATCAAAACTGGAACCATTGCTGTTGGGCATAAACGAGTGGAAAGTCCGCTCACGGTGGAACAGGAAGAAGAGGGAGACATTCTCTGTGCTAGTGGTACACAAAGTAGCCCTGTCCCTAGCACTGCAGTGGTAACGCCCACATCCTCAGCCACATCTCATTGGCACAAGAGTAAGAGCCAGCCTGAGACACCAAGGAGTACTGCTGGGCCAAAAAGTGCGACGTCGACCACAGGAAGGAATACCATGCAGCCTACCATTCTTAGCATGTTTAGTAGGCCGGAGGGGCAGTACGAACGCAATCACCCAATAGCACGTTTGTACAATGCTAAGCTGGCAAAAATGTTAGCACTGGACCTTCTCCCTTTTTCTTTTGTTGAAGGGGTGGGTTTTCTTGAGTTTGTGACCACCATCTGCCCAAAATGGAAAGTTCCCAGCCGCTACTATTTTGCAAGAGTTGCTGTTCCAGCACTACATCACGACGTGCTGGAATTGCTTGGAAAAGCCTTAAAAAAGAGTGCTGTTCAGAGTATACACCTGACAACACACATGTGGACCAGTTGCCAAGCCACTGATTACATGTGCATCACTGCACACTGGGTCTCTTTTTCGGGTGTTAAAGATAAGATATCTGACGGCGTTGTTGACACCGCTGAGATTTTTAAAGACACTCGCAAACATGCAACTGTAGCCATGTTTGCAATGGAGAAATCTCATACTGCTGCTAACATTTTGGATGAGTTTAACAGCAAGGTGTTTGAGTGGCTGCGACCAAGAGGTCTTACCATTGGTTTTGTTGCCACGGACAATGGCAGTAATGTAGTTCGGGCCATGAAAGATGGTGGGTATTTCAGGGTGCCATGTTTGGCACACTGCATTAACATTGTTGTGCAAGACTTTCTGAAAAATGAAAGCAAAGTCAGCAGCTTACTGACCACCTGCAGAAGAATATGCACACATTTCAACCATTCTTTTAAAGCCCGGAAGGAGCTGAGGGTGATTCAACGTGAGCATAAAATGCCAGTCAAAGCACTCATCCAAGAGGTGCCAACACGTTGGAACTCAACGTATTACATGCTTGAGCGTCTGTTTGAGCAGTACATACCACTTAATGCTTATGTCATGAAAAGGTCAGGGGATCCTACAGTGAAAGGCATGAGAGTTGAGATGGCCCAATGGGACCTTGTCAAAAGCCTGACAGAGATGCTACTTCCTTTTGAGGTCTTCACCCGTGAAGTGAGCCGGGAGGACTGTACTATGGGCCAAGCTATCCCATTGTTGTACATGCTAGAGCAACAGCTGAAGGAGGTGGCAGAAATGTACGCAGATGTGGATGACAAAGTAGACGCACATTCTTTGGCAGACACCTTATCCGCTCGCTTATCTCACAATACAAGGATTCAAAATAACATTCTGTCAGATCCACATTACATTACTGCCTCAATTTTGGATCCACGTTACAAATTATTGCTGCGCAGTAATGAAGTCATTCCTTTTTCAGAAGTGAATGTTGCCCAGTACAAAACTTTGATAGCTGAGGAAGCCACTGAGTTTGAAAACGAAAGGATCTTCATTACAGGCCCGCCCCTCCAGGGCAGAAAAAGTACTGCAGGGCACCCAGAACGAAGTTCTACTTCAGAAGCCAAGAGCAGTGCGTTTGCCTCCCAGCAGTCAACACTGCCAGCAGCAATAACATCAACCGCACCAACAGGATCATCAGGCACATTTACAAAAACGGCAGGTGATTGGTTTCTACGGAAAGGGTATTGCACATCAATGACTGATGCAAAGGCAAAAGAGGCCCAGGAAATCGGAGCACCCCTGAACATTGAGCGGATGGTTCAGGCCTATCTAGATGACACAACAGAGGTCTACATGGAGCAAAGCCCATTGGTGTATTGGTATGGGAAAAGAAGCCAATGGCCAGTGCTCAGCAGGCTGCGATAAAGTATGTGGCTTGCCCTGTTGCAAGTGTCTCCTCAGAGCGTGTTTTCAGTGCTGCTGGTGCCATTGTTACTGTCAAAAGGACCAGTCTCTCGCCCAAAAGTGTTGAGAGGTTAACCATGATCAAAATGAATCAACACTTTATACCACCAGAGTACAAAATACGTGAATCACAGGAGGAAGAGGAGAGCGACTTTGATGACATAAGTAGTGGATTGTTAGACGTACTGCTGTCCGAACCACCAGAGTTTGAGGACGAGCTCCTCTTCCCTGACAACTAGGCTTTCAAATTGTTCTCCCTTCCTTTATTTGTGTGTGACTGTGTGTATCTGTTTTTCTGGTTCAAAATCTACATTCACAACAAAGCCATCAACAGTCTCCTCTTTTTATTTCCCTATTGGAGTTGCACGTCTGTGCATAACTGTCCACTCCACTCCTCAGGGTCCTGCTCCATGTTCCTTACTCTCCCAAAGTACATTTCAAGCAACTCAGACATTGGATGGAGATGGAGAATAGTACAATACAGGTTGCCTCTAACAGTCCCTCCATAAGAAGTGAAACGTGACTCCACCTATATTCCATTTTGTTTCCAATCCGAAAGAAACTCATCACTGACTGGCAGAAGGCTAGGCAGGCATCAGATCAGACAGCCAAAGAGAACACCAAGACAGGTAATGAGTGATTATTGTGAATGATGGTGGCATGCATTGCGTTGGATGCTGGCTGACTACGAAGAATTGTGCATGCCATGAAGTAGAACTATACTAGTTTATCGACAAAGTAAAAGTGACTCAGGTGTGGTGACAGTTAATGTTTCCTTGTTGTTTAATAATGACCACATTGTACTCCTACCACTGCAGGTGCCGGCCAATATCCGTTGCAATTTGGTAATATGGAATATATTATAAACTTAATCAGTCACTACAGACTGAGTTGGTGTTGGAGAATACGTACCACACGGTCACCATCATTGAGGATGCTGAGCATACTATCTTTGCACACAGTCAGTTGGATTGGAGAAAATTGATGGAATAACTGCGTTTCATGGGCTGACATAAAAGGTAAAAAGTTTGAACAAGAACCACAGCAGACCTAGGCTAGATGTCCGTGTAGTGGTGTGGACTGGAGTAGAGTGTAGTGGTATGACGGACTGTGGCGCATTGATTTAGTCACTTCATTGGGAAAATTCTAGGTTGCTGCAGTGCATATGACATTTCTCTGGCTCGGTCAAAATGTAAGTAAGGGGTAGGGTGCCTGGCCTGTGCCGCGGTTCTCCTGTTCTGTGGCTGTGCTGGCTCCTGAATCCTGTCCCGTTGTTGTTGTACCTTAATGCTGTAAATTAGACACACTATGTAGCCTATCCAAGCTGCCTCAGTCTGAAAGTGTTCTCTCCAGAGTGTTGTCTTGCACTCCACTGTAATTGAGTTTATTGTTGTAAAGGCTGTAATTTTTCAATACCCCGTTTGTTTTTCCATCTACACTTACAGGCCGGCCTTTACCCTGTGCTACAGTGGGAGAAACGACTCACACGTACCTTACCAATCGGCATCGGGCAGGCAGTGATACCCAAGATTGATGTGCGGAGTGTCCATGGGAGGGAGGACCAAGAAGAATGACGAGAATGATGCAACTCCACATTTGGACCAGGATAATACAGTAACTTTAGTATCATCATTCGTCTTTACATTTATTTGCTTGCTTTTTTCTCTTTAATCATTACGACTGTGTGTTGTGGTTTGTTTGTTAATTGATCCAACTTTTTTTTAGTTTCCTTAGCTAGCTTGAAAAATAAAAGTAAGCCCGGTACAGCATGTAATTGGGTTCGGTCTGAGCTCTGAGGGCGTCAGACAGGCAAGGCAAATTTCAATTTCGTCCCTGACTGTACTGTCTCATTGGGTCATAGTAGTTATAGTACAACTCATTATCATTAACCATCAAGTTATCCTCCTCAGCATGCATTTGCTTTCTCTCACTTCATACTTTGATTTCCTTGATAATGGATCATGGTCGTCTTACAAGATTGTGTTTTACTTTTGTTGTGTCCATGCATATTGTCTGTTTTTCTTTCTCAAACCTTTCCCAAAACCCCACTTCCCATCCAATCATCAATCCCTAACCCTCTTCCCCCGGGCTGTGTGATTTATATTGAGGTGTGATGTGATGACTATGTACACCAATTGATCACACGCTTGCTGGGGCAGATGTGGTGAAAGCAACACTAATTGAATTTCAACTAAGGCAGGGCAAGGATCTTCTTCTGCTTGACCACCCATGCTGTAGTTTACTTTGTGTTCTGTTCCACTCCTCCTCCCAGAGTCTCAGTCAAGTGACTTTCTCTTTCTTTTTTCAAACGCTATTGCCAGTGTCTACTACTACCACCACAATAATGGCATCTACTCCGTCAATTTGGGAAACCAACCATGCAGCCATCAGTGTGCCGAACTTCATCATAAATCACAGGTAAGATAAGTTTGGTGGGAGGTATGGACTAGGAGGAGAGACTGACAGTACTATTATGACAATTAAAAATAACTCAGTGAGGGGTACTGCATCTATCGGTTTGTGTGTTACAAAATCGGCAGATCTTTTAAATCAAACACTGGCTGTGGGCATGCAGCAGCACGGAAACAAAGTAAACAACCATGTAACTTACATTGAATTCGGCAAACTGTAACCCACCACAAAAAACATTAACATCGTATAAGTAAATAGAATAACTTTTAATATCCCCTAACAAAAATAAACTATCCCACTCTGACCTAACCCACCCCCCTCCCTAACCCCAACGAAAGTCCAAAGTCCCAATGTCCGTAGAAGAAATCCCCAACGCCCACAAACCCACCCACCAACAAAAGGAATTAAAAAAGGGGCAAACGACGAGGTCCTCTATTGCCGGCGGGCCTTAAGGTGTTTGTCCACCAGGATCTTAACCCGCTCCTCCATGTTCTCCTCCAAGCGGGCCATCCGGCGGAGCAGCTGGCGGCGAAATGCCCTACAGTGACATCCAGGGTGGGGTGCAGCAGTGCTGGAAATAGAGGCACGGCGGGCGGATGCCGGACCACGGCGCCGTGAAAGTGGAGGCCGAGCCTGACTGGGGCCCGGGGAATTGGAGGAGGCTGCAGCTGCAGCCGCCTCCTCCTCCTCCTCCCCCTGAGCCACCAGCCGGCGATAATGCTCGCAGATGGCCTCCAGTTTCCGGCGCCGGGCCCTAGCGGCCAACTCCTTCCTTGATGGTTTAGTAGTGGAAGGAGTATCATCTATATCAAGAAAGAAAAAGAACATGTTGGAGCCAATACTCTTAGCAAAACAGGAACACTAAAATCATTCAACACATAGTGTCACAGTATCACTAGCAAGCACAGTTCATAACATTTGGGATTTGGTGGTGGCAAGTATCTCTAATCCTACTTCCTTGGACTCTAACATTTGTGACAGTTTCTGACATCATTTATAAATATAATCGTACTATGTATGTACTCCGGTACACCAGTCGTGCTGTTCGTTTCTGTAGTTTAGCCCAATTACATAACCTTGTTGTAGGCGGCATGCCAGCTCCATCAGCTAAGCTTGCACCCAAGAGAAACAGATATGAGCCACATGATGCAGACTCACGTTAGTTTTATTTACTACTACTGTCTGCAGGTGGGGAAGCTCATCTTTTTGTCTGGCGCCTTACGGCCGTTGGCACTGGTCATACTCTGTTACATGAGGGCAAATGGCATGCACAATTTCACTTTCACCCTGCCATGGGTACTACAAAAAGGCTGATTATTTATCGGATCCAACGATCATTGCTTATATTATTCATAAATATAGATGCTGCTAGTGCTAATACGATATACGACATCAGGTCGGTAGCGGTCGGTGGTGGGAGTGCTGCCGGTCGGTGACGTGGGAAGGTGCAGGGTGGGGATAGTAAACGATGGATTAAGGACATTCACAGGTAATTAAAGAATACATTAAAAAAAAAAAAATTGCTGCACACAGTAGCACACACTGCATCGCATTAGGCGGTGCAGTGCGCACCTTGAAAATAATTTTATTTATTTTTATGTTGATTACCTGTATTTGGCCGTAATACACAGTTTACTCGCCAGTGCCACCCACCCGTCCCCTCCCCATGTCACCGCCCGCCAACACTCCCACCACCAACCGCTACTGCAGAGGGTACTTTGCTTTCATTGATTGTGTACCCAATATCCATAAACAACAGATAGGCCACCCTTTGCAGGCTGGCTGCCCCAATCGAAAATACATTAATAATAATAGGTAGGGAGTGGTCCCCAGAGTGGGAGGAAGGGGTTTCCGCTTGATAATATATGACGTGCTTGCAAACTACTGCAAGTGTACTGTATGCTCATAATACTACCTTGATTGCCCTAGGCTTTGCTACTGTCGCGCAGTTTCTTTTACATTTTCTTCAAAGTAAGAATCTCCAGTGACACTTTCCACCTATACTGTATCTTGGTGGTAGTACATCCAGGCATACATACATTAAAGTAAACGTCTATCCTTTTTTATATATCTCTTAACAAACCTTAGTTGGTTTCACCAACAAACACCCATGCTTCTGCTCCTTCCTTCCTTGCCTTGGCTTTGAGTTTGAACCAAAAACACCGCTGATTCTTGCTATCTAGTACTAGTATCCACCCATACTGTGTCGCCCACCCAGGCAGGCATTCTTTCACCTTCCACCCATCCTTCAACAACCCATGCTTCTGATCTTATTACTATCAGCCACCTATGCATGCTTCCAACAACATATCCTTCTCTGCCAGTCAGTCATATTGTTTATCTCGCCCGTCCTTCCACCCTTAGTGCTTTCCCTCTTTGTTCAACACATCCATCAAGGTCATCTGATCTGAGTTTGTCTTCTCCATAAAACATTCACAGCTATCTTTGGAGTCAAATAGAAGAGGCCATTGGTTACTCTACTCACGCTGGTAATGCTACGTAAAGGGTGTCTTCTTCAACCGTTGTATAATAAGTCGCACAGTACAGTGAAATAGTGAACACAGTTCCATCTAGCTGTAATGTCAAGAAGTAATTAATATAACTTACCGCCGCCGGCCACTGCTGCTGGATCCCCCCTGGGCCCTGTGTCTTCTGCAGGTGCCGCCAGTTCGCCTGCCCCCTCCGGAATGGCCGCATCGCTGGCCCCGACAGCACTGGTGGATGGTAGTGTGCCTAGAAAAAAGCATCACAACTTTTTTAGATGCCTGTAAACCTCCCCCTATTTTAAGTGTTCACTTGGAACATTGAAAAAAAAGTTAATGCGATGCAACATATATCAGCACTAGACAGTAAGTACAGTCAGTAGACAGACACTAGTAGGATATGGTTCCACTTCCTAGGGTCATCTAGTCCTACTCTACTCTTTTGAAAGTTAGCCTGAGCCATGAGTAACCCTTTTAGATTCATCATGTCGACTACTACTCTTTTGGTGCATATTATACCTGCCAGCTTATTGACATGTGCAGAAGATGCCTTTAAGGCCGCTTGACTGTTGCGTACAAGTGAAGAGGTCGAAAAAAAACCAACTTATTGACTTTGTTTAGTTTATATTGCTTAGCCATCACACATACATGTTACACTTTTTGGCATGACTGCAAAATGCTAGCATTCACCAGTATACTATCTAACGGCTAACTCGCAGCGTTTTTCTCATATATCATAGGCGGAACATTCCCTTCTACAAACCAGAGATTTACAGAGCATATTGGATGCAAGATGATGTAACCAGTATTTCTACGTTCTACGGTGAGGGATCTTCCAGAATTAAAAAGATCTTGGCTCTTGTTCTTGTTGTCAATCATGCACTTGTAAATGTTTACTGTTTTAATGTTAGGCTTTTTGCTGGCTTATTGACTATGGCTGTCGTAAATTAAATTTCATATTAACGATGTACAGAGTTTGATACTTGTTTCAAATAAACCTTTTGAACTTACACATAGACTCTGTGGTATTTGGTGTGGTGGAGTGGACTTACACAAGTGTGTGAGCAAAATGGTGTTTGTTATTATGTTCTGGGTTGTCTCTGTCTCAGTCATCATCAACATTGTGTATCGTCTTCGTGGGGGGGTCGGGAGTGGGACCCTAATGTGAGACACTATAGCTAGTCGGTTAGGGGATCCTGGGTTCTTCGGACTGAGGTGTGATCAGTAAGATCCAACCTCCCATCAGCACCATCCTATTTTGTTGTGCATAGTTCTGTATGTGGCTCTGCAGAATCCTAGACAATAATAGTATCATGTACTATCCGATCAAAAATACTAGTCAAATATCTGGTTGGGCATTTTGTTTGTGGTAATTGTCAAAGCCTCAACATTGAGAAGACTTGAAGAGGACAACCCAAAGGACAGGACCCAGTGGCTAGAGCTATTGTTCAATCAGAGTTTGATTGTTGCAAAGAAAACCTTCTATTAAAGAGTGGGCAACTGTGCAAGCTTCGCTACACACAGAGTAATAATAGTAATAGTAGTAGTAGTATTAGTAGCACAGAGAGTCATAGCAGAGGGAGTTAGAAGCAACTTCGAGGCAGGGATAAACAGAATTAGTAAACAGATAGTCAAGGTCAAAGAAGTAAGCTTTTGTAAAAAAGAGATTCAGAAAGTGGAACCATAATTTAGAGTTTGGGAAAAAAAGATCCAGTAACATAACATTTAGGGAAATATAAATGTCAATCTAACCAATGGAGGACTTACTGGGGCCAGCTGCAGGAGCCTCAGTAGAGGAGAGGTCCTGGGGTTCCCCCGCCGACTCCGACCCCGTCTTCTTGCCCCTGGGTGGTGCTGATGATCATGTAAAATATAATAAAGAGACCAACATTAAGGAGTGCTGTGAGAAAAATAATAAATCATTTGGAAAAACAATAAGTCTAAGAACATTTTAGGAATCAACAAGTGCAAGAAAATTGACCTATCTAATCAGATGGATCGACTACTGGCTGCTTCCTAGTGCATTTACGGATCGTCTACTTATTTATGAACACTCCAGTGTTCCTTGATCATTCTGATTCCAAATACTAACAAAGCCTAGTAAGTACCACCTGACCTACACCACCTATTCCAGACGGGCCAATTGTTCACTAAGTCTGCACTTCAATTTTTTTCAGCCATCAAATGCATAGATGAGATGGAGGACACATGCATAGTTGCATACATTAGTGCATACATACAACAAATTGTGGGTTGGTTGCATAATGCTGATCTAGTTCTGCTACTGACTGACCATGCTAAGCCTACCACTCACTAAACAAAGTACAAAAGGTTCGACGGAGGACTGGGGTAAGCAGCACTCAGTGACAGAGGATGCGTCACGCAGACCGCATAAAACAATTAGTAACTACTACTAACAAACTAAACCTAGTATCCAATATCCATCCACCACTATTTCACAGTAGGACAATGGAAGGACTAGAGTCTCTCTAGCAAATCGCATTACCTAACTTCAGTTCTGTAAAGTAAACTCTTACATAATCAGCATCAGCACAAGCTAGCGCAAACTACGTTGCAAACAAGTAAGAGTACCACCGTGCACCTGGGTCCTTAAATCAAAGAACATTTTGCTTTTTGAAACGTAATTTACCAGCAACGCTTGGCACGCAGCAGTAATCTTGTTGTTCATCTAATTTAATATACACAATCAGTTACTCACCAAGCCCGATGACCTCGACACCTAGCAGGTCCAACAGGTCCTGCTCCCGGTCCAGGATGTCGGACCACCGGTGAGCTAGCTGGTTGTGGGTGCGCCGGATCCCAGTGCACCGGAACACGGCCCGGCGCACCTTCGCCCACCGACGGTGCCGCTCCTGGGTAGCGTACCCGGAGCCGGGCCTGCCGCCTGCTGCCAAGGTCAAGGGGAGGAGGCGCTGGATAAAGAAAACAAGAGCCGCCACCTCCTCCTCCCCAAACAGTTGCCGGGCCTGCACCCCTGCAGGACGCATTCTGCCGCAAGGCAGGCGGCGCTTCTCTGCGCCTGCAGGTCCCTTGCCCTTGGGACTTGGTGTGCCCTTGGCCATGGTTCTGGGGTGGGTGGGAGGCGGAAAAGAGAAGTCCGAAGGGGAAAAAAAGGGGGAAGAAGATAGAAAGAACTTTATAAAAGTAACAAAAACACAGTAAAAGTAGAAATAAAATGCAAAATATAAACTGAGGCAAACAGAGAGATAGATAATAACTAAAAAAAAGTCAGAAAAAAGGCTTTAAAGACAAAGGATTGCTATGATAAAGGGAGGATACAAAAGTAGGCCCAGAAACATGGCATAGAGTGAAAAACAAGATGGCCGCGCCCATTTGCGACCGCGTGGGTAAGTTCGCGTGATATTTCTCGCGAACATGTACTATTTATCGCGAACAAGTACAATGCGCTCCCGAACACGTCAATGCACATCGCGAACACGCTATCCGCGACCCGGAACAGGAAATAAGGCATCGCGAGCGGGCGGGACTATAGAAAAACAAGATGGCCGCGCCCATTGGCGACCGCATGGGTAAGATCGCGAGATATATCCCCTGAGCATGCAAACAGTTCCCCGAACATGCTTACCGCGCTCGCGAACAAGAAAAAGCCATCGCGAACAGGTTGCCACAAGCAACTACGCAAGCTCGCGAAGCTTCGCGAAGGTCGCGTAGTGCAATGACATCTTCGCGAAGCTTCGCGAAGCGCGACTACGCGAACTACGCCCAGGGTTACTTAGCAGGCATTCTGATTTTTTCTCAATACAAGTAGGTATATGGATATCAAATGCAAAATACATTTAGCTCTACAGCCTGCCATAGTGGGCTATACCGACCATTAAAGGCTCACTCTAGCTGTTAAAGGCAAGAGTCGAACTGCTGTCTGGCTATGTACAAGAATATATAAACAGCCCTCTTGTCTCAGTATCTGTGTCAGCCACTCTTTCTTTTTCTTAATAGCTATATCACGTTCAGCACAGACACAACACTCCATATATAAGTGAGCATACAAGTCTAAAAGTCACTAAAATTTAGAACGGTATGGTACATCTTTTGTCTACTTTTCTGTGTATCTTGATAGGTGTCTTAGGATGTGTTAACATATGTATTAGTGATTTCCAGGATGCATTATTGTATTTATCAGTGAGTATATTTGTATCAGAGTGTTCATGGGTGTGTAACTGTAACTATCAAAGACTCCTAGCCTGTGTTAGGATATGTATATGTAAGTGTGTGAGTGTGTTAGCAAATACATTGGTGTGGCCGTGGCTTTGTTAGTATATTTATAAGTGAGCCCCAGACTGTCTTAGTCTGTGTATCAGGCTTAATTAATATATAATCCTGTGTCTTTCTATGTGAATGAGTGTGTCAGTGTTTGTAATTAGTGAGTCCAACAGTATATTAGTGTGTGTATGAATAAGTGGGTGAGTATGTCAGTGAATGCATCGGTGTGTCCATGGTTGTGGCAGTGTACGCATCAACGTATCACAGGATCAACTTTTAACTAGAAAGCATCCTCTTTTATCACTTATCTACAGCCTAGCTCAGTGCTCTATTTTCTATGAATGAATTACGAAGCAGCCTTTCTAATAGCAAATTGAGCTAAACATAAAACTGGAACCCCAGAATTTGCGGCATCCAAGGAAGAGGTGAGTGAGGTGTTGACCTTACATAGTGCGAGCAAATTATCATGGTTGCCGTTTATTAAGAGCACTTTTGTGGCCATGGAAAGTGGCAACTTGTGGAATAATGCAGAAGAAACCTGTTCGATTACATTTAGGAAAGACCTGATAGAGAGCTACAGGGAGCATAAACACTAAACCGGCCCGGTTGCAGGGGAACTCTATCTCAGGCCCACTGACTACAGTGTTTTTAGAAATAAAAGTTCAGTACAGACTAGAGCCTGTCCTGGATGATGCCCAGCCAGCCCTTGCCAAAAAGTTATATCTGCAGTTTAGGCATGGGGTACTTCCGTTGTGTGCTTTTACAAACAAATGGGCCGGTCCATCCAATTTGGGGTGCCCGGCCTGTAGTAATGCAGCGGAGACGGAATATCATGTAATATTTTGCTACAAAGGGTACAAGAATGTGAGACATGGATGGCTAGTAACACTATGCAGAAATCTGGGATCTAAGCACTGCACTGAGGTTTTTAGGATACTGAAATATGACACCCACATGCCCATTGTGTTTTCAAAATCAAGTTTTTTTATTTTCTATGTGGTGTGTATGTAGAGCTATCCTAAAGACGAGGCCATAGGCTCTGCCTGATTATTCTATCATATGTTATTAACTAGGCCTGGTACATTTTTGACAATGAATACTACGTTTCACTGATGTTCTTCTTGCTTCTTTGCTTTTAGGTGCACAAAAGAGGAGGAGAAAACATCACCCATTGTACTGCCAGACAGAAGTCCTGCTGCGCACAATGTCACATGAAGTGTGACCACAAAAATCTCTTCAACTTGTGCCACTGCCTGCTGCTGACTTCTTGGAAGATGGCCCTAAAGAAAGGTACCAGGTCCAGTACCAAGAAAGTTGCCAGTGAGAAGGAGGCACTACCATTTACCAAAACCGGTATGTTACCCAAGACCTTTTTTGGGAAACCAAAAATTGCGACTGCAGCAGCCGCGTCTGGGGAGCAAGTTGGGAGCAGCACCCCCGCATCAGTGGACCCACCCCACCAACCTAGACCCAAGCCCATGTGTGTCACAGAGGCAGCCAGTCTGATCACGAGTCCAATGCCGACGAGCAGTGATAATGAAATTGGCTTATAGCAAAGTAGTACCCAATCAATGCAGGAAACTCAGATAAGTAGGCAACAACAGCCACAACCACCCCCAATAGTAGTTGTTCCTCCCAAAGTAGGGGCAGTTCAGGAGATCGAGCTTCCTGCAGAGGAAAAAGAACAAGCCACTCTTTCAGAAGATCCACTGTCTTCCAGATCCCTAGCAAGGAAAAGGAGTGTTAGTCCAACTACTTCTCCTCCTTCCCCTCTTTTGATGAGCTAGATGCCACTTTGAAGCCACCTCAGTCTGAGAGTGAGACACGCCATGAGACAAGGCTCGGGAAAAGGAAGATTCCAGAAAACCTTAGAGTTATGGAGGTAGATGTAGAAGAGGAGGATGATGACGAGCCATTCATCATGAACATTAATAATAATAATAATAATAATAACACTGCCATTTATTAAGCGTGAACAGCTACCTCCTAGGAGGTGTCCCGGCGCTATAGCGACAGGTGACCAGGGAGCGATTAAATTAAGCCAGGTTGAAAAGGTAGGTTTTGAATGCCTTCCTAAGTAGTATTTCAGAAGAAATCTGACGTAGGGAGTTGGGGAGGGAATTCCACAATTTAGATGCGCCAAACATAAATGATCTGCCGCCCAGCCGGGTTTTCTTCACTTGGGGGGTGCAGAGTCAATTCTGGGAGCAGGATCTCAAAACACGTGACTGCGTGTAAACACCCAACCTCTGTTTCAGATATGCAGGGCATGATCCGTGAAATACCCGGAATGCTAGGGTCAAGGCCTTGAATTTAATTCTCTTGGCTACTGGTAGCCAGTGAAGTTCTCTAATATGCGGAGAGATGTGTTGCCGAAAAGGAACATGTTTGATTAATCTTGCAGCTGCATTTTGGACCATCTGGAGTTTCTTTAAGAGGTAGGACGGTAAGCCTGTGTAAAGGCCATTAGCGTAGTCCAGGCGTGCAGTAACTGTAGCATGGATTACAGTCCTGTGGCAGCTCTCTGGCAGTAGATGCATGTATTTGCGCAGGTTGCTCAGGCTGCGGAAGAAGGTGGCTACGCCCAGATTTTTTGCCTGGCCTGCTGGTACAGATGGCGGACCCATTTCCACAGGTCACCGACGGGCAGTCGTCGGTGGCTGTAATTTGCCAAAAAACATCACCTCAGTTTTGTCAGCATTCAATTTAAGTTTATTGTTGTTCATCCAGCCTGTTCTGCCCAGTGGAGACTGACATTACCCCATCCCAAATTGCTTTGAGGGATGTGGCACGTATACCACCAACACAGATGATACCACCAACAACACCTCCAGCTTCCATATTTCGCCGGCAGTGACCTACATCCACCACAACAATCCTCAGTAGAAGTAGAGAATGTAGAGAGTCAAACTTCACGCCCACCTACCAGTTCATCCGACATTGCAAGTGGCACCAGCAGCACCAGAAAGTTGACTTCCGCAGTTTGGGGCTTCTTTTCGGTTAGCAGGAAGGAGGTGAACATTGCTATATGGACCAAATTCAAGGCACACACATAACACAATCAAAATCGCAATCCGTAGTTATTTTGTGAACAAAAAACGATGCTGTAATTCTTGTTCTTCTTTTTGTTCTTTTATTTCTTTATAGCCATGCGCCAACGCGTTTCGTCGCAGCGGGAGTGTGTACCTTACGTCTTCCTCAGGGCTTCTAGGTTTTGGGTGCTAATCACAATGGATCCTCCTATTATCGTGTAGGATTATAGAGGATTGATCCAGCCTGCTGTTTATCGCTACTCAATTGGTGTATTTTATATTAGTTGGGTCTGAGATTCCAACTGTGGGATCCACAAGTAAAAGCACCATATGAGGTACTCCTACGCGTCCTTCTTTTCAAATGTATCCACAGTTGTATGGAGGTGCTGATCCTTTCCGCACAATCCCGGTTAGTAGTGCGGTGAGTATATCCGGCTCCCAGCATGTAGCGTGTCCTCGGCCCGAATACAGGTGTATTCCATGTACAGCGCCAGGAAACTTGTACACCCACAACAGTAACATTGCTATATGCTCCATTTGTGGATAAAGTGCCAGTCGGGGTAAGCTTGGTACAAACTATGGTACTGGAGGCCAAACAACCCATCTGAGAAAACACCACTTGGTCCAGTGGGAGGCGCACCTTAGCGGCCAAATGTCTGCACATGTTGTTGGTGGAGGGGATGAAGAAGAAGATACGATCACGGTGGAAGGTGAACAACAGGGAGACCTTTTCTCTGCTACACAAAGCAGCCCTGTCTCCGGCAGTGCAGTGGTACCACCCACATCATCAGTAACATCGCAATGGCACAAGAGTCAGGCTGAGACACCAAGGGGTCCCAGACAAGAGAGTACCGCCATGAAAAAACATGTGTTGAGCCTAACATCTGGCGTCAATAAGTCACCTACATCAGTGGCACCAGTAAAGAAAAAAATCCAGGCTACCGTTCTCAGCATGTTAGGTCAGAGCGGCAGTACAAACTCAACCACCCAATGACACGTTTGTGCAATGCGAAGCTGGCTAAAATGTTAGTGCTGGACATCCTCCCTTTTTCTTCTGTGGAAGGGGTGGGTTTTCTCGAATTTGTGACAGCCATCTGCCCGAAATGGAAGGTTCCCAGCCGGTCCTATTTCACCAGTGTTGCTGTTACAGCACTACATCACGATGCGCTGGAATTGCTTGGACAAGCTTTGCAGCAGCGTGCTGTTCACACTATCCACCTGACAACAGACATGTGAACCAGTTGCCAAGCCACTGATTACATGTGCATCACTGCACACTGGATCTCTTTTGTGTGGGTCAGAGAAAATATATCTGCAGCAGGTGTTATTGACACTGCTGATATTTTTAATGCCACTCGGAAACATGCAACTGTAGCCATTGTTCACCATGGAGAAATCTCATACTGCTGCAAACATTTTGGAAGACTTTGACAGCAAGGTCTTTGAATGGCTGCGACCAAGAGGGTTTAACATTGGTTTTGTTGCCACGGATAATGGCAGTAATATAGTTAAGGCCATGGTCATTGGTGGCTATTTTAGGGTCCTGTGTTTGGCTCATTGCTTTAACATAATTGTTCAAGACTTTCTGAAAAAAGTAGACTGAGTCAGCAACTTACTTACCACCTGCAGAAGAATCTGCACAGATTTCAGCCATTCTTTTAAAGCCCGGAAGTAGCTGAGGATCATTCAGCGTGATAATAGAATGCCACTTAAAGTACACATCCAGGAGGTGCCAACACATTGAAACTCAACTTATTACATGCTTGAACGTCTGTTTGAGCAGTACAGAGCAATCAAAGAATATGCTATGCAACGAGGGGATGCTGCTGTGAAAGGCATGATCATTGAGATGGACCAATGGGGCCTAGCTAAATGACAGAGATGCTACTTCCTTTCGAGGTCCTCACATGTGAAGTCAGCAAGGAGGACTGTACTATGTGCCAAGCTATCCCATTGTTGCTCATGCTACAGGAACAGCTGAAGGGAATGTCTACAATGTACGCAGGTGTGGAGTAAAAAAAGAAGCATATGAGTTGGTGGAGAGCTTAACCCTTCGCATATCTGAAAATACAAGGGTGTAAAGAGGCATTGTGTCATCCAACCATTACATTTGTGCCACAATTCTGGACCCATGGTACAAACCATTACTAGACACTTTCATTCCATTTCCAGACGGGGATGTTGCCAACTACAAAACTTAGATAGCTGTGGAAGACAGTCGGCTATAAAAAGAATGGTCAGGAATTAGAGGCCTGCTACTCCAGAGCACAACAAGTACTGCAGGGCAGCCGGCTTCAAGTTCAACTTCAGAGCCTGAGGGCAATGCGTTGGCTCACAGCAGCCAAAACCACCAAGAACAACATCAACAACAAGAACAGGAGCATCAACCCTAAAATCGGCACAGGAATGGTTTCTACAGCAAGGGCTTAAGTCTAGTGCTGAAGCAAAGGGAAAAGAGGCTGAGCAAAGTAGAGCACCCATGAGCATTGAGCGGATGGTCTAGGCCTATCTGTATGACCCAACAGAGGTCTACTTTGATCAAGACCCATTGCTGTATTGGTATGGGAAAAGGCACCAATGGTCAGTGCTCACCAGGCTGGTGATAAACTATCTGGCTTGCCCTGTAGCAAGTGTCTCTTCTGAGCATATTTTCAATGCTGCTGGTGCCATTTTGACAGTGAGAAGGACCAGTCTCTCGCCCCAAAACATGGAGAAGTTAACCATGATCAAAATGAATCAGCACTTTATACCACTGTATTACACCATACCCGAAGTAGCACAGCAGGAAGATTATGACGGCGACTCAGGTCATGGAAATAGTGTGTCAGGTAACCTACTTCAGGGTGAACCCAGTTTGAGGATGAGCTCTACTTCTCTGACAACTAGGCTCTTTAAATTTCCAGGTACTTTCTTTGTTTCTTTGACCTCCCACAAAAAAATATTAGCTAAGGAACATTATTTACTTTATTATTTATTGTGTGTGTGACTGTCTTTCTGGTTCCCAAATCAATCCCCACTGTCTTACTCTTTATTTCTGGATCAGAGTTACAACTTTGTTCAGTCAATGAAGAATTAAAGTCCACTCCTAACTTGCCCAAAAGCCATTTCTCTCAAGCCAGACATTGGGTGGAGAATTCAAACAAATGTGTGCCTGCCTCTAACCCTGGGCCCTGACTATCTGTCTATCCTTTCCTAACCTAGAGGTACTGTCCTGAAAGAACAGGTCAATGATGGCATGGAGTGCACAATGAGTGATTGATGTTTATGTTGAATGTCTATTCTACAAAGTGGCACAAGTCAATCTTTCCCTTCTTGTTTTATTAACAAAATATTACTACTACAGGACGATCCATTGTATTTTGAGTCAGGATTGGACGAGTCTGGAGGACTCACTCGGAAGTCAGACACTGTTGGTACGGACTCGGAGTTGGACACCATGACCACCATACTCGCAGTCAGAGTCAAGTCAGGAGGATCAGATATGATTGATGGAATAACTCAGGGCATGCCACCGGAAGATAATGGATTTTTTCAAATTCACTGAAACTAACCAATTTGGATGATTGCTGATGACTTTGAAGTGGCCATAAGGTAAACAACAACAGAGACTAGACCTACATGTCTGTGTACTGGTGGTGGGCAGCGAGTGTGGTGTGACTGACAGCGGCGCATTGATTTTTTACTTCATTTAGAAAATGCTATGTTGCTGTGCGTATACTATGTATGTGTGCTCAGTGCTGCCTGGCTCAAATGCGAAGCTAAGTGAAGTTTGGGTGGGGGTGGCCTGTTGTTGGAGATAACTGCCGGAAACAGAGTCTGATTTAGCCATGCTGCCTCTGAAAGTCTTCTTGTTGCAATCCTCCTCATGCAGTTTAACTTTTTGTTTTCTCCTTCATTTTCAATATCCTTTTTGTTTTTCCGTCTACAGGCCCTTTACCCTGTGCCATATTTGAAAAACATCTCACACTTACTACAACGACCAGCATCCGCCAGGCACCCAAAATTTACCGGCTGACAGTTCAATACTAATGCAGAGATGCAACTCCCAGTTTATACAGTATCTTTTTTCTCTTCAATCATTACGACTGTGTGTGTTGTTTATGTTTGCTTTTTACTCCTACAGATAATTTATTTGTATTTACTATCTTTCTAAGCCCGGTACGACAGAACATACATTTAATGTATGTAACTTTGGTCTCTCTGGGGCAGACAGACAATTGCATAATTAATGTACTTCCGAGTACTTGTCTAGTACCACTCATCATCATGCATGCATTTCATTTTCCTCCCATAACAAATTTAAGATGGTTGGCTGCCAAAATAAGTGTTGTCCATGTGTAGGGTTTGTCTTTTTCAAACCTTTCGCTCAATCCCCCTTCCCAACCATTCATCAAACCCCTAACCCTCTTCTCTCAAGCTGTGTGATTTTTTGAGGTTTGACTTTAGAATTTTTACACCATTAATTGATCGCACACTTGGTGGGGCGAATGTGGTGAAAGCAACACAACAACTCAGTGCAGGGTAAGGAGGATCTTATTCTTAGCAAAGCTCATATAGCCCACACTGGCAGTACATATTATACAATAACCACCCCAGCCAGCTCAGTGCATGATATTTTTTTTTCAGATGAACATCTCATTGCCGGCATCATCATTCAGGCACTCAACATTGTTCTGATTAATTCAATTTTTCATTGCTTATCATACTCTCTTCTTGTGTTGTGTTTGAGACTGAGTTAAATCTAGTAGCCTTGCCTCTGGTGACCATCATCAAGCTTGCATATAATAATAACGGCACCAACCTATTTTATTTTTACTTCAGTTTGTTAACTTCCCTTTCGATGAATAGTATCCACTCTCGGAGTCCTTATCCTACAGTTCTAGTTCACCTAGGAGGGAGTGGAACCTCGCTTTCATTCTGATGATTTTGCCTTCAATATCAAAATAAATGATGGCAGCTTGGGAAACCATGGAGCCCTCGCTTCATCTAATCAGGTAAGAGAAGTGAACTGTGGTTGACTGATCATTGTTGAATGACAATCATTCTTTACAAAGGAAATTCACCCCCACCCCCTCCGAGTCCTTAGGGGTTTATAAATATTATATAGTAGTATCAGAGTAGACTGCAGAGACTAGGAAGAGAGAGTAGTAGGACAAGTAAGGGTACAGCATCAATTGGCTGCAGCAAAGGCAGCACTGAGAAGTAAAACAAACAATCAATAACCCCACCACATTTTTTTAAGTATGAAAAGTTTATTATTCCCTGAACAAAGTACAAAACACACAACTGGCCTACCCCTCACCCTAACCCCAACCAATGTCCAAGTCGTGTCCAACAAATGTCAATAAAGAAAAACCCAACAATCCCCCAACTCCGACCCACCCAAAAAAAGATTAAAAAAGGGGCTGAAGGTGAAGAGAGCACTTACGGCAGGTTAGTACTTGGAGCTTCTGGAGGAGCCTCTCCACCCATCCCTGACTGGCTTCAATATTTGCCAGCCTTCGCATGATGTGGTGCTCATAAAGGCAGACCTAAGGGGGAGAAGCCATGCTGGTGGAATGGTGGCAGCACCGGCGGGCACCCATTGGACTGCGGTGATGGTGTGGTGGTGGGGTGGTTGTTGGGGCCTGGCTGGGGCCCGGGGCATCTGCAGCAGCTTCTGCCTCATCCTCCTTGGCCACCAGCCGCGGGTACTCAGCCCTGATGGCCTCCATTTTCCGCCACTGGGTCTAGGCTGCAATCTCCTGCCTGGTTGGTGGAGCAGCAGGAGTAGCTACATATCAAGAAAGAAAAATGTCAAATTGTAAACAATGCTCTTAGCTGAACACATAGGAAATTATGTCATGGGTATGGAGTGAGGTGATTGTTGATGGGTGGGTAGGAAGGATACATAATGTTGCACTTGAAAACTACTGTGAGTCTAGGGAGGAGTCTAAAATACCACCTCCTCAACCATTTGAATAAAAAAAAACCTTGAAAAAAACATTCTAGGCAAGTAAAGGTGAGACAAGCACCACTACAGAGGAGCACCATAGTTCCTTGTTCTCCTTCCCAACTATTTTTACATTCATCATTTCATTATTAATTGAGTATTTTATATTTTATTCTTCACCCTTCGCTTTGCTACTCACCTCCATTTACGTTTTTTTAAATTCTATCAATCCACTCTTCACCATTGAAACCACCAATCCCTTGTAGGTCCAATGGATCTTCCAACCCCTCTACTACTTCCTCTTCTATTCGCACCACTGGGATGTCTTCCATATATTTCCCCATCTGGTCCAGGTCATACCCATTTTGCTCGTCATAGAGGGAGGCATAGAATTTCCTAAATACCTCTCTTATTTCATCTTGACTCGTGCACAAATTACCTTCTGAATCTATAATTTCTCTAACCTCACCTGAAGCGATCCTTTGTCTTGTGCGAATAGCTAATGTTCTCCCAACTGCTTCGCTAAATTCGTGGGCCCTTTCTCTGTTAGTAAGATATATCTTAGCTGCCTTATTTGCAATAACCTCTTCGGCATCCATCTTTGCCTTTGTTAGTTTTAAAAGGGCCTGGTCTAGGGGAGCCCCTGCTGAAACGCAGTGTTGCAATTCTTCCTCCGCCTCCAAGACTGCCCCAGTTAACTCTCCTATTCTAGATTATTCCTGCTTGCGTTTAAAAGTATTAAAACTTAAAGTTTCCCCGCGTATCCCTGCCTTAAAGGCATCCCATACTATCCCTGTCTCTGCGCTATCTCTATTGTTTTCAAAAAACTCTTTGATCCAAAGAGTCATATGCTGGATATATTTCTGGTCTTGGAGAAGCCCGCGCTCAAATGTCCATGTTCTGACTTTCCTAGATCGAATAGGGATATTTAAACTCATAATCAAAGGGTTATGATCACTAAATATGCGGGAAAGTCTTTCTATCTTTGCGTAGGGCAGCATTATGTTAGAAGCAAAAAAATAGTCTAATCTTACACAGACCTGGTGAGGGGCAGAATAGTACGTAAATCCGTTATATCCTTTTTTTAACTTCCCCCAAATATCAGACAACATATTATTCCTTACAAGCTCTCCTAACGCTCGATATACTCTTTTCTTTCTTCCCTGATACCTCCCATATGAGCCTGTCTCTACGCCTAAGCCATCTGCACCATTTATGTTAAAGTCTCCTCCTAGTATAATCTGAGGTGACCAGGAGGATAATTCTGCATCTAGGAATTTAAAGCTCTCTGGGTCATCCTCCGTTGACCCATAGATGACCCCGAGGGTATACCACTCTCCCTCAATAAAACATTCAACTAGTGCCCACCTGCCCCATTGATCTTCCAGTTTTCTTCTAATATTCAAGTTTCTACTCTTTGATAGTATTGCGACCCCTCTATGTTTAGAACCTTGCTTTGAATATGCTAATACTTGGAAACCCAACTGGTCCAAAAGATAAACCTGTGAAACCATAATATGTGTTTCTTGAATAAGTATAAAATCGGCATTCATTTGCTTTAATGACATGGCAATTTTTTGTCTTTTTTGGCGATCGTTCAAACCACTGACATTCCACGTCGCTATTCTAATCACCATTGTATCTCAAGTAAAAACAATATTCTTGAAAGAAAAATAGTAAGAAAAACAGAAATCATGGGAACTTTGCTTCTGAAATATCACTACCTTGCTACCAATAATATTTTCAGATTTTCGTGCAACCTGCTCTCCCTGTGTATTTAGAATACATAACAATACTAATCCTCCTATTAATTGCTTATCTTCAGTTGTGCGGTTCTTAGTTTGTTGTGCCCTGTCCCCCTTCCCCCCACCTCCCCCCCCACCCAGTGTCCCCCCTGCAACCCCACCCCCCCTTACTGGCAAATAGGTCAATCTTGACCTATATATGGCTACCTTAACCCTGAGATGTCCATCTCCTCCTTCCCCCACCCACCTACTGCACTATCTTTTCCTACTTTTATCCCATACACTACCGGTTGATTCCCTCAGTACTACCCTCTTGTACTTATACTCGCCACAAAGATTATATTATGAGAATTCCTGTTATTCATCATATTCCTCGTACTGATCAGATTGTGTCTGAAATAATTACTTAACTCTTCTGACCCCTTTTATCCTTCAATTCCACCAGGTATTCCTGAGCAAGTATTTCAGAAGAGAACACCCTATGCTGCCCGTTAGCTATCACTTTTAAGCGAGACGGGAACATCAAATACACTTCGCAGCCAGCATTTTGAAAAGGAGTTATTAATTGTCTCATCCGCCATCTTCTTTTGATGGTAGTGTGACAGAAGTCTGGCCGAGCGAAGAAGTGTATATCTTTATAAGACCTCTTTGTCGCTGGCTTTGCCTTACTCATAATCTCTTCTTTCGCCAGAAAGTTTCCAACGTAGACAAGGATCGCCCTTGGGTTACCTTCTGTATCTCCTCTTCTCTGGTTTAAAGGGAACCGGTGGGCCCGCTGAATTTCATTTTCCCAGTTCCATTTAGTGATTTCGGGCAAGGCCCCTTTAAACAAGTCCACCACAAAGGCCCGGACATCCTGGCCCTCTTTGCCTTCCTCCACACCAAGAAGCCTTATATTATTCCGCCTTTGTCTATTCTCAAACTCCTCAAGCTTCCAAAGGACATCTGTCGCTGTTTTCTCTTGTAGACATTTATTTTCTTGAAGCTTGGCGACTACATCCTCTAGCTTCCCAGTCCTTTCCTCTACCTCTGTAACTCTTCCAGCCACATCTGCATATAGTTTATTTACTTTGCGCAGGGATCCTTCTATTTTTTTATTGGCCTGTCTAGCTCTCCGGCCTTCTGCCCTTGCTTCACTCTGCATTTGTTTTAATGTTCCAAGTAGTAAATCAAAATTAGAGTTAGAGTTCTGAGCTGCGGCATGCTCCGGATAACCATGTTGAGTAGATTGCTGGAGTAGCTGGGGTTGCTGGGGTTGAGGGTGTACAGTTCCCTCTTGATAGATCTGCGATGTGGCTGAATAATCCCAGTCTAGCTTCTTAGCCACCTCCTGCTGCGTAGGGCTCGCTAAATTCTGTGGTAGGTCATGCCCTTTTCCATATGACCTCATTCTAACGCTCTTCGACCTACGGCCTCTGAGGTCTCTACTCCCGATTGTTCTTTTTGATTCTACTTCTGAGGTCTCGATTTCAACCTCAGATTTTCTGGGCTGGTGTCCTGAAGACAATGAGGATGAAGATGACCCTGAAGCTGAATCCAAATCTGAATCCAAATCTGAATCAGATCTATTGCTTAACCCCGAGGCTGAGTCCGTAGCTATGTCCAAATGGGAAGAACCTTTGCCCTTACCCTTACCCTTGTTTTTGCCCGCCTGGTCCTCCTCGTCATCATCCACTGAATAGAAACAATCGTCAGTTGGCGAGCCTGGGATAACTACCCCCTGCACTGTTTTTGGGGGCTGTAATATTTGTTTGCTGCTAGTAATAGCTTGAGCAGTTTCAGTTAAAAATTCAACCGAGCATTGCCTATCACCTGGTTCTCCCGTAGCAGTGGGCTGTGTGTCTAATTTGGTCCCAGATTGGAGGCCAGGCTCAGGTTCTGCAATCTCAGGGAGTAGGCCAGTATCATTCTCTTCACTTTCTACATTTACCAAATGTATAGTCTTATTCTGCCCCCCCCCCATGGCTGTGTCTGTACCTGGGTTTTCCTGGAAGCGCCAAGGAGGTCAGTGTCAACATCGTCGTCATCGTCCTTCTCGTGCTGCAGTGAATCTGATACTGCTATGTTCTCAGGGAGCGCGCCCCCGGCTGTAATTCGAACTGAATTCTTGCTTCGGGCTCCCAGTGCGCAGTCGGACTCAGTGAGCTCACCGCTCATCCTCTCACTCCGCATGCGTGAGGCTACGTTGCTGACAGCGTCCTTTCCGGCAACATCGTCGGAGGAGGGGGGAGCCTTCTCTTGATCCTGGAGCAGCCCTCGGTCAGCTACTGTTGTCTTCACTGTAGCGGAAAGAACTTCTCTCAAGGTAGGCTGGCGAAGAACTGCATCTCTCCCATCTCTCCCTTCGAGCCCAGACGATCCTGTCGCCGCATCAGCTGTATGATTCTTAGTGATCTTCTTAGCCGGCAAAACCTTCGGTTTCTTAACTTCTTTTTCTTTTCTCGGAGCACTCCTAGAGACCCTCTCATATCTCTCTGCTCGAACATTTTTCCCGCTATCCTTCTGTGCCTGAACCTTCAAGCGAGTCTTTGTTCTCAAATTGTCTGCAGGGGCACCGGGATCGCTATGTCCCGGACTGTCATTCAGATAATCTTTCTCTTCTGCCCCGGGGTCCCTTAGCCCTTTTGTAGCTTGCAGATTTTTGGAGGTCATTTTCTTATTTTTCGTTATTCCGCACTGAACGCTGGAGGTCCAAACAATAGCTAAGGTTATAGTCAGCTGGCTCACAGTACGGTGCTTGGGAGAGAGCGCCGTTGAGTTCGTTAAGCTCAAGACTTTCAACTGTATCTGTAGACGCCGTCCCATGCCTCATGTCTCAGAGCTGAAAAAATCACTCGACCAAGTGCAGATCATAAATCACTATATGTGCCGAAGAAAAAAGGGTGGGCGCCTGAGATCTCCTAGCATAGTTATGGGATAATTGGACCTACAAGAGATAAAAAACGCTATAGCGAATCTCCCTTCGGGTAAAGCATCAGGTCCTGATCAAATTCCAATCGAATTTTATAAGATATTCTGGGATGCTCTTTCACAAGACTTCGTTATAATGATACAGAAAGCACAATCTGGGGTCTCTGTACCAGAGTCATGGGGTGGTGCTGAAATAGTGGTAATTTTGAAGAAAGGAAAACCTCCCACCATGCCAACATCATATAGGCCAATCACGCTCATGAATACTGACGCAAACATTTTCTCTAAAATATTAGCTACAAGGTTTGCACAAATAATTGATTCCCTTGTGAGTACTAATCAACATGGATTTATCCCAGGGAGGGGTACGACTCACCATACTCGTAAGGTTATTACACTTTTTGACGCCACGGAGGTTTCAGGAGACCCGATGGCCGTAATGTTATTAGATGCAGAAAAAGCATTTGATCGGGTCTCCTGGAATTATTTGTGGTATACCCTGAGAAGAGTAGGGCTCAAAGATGGTTATATTAAGGCAATTCAAGTGCTATACAGAGCCCCAAGTGCTGTGATCCGGATTAACTCAGGTTTAACTAAGTCTTTTCAAATTAAGAGAGGTACCAGGCAGGGCTGCCCATGCTCTCCGCTTTTATTTGCGATGTATATTGACCCCCTGGTCCGAAGACTAGAGAGCTGTGATATGATTCGCCCAGTATGCACGCCCATGGGATATAGTAAGGTCCTTGCATATGCGGATGACGTGGCAGTGATCACATCTAATCCCATAGAAGCTATAGCGCAGGTTGAAATTGAGGCCATCAGATTTGGACAAATATCGGGTTACAAAATGAATGCCAATAAGACTCAGATAATTAAGAACAAGTACGTAGACTGCCCTGATCATCGGGTGGTGCAGGATGCGGTGTATTTGGGGGTAACTATTTCTTCTGATTTAGATACATTGGTAGAGAAAAATACAACTCCAGTTTTTCTTAAGGCAAAAAGGGATCTAGATAGGTTCGAGAATCTTCATCTTTCCCTTGTGGGGCGCACTAATATTATAAAGATGTTGATTTTACCGAAGTTTTTATATCTCTTTAGGGCAATACCATTATTATTTGAAACAAAATGGTTCAAGGAATGTGAACATATGATTAATAGATTTATCTGGGCAAAGGGAAAAACAAGGAGAGCCCTTAGGTTTATGGCACTGCCTCGTGATAGGGGAGGTTGGTCTCTTCTGGATCTGAAACTATATTATTGGGCAGCGGCCCTACAAAATATGCTGGGTCTGATAGGAGGGGCAGAGGTCGAAGGACAGGATAAAGCGGGCACATTGGCAATTTATGGCTTAGTCATGGGGGTAGAAGCTGAGAATATATTTTTAAAACAAACCGATTTTTGTTACTTTAAAAGGACACGATTTAAGACGATTCTAGCAGCTTATAATATATGGAAAGCATTCTCAAAAAGTTTTGGCTTAGGCAAATATAATGCATACACTAGAATGAGCATGAACTCTACTTTCCCAGTAGATATTTTTGCAGGTTGGGTTTTTGGAGAATGGGGAAGAAAGGGGATAAGGATGCTGGGAGACATCAGGACCACACAAGGGGTCCTCCAATTCTCGGAGATACAGTCAAACTATGGAATTGAGACGAGACATTTTTTTAAGTTTCTGCAAATAAGAAGCTATGTCGAAACAAAGCGGGGGGCCCAGCTGGGTTCTCTAGGATTCCAATTATGGATTTAGTACAAGCAGGGTCAGACTGCACGATTCGGAGGTTTTACTCAGAATTGATAAAGGCTAAACAAGACGATAAAGATAGAATGGCGCAGAAATGGGGGAGGAAGCTGGATATAATAGAAGAGTGTTTTCATGTGTCTTTAGAGTTGGGACAGAGTATCTTATGTTCGGCACCCCTACAGGCGCAACATTATAAAACTATTTATCATCTTTATTACACTCCGGCGAGAATTGTTCAGTGGGGAGGAATCTCGGGAATTAGATGCCCGAGATGTGGAAGCTTAGAGGCTGATTTGACTCACATGCTTGCAACATGTACCCATTTGCAATCCACCCAAAAGAATATCGAGGAATTTCTATCTAGAGTTTTAGCTGTAGAAATAATTTTATCTCCATCGATAATTCTCCTTGGGGTTAACCATACTGATATACACATGAAGGGGGGATACTTCTTATTTGTTGCAATGGCAGTATTAAGACTATGCATAACTTCAGCCTGGCTAGATCCTATATCCCCATCGTACCATCAATGGTTTGCTCGATTATTGGCAATATATAATCTAGAGAATGCTATATATGCTAGAAAAGGGAAAAGAGGGAGAACATTAGGAAGAAAAATTTGGGACCCATTGAAGAAATGGAAAGAGGATCCTACCTGACTCCCTACTGAAGTTTTCAAGTAGCGAGAGTATTTTATAAAGATATTGTGTATCGCAATAATATTCTTTTCCTGTGTATTGCTTTGTATATTATTTCATTTCAAATGTGTTGTGCCCTGTGTATAACTTCATAAACTTATAAATAAAATAAAAAAAAAAAAAAAAAATGAAACTACCAATCCATCCATATAGCCATCATCCAAAGTTCCAACTATAGCTCTATGTATCACTCTAGTCTCATGATCTCAAGTGCAAACCTTTCAGCAACATACATTTGTCATTTGACATTTACCCACCCATGCGTCCTTAAGTTTATTTCAGTCAAAAGAAACTACCACAGGATTCCAATCACCCACCCAGGCAGGCATCCTTTCACACATATACTTTCACCCCCCCAGGCAAGCTTCCTTCCTACCCGTATACCAACCTTTCATCCACCCTTCACCCACCCATGCATCCCAGCTATCAGCCACCTATAGTACTATTTATGCACCCAGCGCTTTTACCCACGCATCCTTCGCTTTCAGTCATATATAATACATTTCATCCAACCTTTCCCCTTTCATCCTTCTCTTTTCCAACAACTCATAGTTAAAGGTCTTGTTCATGAAAGATTCTCTGCTGAGTTGAAGATAGGAGCTGCCATTACTTACTCAGCTCAACTTCAACTCCTCTGTGTTCACCTTTTGTTTGCAAGTCAACAAGACTATACCTTTACAGTGAGCTTGTAATTATAATTAATTGTCAATAATAAGCAAGCAATATGACATACTACTGCCTGCCACTGCCTCTGGCTCACCCCCTTCTGCTGCCACATCTGCAGACTGGCTGGTGCCATCTGTGCTGGCCCCAGCACTAATGGTCGGAGCTGCTAGAAAAAAAAGATTACACATTTCTTAGATGCCAGATACACCTCTCCCTATTAATTGTTGTATAGAAAAATAAAGAAAACACCACACACATCATTCACTACAATTTGGATACATTACAGACAGTATCTAATTTATAAAACATCAGGATGGGCATTTTGTAGTTGGAAAGTTTAAAAAAAGTCCGAAGTCAAGACAAGCTGTTAAGGAGTGGCTGGAGCTATTGATTGATGAATCTGATGTTTTGAGAAAAAAATAGCATATGGCAAATGCAATGGGGCTTTACTCCTCGCACTTCCTCCCAGACATGGTGCACAGTCATCAGTTCACCAACTGCTGCTAATAATACTAGGCCTAGCTAATAAGAAGACACAACTTTGGGGTGTCCAACGTGACTATTGCCACTCTCTTGTTTTAGTGATTAAGCCTTCTCATCTATTACATGCATAGAATACCTTACTTGGGAAATGGGCATGCAATCTGCACAGCAGAGGAGTAGTAGTAGTAGTTCTATGTGACCAATAGGTTCTCTGAGTCTTTGAGTACCACCACTAGGCAGTCCACAAAACTGTAGAGGGAAAGCTGACTGAAAAAGCAGACGAAAGGAAGCTACAGACAGACTAGTTTTATTATTAATTGAATTTATAAGGCATAACAGCTACCCAAGAAGTGTTTCACCGTGCCTGGACGGACTGGGTGCAAGATATAGAGGTGGTGAGTTGAGATTACTGGTTAAATAACCAGGTGTTCAGGGATCTGTGGAAGCAGGTGTAAATAGTTTCTTTGCGGATAGCGAGGGGAAGAGCATTTTAGAGGGACGGGCCAAGATGCGCAAAGGATCTTCAACCCATCTTCTCGAGTTTGAACCTGGGCACCGTAAATGTTTCAAGAGTTGCAGATCGAATATGACGAGTGGGAGCATAAGGGCAAACAAGAGATTGCAGATATTGTGGTGACGAACCCCTTTTTATCTTAAACATGTAGCCCAGGGCTTTGAACTTTATGCGGTTCTCTACCCTGAGCCAATGTAAGTCACGGAGATAGCTAGAAATAAGATTGGCTCTGGGAACCCTGCAAAGTAGTCTTGCTGCAGAGTTCTGTACCAGCTGTAGTCTATGGGTCACCGCCTTATTTGCGCCTAGAAAAAGGACATTTCCATAGTCCAGCCGTGAGGTGATAAGGGCATGGACCACTGTTTTCTGGGTGTCTTTTGGCAACATCCAGATGATCTTCCTAAGCCATTTTAGGATGGTAAAGCACATGGCTATGACCTTGACTGCTTGATGATGCATGGTCTAGTAACTAGAGACAGTTTGACGTAAAGTAGAGAAACTTGAAATATAGAAAATAAGTAAATAGGATAATGCAGGGATAACAAGAATTTAGAAATGGATACATCGAAGAGGATTTGGAAAAATAATATATAAGTGGGTAGACGTCACATTATTCAAAAAGGAGCAGAAAAATTAGCTGAATAAATATATTAATGCTAACATCAGGACGACTTACTGGGGCCAGCAGAGTCATCGGCTGAGGAACTCTGGGAGGCACCTCCAGCTCCCGGAAACTCACCCGCCTCAGCCCTCTTCTTGCCCCTGGATGCTGACGTAAAACATAAAGACAAAAAAAGATTAGTGGTAATAAATATTGTCTCTCCAAAATATATTTGACAGGCAAAGGCAATCGCAATAACATTGAACTTTTCTAAATCAGATCAACTAGTAGTAGTATATTGCGGACCATCCTATTCTATTCAAAACTTCCAAAACTTACCTACCTAATCCACTCCTATTCCAAATTTAGTAAACTACATTTTTGAATGAATAATAATAAATTGCAACAAATCCTAATGTTTGCTTCTTCTCAAATCGCATTCGCAATCTCGTAGTCTCAAGTCAACCCCCTTTGACGGGCCAATGCACTAATCACTAAGGGCCTTATTATAATGATTACAATGATGTCCGGTGGACGCCATTGCGATTCTGGAACCACCCAACCTTAGGTCGGCGCCGCGGTCACGACGACCGCACTAGTCTACTACAAATCGATGCGATCACCCATAGGCCATAGGGTCAATGGAAGCTTGTGTGGCAGGCGAAAAAGGCCTGCAGCACAAGCTTCCATTGAAAAATGGATGTTGTTGTTTATAAACATCCCTGCACCGTCCGGGTGGCATTGGCATGCGCCATGGGGTTACAATATTACAAATAACTAATTACAGAACGTCTTACATAATCATCACTAATCACATCAGCCAAAGTGAGTGGCAACAAGTACGATTCAATTACTAGTTAGGTGGGTAGCGCCAAGTAAGCTAAGCACCTGTCTCGAATAACAGATTATTACATAATATTTGAAAACTTAACTTCCCTGCATGTAAGCAACATGCTTGCTATTATCTGGGAAAAACATTAGCTATAGCATAGAACACACAAGTAATAATAAAAATTTATATTTTTATAATTACTCACTAAGCCCCGCAACCTCAACTCCTAGCAGGTCCAGTGGGTCCTGCTCTCAGTCCAGGATGTCGAACCTGCGGTGCACCAACTGCTGATGGGTGCGCTGGATCCCAGAGCAGCAGTAAACTGCCCGGTGCACCCTCGCCAACGTTGCTGGCGCTCCTGCATCCCGTACCTGTACCCAGGCCTGCCGCCTGCTGCCAGGGTGGAGGGGAGGTGGCACTGGATATAAAAACCAGAGCTGCCACCTCCACCTCCACCTTGGAAAACATGGAACGGGGCTGCATCCCTGCCTGGCGCCGCCTTCCGGAAGGAAGGCGGCCGTGCCTTGATGCACCATTATCTGCCATGGGGCTGGGGGGAAAGAGGGAAAAAAAAGAAACGGGGAAAAAAAAGGAAGGACTGGGTTGTAATAAGGAAGTAGGACAGCTAAAATATAAAGTATAAAACTCACCAAAAACACACAGTAAAGTAGAAAAAAACCACAAATACACACTTGGAAAGACAAAGGGTAAGATAATAAATAAAAAATGGGAAAAAAGTTTTAAAAGCCAAGGATTACAGAGATTAAGGAAGGATGAGAAAGTAGGCCCCAGCAACATAAAAAGAGTAAGAAACAAGATGGCTGCTCCAATGTGCGACCGCGTGGTGCAGTTCACGCGATATTTCCACCCAAACACGCAATCCGTGTTGACGTACTGTGGAAAACATCATGCAAACGGGCAGGACAAGCAACACCACATGCTCGCAGAAAGCTGCATAGCGCGACAAAGTTTTTTTGCAACTTCACGGGGTTCCGCGTAGCGCCGCAACCCGAACTCCGCCCAGGCTTAGGTGTTTGCTGTTCATCAGGTAAAGGATGAGCTGGGTGTCGTCAGCCTAGGAGATGATGTTAATGCCTTGGGGATACATGATGTTGGTGAGTGGTGTCATGTAAACTTAATGCTGAGGGATGATCAGTGGGAGACTCTGCAAATCAGGTTCTTGGACTCCGAAGTGATGGGTGTCAGTCTGACTTTTTGGGCTCTTCCCGTGAGGAAGAAGATCCATTTGACATTTGAGCGTGAGTGCTTGGATGCCAATCCTGTAATGAGTACGTTGTGGGAGACTGTGTAGAAAACCACAGAACAGTCAGGATATATATATATACATATATATATATATATATATATATATATATTCACTGAAAAAACCATAGGTTTCAGGGGTGTTATAGTTAGCTGGACTTTTCACTTGTACAAAACCATTGAAATTCCCCCGTTATAGTTAGTTCAGCTAACTATAACTCGCGCGCCCGCAATGCACTGCTGATGACGTCACATATTACATCACTCATGACATGGTCAGTGACATCACTCATGACATCACTGATGACATCTCAAATGACATCACTGATGACATCACTGATGACATCATCCAGTGAATGTGTGTTTTTCTGAAAATTAAATATGTTTTATATATGTATCTCAAGGTCGATGGAAGAATAAATGGGTATATAAGTGTCTAAATGGATGATTTGTTTTTGAAAAATTGATTGTGTAACTGACTGATTAAGTGTATCATAGTGAATACATGGCTTAGTGAGTAATGTTTAAATATGTAAATATCTGTATCAGTCTCTCACTTTGTGTATAAGTGGCTGCATGGGTTGGTGAGTAGCTACATGGGTGTCTATATAGGTTATTAGATGGTTTTTTGAGTATCAGTCTGAGTGTCTGCATGGTTCGGTGGGGGGTATTACGTAGTGCATAGGTGCATGAATGAGTGACTCACTGTTTGTATGTGTTGAACACAGCATGTGTGCAGGACTGTATGGGTGGATGAGTGTGTGTATGGGTGTGTTAGTGAGTGAATGACTGTCTCAATAGTGTCTTTATGAGTAACTACATATGTTTTAAACTAGTATATGTGACTATTGGTGTATATATTAGGGGTGGGCGGAATTTGCGTAATCGCATTACGCAAATCTCCGCGAAACGGTAAAAAATCTCCGCGAACACGCAGAAATTCCGCGAACACGCGGAATTGCTTGTTCGCGATGCTTTTTTCCTGTTCACAATCGCTGTTTGCGTGCTCGGGGAGAAATATCTCGCGAACACGCATTTTGAGAACGCGAACAAGCAAAAATTTCGCAAAATCGCGGAAAGCGGAATTTTGGGAAATTTCGCGTTCTCCGCGGAACGCGAAATTACCCAAATTCCGCAAATTCCGCGAACGGAACGGAATTTACCGCCCAGGACTAGTATATATGTGAGTATATGTGAGAGTGAGAGATTGAAAGAGTTCCTGTATGAATAAGTATGTGTTTCTATAAGTGATTGTTTAAAAGACTAAGTATGTGTAAGTTTCCGTAGAAGTAAGTATGGTGGTGTGTGTATAACTGTATATGCAAGTAAATGTATGTTTGATTCTTTATTAGCATGAGTGACTATGTGTGTGAGTAACTCTATGGATGAGTGGCATTGTGTAACAGGATGTATAGGTGTATGAGTACATATGATGAGTGAGTACATGTATGAGTGACTGTATAGGACTGTTGGTGAATGAGTGGATGTGTATGTGGATCTTAGAATTACTGAAGAGGTTGTTGTAACTGGTATTGGTATGTCCATTGTTTTGAAAATTTTAGTCTCTATTTTTGAATGTGTGTATCAAAGGTTATATTAGGGTGAGAGGAGGTCTGCCACTCTATCACAAGGATGATGTCATCAGTGATGTCATCAGTGATGTCATTTGAGATGTCATCAGTGATGTCATGAGTGATGTCACTGACCATGTCATGAGTGATGTAATATGTGACGTCATCAGCAGTGCATTGCGGGCGCGCGAGTTATAGTTAGCTGAACTAACTATAACGGGGGAATTTCAATGGTTTTGTACAAGTGAAAAGTCCAGCTAACTATAACACCCCTGAAACCTATGGTTTTTTCAGTGAATTTCTGAGGTTTTTTAAATGCTAATTCCTAACTATAACGTGCCTGAAACCTATGGTTTTTTCTGTGAATTTCAAAGGTTTTTTAAATGCTAATTTCTAACTATGCCTACAGAGATAGGACATGTGAAGAAAGAAGAAAAAATGCACAGAAAGAAACAAAAGAAGTGCAGAAAGAAGCAACAGAAGTCCTCAAATACGAAGATAAGTGCAGGAAGAAGGATAACGTGCAGAAAGAACAAAAAGAAGAGCAGAAAGAAGCCTTGTTGCAAAATCATCCTGTACCCTCAACTTTTTCAGACGGATACTGGTGGTAACTGAGTCTGACTAACCAGTCCTAGAGCCAGTGCTATGTTAAAAGACACTTAGAATACAGTGAAAACACCTACATACACTAGGGAACATTATGCGTTGGGGTCCCCCTGTGATTAGCATGACCTCCTCTGTAAGCCCCTAGTGTATAATAGGGCATGGGGATTAAAACTACCTCTTAAAACAGGCCACAGGGCGTTTTTGCACACGTTAACTCAGGCCCCGTCCCCTCCCTTCACCACTGTGTAAACACGCCCTGTGTCCATTTTTAGTTGGGAGATTAAGTTCATTTGAATCCTGAGGGTCCCTAGGGTCCAACTAGCCCACTAGGTACCTCCAGTAAGTGCCACAGAGCTGCGTTGCAGAGAGGTGTAAAAAGTGGCACGGCCTGGACCACCTCTCTGCAATGCAGCTCAGTGGCACTTACTGGAAGCACTTGGTGGGCTAGTTAGCCCCCAGGGGCCCTCAGTATTGAAGGGAAATTATATCCCCAATTTAAAACGTGCCATAGTGCGTGTTTGCACACGTCACCTCAGGCCCCGTCCCCTCCCTTCACCACTGTGTAAACACGCCCTGTGGCTGTTCTAAGTTGAGAGATTAAGTCCCCCTGAATCCTAAGGGTCCCTAGGGTCAAACTAGACCACTAGGTACCTCCAGTAAGCTCCACAGAGCTGCGTTGCAGAGAGGTGTAAAAAGGGGCTTGGCCTCAGAACACCTGGCTGCAGCGCAGCTCCGTGGCGCATACTGGAGATGCCTGTTGGGGGCGTGTTTGCAGAGTGCTGCACGGAGGGGGCATGGCCTCCGGCACGATGCCAGTCTTTTATTTATTTTAGTTTTTTAAGAAGGGGGGCTGTTTGGTTCCCCTTCTTATTCTAATTTATTGGCCCTGATGACCCCATCCCCCAGGGCCAGTCTCCTAATTATATTTTTTTGACCCCAATCCCCAGGGCCGGCCACTGTTTTTTATTATTTTTTAAAAATATATATTTATAGACACACCTAGGACATGCTGGACAAACCGTACGTACCTATCACCATGACGATTTGCGTGATATTCATTAAAAGGCGACTATGCATGCAATGAATCCACGTGGAATGTATTTACACCACTAGTGAAGCTCTGACATGTCTGATGCCCTACCGTGCCTAATCCTGGTAGACACCCTTGTCGTTTATTTATACAAACATGGGTAGCTATTGACGGGCACATTTAATACACATGCACACCAAGCCATTCAAAGGGGATTCGACAAAAATTCGACCAAAACTATGCAAGAAACCCCCCTCACGGTTAATAAAACACACATCCACTGCCGGATGTGTAATACTTTTTATTTTACTCTCTGGAAAGGGGACGAACATCACTTGAGAGTCACAGCGTGCTCCTGACAGAGCCCAATGCTGTGTTACACCCACCATTGCCTGCCGAGTGCCACACACCTCTGTGTTGTATTCCACTAGCTAGTGCATATGCTATGACACTCTCTAGCCCATGTGCACTGTAACACCACCCCGTGAATATGTCATGCCACACTTGTCTTCGCACGGGTTATATTGCCCCATCTAACGTGCCTTTCTCGATGCCTATGTTATAACGCACAGTGCTATGCCATACATATTACAATTTGGGATCCATATCTTTGTCACAGTGCATATGCAACGTTACACTCCCCAGCACATATTTTATATTACAACTTTAGAGACTAGTTAGGTTACACAACACTGCCCTGTGCATATTACACTCCAAGGCGCATATCGCATAGCACGCGCTAGTGCCTGTGCTATCTCGCGCTCTCCAATGAATCTGTCATTGCGCACAATGTATTGCATATTATATTTCACGCCCGGTTCATCTTATATCACACTTTTTGGTGCATAGTTTATACCATACACTATATCTAGTTTTCATTTTCAATCGTGCTCTCACGACTATGTTCTATATAACACTGTGTTCACCTACCCTTTTCACGGGCATTACATTTTGAGATAGGGGGTGGAGGGTCAGGGGGTGTTTCTGCCAAGTGAGCCCGGAGTCACAGTCACAAACGTCCTCTTCTTCCTGAATAAAAGTGAGATTATGCTGCATACTTGTTCATATTTTAAGTAGTTCGCACAGACACAATGTTTTAAAAACAATAAAGTTCCTAATACCCGCCTTCTCTGAACAGTTAGCTTGCTGCCCCATCCCCTTCCTCCCTATCCTCTGTTGTGTGAATCCATGGACTAGCCTTCTCCCTCCTGCCATGCATGGTCTGATGTGCTGCCACTGCCCTCAATTTAGTATGATGTACCAGTCCACTCCTCCTGCCCTCCATTGCCCAATTCTATGCCCCATCATTGACCTCCTGCTTAAACTCTGTGCTTAGCTTGCTGCCCCTATTCTCCTTCCCCCTGCCCTCCGATGTCTTTGTGCATGCCCCTGCTCCATCCTTTTTGCCCACCATGTCCCATGGACCTGCCACTCCTATCTACTCTGAGTGCTCTGTTGAGCTGCCACTCCCCTCCCACCTGCCTAGCATTGTCAGATGACTGTAACCTGTCCCTGCCACCTCCACCCTGCCTGTCCACATGCCATGCCCCTATCCTCTTCCTCCTGTCCTACATGGTCCATTGTACTGCCACACCCTTCTGCCCTCCCTGGTCTGTTGTGCTGCAACTGCTCCTCCTGCCTGCCCCGTGTGGTCTGTTGTGAGGTCCCTTCCCCTGAACTTTCTTGTCTGTGCACAGGTCCTGACCCTTCCTTCTATCCTCCATCGTCCTTTGTGCATGCCCCTCCACCCTCCTTCTTGCCCATCATAGCCATTGTGCTGCCACTAACCCTCCCACTTGCCATGCATGGTCTTCTGTGCTGCCATGGCCCCTCCCACCTTCCCTGTGTGGTCAGTTAGCTGCCCCTGACCCCCTCCCACCTTCCCTCCATGGTCTGTGTGTATGCCATCACAGTCTCACTGTTGCTCTTCATGGTGTGTCTTGCTTCTAGTGCCCATCCTGCCTGACCTCCATGGCTATCTTGCTGCTCCTGCCCTGCCCCCTTGCCCCCAGCCCTACTCCCTCCCTCCTGGCTTGTCTGTTCCATTGTAATGCCCCTGATCCGTCCCTCCTGCCCTTTATGGTCTGTTATACTGCAGCTTTCTCTCCTGTCTGTCCATTATGGTCAGCTAGCTACCATTGCCTCTTGCCCCTCTGTTCTCTGTTGTCCATGTGCATGGTCATGTCCCCTCCCTCTTGCTTTCTATGGATTGTTGTGCTGCACTCCTGTCCTGCATGCCCTGTGTGGTGTATTGTGCTGCTGCAAACCCTGATGCCTGCCCTGCAGGGTCAGTTTGGTGCACCTCTCCATGTCCCTACTGTCCTCTGTTATCCAAGTCCATGTCCCTATCCCATTTCCTTCCATGATCCAATGTACCATACTTGCGAACATTTTGAACTTGGTAAGAGGGAGATTTTGAAAAAAAACTGGGGTATTGATTTTCCCCTTTGAGTTACATTGAAAAAGAGGATATTGTAGACAGGAGACAGATCAAATAAAGCCCATTTGAGCTTAAAAACATTGGACGTTTCCTGGCTGAATCGGGTCTGTTGGCATGTATGGTTGTACTACCATTGCCTCTTCCTTCTGCCCACAATGGTCTATTACATTGCCACAGCCTTGAAGGAGGGTAGATTTTGTATCACAGGGGGCCCCTGGCCCGTTCTGTCCACACCTGAAGTATGAGACCCTTGTCCTTGCCCTGCCAGCTGCATTTGTAGGCCGTAATAAATTGACCAGCGGGTCCTGTGTTGCTATATAATTATCCTGAGACATCCTTACCACTCAGCCAGCATAAAACCCCTGTGTAGGCCCTTCTGTTCAATATGTAGGCCTCTTTGTTAAATTGACCATAGCTCTGCAATTTTAGTGTATAGCAGTCTGAAGGCAGGTCTGCGAGGCCTTCTGATCCAAACTAGTAGCCCCCACCCTACCCGAGTGCTCCGTGCTCGGTATCAAAGTTCAACATCCCCCTGAAGCTGTCGACATACAGTAGGCTGCATCCTGGACTGGTACTTGCTTCCTGGGCAGGTTTCCCGATTTTAAGGAAGTGGCAACCGCAGAGCGTCAAGTTAGGAGAACTGAGGAGATTTTATACATGAATATATTGAATTCCCGTACAATACCCATTATTTTCTGCTTGCTCTATGGAACTTACGATAAGCGATTGGCCTGAGAGACTGACCTTTTCACCCAGTCCATTGTCAGCATTAAGTGGGTAAATGACGAAATGTCTGGTAAAATCTGCAGACGAAGCTTTTGGGTAGCATACGTAGGTAGATGTAGCGTGCAAAGGAGCCCACAAAATGATATAAAAAGGGAGCACCCACAGATATCGACGGACTACCTCGCCGTCTGTATGTAGGTTAACAGGCAGTGCAGGTTTTCCCCAAGAGCTGGGAGCTCTTGTCTTCCTTTGCTTAAAATGTCTTGCTCTGCTTTGCTTGAAGTATCTTATTCTATTTTACCTATATGAAATGTCATGTTATGTTTAACCATTGTTCTCTTTTTTTTTGCATTTAAAAGATTTTGTATTGTAATTGCAGGAATGCTTGCTCTAAGAGTAAACGTGAGTGTTCCTAGGTAACATTTTCCTTGGTGTAACTTGTTTCTCATGATGCATTTATAGATGTGTTTTCTCTCTCTCTCTGTCAGTACATTAATTGAGATACAGAGAATATTATGACAGCTGTATGATTATCTGGATTCTGTATTTTGTACTTTATGTCTCTATTCTGCGGTTTCTTTGAAGTTGCATCTTCTCATTAAACTGCCATTGTATTCTGCCTCCAATTCCATGTCTCATATGTCTGTTTTCTTCATTTTTGGAGCAAGCGTTCCTAGGCACCCCGGCTCAAATTAAGGTGCCCCTTTTGTTCCTGACTCACTCTCCTGCTCAGTTCTCTGGTGGCTCCCGGGGATCTGGGGACCGCCCCTAGCTTCCTTGACCCGTAATAGATCTTCCCTCCAACAGCCTCTCTTGCAAGTCCTGTATTGTTGGTTTGTTGCCCCTGCCCCCCTTTCCACTGCCCTCCATAGTCTGTTGTGCTTCCACGGCCCTTCCTGCCTGCTCAGTGTGGTTAAATTGTTGCCTTTGCACCCTCCTACCTGCCTTCAATTTTCAGAGTCCCTGCCCCTGGCCTCTGCCTCTCAACAGTATCCTAATGAACAACTAGATTGCTAACATTCTATATTTATTACAAAAGTGTGGAACGCCTGACATCATCTTGATGTAATCAAAACTGTAATACCTAGAGCATTTCCTTTAGAAATTACATATATGAGAGGGTCTTATTGGCATCAAAATTATGGTTAGTGCTCTAAAAGACTAAAATAAGGACATATTTTCTGAGTTTTCAAATAGCGACAAAGCACTTTTAAATTATTTGTTATCTTTATGTTTTTTTATCCAGTTGACCACTTGATTAAATGTTGCACTTAGGGGAGAGGATGTGGTGTTACTTCCAGAACTGCAGACTTTGCAACTGGGGAACCAGGTTGAAGTTTCTGCTTCAGCTCGACATTCTGTGATTCTGGTCAAATCACTTAGTCTCCCCATGTCTACAACCAAAATGAATTTGTTCTTGTGTGATGTAACCAATGCTCATGTAAAGCACTCCAATACCTGACAAGTCTGCACTATATAACACTGCAAAAACACAAAATAATAAGTGTTTTGCACACTTCTGTCATTGGGCTATATTTGGGCTACATCTGGGTGATTTTGGGCTACATTTGGGCTCTTTTGTCTCCGGTGGCCATCTTGGGAGATTTATTTGTTATGAAGTTTCCTAATTTCCTCATGTACTGCAGTCTCCTCAGTAGGAAATGCTTTCAGTTTTTTACTTTGATTCCATCATGAAGGTATTCAGATATGTCACACATTTGCCATAAATTCAGAATGTTAGCACTCTTTTTGCTAATTAGATCACTGTAGTAAAACTACTGCTCACCAGGGAAAACTGCTGCTGGTATTGAAAGTGCATGTTTCAGTCTGCATGTCAGAATTTTTTAATGAAATAGAAGAGGATTTGAGAAGTCACTCAAAATGTGCCCTAATTTTTCTTTCTGCAGCACTAATCATACTTTTTATGGAAAAATGAACCCCCTCATTTTGTTCCTTTTTAAATTAAATGTTTTAAGAGTTACCACTTTAATCCAAGCAAGATGGCTTCAGGTGTGCCATACGTTTATCATAAGTAGGACTGTTAGCGCTCTAGTAGTTCTTTGGAACACTCTGGGAAGCTGCAGTAGAACACAAAGGAATCAACTGACAGTCTCTGCCCTTGTTGGATGTACATGTTTTACTGAGAATGTCAGACTTCATTCTCACATGACTGAGAAAGATAATGTGAATTTACAGAAAATGAGCTCTCAGTTTAGCCTATAGATCACCTTCCAAACCTCTGTGGTAAAAGCATGAGAAAATATTTTTCTCTCAATCATGATATCCCAGCAGAAGGCTTTTTCACATGGTGAAATCACCTTAGAACATACCACAATTCCTAAAATGAGTATGGTACCATCAACAAATGATTTATAATGTAACTAAAGTCTTAAAACCTTCTATTAACTGCAATGCTTTTTAATGAGGTGCTATCATGTATATTGGTCCCAAGATGGCTGCCAACACTTCTTGGATGAAGTGCTGACAGCCAATCAGATCTCAGGATGAGATGTGTGGTTAGGCTCCGCCCACATATATATATGCTTTTAAATGCTATTTTCTCAGGAAATACTGAACAGATTTACACCAGACCTGCAAAAGGCACTTCCTTGACCTTATGGCTACCTCTCTGCCAAATTTCAAGTAATTCTGTTCAGCCGTTCAGGCTGTAGCTGTGTCTAAAGGTCCTATGGAAAAATGCATGGGGAAAACGTGTTTTGGGACCCCCCTTTTTTCTCGGCCCCTGCTTGACGAATCCCCCCGAGACTTTCAGGGTAGGAGCAGAGCGTAGCTCCCCACCTATTTTGAAAATTTCGCGAGGATTCGTCGACCGGCGCCAAAGTTATTCCAAATAGAATGTTGCGGATTTCCTATGGAAACAGGGTCCTAACTATAACTACCTACTGGCGACCGCCAGTAGGTAATATATATATATATATATATATATATATATATATTCAGTGAAAAAACCATAGGTTTCACACACGTTATAGTTAGGAATTAGCATTTAAAAAACCTTAGAAATTCAGTGAAAAAACCATAGGTTTCACACATGTTATAGTTAGCTGGACATTTTACTCGTAAAAAACCAATGAAATTCCCCCGTTATAGTTAGTTCAGCTAACTATAACTCGCGCGCCCGCAATGAACTGCTGATGACGTCACATATTACATCACTCATGACATGGTCAGTGACATCACTCATGACATCACTGATGACATCTCAAATGACATCACTGATGACCTCACTGATGACATCATCCAGTGAATGTGTGTTTTTCTGAAAATTAAATATGTTTTATATATGTATATCTCAAGGTTGATGGAAGAATAAATGGGTATATTACTGTCTAAATGGATGATTTCTTTTTGAAAAATTGATTATGTAACTGACTGATTAAGTGTATCATAGTGAATACATGGCTTAGTGAGTAATGTTTAAATATATAAATATCTGTATCATTTTTTCACTTTGTGTATAAGTGGCTGCATGGGTTGGTGAGTAGCTACATTGGTGTCTATATAGGTTATTAGTTGGTTTTTTGAGTATCAGTCTGAGTGTCTGCATGGTTCGGTGGGGGGTATGACGTAGTGCATAGGTGCATGAATGAGTGACTCACTGTTTGTATGTGTTGAACAGAGCATGTGTGCAGGACTGCATGGGTGGATGAGTGTGTGTATGGGTGTGTTAGTGAGTGAATGACTGTCTCAATAGTGTCTTTATGAGTAACTACATATGTTTAAAACTAGTATATGTGACTATTGGTTTATATATGTGAGTATATGTGAGAGTGAGAGATTGAAAGAGTTCCTGTATGAATAAGTATGTATTTCCATAAGTGATTGTTTAAAAGACTAAGTATGTGTAAGTTTCCGTAGAAGTAAGTGTGGTGGTGTGTGTATAACTGTATATGCAAGTAAATGTATGTTTGATTCTTTATTAGCATGAGTGACTATGTGTGTGAGTAGCTCTATGGATGAGTGGCATTGTGTAACAGGATATATAGGTGTATGAGTACATATGATAAGTGAGTACATGTATGAGTGACTGTATTGGACTGTTGGTGAATGAGTGGATGTGTATGTGGATCTAAGAATTACTGAAGAGGTTGTTGTAACTGTTATTGGTATGTCCATTGTTTTGTAAATTCTAGTCTCTATTTTTGAATGTGTGTATCAAAGGTTTTATTAGGGGAAGAGGAGGTCTGCCACTCTATCACAAGGATGATGTCATCAGTGAGGTCATCAGTGATGTCATTTGAGATGTCATCAGTGATGTCATGAGTGATGTCACTGACCATGTCATGAGTGATGTAATATGTGACGTCATCAGCAGTTCATTGCGGGCGCGCGAGTTATAGTTAGCTGAACTAACTATAACGGGGGAATTTCATTGGTTTTTTACGAGTAAAATGTCCAGCTAACTATAACATGTGTGAAACCTATGGTTTTTTCACTGAATTTCTAAGGTTTTTTAAATGCTAATTCCTAACTATAACGTGTGTGAAACCTATGGTTTTTTCACTGAATTTCTAAGGTTTTTTAAATGCTAATTCCTAACTATAACGTGTGTGAAACCCATGGTTTTTTCAGTGAATTTGCAAGGTTTTTTAAATGCTAATTCCTAACTATAACGTGTGTGAAACCCATGGTTTTTTCAGTGAATTTGCAAGGTTTTTTAAATGCTAATTTTTTTTTTTCTTCTATTTTTTCTAACATATTTTTATTTTAATTTTCTTACCTTTTATAAAGACTATGATTAAATTTTTAAAATTCTTTAATATGTTTTTTTTTATATATTTTTTAAAATAAACATGTAAAATTTATTTGCAGTACTTTTTTTCTATTTTTTTTTTAATTTTTTTAGTACGCGTACCGTAAGCTCACGGTAAGCGTACGGTTCACGCAACGTCCGTAATTTTCCTACGCTGCTTGCGTATAGTTACGCAATTTGCGTAGCCGCGCGTACTCCGCGTGGGACGCGTACGCGTGTACGCTACACGCGCACGTTACGCGGAAGTGCCGGGAGTGGCTGTTATGCGCATGCGCGCAAGCGCGTGTCTTTTTTACGCACATGCGCACTTTTGCCGTAAGCGTACCGTAAGCGTACCGTAAGCGTACGGTAGGTCATGTGATCATGAAACACAACTTTTGATTGGTTGAAACTACTTTCAGTTCTAGAACTCTCCTACACCACACCCATTCCCCTCATTTCTGCTTGTGATCCCTTGGGAGAAGGAGCTGGTTTGTCTTTGGGATACGATGGCAGAACAGCAGAGCTCTTCTGAGAGTGAGGCTAGCACTAGCAGCACTGTCTTGAGGCAGAGATCGAGGAAACAAAAGCCCTCTTATGTATGGGATTATTTTACTTTTCCTGAAGGCCAGCAAAAGGTAAATGCACCCTTAGTGACTTGTAAGCTGTGTAAGCGTGTACTTTCTAGAGGTAATCCTAACAGGAAGTATTCCTTTGGGAATCACACCATGAAGAGACACCTCCAGGATGTACACAGAAGGACACATGGACATCTTTTTGGAGGTAACTCTTCAGAAAGACAAGCCAGTACATCCACAGCAGCTCAGCCTGAACCATCATCTGCAGGGCTGACTCCTTCTTCTGCAGGTCAGGTGAGCCCTTCATCTGTGGGGGGAGAATCTCCTTTTGCTGGCCCTCTGGAAATCAACCCTCGATTTCGGAAGGTTGATATTCGATGCACATTTTGTCAAGATCTAATTTGCTATAGGGAGACCAGTGTTTCCCTAGTGAACAACAAAATAGATCAACACATTTGTCGCTTTGAATAATTTTCCCATGCTTCCTTTCCTCTGTCCCTGCATGAACACAACGGTTCTTTTAAGAGCCAACCTTATCTTTCATCTTTTTTTTACATATGTTTTTAAAAACTTTTTTTTATTTTTTTTTACCGTACGCGTACGGTGCGCGCACTTTTTTTTTTTTTTTTTAAAAACACTAAAAATCAATAAACACATTACAAGGTCCTTGAGAGACTACAATTATTATTATTGACTTACCATACTCACTGAAAAAATATTTATTCATTTGTTTTTTTTAAAAATAGTTTTAAAAATGTTTGTAGTTTTCGAAAATTTTCTATATCTATCTGGAAAAAAAGAAAAAAGTATTAATATTTTTAAAACATTTTATAATACAGTACACATATTTACATTTTTTTCCATAAAATATTTTTGCCTTATTTTTGCTGTTTTCAGAATATATTGCATTTCACTATAAATTGTGAAAGCAATTGCATTCATCATTTTACAGCGGGCAAAAAAAAATAACAATCACAAAGATTGTATTAAAAAAGCCCTGATTCTTTTTTTACTTAAACTTAACATTATAGAAATGCATAATATTCTAAAAAAATATCATCTAATACCAATACTTATTTCTTTAAAATACCGTCTGATATGTTTGTTTCAGAAGTATAATCACAATATTATATCTCAAATAACTCCAAAATACATCTGATTTCATTTCCTTTAGACCAAATAGTAATTTTAAAATTCTTTTTTGATTAAATTTCCAATGGTAATCCAATAAAATTCTAAAGTTTTATTTGTACAGATCTCACCGATTCTCTGTAACAATTCCTTTATTGTATTTAAATATATTACTACATTTCTTTTCACAATAGTCACAAAACGAAATTTCTATGCCAATTTGAATGCACACTAACTGCTCTTTTTTTTGGGCAAGTGAAAATCACTTTTACAAACTGTCACATTATGAAACCACTTTTCAGATTTTTTAAAAAGCCCATGTCCAGACTGCTACACTACAGCAAGGGCAACCAGCCTTAGTGATGCTGAATGTATTTGCATTACAGACTGAAACCTGAAAACCCCACTCGCTTGTAAATACTGTGCATGACTATACATGGCAAGCACATGGGTGTGTGCTAAGACTCTGCTTCTTCCCCCAAAAATTCGCTCCCCCTTTCCATCTAATGCAACTGTGAAATCACCAGAGCAAGACGCAATAAATCTCTGCCTATAATTCCTCTCTGCACACAGAGTCATGTTTTCACATTAGTCCCAAAACGAAATTTCTTTGCCAATTTGAAAGCACACTTACTGCTCTTTTTTTTTCGGCGCAAGTGAAAATCACTTTTACAGACTGACACATTATGAAACCACTTTTTTTGATTTATTTAAATGCACATGTCCAAACTGTTTTTTCAGACCACCACCATGTGTATTCTCGGTGACTGCCTACACTCCAGCAAGGGCAACCAGCCTTAGTGATGCTGAATGTATTTGCATTACAGACTGAAACCTGAAAACCCCACTCGCTTGTAAATACTGTGCATGACTATACATGGCAAGCACATGGGTGTGTGCTAAGACTCTGCTTCTTCCCCCAAAAATTCGCTCCCCCTTTCCATCTAATGCAACTGTGAAATCACCAGAGCAAGACGCAATAAATCTCTGCCTATAATTCCTCTCTGCACACAGAGTCATGTTTTCACATTAGTCCCAAAACGAAATTTCTTTGCCAATTTGAAAGCACACTTACTGCTCTTTTTTTTTCGGGGCAAGTGAAAATCACTTTTACAGACTGACACATTATGAAACCACCATGTGTAACTACAACAAAAACAATTTCCATTTCTATTATTCATTTCTTAAGTTACCACATACATCCCCTCTCAAACTGTAAACTCACCTTTAAAATTAGTTAGTTGTGAAAGAAATGTGACACTCAAACAGCAGATTATCAGAGCCAGGATCTCTGTTGTGTTCACCTCTCTCCTCTCAGCAGAACTAGATAATGGCAAACTTTCCCTCTATTTTTCCACACATATACTTGTAAGTTTCAAATCTCAGTGCTTCCCCCTTTTTTTCAAATGTAATCACACATTTCTATTGGTTGAAAACCAACCCTTTTCCAAAAGTACCCTTCCCCCAACTTGACTTCTGCCTAGTACCCTTCCCCCAACTTGACTTCTGCCTGCTACCATAGCAACAGCTCATGGAACACTGCTGTGTTGAGTTAGGTCAGAAGTTCGCCAAACAATGTTTCAATTCCACAGAGCAAGAGTGCTTGACTTTTCAAACCTAACAGCAAATCCATAGTACTGTTCTTTGGTTACACATTTTTTTTTACCAATACAAAACATGCTTCTATTAATTTACACATACAGCCTAGTTTTTATTCTAGAATGGTATGAAACAGCCAATCAGTTCTTTTTGTTTTGAAAAAAATATGTATGCCTCCATTTCCAAACTGTCTTTCTTTTCATATTGCCATTCTACTGAAAGACACCTCCTGAGTGCATCCAGTTCTCCTTTGACGATGTTCACAGTGTGGATTGTAGGGCACAGCTATGTCTTCTGGAGTGAAAAGTTTGCAGAGAAAACAGGTATGGTGAGAGACCTTGCTTTGCCAAATGTAGACATTAAATGGATTGGTCAGAGAGGGTTAAAGTGGCACCAATTGATGCCATTGGTGAAATCCTTCATTCAAATCCAACACCCTGACCTCATAATAGTGCACTGTGGTGGCAATGACCTAGGCACTTTGACTGGGGTAGGTCTGGAAATGCTTATGAAGGACACCTTTGCACAACTGTTTACACTTTTCCCTAAAACTGCCTTTGTGTTTTCCAACATATGCCAAAGGCAAAAATGGAACTGGTCCAATCATTTCTGTCCACAGATTGACAAAGCAAGAAAGCACGTCAACAAATCTGTTTCTGCTTTCCTCCGTGACTATGGTATGGGTGCCATTTACCACAACAACTTGCGTTATGACATGCAAGACATTTATAGAGGAGATGGTGTGCACTTCAATGATGAAGGGAACAGAGTCTTCCTCTTGAACCTTAGACTCTGCATCGGTACTTACTTGTAGGTACCACTTAAAAAATGACTTCATAAACACAACAGCTCTTTTTAGAGCTCCCTAATATCTAAACTCTTAAATCTGCTTTTCATTTATTAATTTTTATTTTTTTTTACCGTACGCTTACCGTAAGCTTACCGTACGCGTACCCCGTGATTTTTTTTAAAATCAATAAATGTTTTTTTTGTACTTTTCTGTCCTTCTTTGACCCCCTTACAAATGTTAGGGGGTCTGTAACTCTCCTCATTGCCCCCTTTCCTTGTTTTCACTCTTTTTTTTCAGAGTGAAATACACAAAATGGCGGCCGCCGCTTCCTGGTTTCGACCGATTCGAATGTTTACTAAGATCTAAGAGCCAATCAGAATCGCGCTCGCGCACGCCACCGTACGCTTACCGTAAGCGTACGGTAAGCGTACCGTAAGCGGGCTCAGATATATATATTGATTTAAAGGCTATTTTCTCAGAATCTACTGAACAGATTTACACCAAACCTACAAAAGGTACTTCCTTGACCTAGGGACTACCTCTCTGCCAAATTTTGAGTAATTCTGTTCAGCCGTTCGGGCTGTAGCTCGTTCTAAAGGTCCTATGGAAAAATGCATGGGAAAAACGCGTTTTGGGACCCCCCTTTTATCTCAGCCCCCGCTTGACGGATCCCCCCGAGACTTTCAGGGTAGGAGCGGAGCGTAGCGCCCCACCTATTTTGAGAAATTCGCGATGATTCGTCGACCGGCGCCAAAGTTATTCAAAATAGAATGTTGCGGATTTCCTATGGAAACGTGGTCCTAACTATAACTACCTACTGGCGACCGCCAGTAGGTAATATATATATATATATATATATATACAATCTTTACTTTTGCCAAGAGATTCGATATATATATATATATATATATATATATATATATATGGAAAAAACCATGGAACAGAGAGCAGCCAAATGAATGGAGAAGGCTGAAAGTATGTTCACTAAGGCAACATCTACTGCTTCAACATCTACTGCAAAAACATCATTGCCAAATACAGTAACAATTACCCTGAAGCAATTATTTGTACAAATGGAGAAACTGCTTCGAAAAGAAATCTCACGTAGTTGGGAAATAATAACATTGGAGAAATACGTCGAATACGGACGAGTACCCCGAGGTCTACGTATCTTTACCCTTCCTAATCATCCTGACACGAGCCCTGAAATGCTAGATGAATGGGGTAAGCCTGGGCGAAGCACTACGCTACGCTCGCGTAGTTTGCGAAGTTCGTGCTACTTCGCACTACGCGAACTGCACGTAGCACAGTGCGAACACGTGTAGCGTAGTGTTGCGTAGTGCTGCGGTCATTTTTTGCTTGCTCGCGGTCCTCAACGTCAAGTTGGCGACCGCGAGCAAGCAAAATGACATCCCGGCGAGACTTTTTCCTTGTTCGCGATCAGCAACATCAAGTTGGCGATCGCGAGCATGGAAAATAAACCTCCCGGCGAGATTCCCAACGCGAGGAGGTCAGGTTTCTCATTGCGAGGGGTCGCGTATGCTCACGACCGCTCGCGATGAGAAACTACCAGTTCGCGTTGAGAAAGCTGCCGCTCGAGTAAAAATCTACTCGAGCAGCAGAAAACTACAGCTCGCACTGTGCAAGATGCCATTTTCAATGATTGCACAGTGCCGGTTGCTTGTCCGCACATGTTACTACACAGTTCGCGAAGTGCTACGCGTAGCTCGCGTAGTGCGAACTTCACTTTGCGTAGCTTCGCGAAGTGCTACTTCGCGAACTACGCCCACCCTTAATAAAAACAACATGGAATGCTCACGCACAATGATGTTGATCATCATTAAATATGCCAAAAAGAATGTTCATGAATTGCACATCAAAATAGAAGAAATAGAACAACAAATCAAATCATTAGGGCAAGATGAAGAAAATATAAACAAATTACGGATGTTAATGGAAAAAAATCTAGATAAACATGAAAGTGAAGTCCAAGAAAGAAAACAACGGAAATTTAGGAGGGATGAGTCTGATTATGAAAATGGGACAATCTTTACTTTTGCCAAGAGATTCGATATTTTGAAACAACAAGTAGATAGCAAACAACCAAACATACAAGAATCTCCATTTACCACGCCAAGTGAAACTGAATCAGATCTAAGTGAAGGCGAATATCAACTAGCCACGACGAGAACGTTTTATTTTTTAGAAGAAATGAAACTATTGTACCAGGACCAACAAAGTCCGAAACCAAAAGGAAGGGGACGAGGCAGAGGACATACAAGGGGACGAGGAAGGAGCCAAGCTGGAAATCAAGCCCACGGCGAAAAACAAGACGAAGCAGAAATGCAAAGATATCATCTACGAAATCGTACAGTGACAAGAAAATAAAAGATTTACTGGATACTGAAATTGAACCAAATTTGATAATAAATTTGTCTCACTATAATCTATCTCAAGCAGAGCGGACTTTACTCAACAAAGGATTAACATTCTGTCCTGAAAGACACCAAGATGCAGTAGAGACTAGGACCGATATGTACAAATATATTCGCAAACTAAAACTCAAACTTTTTTTGCGAAGATGCCTCCGAAACCAATACAGGGCGTAATAAGAACAGATCCAAATCCATCTCTGATAGCAGAAGGATACAATATTGGTGAAATAACTCCTCTGAGAACTGCGTATGAACTTGCTCATGAAGTTGCTGAGACAGATATAACAGATGTACAAGTATTAGAAGAAATGGGCATACAAACTAGTAATCATCCACGTACTAACTTCAAGAATAAATCAAAATTTTGTCCATCATTGCATCCAGGAAACCGAGTTGACACATTCCAGGACCTAGTTGTGGCAGAACTAGAAGTCCTGGAAAATACAATAAATTGCAAAAAAGAGAATTTGTCACTACAGGAGCGCAAAACATTGCAAGCATTGAAGACTAACAACACGATAGAGATCAAACCTGCTGACAAGGGTGGCAATATTGTCATCCTTGATAAACAAGCATATCTGGAGGAAGCACATCGTCAACTCAGCAATGAAACCAACTATGCACTGTTAAACTCAAATCCCATTTCAACAATCACCATAGACATACACAGTCGAATAAACAAGTGGTATGAGAATGGGCTGCTGAGTTCAGATGAAAAAAACTTTTTAACAGTAAATAATCCAGTCACACCAACGATCTACTTTTTACCCAAAGTCCACAAAACTCTACACAAACCCCCAGGCCGCCCCATAATTTCAAGCTGTGGATCACTCTATGAAAATATAGCTGATTATGTTGATTATTCTTTAGCACCAATTGTTCCAACTTTAAGTTCCTTCATTAAAGATACTGGTGATTTTTTGAGAATTCTAATGGAAACAGAATGGCAATCTGATTATCTATTAGCAACGATTGATGTTGTTTCTTTATATACATCAATCAACCACGACATAGGACTGGCAGCCACAGCATACTTCCTCAAACAAAGACCAATTGGGGAACTACAACACACTAATATGCTGATGGAAATGATGCAAATTTGTCTAATGAATAATGTGTTTCTGTTTAACAAACAGATGTATTCTCAGAAGTGCGGTACTGCAATGGGAGTTTCCTTCTTGCTATGCCAATCTCACCATGGGTTGGTGGGAGAAGCATGTAGCTTGGAGAGAAGAAAACTACCCATACACCACAGATGTGGTGTTATGGTTGCGCTTCATTGATGACCTCTTCCTATTATGGAGGGGGTCAAAAGAAAAATTGGTGGAGTATATCACAATACTCAATTGTAATGATGTAGGCCTAAAGTTTACAATCGAGTGAGATTGAACTTTTGGACACCAAAATATATATCAAATCCAATAAAATACACACAACAGTCTATCATAAAAAAACATCACCAAACAGTGTCCTCCATGGAACAAGCTTTCACCCGCGATCTTTGAAACAAAGTATCCCGTACGGAGAATTCCTATGAATGAAAAGGAATTGCTCTGAGCCAGAAGAAATGGAAAAGAAATTTCAGGAGACAAAAAAAAGGTTCATGTCACGCGGATACAAATATGGCGATATCCTGCGTGAAGAAAATAAAGCCAGACAGAAAACGAGAGTTCAAACTCTGACTGAAAAAATTAAAAACAAGCATGAGGATTTGACAACAACTGATGAAACACCACGATTAATCCTAACATACTCCAAGGAAAGCTTTCAAATTCTGAAAACCAAATGAAGTACTGGAACGTCATAAAGAAAGATCCTGATATTGGACCTATAATAGGAAACCAACCCCTGATCTCATATAGGAAGGCACCATCACTCCGTGATACTTTGGTTAACAGTCACTTTGAAAACAAAAGGACTAAAACTTGGCTTGAAAAACGACAACAAGGCTTTACAAAGCGTATGACATGCAAAGCATGCAAAATTGGAAAAAATCTCAAAATTATCAAAGATTCGCAAGGTCGAACATTTGAAATTCAGAACACAATTACATGTGAAACGCAATTTGTAATCTATCTGATTGAGTGCTTTTGTTACAAACGATATCTAGGCTCAACAATCTGCCCATTGAAAAAGCGCATATTAGAACATATACGCGCAATTCAGAATGGAGACACAACCTATGCAATAACCAAGCACCTACAGAGCCACAATGGAATAACGTGGAAAGACATTACATATTCAGGCATAGCCTGCATCGCGGAACATGAAAGAGGAGGAAACAGAACTCAAAAACTCAGACGTTTGAAGTCTAAATTAGTAATTCGTTTTAAGACACGGACCCCGGGGGGGCTAAATGGAGATGAGGAACTTTATGTACATTTGTAGAAAGACTGAATATCATTGTGAACAAACTCTTAATCTAATACTAATGAGATATGATTTCATGGCTATATACTTGAATTATGTTTAGAGAAAATATGAATGTGTGAATTGATCACTTAGAGCATTGACAATTAGACTGTAGGTATTTTATTCTTCGTCTGATTTGCCACTCGTCATGGCGTCACAACTTGGCACACAGATGTATTTGTGGCACTCAGCCCATAAACTACTTGACACTAAGTCTATAACCTTTGAAGATTCATGCGAGTGTTTCGCATGTGAATCAATGCGACTTCACGCAGAATTTTAAAGCGAAAGAGCGCCTAAACCACAATTATAGCATTCGGGCTCTTTATAATTCTAAGTAGTAATAAGCACATCATGATGATGCTAAGAATTGGGCGCAAATGCCGAGCGAGCGGAATCAGTACGATTTGAATTTAATTTCGTGTAAGTTTACATGATTAGCATAATTAACTACCATACCCATAATGCCTCTTTGTTGGCTATGTGGAATTTTGGTATAAATAGCTGAAACAAACAAGGGACTTATGTAACTGCCGTGACCAAGAACTGCTTCAGTTCGAAATGCGTAGGTGGAGAGAAAGTTATTAGACTCGTACTAATATCCAGGAAGAGTGCGGCGTTTTGATTTTTCAAAAACTTGTTCTCTGATATATATATATACATACATATATATATATATATTCACTGAAAAAACCATAGGTTTCAGGGGTGTTATAGTTAGCTGGACTTTTCACTTGTACAAAACCATTGAAATTCCCCCGTTATAGTTAGTTCAGCTAACTATAACTCGCGCGCCCGCAATGCACTGCTGATGACGTCACACATTACATCACTCATGACATGGTCAGTGACATCACTCATGACATCAATGATGACATCTCAAATGACATCACTGATGACATCACTGATGACATCATCCAGTGAATGTGTGTTTTTCTGAAAATTAAATATGTTTTATATATGTATATCTCAAGGTCGATGGAAGAATAAATGGGTACATAAGTGTCTAAATGGATGATTTGTTTTTGAAAAATTGATTGTGTAACTGACTGATTAAGTCTATCATAGTGAATATATGGCTTAGTGAGTAATGTTTAAATATGTAAATATCTGTATCAGTCTCTCACTTTGTGTATAAGTGGCTGCATGGGTTGGTGAGTAGCTACATGGGTGTCTATATAGGTTATTAGATGGTTTTTTGAGTATCACTCTGAGTGTCTGCATGGTTCGGAGGGGGGTATTACGTAGTGCATAGGTGCATGAATGAGTGACTCACTGTTTGTATGTATTGAACACAGCATGTGTGCAGGACTGTATGGGTGGATGAGTGTGTGTATGGGTGTGTTAGTGAGTGAATGACTGTCTCAATAGTGTCTTTATGAGTAACTACATATGTTTTAAACTAGTATATGTGACTATTGGTGTATATATGTGAGTATATGTGAGAGTGAGAGATTGAAAGAGTTCCTGTATGAATAAGTATGTGTTTCTATAAGTGATTGTTTAAAAGACTAAGTATGTGTAAGTTTCCGTAGAAGTAAGTGTCGTGGTGTGTGTATAACTGTATATGCAAGTAAATGTATGTTTGATTCTTTATTAGCATGAGTGACTATGTGTGTGAGTACCTCTATGGATGAGTGGCATTGTGTAACAGGATGTATAGGTGTATGAGTACATATGATGAGTGAGTACATGTATGAGTGACTCTATAGGACTGTTGGTGAATGAGTGGATGTGTATGTGGATCTTAGAATTACTGAAGAGGTTGTTGTAACTGGTATTGGTATGTCCATTGTTTTGAAAATTTTAGTCTCTATTTTTGAATGTGTGTATCAAAGGTTAAATTAGGGTGAGAGGAGGTCTGCCACTCTATGATGTAATTTGAGATGTCATCAGTGATGTCATGAGTGATGTCACTGACCATGTCATGAGTGATGTAATATGTGACGTCATCAGCAGTGCATTGCGGGCGCGCGAGTTATAGTTAGCTGAACTAACTATAACGGGGGAATTTCAATGGTTTTGTACAAGTGAAAAGTCCAGCTAACTATAACACCCCTGAAACCTATGGTTTTTTCAGTGAATTTCTGAGGTTTTTTAAATGCTAATTCCTAACTATAACGTGCCTGAAACCTTTGGTTTTTTCTGTGAATTTCAAAGGTTTTTTAAATGCTAATTTCTAACTATGCCTACAGAGATAGGACATGTGAAGAAAGAAGAAAAAATGCACAGAAAGAAACAAAAGAAGTGCAGAAAGAAGCAACAGAAGTCCTCAAATACGAAGATAAGTGCAGGAAGAAGGATAACGTGCAGAAAGAACAAAAAGAAGAGCAGAAAGAAGCCTTGTTGCAAAATCATCCTGTACCCTCAACTTTTTCAGACGGATACTGGTGGTAACTGAGTCTGACTAACCAGTCCTAGAGCCAGTGCTATGTTAAAAGACACTTAGAATACAGTGAAAACACCTACATACACTAGGGAACATTATGCGTTGGGGTCCCCCTGTGATTAGCATGACCTCCTCTGTAAGCCCCTAGTATATAATAGGGCATGGGGATTAAAACCACCTCTTAAAACAGGCCACAGGGCGTTTTTGCACACGTTAACTCAGGCCCCGTCCCCTCCCTTCACCACTGTGTAAACACGCCCTGTGTCCGTTTTTAGTTGGGAGATTAAGTTCATTTGAATCCTGAGGGTCCCTAGGGTCCAACTAGCCCACTAGGTACCTCCAGTAAATGCCACAGAGCTGCGTTGCAGAGAGATGTAAAAAGTGGCACGGCCTGGACCACCTCTCTACAATGCAGCTCAGTGGCGCTTACTGGAAGCACTTGGTGGGCTAGTTAGCCCCCAGGGGCCCTCAGTATTGAAGGGAAATTATATCCCCAATTTAAAACGTGCCATAGTGCGTGTTTGCACACGTCACCTCAGGCCCCATCCCCTCCCTTCACCACTGTGTAAACGCGCCCTGTGGCTGTTCTAAGTTGAGAGATTAAGTCCCCTTGAATCCTAAGGGTCCCTAGGGTCAAACTAGACCACTAGGTACCTCCAGTAAGCGTCACAGAGCTGCGTTGCAGAGAGGTGTAAAAAGGGGCTTGGCCTCAGAACACCTGTCTGCAGCGCAGCTCCCTGGCGCATACTGGAGATGCCTGTTGGGGGCGCGTTTGCAGAGTGCTGCACGGAGGGGGCATGGCCTCCGGCACGATGCCAGTCTTTTATTTATTTTAATTTTTTAAGAAGGGGGGCTGTGTGGTTCCCCTTCTTATTCTAATTTATTGGCCCTGATGACCCCATCCCCCAGGGCCTGTCTCCTAATTATATTTTTTTTACCCCAATCCCCAGGGCGGCCACTGTTTTTTATTATTTTAAAAAAATATATATTTATAGAAACACCTAGAACATGCTGGACAAACCGTACGTACCTATCACCATGACGATTTGCGTGATATTCATTAAAAGGCGACTATGCATGAAAAGAATCCACGTGGAATGTATTTACACCACTAGTGAAGCTCTGACATGTCTGATGCCCTACCGTGCCTAATCCCGGTATACACCCTTGTAGTTTATTTATACAAACATGGGTAGCTATTGACGGACACATTTAATACACATGCACACCAAGCCATTCAAAGGGGATTCGACAAAAATTCGACCAAAACTATGTAAGAAACCCCCCTCACGGTTAATATAACACACATCCACTGCCGGATGTGTAATACTTTTTATTTTACTCTCTGGAAAGGGGACGAACATCACTTGAGAGTCACAGCGCGCTCCTGGCAGAGCCCACTGCTGTGTTACACCCACCATTGCCTGCCGAGTGCCACACACCTCTGTGTTGTATTCCACCAGCTAGTGCATATGCTATGACATTCTCTAGCCCATGTGCACTGTAACACCACCCCGTGAATATGTCATGCCACACTTGTCTTCGCACGGGTTATATTGCCCCATCTAACGTGCCTTCCTCGATGCCTATGTTATAACGCACAGTGCTATGCCATACATATTACAATCTGGGATCCATATCTTTGTCACAGTGCATATGCAACGTTACACTCCCCAGCACATATTTTATATTTCAACTTTAGAGACTAGTTAGGTTACACAACACTGCCCTGTGTATATAACACTCCAAGGCGCACATCGCATAGCACGTGCTAGTGCCTGTGCTATCTCGGGCTCTCCAATGAATCTGTCATTGCGCACAAAATATTCCATATTATATTTCACGCCCGGTTCATCTTATATCACACTTTTTGGTGCATAGTTTATACCATACACTATATCTAGTTTTCATTTTCAATCGTGCTCTCAGGACTATGTTCTATATAACACTGTGTTCACCTACCCTTTTCACGGGCATTACATTTTGCGATAGGGGGTGGAGGGTCAGGGGGTGTTTCTGCCAAGTGAGCCCGGAGTCACAGTCACAAACGTCCTCTTCTTCCTGAATAAAAGTGAGATTATGCTGCATACTTGTTCATATTTTAAGTAGTTCGCACAGACACAATGTTTTAAAAACAATAAAGTTCCTAATACCCGCCTTCTCTGAACAGTTAGCTTGCTGTCCCAACCCCCTCCTCCCTATCCTCTGTTGTGTGAATCCATGGACTAGCCTCCTCCCTCCTGCCATGCATGGTCTGATGTGCTGCCACTGCCCTCAATTTAGTATGATGTACCAGTCCCCTCCTCCTGCCCTCCATTGCCCAATTCTATGCCCCATCATTGACCTCCTGCTTAAACTCTGTGCTTAGCTTGCTGCCCCTATTCTCCTTCCCCCTGCCCTCCGATGTCTTTGTGCATGCCCCTGCTCTGAGGAAATATGAATTTTGTGATCAGTTATGTCCCCTATCGTAGACCCCAACGGCTCCATGTGCATGCTATAAGTACATGTATGTTCCCTCCAGTTCCAGTTTCGAAGACGCAAATATATGTGCGTCCACCGTCAACATGTTCTCTTTCAGATCCGCCATGAATGGGTCAGATATTCCATTCCTAAGTATGAAAGGCCACCGACTTTATGTGGTTCACTTTCCACATTTTACAGATTCAGGCGAGTAGGCCCTGAATTCTGTCATCAAGCCTTTTCCTGCCTTCTACCTCTGAAAGCTCCAGTCTGAGCCTGCATCTGTATCCATGAACTTTGTCCTACTCCCTGCGCGGCTAACGGTGCCTGATCCAGCCTGTTGCCTGCCAAAAACTGTATTTCACCTTCAAGATTATCTACTCCGCTCCTCATCCGATGCATTCCTGTCTAGTAGTTTAGGTAAACATTCCTCCAGCTACCGTGCAAAGGGCCAGGCCTCGCTGTCCTCATGCAAGTAATTCATAGCCCCGTTACCATGGAATATTCCTACCCCCTCGCATCTCATGTAGACACTTAGACGCTTGTACACGCACTAACAGTCAGTATAGAATAGATTCTATCCTAGAGACCTTTCCTTTTGGATAACACAGTTCTTTAAACATAGGATATTAGATATGATTTGGGATTAGGTTGACATGACCCCCAGACTTCTGTCTTCACATGTAGAGCTAAATGTCAAGTCCCCTTCACCCTCTAGTTGCACGTCAATCACACGTCATGCGGCTGCGCGCGCATCTCTGCCAAATATTTCTGCTGACATTGCAGGATTCTCTTATGGATCCACCCACTTGTGACATCATGTATGATGACGTTTATTAAATTACGCCCATATATCCGCCTCTATTAGTTACGTATGCACCTTTTAGCTGTACTATCAGCTGTTACGCCTCTTGCATCTGTTTCACTGTAATGCATTTTCTATAAAACTGCTTATCTGTCAATAATGTATGCCCTTCCTTCCTGAACTTTCGTGGTGATGGAATAGAAAGCCTGCAATTCGAATTGTATTCCTTTGTATAGGAATAAAGCCTTTTAAAACCTCTAATACCACGGATTCTGCCTCTTATATTTACTGAGTTATTCTTACTAGACTTTACCGCATAAAAAATAGTACCGGTAATGAAATATTTACCACATAAATTGGCGCCCGAACAGGGACACTTTCTCATCTCACGCGCCGGCGGTGCGTTGCAGGCCCGGACTCCTGCCACAGCTGAACGGACAAAAACGCGTACCTGCAGGATTTCCTGTATCTCCCTCCGGCGAAGCGGGGGCGACTGAGGCTGCGATCAACCCAGACGAGGCGGTGAGAAGTGCGAAGTATCCCGACCAGAGCCTAGCTGAGAGAGCAAGATCCGAGGTATACAGAGGCCCACCAGGTTCCGAAGTTCCGAGTCCAATCAAGTCGAGTCCAGTCCGGCCCAGTTTCAGTTCCGTTCCGAGGCCTTCCGTTCCGAGCTACCCGGTGAGTACCATTACTGGGGAGGCATTTAACGTGCACATAGTCTGTGCCGGTCAAGACGGGTTTGGGTACACAAATCCGGTCTGCACTGTTTCAGCAGTGTATCTGTACTGTTTAGCAGTATATATAGTATGTCTAGCATATAAATAGGTATTATCTAATGTCAGTATTATGTCAGTAACTAGTTTTCTATTAGTTATCATCGTTCGTTAAAACTGTTAAGTGTTAAATGTTTTAAATACGTTCTATATATTGTGGTGTGAATGACTGTTCATTATTGTGTTTTTTGTATAAAGTGTGTTCTAGTAATAAGGTCTAAAAATGCCGCTCTTTTCGAAACTAAGACAGATCAAAACCAGAAAAGGGGTACTCGAAGAAGCTGTTCCCATTCCACCTAGGGACACTCCAGGGTACTTCATGTATCATAAGCATGGCCTAGATGCCGTATTATTTCTTGATTTATGGGTGGACTACACCAAAGAATTACCAGAGAGTCAGAGATGGCCCGCAGCGGGGACCTGGGATGCAGATTGCATCATGAGAGTAGAAGAAGAATTATGGAAAAAGAAAGCCAGACAGTCACAGAAAGATGCCATTGAATTGTGGCGTAAAGAATCATATAGACGAACAGAAAAAGCGCTCAGACAGGAAGAGAAAGGTAGAGAGAATTCAAATAAAACCCGAGAAAATCTATTACTTGAGGAAAGTACCCGAGTAAAATCAGAGCAAGTAGATAGACAAAGAAACACTCTTATGAATGGTATGTATCCTCTTCTGGCCGAAGGGTTACCTAAGGCTACCCCGGAAATACCAAAAGACTTAACTCCTCCATTGCTCCCGATAAAAGCACATCCCAAAACACATCCCAAAACAGCAAAGGACGTTTTCCTTTCCTCCTATTTAGATGACGTAGCTCCCGAGTATGCTAATGCCATACCACACATACCGCTTGCCGATGGTGTTCAACACCAAGAGCATCCGTCTGTATCCCCGCAACTACAAACTCCTACACAAGTTCCCACAGGCCCGTCCGTTTCTACAGTTTTTCCCGCATCTACAATCTCTATCCTACGCCCAACGAATCCTTTCGGGCCTAGCACCTCAGATGGTGCTACAGGAGGTACGACAGACATGTTTGCCACACCGCCGCGAAATAAACAGACCCTTAGAGATTTAGCACTCCAACGTACACCCCAATTAGCGACATCCGACATGTTTAAAGAACAGCTTGTAGATTGTAGATACGATCCAGTACCAGGTAGACAGGACAAATTGCTCATATCATCACTACGTATACGACGAGCTACATTATATTTAATGACGATACCAGGAATGGGTGAACACCTAGACGAAATATATCGCTTTGTCCAAACAGGGCGAGGTCCAGAAAGTATTAATGAAGCTATGGAATACCAGAAAGTGGATGTCCAAAGACAACTACTACGTTTTTTCATAAATTGCGTAATTAGGAATCAAGACAGGCCTGGGGCAGATCACGATACCATGCAAAAACTTGCCAAATGGGGTCAGAACATATCAGAAGAGAAACATGATAGACAGGCGTGTATAATCGCCATGTGTCGAAAGATCCGCAAGGAAGTAGAACGAATACATAAAGAAAGACGAGAAACGGACAGAGTAGAATCAGAAGAAGAGGAGGAGCAAGAATCAGAACAATTAGAAACGATAGCTTATGTAGGTAGAGGAAGACCCCATAATAATACCAGAGGTTTTAACGACCCGATACGTCCAATACGTCCAGAATATAATAGACATTTTCCAAACCCTATGTTAAATACAAGATCCCCTGAACACCTATTCCAAGCCGTTGATAAATTACTCCGAGATCGAAGGGGGTACCATATGCTCGATTCCATGGACGAACAAGAATTAGCCAGGTCAGCAGTACAATGGGCTGACAGTCCCAGCGAATACAATGATGATGTACTTGCACACACGTTTCTGAATCTTGACCCATACGAACAGCGTTTAGCTAGTATATACATGATTCAACACCTCCTTATAGGCGCCCCAGAAGCAACTTTCAAAACCCTTCAGCAGGTGCAGAATGCAGCAGCGAGGGTGTTAATGGAAGTGCCGCGTAGACAATCAGCTGCCCCCGCCCTGAAAGCGCTCCACTGGCTCCCTGTTAAGGAGCGGGTGAAATTTAAGGCGCTATGTACGGCCCATAAAATCTTGTACGGCAGGGGCCCTTCTATTCTGTCTTCTATGGCACGCCCCTACAAGCCCACACGCCCACTGCGCTCGGATCAAAGACATCTGATGCAGACCACAAGAGTAAAAAGAGCTCGCTCCGGGGGCCGACGCTTCTCGGTGCAAGTAGCGTCACACTGGAATGCCTTGCCCCTTAAGATCCGCGCTGAGCCCAATATCCTGCACTTCAGGAAACTACTTAAAACACACTTATTTCCAGTGTAGGATTGAGTAAGAACCTTTCGTGTCTGTGTTCACAGCGCCGGGATGCCCCTGGGTAACTGCGCGCGTTACAAATTTTATATAATAATAATAATAATAATATTATATAAAAGCCAACACTCCGATCCAGGACCCTTACCTGACATATTGACAGAACTACTCACGAATATATGGAGAGGGTCAGGTACTGATTTGATTAAAGAAATTCTAGAATTTCGAAACCAATATTTAACTTTCGTATGCCCAGAACACGTTCCAGTTCCCATCATGGGAAGAAGAATGTATCACATAGATAGACAGAATCCGTTACGCGAAGTACACCCAATCAGAGGTGACGGTAATAACTTTACCCGCGTGTTTGTGTACACGCCTATAACTAAACTGGAATTATTAGAAATGAAGAAAGTAGTACCCAGCCATGACAAGGATCCAGCAGGTTTCCACCGTGAGATAAAAGACATGTTACTCATGGGAGAGTATACCTACCCCGACATTATGAAAATATTAAAAGTCCTATTACCCGCCGGTGTTTATGAGAAACTAAAAGAAAAGGAATGGGAGGTGGGAGACCAAAAGATAGATTGGACAGCATTAGAAAACGAAGAAAGGGCCCGAGCTGCAGGAGCAGGGCTTGGGGAAAAGACTACAGCACTAGCAGGGCTACTAGTGCAGGTACTGCCACGTTTATTAATTACGAAAAAGGAAGACTGGGGTGCAATATCAGCCTGTAAACAAAAGCCAGATGAAGACACTAGTGATTTCTATTCCCGATTTGAAAAATGTTTTGGTATAAATAGTGGCCTAAAAGCTAGTAGCGAGTCATATCCACATCTGTTTGTGACAAAATTAGTTGAAAATTCTCTGCTACAAATCAAGAATAGAGTATTGAAATTCGAAAGTACCTGGCAAGGTAATACCCCATCACAGATGTTACAGATGTTACAATATCATCACAATAGAATTAGAGAAGAACAAGAACATGAACAAAGACGTATGAAAGATACAAAAATGAAAATGCTTGTTGCACAGTCAGTTCCAGCCGATGGTCATCAGAAGGGTGATTCCGCAGGTCCAACGAAAGGGACATGCAACTATTGTAAACAACAAGGTCATTATATACACGATTGTCCAGTCCTGAAACATAATATTGCCACAGGTAGAACCCAGGAAAGACCACGTCTACCTAGACAGGATCAGAATCAACAACAAATCCCTCAGCATGCACAACCTAGGTTAGCTCCGCAACAACAGCTCCACAACAGGCAGCTCCACAACAGATCGTAGCACCACCACAAGCGCAGCCTATTGCTGCAACACAAGCAACAACACAACAGATGTATCAGTATGCACAAGCAGATTATCCCGATTATCAGCGATACACATGAAACAGCCTAGAGAGGGAAGTTGGCTTACCCCTTATTGAGGTTCCTGTAGACCAAGAGGGACCTTATGTACATAGTGAACTATTAGGGGAAGACAGAAAGTTTTTACTTGATACAGGGGCAAGCAGAACAACTATACGACGCAGTGAAGTTCCAGGGGCACCCCTCTCAGGCTCACAGAATATTTCCCTTGGATTCTCAGGAAAACCTATAATCAATGACGTAACACAACCTCTTCCACTTACGGTCGGTCCATTGACACGTACTACAGATTTATTGCTTACTAAATCATGTCCAGAAAACTTGTTAGGCATAAAAACATTGAAAGCTCTAGGAGCTATAATATGTTGTTCTCCGGAAGGAGTACGACTATTTTTACGAGACTTTAAAGGTCACTACGTGTCCAGAGACATGGATCACCGACTGCAGAATTTACCTACACATTTATGGGCACAAGGCCCCACTGATGTTGGTTGCATGAACATTACACCATATCGAGTTACACTGAAAACAGGAGTAGTACTACCACGAATGCGACAATACAAGTTACCACCAGATGCCGTAGTGGCTTTGCTGCAAATCATTGACGAGCTCATTGCACAAGGAGTAGTTGTCGAAACCGACTCCAATGTATGTAATTCCCCGATAATTCCGATTCTTAAAAGAACGGATCCAAAAGCACCACCAGTATATCGATTAGTTATTGATCTGCGCGAATTAAATAAATGTATTGTGCCACAATACCCTGTGGTCCCAGATATCTCTTCATTACTCACAGCTATTGACTCAGAAGCAACGTTCTTCACTGTAATTGACCTCAAGAATGCTTTCTTTAGCGTCCCAATAGATCCGGAAAGTCAATATCTGTTCGGATTCAGTTTAAATGGACGAAGTTTTAAATTCACACGCGCACCTCAAGGATTTACAGAAAGCCCCAGCATCTATAGCCAAGCACTGAAACGAGAACTTGACAGTATCCACATGCCAGTTAACACTGCCTTGCTTCAATATGTCGATGATCTGCTGATCACCGCCCGAAGCGAACCTGAATGTGAAAAAGCGTCACTAACGGTTTTGAAATTTCTGGCCGACAAGGGGCACAAGGTGTCCCCTTCTAAGCTGCAATTCTGTGTCCAGCGAGTTGTTTACCTTGGGCACTCGCTGTCCAAGGAGGGAAGGCAGCTTACATCTGATCGCATCCAGTTAATTGCTAACATGCCACCACCCAAGACACAAAAGGAGGTGCGGGCTTTTATAGGCCTCACTTCATACTGTAGGCAGTGGATCCCTCAATATGCATTTCTAGCAAAACCACTCATCCAGTTGACAACACAGGAGGCAGCCACATCGACTGTCCTCCCTTGGACTCCAGAACATACACACGCCTTTGAAAGCTTAAAGGAAGCTTTATGCCAAGCACCTGTTTTAGCAACACCATGTTACAGTAAACAGTTTACACTCTTTGTTACAGAACGTGAAGGTACTGCCTTGTCAGTACTCACTCAGGAACAAGCAGGATCACACAAACCATGTGCTTATTTCTCTAGTACATTAGATCCAGTAGCTCAGGCTCTTCCTGCGTGCCTGAAATCGGTGGCAGCAACAGCTTTAGCAATCAGACAAAGCGATGCCATAGTGTTAGGACACCAATTGACAGTACAAGTACCACATGCAGTAGAGGTTCTCTTGAACCGCACACAAACACAACACTTGACTATAGCGAGACTCACCGGTTACGAACTGACATTGTTTCAGCCACACATAGAAATCAGACGTTGTAATACGTTAAATCCTGCCACACTGTTACCAGTGGGCGGAACAGATCCATTGGCACATGATTGTGTCGAAGTCATTACTATCACGACGAAACCCAGACAAGACTTGACAGATATTCCTTTGTCAGATCCAGACTTGACATTGTATGTAGATGGGTCATGTATGAGAACAAGTACAGGAGAGTTAGTGGCCGCTTACGCAGTCACAACAGACACTGAAGTCATTGAAACAAATTGTATTAACACTTTGTCAGCTCAAGCAGCAGAGCTCATCGTTCTGACACAAGCCTGTATTCAAGCCAAAAATAAGAAAGTCAACATATACACAGATTCACGTTATGCATTCGGAGTCGTCCATGACTTCGGCGTATTGTGGCGAGAGAGAGGTTACTTAACTTCTCACGGTGCCCACATCCAACACGGACCCCTCATTCAAGCCCTATTAGACGCGATTCATCTACCTACTGCAATATCGATTATGAAAGGTAACACAAAGGTTACCGATATCATTTCTCAGGGTAATGACCTAGCTGACAGAACAGCTAAACAGACTGCTCAGAATCAGACTCACACAACTGACATGACAAAGACAATAGTTCCGACACCAATACATTGCATGACAGTTAAGGATCCCGCCCTTGATGTAATTGACATACAGACACATGCTACACCAGAAGAAATAAAGAAATGGACTGAATTAGGAGGGATCCAAACGGATCAAGGATGGATGACGAAGGAAAAATCTATATGGTTTCTTCCCGACTCCATGGTTCAAGTCATCATTAACACAATACATAGTCCAGCCCACTTAGGAGAAAAAGCTATGCTAGACAGCATTCAACACATTTGGTTCAACAAACACTTGCGAGCAGCAGCTAAACAAAAAGTTCGTACCTGTATGATATGTTGTCAGTTTAATCCAGGTAAAAGCATCCCCGTAGAGCAGGGTGGATTTCAAACTCCCGATCATGCTTTTGAAGTCCTCCAGATGGATTATATCCAGATGGAACGATGTCGAGGATTCAAATATGTTCTCGTAGTTGTCTGTGCTCTTTCCCGTTGGACAGAAGCCTACCCGGTTTCAGATTACACTGCCCCGACTACTGCCAAACAGTTAGTTCGAGAATTCTTCCCACGGTACGGTTTACCACGTGTTGTCTACTCAGATAACGGCCAGCCGTTCTCATCCGAATTAATGAAACACGTTTCCCTTTTGTTAGGCTACCAATGGAAATTCCACTGTGTCCGACATCCCGAGGCAGCAGGTCTCGTGGAACGCCATAATCAAACTCTGAAAATTAGATTGTCCAAAATATGTAGAGAAAAAGGTGTCGATTGGATAGTAGCCTTACCAGTTGCGCTCTTTTACATGAGAATGGTAGCACATTCTCGAACAGGGCTATCCCCGTACGAGGTGATCTTCGGTAGACCACCAAATATGTGGGGGACGCCTATACCTCGCAAAATCACTGATGTTGACTGTAATATGCTGACAGATTACCTGGCTTCCTTGATGTCTGCACTACAATCTTGTCGTTCACAGGTAGCCGCAGCTTTTCCCGACAATACTGAGGTGAAGCCCCATGACGTGGTTCCTGGCGACCTGGTTTTGGTCAGGAATTTTGACCGAAAGACCCAACTGGAGCCTAGATGGACATCGCCAAGATTGGTTCTACTAGCTACAAGGACAGCCGTGAAGATTGAAGGACGCAAAGGGTGGTTGCACTCGAGTCATATCAAGAAATTTTATGGACTACCATTTAGTGTGAACGCTCAGCCCTGCATCCCCTCACAGACAGACTCAAAGCTCCCCTTGGCTGAATTAACAAACTCTGAACTTTACAAACTAAAATTAAGGTCTAGTAAGTGAGACAATTTGATTGTTTAAGTCCTCTCCAAGGTGAATCGGTTGAATTTGTCTCTGACATGTATCCTCTAGACCGGAATAGAGAAAGAAATCAACAGATGCAGCTTAAGAAGCATGCGTATTGTAAATCACTTCGTAGTCACTGCACAGTAACATTATTAATTTTGTTTTTTCTAAGTCTTCTGATCATCATTGTCAGCATACTATTGCACATGTATTACCCTATTCTTAAGCGTGTTTACAATGTAACTGCAGAACATTCTTTTAGCGAATTACCTCCGCATGAATTGTACTATAGATTTGCGCTGCGCAATAACACATTCATTAGTATGTTACATCACTCCCATCAGACCAGCAATGCCACAAATTGTTGGATATGTGGCCGACTCCCTCCCTATCAGAACTATAAGGGAGTTTTGCCCCTCTTTCCATATCCGTTCACACACAATGGCTCCTGTGGAGCATGGTTTAGTTTGATTAATTCCCTAGATTCAAATTCCGCAGTTTATCAAGACAACTGGGTATGGGGAAACCTGAACCTAGTTTTGCTTAAAGTCTGCTACCCTAACAAGGAGGGACTTCCCAAAAGAACAGGAACTGATCTAGAAAATGAAGTATATGGATTAGGTAATTTTACACTTAACCTCATGATCTTGAACGTTGAATCTGAAGCTACACCAATCTTGCCCGCCATGTCAGTATTCCCAGTAAAAGGGGAATTATGTGTAAGAAAGAATGGTTCCATACACATGGGCCATAGTAAATGCACCACTGTAATAAAATTCAGTGATCAAGGCAAGTCTACACTTAGAGCTTCTCGCCATTCCTACTTTATATGTGGCCAGACCGCATATATACGTCTACCTCTAGATTGGGATGGTACCTGTTACATAGCATTCCTTTTACCACCTGTTTTCCTAGCTCCTCCTGACTATCACAGAAATACCCATTTAGTACACAATAGACAGCAGAGAGATCTCCCAATTGTCGATTACACTGAAACAGCATGGGAAAAATACACAGATTTCAATAAAGGTTTCTTTCCCTATATAGGTACAGTCACTAATAGTAAGCTGATACGTAGATTAACCAGAACCCTTGAAGCAGTAGTGAACGAAACTATTTCCGCCTTAGGCAATTTAACAGAAGAGCAGTCTGCTATGCGGATTGTTGTGCTTCAAAATCGTCTTGTCCTTGACGTCATCATGGCCGATAGGGGCGGAGCTTGTAGGGTCATCGGATCAAGTTGCTGCATTTTCATACCAGAAAATTCGCCGTCAGTATATAAAGCCATAACTCGCCTTCATAAGATTGTAAGCCAGATACACCAGAGTCCAGGCACCTGGACTTGGTCCGGTTGGTTCTGGGGCGTGTTGTCAGCCTGGGGATGGAGAATACTATTCTTCCTAGGTATTGGCTTTCTCATACTATTCAGTTGCTGCTTATGTCTACAATGTGGGCCAGCGATTTGTGGTCTGTGTGCCACATCGTGTATCCCACATCCAAGTTTTTGTTCAAGATCCCGGAAGAAGAAAGAAGAACAAATGATGCTATATGAACAGATCGATGGATTGATGAAGATCGATATCTCCTGAGGGTCTGTAGGGGACAAGGAGGGAATGAGGAAATATGAATTTTGTGATCAGTTATGTCCCCTATCGTAGACCCCAACGGCTCCATGTGCATGCTATAAGTACATGTATGTTCCCTCCAGTTCCAGTTTCGAAGACGCAAATATATGTGCGTCCACCGTCAACATGTTCTCTTTCAGATCCGCCATGAATGGGTCAGATATTCCATTCCTAAGTATGAAAGGCCACCGACTTTATGTGGTTCACTTTCCACATTTTACAGATTCAGGCGAGTAGGCCCTGAATTCTGTCATCAAGCCTTTTCCTGCCTTCTACCTCTGAAAGCTCCAGTCTGAGCCTGCATCTGTATCCATGAACTTTGTCCTACTCCCTGCGCGGCTAACGGTGCCTGATCCAGCCTGTTGCCTGCCAAAAACTGTATTTCACCTTCAAGATTATCTACTCCGCTCCTCATCCGATGCATTCCTGTCTAGTAGTTTAGGTAAACATTCCTCCAGCTACCGTGCAAAGGGCCAGGCCTCGCTGTCCTCATGCAAGTAATTCATAGCCCTGTTACCATGGAATATTCCTACCCCCTCGCATCTCATGTAGACACTTAGACGCTTGTACACGCACTAACAGTCAGTATAGAATAGATTCTATCCTAGAGACCTTTCCTTTTGGATAACACAGTTCTTTAAACATAGGATATTAGATATGATTTGGGATTAGGTTGACATGACCCCCAGACTTCTGTCTTCACATGTAGAGCTAAATGTCAAGTCCCCTTCACCCTCTAGTTGCACGTCAATCACACGTCATGCGGCTGCGCGCGCATCTCTGCCAAATATTTCTGCTGACATTGCAGGATTCTCTTATGGATCCACCCACTTGTGACATCATGTATGATGACGTTTATTAAATTACGCCCATATATCCGCCTCTATTAGTTACGTATGCACCTTTTATCTGTACTATCATCTGTTACGCCTCTTGCATCTGTTTCACTGTAATGCATTTTCTATAAAACTGCTTATCTGTCAATAATGTATGCCCTTCCTTCCTGAACTTTCGTGGTGATGGAATAGAAAGCCTGCAATTCGAATTGTATTCCTTTGTATAGGAATAAAGCCTTTTAAAACCTCTAATACCACGGATTCTGCCTCTTATATTTACTGAGTTATTCTTACTAGACTTTACCGCATAAAAAATAGTACCGGTAATGAAATCCTTTTTGCCCACCATGTCCCATGGACCTGCCACTCCTATCTACTCTGAGTGTTCTGTTGAGCTGCCACTCCCCTCCCACCTGCCTAGCATTGTCAGATGACTGTAACCTGTCCCTGCCACCTCCATCCTGCCTGTCCACATGCCATGCCCCTATCCTCTTCCTCCTGTCCTACATGGTCCATTGTACTGCCACACCCTTCTGCCCTCCCTGGTCTGTTGTGCTGCAACTGCTCCTCCTGCCTGCCCCGTGTGGTCTGTTGTGAGGCCCCTTCCCCTGAATTTTCTTGTCTGTGCACAGGTCCTGACCCTCCCATCTATCCTCTATCGTCCTTTGTGCATGCCCCTGCACCCTCCTTCTTGCCCATCATAGCCATTGTGCTGCCACTAACCCTCCCACTTGCCATGCATGGTCTTCTGTGCTGCCATGGCCCCTCCCACCTTCCCTGTGTGGTCAGTTAGCTGCCCCTGGCCCTCTCGCACCTTCCCTCCATGGTCTGTGTGTATGCCATCACAGTCTCACTGTTGCTCTTCATGGTGTGTCTTGCTTCTAGTGCCCATCCTGCCTGACCTCCATGGCTATCTTGCTGCTCCTGCCCTGCCCCCTTGCCCCCAGCCCTCTGTTTACATGTGCAGACCCCTACTCCCTCCCTCCTGGCTTGTCTGTTCCATTGTAATGCCCCTGATCCGTCCGTCCTGCCCTTTATGGTCTGTTATGCTGCAGCTTTCTCTCCTGTCTGTCCATTATGGTCAGCTAGCTACCATTGCCTCTTGCCCCTCTGTTCTCTGTTGTCCATGTGCATGGTCCTGTCCCCTCCCTCTTGCTTTCTATGGATTGTTGTGCTGCACTCCCGTCCTGCATGCCCTGTGTGGTGTATTGTGCTGCTGCAAACCCTGATGCCTGCCCTGCAGGGTCAGTTTGGTGCACCTCTCCATGTCCCTCCTGTCCTCTGTTATCCAAGTCCATGTCCCTATCCCATTTCCTTCCATGATCCAATGTACCATACTTGCGAACATTTTGAACTTGGTAAGAGGGAGATTTTGAAAAAAAACTGGGGTATTGATTTTCCCCTTTGAGTTACATTGAAAAAGAGGAGATTGTAGACAGGAGACAGATCAAATAAAGCCCATTTGAGCTTAAAAACATTGGACGTTTCCTGGCTGAATCGGGTCTGTTGGCATGTATGGTTGTACTACCATTGCCTCTTCCTTCTGCCCACAATGGTCTATTACATTGCCACAGCCTCTCTTGCAAGTCCTGTATTGTTGGTTTGTTGCCCCTGCCCCCCTTTCCACTGCCCTCCATAGTTTGTTGTGCTTCCACGGCCCTTCCTGCCTGCTCAGTGTGGTTAAATTGTTGCCTTTGCACCCTCCTACCTGCCTTCAATTTTCAGAGTCCGTGCCCCTGGCCTCTGCCTCTCAACAGTATCCTAATGAACAACTAGATTGCTAACATTCTATATTTATTACAAAAGTGTGGAACGCCTGACATCATCTTGATGTAATCAAAACTGTAATACCTAGAGCATTTCCTTTAGAAATTACATATATGAGAGGGTCTTATTGGCATCAAAATTATGGTTAGTGCTCTAAAGGACTAAAATAAGGACATATTTTCTGAGTTTTCATATAGCGACAAAGCACTTTTAAATTATTTCTTATCTTTATGTTTTTTTATCCAGTTGACCACTTGATTAAATGTTGCACTTAGGGGAGAGGATGTGGTGTTACTTCCAGAACTGCAGACTTTGCAACTGGGGAACCAGGTTGAAGTTTCTGCTTCAGCTCGACATTCTGTGAGTCTGGTCAAATCACTTAGTCTCCCCATGTCTACAACCAAAATGAATTTGTTCTTGTGTGATGTAACCAATGCTCATGTAAAGCACTCCAATACCTGACAAGTCTGCACTATATAACACTACAAAAACACAAAATAATAAGTGTTGTGCACACTTCTGTCATTGGGCTATATTTGGGCTACATCTGGGTGATTTTGGGCTACATTTGGGCTCTTTTGTCTCCGGTGGCCATCTTGGGAGATTTATTTGTTATGAAGTTTCCTAATTTCCTCATGTACTGCAGTCTCCTCAGTAGGAAATGCTTTCAGTTTTTTACTTTGATTCCATCATGAAGGTATTCAGATATGTTACACATTTGCCATAAATTCTGAATGTTAGCACTCTAGTTGCTCATTAGATCACTGTAGTAAAACTACTGTTCACCATGGTAGTCTGCTCCTGGTATTGAACGTGCATGTTTCAGTCTGCATGTCAGAATATTTTAATGAAATAGAAGAGGATTTGAGAAGTCACTCAAAATGTGCCCTCATTTTCTTTCTTCAGCATTAATCATAATTTCTATGGCAAAATGAACCCCCTCATTGTGTTCCTTTTTAAATTAAATTTTTTAAGTGTTACCAGTTTATTCCAATCAAGATGGCTTCAGGTGTGCCATACTTTTGTCATAATGAAGACAGTAAGCGCTCTAGTTGTTTTTAAGAACATTCTGGGACATTCTGTCATTGGGCTATACTTGGGCTACATCTGGGTGATATTTGGGCTACATTTGGGCTCTTTTATCTCTGGTGGCCATCTTGGGAGACTTATTTGTTATGAAGTTTCCTTATTTCCTCATTTACTGCAGTCTCCTCAGTAGGAAATACTTTCAGTTTTTTACTTTGATTCCATCAAGAAGGCATTCAGATGTGTCACACATTTGCCATAAATTCAGAATGTTAGCACTCTTTTTGCTCATTAGATCACTGTAGTAAAGCTACTGCTCACCAGGGAAAACAGCTGCTGGTATTGAAAGTGCATGTTTCAGTCTGCATGTCAGAACTTTTTAATGAAATAGAAGAGGATTTGAGAAGTCACTCAAAATGTGCCCTAATTTTTCTTTCTGCAGCACTAATCATACTTTTTATGGAAAAATGAACCCCCTCATGTTGTTCCTTTTTAAATTAAATGTTTTAAGAGTTACCACTTTAATCCAAGCAAGATGGCTTCAGGTGTGCCATACGTTTATCATAAGTAGGACTGTTAGCGCTCTAGTAGTTCTTTGGAACACTCTGGGAAGCTGCAGTAGAACACAAAGGAATCAACTGACAGTCTCTGCCCTTGTTGGATGTATGTTGTAATGTTTACACTTAAACGTATGTCCATTATTGAACCCTTCCTTTGTGTCCTTTCCTGGTAGCCTTCTAGAAGGATAGAATGTTCTATGCGTGTGGCTGGAACCTGGGGGGGTTTGAACCTGGCAGTTGCGAGTTCGGTCAGCCGGGAGTTGGATGCTACCCACCTTGTCTCTTGAATAAATCAACGCCTACCTTTACCTGCAGTGCCTGCTGTCATTTCTACTTACTTCACTTGGCGACGATCTTCGTGGCTGATCGGATTGCCATCCAGCGGCGGCTTTGAGGTCAAGAGGCGTAATCGGTGTGGTGACTCTCCCAAAGACAACGATCCTACGCGTGAACCGATTGGTGCTGTTCCCCGTGCATCCTCTTCTGGTTTCTGTCATCTGAATTCTTCATTTTTGGACATTTTGGTATCGAGCGATTTCGAAGGCCCCTCGCGCTCGTCTTTGTGCCCGTTGCTGGGATACGTCTTGTGAAACATCATCACCTACGATCTTAACAAAGCTCGTGACGTGCTACGGAGTTTCTGTGTGTTCAAACTCACACGAGCAGCTCGTCAAATTTCACGTTCTTAGCGCCACCTACTGGCACACTCTAACAGACATCAGAAACATGCTGGATGCGAAGCAGTTTACAAGCTGAGCTGTCTTCACTAGCAAGCAACGGTTCAACGATTCTCTCTCAATCCTCAATACTTATTACTGGTAATTGGAAATTATTTAATTTCAACGCTTTCTTGGGGTGTGTGTGTGTTTAAAATTTGTATCTTCAGTATCATTTTTCAAACAATTTATTTAGTGAAGTGACTGTTACGCCTGTAGACTGTTTGGAAATTACAACATTTTCACTTGGTGTTACTAAGAATATTTTATACACCTTATTACACTACCACCATGGCGCAACAGATTAATGTAGCACTTCCCCCACCTTTCTTAAGTGAGCCCGGAACACCTCAAATTCCTTGGGATGACTGGATAGTCATGTTTGAAAACTATCTCGATGCTCTTGATGGACAGGAGTTTTCTGCTAAGCGCAAGAAAGCATTATTGTTGGGTGCCCTTGGGAAAGAGGCGCAACGCATCTTCAAGTACTTACCTCAAACGTTGCAAGCTTCTGGCCAAGAATCGCACAATGAGTACAAGGACGCTGTATGCAGATTGGAAGTAAAGTTCATGAAGGAAGAGAATCTAGTCATGAATAGGTATAAATTCTACACACACAAGCAGCGTATGGATGAATCTATTGATGATTTTGTAACACGATTGAGAGAACTATCAGTCAAATGCAATTTTGGTACTATGGCTGATGAATTAATACGTGATCAATTGATAGTCCAATGCAACAATAAGAAAATACAAGAAAGACTTTGGGCGGCTAAAAACCCTTCGTTAAAAGTTGCTGTGGATTTAGCAAAAGTTGTTGAACAATCCGAGTTGTGCATGAAAGAGTTACAGAGATCCAGTGATCAAGCACAAATATCAGAAGTATCTGAGAAGTACACACAAGAGTGTGAAAACTGTGAGGAGGAATCTATTGCTGCACTCAAGTCTAAAGGGAAATCCTTTGTCAAGAAAAATACCTTTGTAAAAAATCCCACGAGATTTTGTTCAAGATGTGGAAGTAACACACATTCTTCTGACGCTAAATTTTGTTTTGCCAATAACAAGGAATGTTTAAAGTGTGGCAAGATGGGACATTTTTCAAAAATGTGTAGATACAGAGGTAAACCTAGAGTAGCAGTCGTGGACGACAACATTATCGAAATTAGGAGAGAGAAAGATAACATTTTGATAGTAAATGATTCGGATGAACATATTAATCTTATCAATGAGATGAGGGAAAAACGTCCAAGAGCTGATTTTGATATTAATGGCCATGTGGTGTCATTAATGGTGGATACTGGTTCAAGGTATACGATAATTCCTGAACCTACATTCAGGAAAGAGTGGTCGGATCTTTCCCTTTTGACTTGCGACATAAGCCCCACAGGTTATCAAGGTGAAACAATAGACTTGTTAGGGTATTTTGATGCTGATATTTCCTTTTCAGGCAAGTCTATTAGAGGCAAAGTCTATGTTGCTGTTGATGGGCCTCCTATCCTTGGGTGGATACACCAGTATGATCTACATATAATTGTGAACCCCAGGGCAGTTCCTCAGGTAATGGTTGTCGAGGAGCTTTCTTTAGACAATATTTTGAGGGACAGTAGCAAATTTTTTTAACGATGAATTGGGTGAGTTAAAGGGTTATGTCCACAAAATATTACTCAAAGATACGTCTGTTCCCATCCAACACAAACGTAGGAGAGTTCCACTCACTGTGAGGGATGAAGTTAAATCTCTTATCAATGAGATGCTTCAGAGTGGGGTTATTGAGCCGGTCGAAGCATCCACGTGGGTTTCTCCGGTGGTGATTTCACGCAAGTCTGATGGGAAAATTAGGTTCTGTGTGGACCTCAGGTCTCTTAATAAGAGTGTCATAGCAGACACCTTTCCTCTGCCCAACATTGGAGAATTAGTTAGTACATTAAGTGGTGCTAAATATTTCACAAAATTAGATCTCAAAAGTGCATACCATCAGATCCGTTTACATGATGACTCTAAGAGCCTTACCGCATTCATTACCACAGAGGGGACATTCCAGTTTACTATGTTATGTTATGTTAAGGGTTTGTAGGCTTCCTTTTGGCCTAACCTCTGCGGCCAGTGTTTTTCAGCGTATGGTGACAGAATTATTCAAGGGTATCAACAATGTTGTATTTTTTCAAGATGACATCTTAATATTTGGGCAAACTGTTAATGATCATAATTGTGTTCTTAAGGAGGTTTTGAGGAGGATTGGAGATGCTGGTTTAACCCTTCGTAAGGACAAATGCTCATTCCTAGTACAACAAATTGAATATTTAGGTTATGAAATTTCTGTGCTGGGCATTAAGCCAAAAAGGGATCTTTTGCAAGCCATACGTTTAGCTCCTTGTCCTGTGGATAAGGATCAACTTAGATCTTTTATGGGTCTTATCGAATTCTATTCGAAATTTGTCAAGAATTTTTCTGACAAAACTTTAACTTTAAGATTGTTGTTAAAGAAGGGAGTGAAATTTGTTTGGGATCTGTCTCATACTGAGTGTTTCAACGCCATAAAAAAAGAATTGTGTGAGTCAAAGATTTTAGCATCATTCAACATCAAATGTCCCTTAGCGCTCATGGTACATGCGAGTGCAACTGGTTTAGGGGCTGTTCTTCTCCAGAAGTCGGGTGAGGGTTATAAAACTATTGCTTTTGCATCACGCACCCTCTCTACTTCTGAGAAGAATTACTCTGTAATTGAGAAAGAAGCTTTGGCTGCTGCTTGGGGCATACAATATTTTAGGACGTATCTCTGGGGTACCAGGTTTCAACTCTGGACTGACCATAAACCATTGATTAAGGTATTGTCACCCGGGGGAGCGGGGAAAGGTTCTCCTAGGTTAGCTAGACTCGCATCCAGACTACAGGAATACCAATATGATGTTAATTATATCCAAGGATGGCGAAATATACAGGCGGATTGTTTGTCTAGATTAGCTATCCCGGGTGAAGATTCCAGTGATGATTCTGCTGATCTTCTAGATGATGGTGCCATTGCGTTTGTCCGTGATATTGAGGCATTGAGCGATGGTACGTTTGGTAAAGAGGAGTGGTGTTCTGCCATGTCAGGTGATAGTGTTTTGTTGAATGTCATGGAATTGGTCAAATTAGGAGCAAGACGTGAGAGTTGTGTCCAACCCTCTGTTCGTCCCTTCATTAAGGTCTTGGATGAACTTTCAGTGTGTGGTGAATATATCCTTATGAGAGGTGACAAGTTCATTCCACCATGTATCTTAAGACCCAAATTAATTAAATTAGCCCACGAGGGTCATTTGGGACAGACCTTCACCCAACGTAGAGTCAGAGCAGATTTTTGGTGGCCGGGTTTGGATGCACAGGTTTCAGCTTGGGTTGTAAACTGTCCAGTTTGCAAAGACAGTGAGAAAAGACTCAAACTGGTTTCTACTCAGACCATGGGTAGTATTTTTGCTCCTGAGCAAGCTTGGCATAGCATATGCCTGGATTTTATTGGTCCCATGGATGAGTTGCCAGTAAATCAAAGGTTTGCCATTGTGGTAGTGGATATGTTTTCTAAATGGTTAACAGTCAAATTTGTCAAGGACATAACTACTGAATGCTCTATTAAGTTCTTGAAGGATTTATTTTTGGAAGAAGGTTGTCCTTCAGTCATGATAACGGACAATGGTACACAGCTTACTTCACAGAAAATGCGTTCCTTTTTATCTGGTTGTGGCATAACACACCATCGTACTTCGTTGTATAATCCTCAAGGGAATGGTGTTTGTGAAAGGGCTAATAGAGTGGTGAAGGGGATTATACAAATGTCTCTTTCTTCTGGGGGGTTTACTGATGTGATGGTCCAAGACATGGTTTGGGCTTACCGTACTACTTCGCATGAGCATACAGGGAAGTCTCCTTTCGAGTTAATGCGAGGGAGACGCCCTGGTACTAAGTTGACTCCCTCTTGGATTAAGAATAGAGTTTCTGATGTTATAATGGTGGTACTGGCCTGTGTGGTAAGCGAGATTTGACAAGCTCTATATCTTGTGGTGATTTAATCAAAGTTAAACCGGGCAGGATTACTAAGGGCCTTGCAAAATTCAAGGGGCCATACAGAGTTAAGGAGGTCTTTCAAGATTATGTTGTGTTGGAGGATGGGCAGAAGTGGAATCTTAGGAGGATCGCTTTATATCAAAAGTCCTCTTCTCCTAACTTCCCTATGCATCCTGTTGTGCAATCTGAGGCCAACACGGGGTATATGCTTTCTGCTTCAGTTCAGGGAAATGCTGTTCCTTCTTCAATTTCTCGTTCTAACGAAGGGGGTGGTGATGCCTTGCAAAGTGGTTCTTGTGAGCAGGTTTCACAAGCTTCTACTAGTGTGGCGTCTCAAGAGTCTCTGCCCGGTGTTGGAGTCCGTCTGGGTAGAATTCGTAGACCCCCTACTTATTTGAATGACTATTTGTGTTAGTTTTAGATGTTCCTATCACACATACTTCTTGAGTGATTTTCTTTATCTATTTGTAAGGGGTAAGATGTGTTGTAATGTTTACACTTAAACGTATGTCCATTATTGAACCCTTCCTTTGTGTCCTTTCCTGGTAGCCTTCTAGAAGGATAGAATGTTCTATGCGTGTGGCTGGAACCTGGGGGGGTTTGAACCTGGCAGTTGCGAGTTCGGTCAGCCGGGAGTTGGATGCTACCCACCTTGTCTCTTGAATAAATCAACGCCTACCTTTACCTGCAGTGCCTGCTGTCATTTCTACTTACTTCAATGTACATGTTTTACTGAGAATGTCAGACTTCATTCTCACATGACTGAGAAAGATAATGTGAATTTACAGAAAATAAGCTCTCAGTTTAGCTTATAGATCACCTTCCAAACCTCTGTGGTAAAAGCATGAGAAAATATTTTTCTCTCAATCATGATACCCCAGCAGAAGGCTTTTTCACATGGTGAAATCACCTTAGAACATACCACAATTCCTAAAATGAGTATGGTACCATCAACAAATGATTTATAATGTAACTAAAGTCTTAAAACCTTCTATTAACTGTAATGCTTTTTAGTGAGGTGCTATCATGTATATTGGTCCCAAGATGGCTGCCAACACTTCTTGGATGAAGTGCTGACAGCCAATCAGATCTCAGGATGAGATGTGTGGTTAGGCTCCGCCCACATATATATATGCTTTTAAATGCTATTTTCTCAGGAAATACTGAACAGATTTACACCAGACCTGCAAAAGGCACTTCCTTGACCTTATGGCTACCTCTCTGCCAAATTTCAAGTAATTCTGTTCAGCCGTTCGGGCTGTAGCTGTGTCTAAAGGTCCTATGGAAAAATGCATGGGGAAAACGCGTTTTGGGACCCCCCTTTTTTCTCAGCCCCTGCTTGACGAATCACCCCGAGACTTACAGGGTAGGAGCTGAACGGAGCGCTCCATTAGTTTTGAAAATTTCGCGAGGATGCCAAAGTTATTCAAAACAGAATTTTGAGATTTCCTATGGAAACTAGGTTGTAACTATAACTATCTACTGGCGACCGCCAGTAGATAATATATATATATATATATATATATATATATATATATATATATATATATATATATATATATATATATATATATATATATATATATATATATATATATATATATATATGTATATATATATATGAAAAAATATTCCCCAATCTCCTATGATTGAAGAGCCGGCACTCGAAGTCATGGGTATTCTCCCGTTTATTGCATGATTACAATCCACACACGGACATCACAGGGATGCGTTTCAGCAGTCTTGTTGCCTTTCTCAACCTGTCATGCGCCATATTGGTGCCTCTTTTTAAAGCTTTACATTCGTAAAGAGAAGAAATAGAAAATGCCTTTTTAACATTTAAAAGGGTGCGCATTTATAAAATACAAACATGTTGCACAGTTGCATTTACTCGAAAACAGGATCACAACAGAGTGAAACCAGCAAATAAAAGTGCTCCAAGGTTTTTCACTTTCTGTGCTACTACGAGTAATGTTCATCAAGTCATTTTTTACGTTTGTTCCCATCGTGCCTTTAACTGTTACTTGTAAAACCCGGACTGAATCCCTACAGGGTTAAAACAAAAACGGCATTCTAATCATGTCTCTTTTTTTTAAAAAATCCAAACAGTCACGCATTAACTGTCAATGGACAGAATATTTTCCAGCACAGTCGCCCCGCCTTTATAATCAGTTCCTTCCCTGTGCTTCCGCATCCAAGTGTACATCACTGTTTTCACTCGGAAATCCACTAGACTTCAGGGGACTTACAGTGGCGACTTTCTGCTGTTAAAACTCCAATCTGTGTGTTTAGAGTAAGCAATATAAACAAGCAGTAATAGGGTCCCATGATACCACCGCTTCCTCGGCCAGTGCCTTGCAGTGCCCAGCTCCTTTGAGGGGTGGTTATATCAGGGAGAGGATATGCATTTTAACAGAAGGTTACCAGTCCCCGCCATGGGAGCTCCTGCTTCCAGCGTTTGAACCTTTCCTTCCATATACGCTTTCTCCTCTTCTCCATTGCCATAATCCTTCAAAGGGGGCACGCCTGTCTCAACATTCAGATATATATATGAACTTTGTCACACCATCCGGAACTCAGAAAGGCTGAAGCGGACCCAGTAGATTCAGTGCAAGAAGTTATTTAATCCAAGAGTGTGTCGTGCACCACCATGACGCGTTTCGGCCTCAGAAAGGCCTTGATCACATGATATATATATATTACCTACTGGCAGTCGCCAGTAGGTAGGTATAGGGAGGACCTATTTTCCATAGGAAATCCGCAACATTCTATTTGGAATAACGTTGGCACGGATTGACGAATCTTTGCGAAATCTTCCAAACTTTTGACCAGCTCCGGTCCGCTCCTATCCTGAAAATGTCATGGTGATTCATCAAGCGGAGGCCGAGAAAAAAGGGGGGTCCCAAAACACGTTTTCCCCATGCATTTTCCCATTGGACCTGTTGACGCAGCTACAGCCCGAACTGCTGAACGGAATTACACCAAATTTGGCAAAGAGGTAGTCCTCAGTTCAGACTCGTGCCTTTTGCTTAAATGGTGTAAATCTGTTCAGTAGTTCCTGAGAAAATTAGAGTTAAAAAGATAGATATATCTGGGCGGAGCCTAACCACACATCTCATCGTGAGATCTGATTGGCTGTCAGTACTTCATCCAAGAAGTGTTGGCAGCCATCTTGGGACCAATATACATGATAGCACCTCATTAAAAAGCATTGCAGTTAATAGAAAGTTTTAAGACTTTAGTTACATTATAAATCATTTGTTGATGGTACCATACTCATTTTTGGAATTGTGGTGTGTTCTAAGGTGATTTTACCATGTGAAAACGCCTTCTGCTGTGATACCATGAATCATGTTTGAGAGAAAACTATTTTCTCATGCTTTCCCCATAGAGGTTTGGAAGGTGATCTATAAGCTAAACTGAGAGCATATTTTCTGTAAATTCACATTATATTTCTCAGTCATGTGAGAATGAAGTCTGACATTCTCAGTAAAACATGTACAACCAACAAGGGTAGAGACTGTCAGTTGATTCCTTTGTGTTCTACTGCAGCTTCCCAGAGAGTTCTAAAGAACAACTAGAGCGCTAACAGTCCTTATGACAAACGTATTGCACACCTGAAGCCATCTTGATTGGAATAAAGTGGTAACTCTTAAAACATTTAATTTAAAAGGAACAAAATGAGGGGGTTCATTTTGCCATAGAAAGTATGATTAGTGCTGCAGAAAGAAAAATTAGGGCACATTTTGAGTGACTTCTCAAATCCTCTTCTATTTCATTAAAAAATTCTGACATGCGGACTGAAACATGCACTTTCAATACCAGCAGCAGACTTCACTGGTGAGCAGTAGCTTTACTACAGTGATCTAATAAGCAACTAGAGTGCTAACATTCAGAATTTATGGCAAATGTGTGACATATCTGAATACCTTCTTGATGGAATCAAAGTAAAAAACTGAAAGCATTTCCTACTGAGGAGACAGCAGTAAATGAGGAAATTAGGAAACTTCATAAAAAATAAATCTCCCAAGATGGCCACCAGAGATAAAAGAGCCCAAATGCAGCACAAATATCACCCAGATGTAGCCCACATGTAGCCCAATGACAGAAGTGTGCAAAACACTTATTGTTTGTGTATTTGCAGTTTTATATAGTGCAGACTTGTCAGGTATTGGAGTGCTTTACATGAGCATTGATTACATCACACAAGATCAAATTCATTTTGGTTGTAGACATGGGGAGATTAAGTGATTTGACCAGAATCACAGAATGTTGAGCTGAAGCAGAAACTCCAACCTGGTTCCCCAGTTGCAAAGTCTGCAGCTCTGGAAGTAACACCACATCCTCTCCCCTAAGTGCAACATTTAATCAAGTGGTCAAAAACAAAGATTACAAATAATTTAAAAGTTCTTTGTCGCTATTTGAAAACTCAGAAAATCTGTCCTCATTTTAGTTTTTTAGAGCACTAACCATAATTTTGATGCAAATAAGACCCTCTCATATATGTAATTTCTAAAGGAAATGCTCTAGGAATTACATTTTTGATTACATCAAGATTACATCAGGCGTTCCACACTTTTGTAATAAATACAGAATGTTAGCAATCTAGTTGTTCATTGGGATACTGTTGAGAGGCAGAGGCCAGGAGCATGGACTCTGAAAATTGAAGGCAGGTAGGAGAGTGCAGAGGCAACAATTTGACCACACTGGGTAGACAGGAAGGGCAGTGGCAGCACAACAGACTATGGAGGGCAGGGGAAAGGGGGGCAGGGGCAACAAACCAACAATACAGGACTGGCAAGAGAGGCTGTGGCAATATAATAGACCATTGTGGGCAGAAGGAAGAGGCAGTGGTAGTACAACCATACATGCCAACAGACCCGTTTCGCCTGTCTACAATCTCCTCTTTTTCAATGTAACTCAAAGGGGAAAATCAATACCCCAGTTTCTTTTCAAAATCTCCCTCTTACCAAGTTCAAAATGTTCGCAAGTATGGTACATTGGATCATGGTAGGCAGGAGGAATTGGGGTAGGGACATGGACTCGGATAACAGAGGACAGGAGGGACATGGAGAGCTGCACCAAACTGACCCTACAGGGCAGGCATCAGGGTTTGTAGCAGCACAATACACCACACAGGGCATGCGGGACGGGAGTGCAGAACAACAATCCATAGAAAGCAATAGGGAGGAGAGAGGACCATGCACATGGACAACAGAGAACAGAGGGGAAAGAGGCAATGGTAGCTAGCTGACCATAATGGACAGACAGGAGAGAAAGCTGCAGCATAACAGCCATAAAGGGCAGGCGGGACGGATCAGGGGCATTACAATGGAACAGACAAGCCAGGAGGGAGGGAATAGGGGTCTGCACATGGAAACAGAGCGCTGGGGGCAAGGGGGCAGGGCAGGAGCAGCAAGATGACCATGGAGGACAGGCAGGATGGACACTAGAAACAAGACACACCATGGAGAGCAACAGTGAGACTATGATGGCATACACACAAACCATGGAGGGAAGGTGGGAGGGGGTCAGGGGCAGCTAGCTGATCACACAGGGAAGGTGGGAGGGGCCATGGCAGCACAGAAGACCATGCATGGCAAGCGGGAGGGTTAGTGGCAGAACAATGGCTATGATGGGCAAGAAGGAGGGTGCAGGGGCATGCACACAGGACCATGGAGGATAGAAGGGAGGGTCAGGGCTTGGGCACAGACAAGAGAGTTCAGGGGAAGGGGCCTCACAACAGACTGCGTGGGGCAGGCAGGAGGAGCAGTTGCAGCACGACAGACCAGGGAGGGCAGAAGGGTGTGGCAGTAAAATGGACCATGGAGGACAGGAGGAAGGGGATAGGGGCATGGCATGTGGACAGGCAGGGTGGAGGTGGCAGGGACAGGTTACAGTCATCTGACAATGCTAGGCAGGTGGGTGGTGAGTGGCAGCTCAACAGAACTCTCAAGAGTAGATAGGAGTAGCAGGTCCATAGAACATGGTGGGCAAAAAGGATGCAGCAGGGGCATGCACAAAGACATCGGAGGGCAGGGGGAAGGAGAATAGGGGCAGCAAGCTAAGCACAGAGGCTAAGCAGGAGGTCAATGATGGGCCATAGAATTGGGCAATGGAGGGCAGGAGGAGTGGACTGGTACATCATGCTAAATGGAGGGCAGTGGCAGCACATCAGACCATGCATGGCAGGAGGGAGGAGGCTGGTCCATGGATTCAGACAACAGAGGATAGGGAGGAGGTGGATGGGGCAGCAAGCTAACTGTTCAGAGAAGGTAGGTATTAGGAAATTTATGGTTTTTAAAATGTGTGTCTGTGCGAACTACTTAAAAAATGAACAAGTATGCAGCATAATCACACTTTTATTCAGGAAGAAGAGGGCGTTTGTGACTGTGACTCTGGGCTCACTTGGCAGAAACACCCTCTGATCCCCGACCCCCCATCGCAAAATGTAATGCCCGTGAAAAGGGTAGGTTGACGCAGTGTTATATAGAACATAGTCCTGAGAGCACAATTGAAAATGAAAACTAGATATAGTATATGGTATAAACTATGCACCAAAAAGTGTGATATAAGAGGAACCGGGGCGTGACATATAATATGCAATACATTGTGCGCAATGACAGATTCATTGGAGAGCGCGAGATAGCACAGGCGCTAGCGCGTGCTATGCGATATGCACCTTGGAGTGTAGTATGCACAGGGCAGTGTTGTGTAACCTAACTAGTCTCTAAAGTTGTAATATAAAATATGTGCTGGGGAGTGTAACGTTGCATATGCACTGTGACAAAGATATGGATCCCAGATTGTAATATATATGGCATAGCGCTGTGCGTTATAACATAGGCATCGAGGAAGGCACGTTAGATGGGGCAATATAACCCGTGCGAAGGCAAGTGTGGCATGAAATATTCACAGGGTGGTGTTACAGTGCACATGGGCTAGAGAGTGTCATAGCATACGCAGTAGCTGGTGGAATACAACACAGAGGTGTGTGGCACTCGGTGGGCACTGGTGGGTGTAACACAGCATTGAGCTCAGCCAGGAGCACGCTGTGACTCTCAAGTGAGGTTCGTCTCCTTTCCAGAGAGTAAAATAAAAAGTATTACACATCCAGCGGTGGATGTGTGTTTTATTAACCATGAGGGGGGTTTCTTGCATAGTTTGGTCAAATTTTTGTTGAATCCCCTTTGAATGGCTTGGTGTGCGTGTGCATTAAATGTGCCCGTCAGTAGCTACCCATGTTTGTATAAATAAACAACAAGGGTGTCTACTTGGAGAGTACCCACCGGCGGGGGCGCCAGGATTAGGCACAGTAGGGCGTCAGACACTTCAGAGCTTCACTAGCGGTGTAAATACATTCCACGTGGATTCATTGTATGCATAGTCGCCTTTTAATGAATATCACGCATATTGTCATGGTGATAAGTACATACGGTTTGTCCAGCATGTCCTAGATGTTTCTATAAATATATATACTTTTTTAAATAATAAAAAACAAAGGCCGGCCCCGGGGGATGGGGTCCCCGGGGCCATAAGTGGCCTGAGGAGGGGGGCAACGCAGCCCCCTCCTAAAGAATAAAAAAAAAAAAGCCCATGTCCCGGGGGGTTGGGGTCCCCTTCCAAATTTTTTTTTTTCAACAAAAAAAATTAGGGTGCAGGCCCTGGCGGATGGGGTCCCCTGGGCCAATAAATTAGAAAAAGAAGGGAGGCCACACAGCCCCCCTTCTTAAAAAAATAAAATTTATAAAAGACCGGCATCGCGCCGGAGGCCACGCCCCCTCCTTGCAACACTCTGAAACGCGCCCCCTGGCCAGTTTTAAGTTGGGGAATTAATTCCCCTTCAATACTGAGGTTCCCTGAGGGCCAACTAGCCCAACAGGTATCTCCAGTATGCGCCAGGGAGCTGCGTTGATGACTGATGTTCTAAGGCCACACCCCTTTTTACACCTCTATGCAATGCAGCTCTGTGGAGCTTATTGGAGGTACCTAGTGGGCTGTTTTGACCCTAGGGACCCTCAGGATTCAAATGAACTTAATCTCCCAACTAAAAACGGCCACAGGGCGTGGTGAAGGGAGGGGTTTTTTAAATGAAAATTTCTAATTATAACGTCCCTGAAACCCATGGTTTTTTCAGTGAATTGCTAATTTGAACTATAACATAGCAGTCGCATTCGCAGAGTGGTGGAGAAAGGTGAGCATGGCCTCCCTACACCTCTTAGCAATCCCACAGTGTTGGGTTTACTGGAGGTAACAGGAGGGGTAGTTGGCCCCCAACGTCAACCTTGGGGGCCAACTACCCCTCCTATTACCTCCAGTAAGTCCCACACAGCAGGATTGCTAACTTGTCATACCAGGCCACACCCCCTTTCTCCACCACTCTGCATGAATTAATTCCCCTTAAATACTGAGGGTCCCTGGGGGCCAACTAGCGCACCAGGTACCTCCAAAAAGTGCCAGAGAGCTTGATCGCAGAAAGTTGGTATGAGGACACGCCTCTTTTTACACCACTCTGCAAACACAGCTCCTGGTGCATTGCTGCTCGGAGGATGAAGTCCACTTGTCTTCTGCGGTGCTCCCGCCCTGCCATATCAAACGACAATGTCTGGGGGTGGGCTTCCTGGGACATTGCAGGAGGTGGCGGTCCCCAGGGAATCAAGGGCTCCAGGAGGGGGTCCGCATGGCCCCCCTCCCATGTGTTTAAAGCCCCGGGGAGGTGGTGGTCCCCGGGGCTCGGGAGGCCGCACCTGACTCCGAATTTATTTAAAGAGTGCTCCAGGAAGGTGGTGGTCCCCAGGGCAGTGAAGGGGGCAAGAGCCCCCCCACACTTCATTTATGATTTATTTGAGAGGTATAGGTCCCCATGGCTAGGAGGGCCGTGAGGCACCCGATATTTTAATAAAGCCCTGGGCCGTAGTGGTACCCGAGGCTTGGGTGGCCCACGAGACCCCCCATCCTATTCAAATAAAGCCCCGGGAGGTGGCGGTCCCCAGGGCTGTGGGGAACCCCACAGGCCCCCGCTACAGAATGCAGGATTGCCCCGCGAGACCGCACTTTGTTTTTGTTTCATTTTGGACAGGGTTCACGCACCCGGAGTGACCCAGCCAAAACCTTTTTTTAAAAAAGCTTTTTTTGGACTTGGGGGTCCCTGTGGGACCCCCTGAGCAGGCCTGGGGGGTCAGGGTGTTTTTACCCTGCCCCATTTTCCTGTTTTTCATCTATCTCTCACCTTTTTCCTTCTCCCTTGGTCTGAAGCACAAGATGGCTGCCAACACTTCCTGGTTTCAAGTGATAGCAGCCAATCAGAGGCAAGCTCGTGCTCGGAGGGCTCAGCCAGTCATATCTCACAATTCTCAAATATTTAAAGAAAGTGTGCTTTCAGGACCAAGAGCTATCTCTCTGCCAAGTTTGGTGTAATTCCGTTCAGCAGTTCAGGCTGTAGCCGTGTCTAAAGATTCCTATGGAAATTAACATAGAGAAAACACGTTTTGGGACCCCCCCTTTTTTCTCGGCCCCTCCTTGACGAATCACCCTGAAACTTTCAAGACAGGAGCTGACCCGAGTGAACAATTAGTTTGCAAAATTTGGTGAAGATTCATCAAACGGCACAAAAGTTATTAGCACATCAAAAAAACGCTTTTCCTATTGAAACTAGGGGGCCTATTGGGATCACTGGCGGATCGCCATCGCCGGCTCGGTGGTGGCGATTCGCCCGTCAAATGCTCCAGTTTTACCCCCCGCCATATTAGTATGGTGAGGGGTACCGCGGCGGACGGAAAGACCTTCCGCCGTTTTTCCACCGGTTGGATTGCTGGCAGGGCAGAAAAGGCACACAATATGGTGGCGGTGCTTTGCAGGCGCCGCCATCCATATTATGAGGAGTGCGTGGGGCATGCCTTTCCATGGCGGAGTCTTTGCCATGAAAAGGCATGCGGAGAATGACTTTGGGGGCCCATTGCAGTCCCCAGGGGGTGGAGGGGTGTATGGCTGCACTTGGGGGTAACCATGGTACCCCCCTTCATTGGCATGCACAAGGTGGCAGGCACCGTGCGGTGCCTGTCACATTGTGCATGCCAATGCACAACATGCATATTTTACATTATGGCGGGAGCTGCTTACAGCACCTTCCGCCGCAATGTAAAAGGTGCGGGATGCGACCGCCATGGTGGCAGTCGCATCCTAATTGGCATAGCGGGACCGCCAGACCTTTGGCGGTCGGTCCCGTTTACCATTACGGTGGCGGGCGGACTTTCGTAATAGGCCCCTAGGTTCTAACTATAACTACCTACTGGGGACCGCCAATAGGTAATGTACATATATATATGTATATATTGCAAGTCCTGAAGTAAAGCGCACACTCAGGGTAGATATGTAGATGGTAGCAAAATCATTTTTGACGTGCCTATTTCATTGGTGCTGTCTGACGAATCTTCACGAAATTTTCAAAAACAAGTGTCAAAGTAAGTTCTGTTGTTGATGGGAAGTTTGTGGGTGATCCGTTTAGTGCACTGGTTCCCAAACTTTTTCAACCCGCGGCTCACTTGATCCATTGGCCATTGCCCGTGGCTCCCCACTGTTACTTTTTTGCGAGGGTGAGGGGGATGAAAGCCCGTCCTCAGGAGTACTTGCATTATTCTCACTGAAAATAATTGGGTTGAAGCTGATGAAGGTAGTATTATCAGATACGCAGGGTGTTTCGTATTACTAAGGCGTACCTCTAATAAAATATTCCTAGTTACACTTCATTGCCCATGTCTTTTTTAGAGTACCTTCTCAAGCCTTTTTATCCCATTCATAGTGCTAGATAGCACCCCTATGCATGTAGGCCCCATTGCCAAAGTGTTCCTGCGCTTAAAGAATATTTGAATGCACGTCCATTCCTACACATGTCATATGTGTCAAAACACCTATCTCAGCAGGGTGACTCACGCTTTTTTAAACCACATACAGCTTTATTTTTGCTGTCTTCTCCCTAAAATTGCCTCCAAATCAATGCAAGTAAAATAAATTCCTCAGATTTTTTTTAAAACACCCCTCTTTCTTGCTTACAAATATTGGCATTATGCCGTATATGGTGTTTTACTTCCCTGTGCTCAAGGAGAGAGCAGGAATTTCTGGAAGTGTGTGTACTGAAAGAAATGTGCACTGGAAGTACCTATGATTCAAGTACAAATGTCAATACTTGATAATTCTTAGTGTGTTTAATAGACAACACAACTGTACTTTCCTGATAACTTGCATTGGTGTAAAATGCAATTGGAAAAAAACGAAACTATTAAATCAGGCATCTTCCGCTTTCTTTGGGGGTGTTGGAATGTGGGGATCCAGTGAAATATGGAGGTCATCTCCCTCGACATCCCATCAATTAAGCACTACAGTTACAGCTTTAGGCATGTCACTTACAAATCATCAACATCATGCGTTTAAGTCTAATTAGTTTATCTGAAGCCAACAACCCCTTCAACATTAAAGGTATTAAATCAATCAATCAATCAATCATAGCATTTGTACAGCGCACTACTTACCCGTGAGGGTCTCAAGGCGCTGGGGTGGGGGGGGGGAATGCTGCTACTGCTCAAAAAGCCAGCTCTTGAGGAGTCTTCTGAAGGTCAGCAGGTCTTGGGTCTGCCATAGGTGGATGGGGAGGGTGTTTCAGGTCTTGGCGGCGAGGTGGGAGAAAGATCAGCCTCCGGAGATCGCTCTTCGGATGTGGGGGACTGTGGCAAGGGCGAGGTCGGCGGAGCGAAGCTGGCGGGTGGGGGTGTAGAACCTGAGTTGTCTGTTGAGGGACGCTGGTCCGGTGTTGTGGAGTGCCTTGTTTGCGTGGGTGAGGAGCTTGAAGGTTATCCTCTTGTTGACGGGGAGTCAGTGCAGGTCTCTCAGGTGGGATGTGATGTGGCTGCGGCAAGGGATGTCGAGGATCAAGCGAGCCGAGGCGTTCTGAATGCGTTGAAGTAGTTTCAGGAGTTTGGCCGAGGCTCCTGCGTAGAGGGTGTTTCCGTAGTCCAACCTGCTGCTGACGATGGCCTGGGTGACCGTTCTTCTCGTTTCGGTGGGGATCCACTTGTAGATCTTGCGGAGCATTCAGAGGGTGTTGAAGCAGGAGGAAGAGACGGCGTCAACCTGTTTTGTCATGGAAAGGGTGGAGTCGAGGATGACCCCTAGGTTGCGTGTGTGGTCGGTGGGTGTTGCAGCTGTTCCCAGTGCGGTCGGCCACCAGGAGTCGTCCCAGGCCGAAGGGGTGGATCCGAGGATGAGGACCTCTGTCTTGTCCGAGTTCAGCTTCAGTCGGCTGTTCTTCATACACTCCCCGGAGGCTTTCATTCCTTTGTGGAGGTTGGTTTTTGTGGTGTGGGGGTCCTTGGTGAGGGAGAGGATCAGCTGGGTGTCATCGGCGTAAGAGATGATGTTGAAGTCGTGCAGTCGGGCGACGTGGGCGAGCGGTGCCATGTAGATGTTAAACAGCGTTGGGCTGAGGGATGAGCCCTGGGGTACGCCGCAGATGATCTTGGTAGCTTCGGAGCGGAAGGGGGAGGCGGACGCTCTGTGTTCTGCCAGAGAGGAAGGAGGTGGTCCAGTCCAGGGCCTTCTCTTGTATCCCGGCGTCGGGGAGGCGTGTGCGTAGTGATAGATAGATAGAAATCTTTATTCGGTTTTTCAGACAGAAAGAACCATAAAAGCACAATGACAGATACAAAATAATGCACAAAAGAAAAACTTGATGTACAGAGATAAAATACCCAAGTGTTAAAATATGTATTAAGAACAACAGACACAATTAAGCATATATCATAATAGCAGCAATTCTAGACAGTTAACTCGCCCTGCTGTTTCTGAGTTTTAAGGCAGTTTTTAGAAAACCGGTCAAAAATAATGTACTTTCGGGGTTTAACATTTGTAAATAACAAAGGGCTGGTCTAACCTGGGTAAAATTCTGTTTTTTTAAAAGGGGCTTTAGATAGAACCTCCGGGGTAAATCGTAAAAAGGACAAATAAATAAAAAGGGCACCAAATCCTGCGGAGACTCATTGTCGCAGCCGCAGTTTGGTAACACTTGACCATGATGACAACCCCTTGGAACAGTTAAAAGAAGATGAAAATAGTCCAGCCAGAACCTAATTAACAGGTATCGCTGAAAGCCCAACAAGGGCCATGATAAATAAGGCTCCATTAAAAGTGTAGTTTTCAACATGGCATGTTTTCGAACACCCGGTTTGTTTAATTCCACCTCTTCACGATTCATTTGTCGTGATGAGAAAAAGGTTTTCCTCACAAACTCTACATCAGCAAATTTAATCAACTCAGGATTTTAAAAAAGTTCTGAGCGCCCCATAACAGAAAAGCAGTCTTTCAGATATTTTAGCCAAGGGATTTTAAGCATATTATCCATAGATATTGCTTCCCTTAGGAGTAGGTGATTTAAAATCAGATCTTTATGTACCCAACATTTTAACCAAAAAGTTAGTGGCCGTAGTGCTAGAATGTCACTAATAAAAGGTGTACCAGTTTCTTCATGCACTATTTGGTTGGGAGTCCCCTTTGGAACCCCCAACAATTGTTTCAGGAAGATATTTTCTGCCACCACGATATCATTAACTGCCGCATACCCCCAAAGTTCACTGCCGTAACTCCCTATTGCCACACTCTTTGCCTGGTAGATATTTAATAGTGCAGCAATAGGTCGATTACCCATTTTCCTGGCAAAATTAAATATTGCAGCGTTAACCCGAGTTATCTCCCCCTTTTCCTTTGGAGTAGTGGACCCCATTTCAACTGGTCATCGAACAACACTCCCAAATAAGAGAATGTTCTCGTTGTGGGGACCTTCTCCTCATTAACCCTAAATAAATACGGTTTCTTAGGGCGCTGCCCCACCTGCATTAAAAAAGATTTAGTGTTGTTAATCGATAGGTCACGAGCTTCCATGAAACTATGAAAAGCGTTTAATAGGGTTTGGAGACCTTTTGCGGTCCTAGCCAAGAGGACGGCGTCGTCCGCATATAATAATACAGGCAAACCTTTCTGGCCGACATAGGGGTAATCGGCACCAGTATTTAATAAAAACTCCTCCAAATTATTAATATATAAATTAAAGAGAAAGGGGGCCAAAATGCAGCCCTGCCTAACACCCCTATGAACACTAAAATCCCTCGACACCCTTAGATCCTGTGAATACCTCACATTGGCCTTGGTATCCTGATGCAGATCCCTCAGAAGGTTAACCAAATTAGGCTCCACCCCCATGGCGCCCATGGCCTCCCAGAGCTTCCCCCGGTTGACACAGTCAAACGGGGAGGAAAGGTCCATGAACGCCATGTGGATGGTGCCTTGCCGAGCCATGGTATATATCCCTAGGACCATGTACAGGTTAAGGCATTGCGCTATTGTTGTGTGGCCAGGCCGAAACCCATATTGGATTCTGGAGATGATCCCGTGTTCATTGGCCCAGGCTGTTAACCTGTTCAGGATTACTCCACCCACTACCTTGACCACAGAGTCGATAAGCGAGATCGGCCTGTAACAGGTAGTTCTATTACGGTCACCATTCTTAAATACTGGCACTATCGTAGATGTCCCCCAAGACCTGGGGCAGCCGTGTTCTGCAGCTGCGTTAAACACAGCAGTAAGAACTGGCGCCCAAAGAGATACTTTGGATTTAAATAAATCTGGGGGCATACCGTCTGGGCCAGGTGCTTTGTTACTTGTTAACCCCATAATACCCTTCGCAACCTCGCTAATTGTAAAAAGTGGTTACACTTTGATCACCTCTGTCTACCTCTATCTGAGGAATATTGCTGTTGAAGATGAAACTAAAGTGGGATACCCACTCATCTTCAGTGATATTGGTGCCAACTGAATTGTCCCCTACCATATCAAACACGGGTTTGTTGATAATACCCCAGAATCTTTCGCTGTTACAAAGGGTATTGGGGTCTAACAGATCTTGCCAAATTTTGTCCTTTATTTCTGCCTTGCGCTTTGCCAAGGCCTTTTTATAGGACAGGCGTAACGACCTGATCAATGTGGGATCCCTAGGGCTAATCTTCAAAGCCGCCTTTAGCTCTCGACCAACTTTTGAACAGGAATGGTCAAACCATTTGGGGTCCCTGCAAGGAGGGCCCGACGTTAGTACAGTTAACATTTCACCTACTTTTAAAACAATCCGGTCAAATGTTAAGAGAATATCTGGGGGAAGGGATACAGAAGACACACATAATGATAACTCGGGGGTACAGGTTTTATGGATCTTATCATATAGTAGATCCGAATTCACCTTAGACCATTTTAGGCGACGCCTTCCATCCGTGCATTTCAGGACACCACAGGTTGGCGTCTTTTCCTGTAAGTTTAAGAGGTTGCCAACCATTGAGATACATACAGGGTTATGATCACTATATGCGTTTTCCTGGATTTTAAAGCCTGAAATAATTGATTGTAGGCAGTTGGAGAGAAGGATATGATCAATAAAAAAAAAACCGAATGTCCTTTAAATGTGGGAACAGGCTGATAACTACAAACATCAACCAAAGACATAGCTGAAATTAAATCAAATTCATTTAGTAATTGGTTCAGCTGTCTCCCCGGCCAGAGTGTTCAAAGTGAAGACCCCCCATCCTATGGCAACCTAAAGTTCCCACTGCAGTATTGATAGGGTTCCCACAAGGGTGCACATTGAAGTCCCCTATAATGAGGATCTGGTGGAACAAACTTTCACAATGGTTCTGAATGAAATCACCCAGTTCAACAATCCTACATTCCCCTCTTGGACGCACAGCATTGTAAAAGTTAATCAGGGTCACCGTTTTATTCCCTCTTTTTATTGTCACTGCTTGAATGTCTGTGTTGTTGGTAGTTATTATTTTAACAACACAGAACAAGGCTAGGTCAATGTACAAGGCCAAACCCCCTTTTGCTCGGCCGCTACGTGACGGTTCAGCCGGCACAAAAAAACATTTATAGCCTTCTAAGAATATATCACTCTCTACCAGCCAGTTCTCTTGCAAGCAGATCACCGGGAATGATCTTATAAATCCTACCCATTCTGGATCTTTAACCTTACCCGCCAGCCCAGCAATATTCCAGGAAATAAAGTTATAGGCTAATTCCTTACTTGCAGCTGAGTTAAGCACTCGGGCTGTGGTCATATTCCCTAATGAATCGGCATTGTTACCTGCGATGGTGACCCTCGTCAGCGATAAGGGGGCACAAGATGTTTGGCTGCTACATGACTCAGTGGCTACCTTGTGGTCTATAGTGCTTCCACTTTCTAATGCCCCGTAAATTTCATCCCTGGATTGGTGGAGTCAATCAACCATTTCTAGACTACTATACCTATTTAGTGTGTGTGTTTGACTAGGTGTATGCGATTTCACATACCGACCCCCGACCACCCTCCCCGCACCATGATGCTTTACTAAGGTCCATTCACTTTCCGAATCTAAGGGATGTGGTGCAGGGTAGAAAAATGACAGTGGGAGGGGTTTAATCGAAGACCCATGACTGTGATGACTCCAATTACAGATATGTCCCACAGTACGTGGGTCACTAAAATTCACCAGCACACAATCACCTTGTATAGTTTTTGGCCCATGCCCCACCAAGGACAACCTGCGCACCATCAGGATTTCGCTGGAGATATTACGGGGGAGTGGTCTGTTTCTATTAAGCCAATCAATGGTTTTATTTTTTAAAGACAAAAATGATTCCTCCTTCTGGTTGCTTAATTTAGGGACCCCAGTTAAAACCACCAGGTATGGGCTCGATTCTGGAGGTTAATCAATTCTAAGATCCACAGAGGGGCCTGCATCGGGTAAATCCCGCATGTGCGTAGTGTGTGGTGGCAGACCGTGTTGAAGGTGGCTGACAGGTCCAGGAGGATGAGGGCCGCGGTTTCTCTGTTGTCTAGCAGGGCCCTGGTGTCATCGGTGGTGGCGATGAGGGCAGTTTCGGTGCTGTGGTTGCTGCGGAACCCGGACTGGGACGGGTCCAGGATGCTGTTATCCTTGAGGTAGCGGGTCAGTTGTTTGTTGATGATCTTCTCAATGACCTTCGCCGGGAACGGGAACAGGGAGATGGGAAGTTCTTAAGGTCCTTGGGGTCCGCCTTAGGTTTCTTGAGTAAGGCGTTGATCTCGGCGTGCTTCCAGCTCTCCGGGAAGGTTGCTGTCTCGAAGGAGATGTTGATGGCTTTCCGGAGATGGGGTGCAATGGCGGTGCTGGCTTTGTTGAAGTGATTGGTGCACGGCTCCCCTGGCTAGGTTTGACGGCTCCCCAGGGAGCCACAGCACACAGTTTGGGAACCACTGGTTTAGTGGATGCTGTGAAAAAGGGGGTTTAAAAAAGTGTGTTTTCCCATTTTAATTCCCATGGGAACAAGTTGTTGAACCTACAGCCTAAACTGCTGGTCTGAACTACACCAAATTTGGCAGAAAGGTAGATGTTGTTTTGCAGACTGCGCTTTTTTTTATTTAATGCAAATCCGTTCATTAGTTTTTCAGAAATGCAAGTTGAAAATTATAGTGATATCTGTGGTTCCAAAGCCTTCATAAAAAAAGACGAATTTGTGCAGGGAAATGCACAGCTCTGAATGACTGATAACACTTCAACAAGGAAGTGTTGGCAGTCATCTTGGCTTCACCGAGTCCTACCGGAAGGAGACGAAGCTTGGTATACGGGTGTACGCGGTGCATTCATGGCAACGGAGAGTGTTGGAAGGGGATTGATGGTAAAAAAGAAAAATACCCCTTGACACGGTGGGAAGCTGGTACGAGGGCCCATGGCTCCCACCTGTCACTCCGTGTACAAAGTTTAAAGTCCAGTGAGGAAGTCCAGTGAGGCGATTTTGTCCTCGAGCCCTGACGAAATTGCCACAACAATGGACAGGCAATGAAACATGTTGGCTCATCGTGAATTGTTCTGCAACATGCAGTTGGTTTTTATCCTTGAGTAAGCTCACAATTCTGAATAAAATTGCTACATCTTCTATGTGAGTCTTAACTCAATTTTAATTGGAGATACACTTTATTTCTTGCATATCATGGGGTCTTCTTTTTCTTGATGATACACTTATTACCAATTTTCACCTCTTATAATTTTTTGTACTGGACACTTCTTTTCTTATTAGTCGAGAAAGTCACCAATGATGAGAAATGTGGGCAAGTTAGTGAGAACCTGCCAGTAGCTCCTCTGGTGTAGCGCACATGTAGGACTTTCTCACTTCCACACACATTTTTTCTTGTGTCTTTATATACAACTTTTTTTAATCAATGGTATAGTGCTAATGGGTTGACTGACAAACTGACATTTATGAAGATACATTTAATGTCTTGCGAGTGTTTAGGACTGGATAAGACTGGTAAATTGTGTAGACCAGCTATTGGGTAGAGGTGGATACCCCCCAGTGCCAGTTTGATACTAAAAGAATGTATGTTGTCCTACATAATCAGGTCTTTAGATCATATATATTGACCCAGTGGGTATATTACAAGCGCACTTGCAAATATGTGTATCTGTAAGTTGCAAAAATAAAAAGATAAATCAAGATAATTGAACAAGAGAAGCCATCTCTAAACACAATGAAATAAAAAAAATAACCTATTGAATCAAACTACTTATATTGGAGAATGAAGCTATATAATAGCACTATTCAATTATTCATAACTCATGAAAATTAGATTACATATCTCTGTTCGCCAAGATAGCTCAGATTATCCAACCAGCCCTACTTTCCACTTTACTGGCTACCAAATACAAGTTTCATGATAGCTGGTCCTAAAAAGATATAAAATAAAAATAAAAATGATTAAAGCAATTGTGGATCAGGTTTTAGAGTGACACACTAAAAGCAGAGAGAGAAGTTAAATATATACATGCAATTCCTCATCTATGTTTAAACCTCTGGGTTCTCAAGCATCAAATTTCAGATTATGCCGTGCTTCAACTCTACAGAGATTTTCCTCCATGTTTCCTCACCTTGGATTTTGGGGACCATGTCAATTACTGAGTATTACAGTGATTCTATTTTCCCCTGGTGTTCCTGCCAGGAGTGTCTCGCTACGGGGTAGCTACTGTCTTTGTTCTTAATGGCCCTGATATGTTGCAACACCTTCTTGTGTGCTTGTAGAATCGTGCTACCAATGTAGATCTTATTGCACCCACATTTCAACATATATATAGCATATTAGCATTAGGCCCGGGCGTAAAACTCCTCTCCACGTGCGGAGTTTGCGGACTTTGGGCATCTGTGCTCTGCAGCGGAACATTGAGTTCCTGAATTCCACCTTTTGGGCAGGAAGCAGAGTTTTTTTCCGTTCGCGCCCTCGAGTTTTGTTTTGGCATTTGACCATGACCGCCAAGATATTTTCGCACTGCTTGAGAGCACGCTGCAAGAGTTTTTGCACCGCTAGCAAGCACCTGCGAGACTTCTCGCTCACTCGCATGGCTTCCGGCCACGACAACACCAATCTAGTGCTGATCGTAAACAAAGCCCTCACGCAGCTTTTGTCCTCAAGATGCAGCTGAGAGGTGTTTGGAGTGAATTTTCTTCTTAAACTGGCTGTTGGAGTTGTTTTTTTTGTGCAAGAAGCCTTTTTTTAAAAAAAATTTTTCAAACAGAAAGCAAGTGCCCCAGAGTCTCCAAGTTCCTGTTCAGCAGGCTCCTCCCAGTGCTTAGTCCCTCTCCTGGTCACTTTTCATTGGGATTTGGAACTGGAAGGATCACTCTCCTTGTCTGCTATATATATGAATGCCAAGATAGTGGAAGACTTAGCCAAGCATATTGGAAGGTGGGATAAACTTTTACAAGTGAGTACAGGGGACTGTGAGGATTTTCTGCATGTTGCGCAATCTACTCTAGTTGCAGCTAACTTGCACATGCAGTATTTCAAAACTTGGTACAATCTTTATATTGCCGGCAAAAATAGCGAAATGGAGAAGGAATTGCTGGAACACATTGCCCTTGGTGAGGTAGCTATGCAGCGGACCTTATTCATATGTTCACAACTTGTTATAGCCTTGACAGTTTCAAAAAGGATATTGGTAGAATGATAGAGACACGGCTGGGGCTTCGAATAGCAATCACTCTCCAGCTCATTATGTTAGGGGTAGATGAGGATGTAATACCAAGCCATGCCCAGGCTTTATGTTTGTGGCTATGACAGTTTTAAGGATCTGTCTGGCTACAGGATTGTTAGATCCCGATTACAAGTCAGGCCTGACTCTTAGCTATTTACCGTATGCAATCAGCAGTTTGTGCACTGAAGGGCAGGGTGGCTAAGAAAAGGGGGTTGGAAGTCTGGGCCCCTTTGAGGAACTGGACTAGAGAATTGGCTATGGATGGGGAAGGAGTTTGGGGGTAGGAGGGAGCTGGGAGGGAGTGGGACTACATAGGCCTTTATCTCATTTGCATATTTTTGGGAGGATCTTACCATGAACTCGCTGCGATGATTCGTCATTTTTTTTTTCTTTTCTCTCTTTGCTTTTTCTGGTTGTAAAAGGTTTTCTGTGATGGATTGTTTTTTTGGCACCTGTATTTGTATCAATATATTAATCTGATTGTCTTCGACTTGGAGCGTGGCTAGGGAGGGGGTTTATTAAAGTATGCAATAAAAATCTCCTTTTTTAGTTGAGATTTCACAAATAAGTTGAAAAACTTGTGTATAAGGGTGTTGTTAGTTTGATTGGGGGCATGCACCTGGATTTATTTGTACTTTCATTCGATTTTTTAAATTTATTGTGATGGGTGGCCTGTAGTTTTAGTAGGGGTCTATTTATTGTTTGCATGTCATTTGTCTTCTTTTGTAAAGAAAAATGTTGCACGGTTCAATACATTTTCTTCTCCATGTTTTTGAATAAGTTTGCAATATTGATTTCATTCACTATGTGGCCTAGTCTGCCAATGGGCCTACCAACCAGTAGGCCCAGTACTAGTCATGGGTGCTAGGTGGGGTACATATATTTGATACATCTGGAGGATGTGTATCATTGTAAAATTTCTAGGCCAGTTAATTTTCGTTTTTGTCATTGCTGAATTAATGTTCTTTTTTCGGTGTTACCAATCTATGCCTCCTTTGTCTGGCCAGCATGTGCGTGTGTTTGACATAGGCCACCATTTGTCTTTGTTCCGCATGCCATGTGGCCAGGGGCCATTTGAATAGTCAGTGCCCATAGGCAGTTATGTGTTCTTTGCTCACCATGCCTTCTTGCTTGTTGTTGTGACCTTGTGGCCGGTGACCATTTTGTGTATGCAGCCAGTGTGCTTTTGCCATAGGACTTCATGTGTTCTTTGTTTGTGGCCATGTCTTCTTGCTTGCTGTGTCACCATGTAGTCAGTGGCCATTTTGTGTATGCAGCCAGTGTGCTTTTGCCATAGGACGTCATGTGTTCTTTGTTTGTGGCCATGTCTTCTTGCTTGCTGTGTCACCATGTAGTCAGTGGCCATTTTGTGTATGCAGCCAGTGCGCTTTTGCCATAGCCCTGCATTTGTTCTTTGTTTGTGGCCATGCCTCCTTGCTTGCTGTTTCACCATGTGATCTGTGGCTATTTTGTGTAGGCAGCCAGTGAGCTTTTGCCACAGTCCTGCATGTGTTCTTTGTTCCCCATGCCTTCTTGCTTCATGTTGTGACCATGTAGCTCGCGGCCATTTTGTGTAGGCAGCCAGTGTGTTTTTGCCATGGGCCTGCATGTGCTCTTTTTTTCCCCATGCCTTCTTGCTTGTTGTTTTGACCATGTGGCTGGTGGCCATTTTATGTAGACAGCCAGTGTGCTTTTGCCATAGGCCTGCAAGTGTTCTTTATTTGTAGCCAATGCTGGCTATGACCCTTTGCTTGCTGTTTGACCACGTGGTCGGTGCCCCTTTTGTGTAGGCAGCTGGTGTGCTTTTGCCATAGGCCTGCATGTGTTCTTTGTTCCCCATGCATTCTTGCTTGTTGGTGTGACCATGTGGCTGGCGGACATTTTGTCCTGGCAGCCAGTGTGCTTTTTCATTAGGCCTGCATGTGTTCTTTGCTTGTGGCCATGCCTCCTTGCTTGCTGTTTCACCATGTGGTCGGTGGCTATTTTGTAAAGGCAGCCAGTGTGCTTTTGCCATAGTCCTGAATGTGTTCTTTACTACTCATGCCTTCTTGCTTGCTTTTGTGACCATGTGGCTGAAAACTATTTTGTGTAGGCAGCCAGTGTGCTTTTACAATAGGCCTGATTGTATTCTTGGTGGGTGGCCAATGCTGGCCATGCCTCTTTACTTGCTGTTTGACCATATGTCGGTAGCCATTCTGTGTAGGTAGCCAGTGTACTTTTGCCATAGGCCTGCATGTCTTCTTTGTTCCCATGCCTTCTTGCTTGCTGTTGTCACCATGTGGCTGGCAGCTATTTTGTGTAGGTACTCCAGCCAGTGTGCTTTTGCCATAGGCCTGAATGTCTTCACTTTGTTCCACATGCCATCTTGCTCAGTGTTGTTGCTGTTGACCGTTTGGCACTCTCTGGCAGCCATCTTTTGTGTCCAGCAAGTGTGGTCCTTTGCCATAGTCTTTCATGGAGGGTTGAGATAGCAGCTTAATAAATGATATGATTGAGGATAATTTCACTTATTTATATTAAAAAAGTATTTAGATTTTTTAAATTTTAGATTTTGTAATTGCAATTTGTTTAATTTGTAATTTTTTATGTTAATGTTTTTTTTATTTTAAATGTTTTATTTGATTTTTTAGATTTTTGAAATAATTTCCCAGTCCTCCCATTCCCATTTTCCTAACATCTGGCATCAACCCTATGTCTGCTATAGGTGCACAGCGGCATTCATTCTCTAAGGATTATTCCATTGTCACCTGCTCATCCCTGAGCGCCACATCCCACGTGATGCACATAAAGCAAATCTTACCCTTCCTGAGTGCACTGTACACCATGAAAGTTTATTTTGGTGTGGTTTTACGAATAATTAGTTACACTCTATTGCTAATTATTTATAATAACTTAAGTAACCGCACTAAATTATATTGTTTGTTTATACTACTAATTGACCTGCAACAATATCACGCTTCACTGATGTTCTTGCTTGTTTGGTTTTAGGTGCACAAGAGAAGAGACATCACCCACAGTACTACCAGACAGAAGGCCTGTGTATGACGTGATGCGCGACTGACTACTCAACTAGGGCATCTCTTCAGCTTGTGAAAATAAGTGCCACTGCCAACTGACAGTTTCAAGATGGCCCCAAAGAAAAGTGCTGCCAAGAAAGTGGCCAGTGGGGAGGAGAAGGAGCAGATTTCTACCACTGGTGTGCTGACCAGAGCCTTTTTCGACAAACTTGTGCCTGCCACACTGCCCTCCGGATAACAAGCTGAGGGCAGCCCTCCTGAATCAACAGTACCACCCCCCAACCTAAGTCCAGAACCATGTCTGTCAGTGAGGCAGCCAATGCAATCATGTCAACGCCGAGTAGTGACGTTGAATTGGATTTGTCACTTTTGTAAAGTAGTACACAATGGTTTCAGGAAACAGAGCAAAGTGAATCGCCGTCCCCGATGACATCAGGGCCCTGCTGGACAATGGCGAAACCGTGGCCCTCATCCTCCTGGACCTATCAGCCACCTTCAACACTGTATGCCACCACACCCTACGCACACACCTCCATGATGCAGGAATCCGAGACAAGGCTCTGGAATGGACCACCTCCTTCCTCTCCGGCAGAACCCAGAGAGTACGCCTCCCCCTTTCCGTTCCGAAGCCTCCAAGATCATATGCGGCATACCCCAAGGATCATCCCTCAGCACGACACTGTTCAATGTCTACATTGCACCGCTCGCCCACGTCGCCCGACTGCACGACCTCAACATCATCTCCTACGCCGACAACACCCAGCTGATCCTCTCCGTCACCAAGGACCCCCTCACCACCAAAACCAACCTCCAGGAAGGAATGAAAGCCGTCGCCGAGTGGATGAAGAACACCTGTCTGAAGCTGAACTCAGAAAGGACAGAGGTCCTCATCCTCGGCTCCACCCCCTCAGCCTGGGATGAGGCCTGGTGGCCGTCCGCACTGGGAGCAGCACCAACACCCACCGACCACGCACGCAACCTACGGTTTATCCTCGACTCAACACTCTCCATGACCAAGCAAGTCAACGCCGTCTCGTCCTCCTGCTTCAACACCCTCCGCATGCTCCGCAAGATCTACAGGTGGATCCCCACTGAAACAAGAAGAACGGTCACCCAGGCCCTTGTCAGCAGCAGGCTAGACTATGGAAATGCCCTCTATGCAGGAGCCTCAGGCAAACTCCTGAAACGTCTACAGCGCATACAGAACACCTCTGCTCGCCTGATCCTCGACATACCGCACCACAGCCACATCACACCACACCTGAGAGACCTGCACTGGCTTCCCATCAACAAGAGGATCACCTTCAAGCTCCTCACCCACACACACAAGGCACTCCACAACACCGGACCGGCATACCTCAACAGATGACTCTCCTTCTACACCCCGAACTGACAGCTCCACTCCGCTGACCTCACCACCGCCCCCCGCATCCGAAGAACGACCACCGGCGGCAGATCATTCTCCCACCTCGCCGCCAAGACCTGGAACACCCTCCCCACCCTCCTACAGCAGACTCAGGACCTACTACCCTTCAGGAGTCTTCTCAAGACCTGGCTATTCAAGCAGTAGCAGCACCCCTTCCCCCCAGCGCCTTGAGACCCTCACAGGTGAGTAGTGCGCTTTACAAATGTACTGATTGATTGATTGAACAGCAGCCGCAGCTGCAGCCAGCAATAGTACATTTGTTTGATGTTGGAGCAGAACAGGAGGTTGAGCTTTCTTCTGAGCAAGAAGCTGAAACTCCTCTTTTAGAATCATTGGCTCCCAGATCTCCAGCAAGGAAAAGGAAGTGTACAAGTCCACCACTTTCTCCAACCACCACTTCTGATATGATGATAGGGATATGGAGTGGACCCCGGCAGAGTCCAGGAGACAACAGGAAAGGCAAGGGAAAACAAAAGTTCCCAAAAGACTTAGACTTATGGGAGGGGATGATGATGAGGAAGTCATGGTGGAAGTTGACACAGAGGAGTCTGACATTGCTATTCAACCAGCTATGAGGGATGTAGCACAGGTAGCACTGCCACCAACTCTCATATTTGCAAAGCCACAGCTGAGACCTGCACCAACCCTTGCCTCAGGAGAAGCAGAGAGGCAATTGACAACATGCCCAGCTACCTTCAGTTCTTCTGCAGGCATTGGCAGTGGCACAGTAAAAAAGTACTCCTCTCCAGTTTGGGACTTTTTTAAGGTTAGTAAAGAGGGGGAGCACATTGCAGTTTGCCCCATTTGTCACCCAAATGTTCGCTGAGGTAAGGCTGGTACACATTTTGTTACTGGAGGCCAAACAACTAATATGAAAAAAACACCACACAATCAAGTGGGAGGAGCATCTTAAAAGAATTGCTGAACGTGTGGTGAGGATAGCCAGGGAACATCAGCTACAAGTTCAAGACCAATCACGGTGAAAGGTGATGATGAAGAAGAAGAGGGTGATATCTTTACGCAGAGTAGCCCTGTCCCCACCAGTGCACCAGCAGATTCACCCACCTCTGTGACTTCACAATAGCACAAGATTCATTGTGTGATAGACATACCACAGTAACTGCCCCATCACGATGCACATTAAGTCTACCACCACCATCTATTTCTCGAAAGACACCTGTGTCAGTGGCCCCATAAAAGAAGAAAATTCAGGCTACTCTTACGGGCATGTTTAGGCAGGAGGGTCCCTACGAGCGGAACCACCCTATCACACGTTTGTACATTGGGAATCTGGCAAAGATTTTAGCTGTGGACCTCCTCCCTTTTTCTTTTATGCAAGGAGTGGGATTCTTAGAATTTGTGGCAGTCATAGAAGGTACCAAGTCAGACCTATTTTGCCTGCGTTGCTGCTCCAGCACTGCATCACAATGTGCTGCAGTTGGTTCAACAAGCTTTGCAGCATAGTTGTGTTCACAGCATCCACCTGACAACAGACATGTGGACCAGTTGTCACGCGACTGAATACATATGCATCATTGCACACTGTATCTCTTTTGCAACAGTGGCCATGTTCGCCATGGAGAAATCACATACAGCTGTAAACATCTTGGAAGAATGTTACAGCATGGTGTATGAGTGGCTGCCACCCAGAGGTCCCAGAATTGCCTTTGTCGCCGCGGATAATGTCAGTTACATAGTCAAGGCCATGTCAGATGGAGGCAATTGCAGTTTAGACCACTCCACTCTACGCCACTCCACTCTACACCATTCTACCATGCGACATCCCACTATACGCCACTAGTCTCGACCCCAACCCACTGTATGCCACTCCACTCTATGCCACTCCACACCACTCCACTCTACACTACTCCACTGTATGCCACTCCACTCTGTTGTGGGGTGACAAAAACTCTCAATACTGGAATATTCACACAGACTCTTCTTGGCAATGCAAAGACATTATTTACTAACTATCGTGACAGGAAGAAAAACCCTTAGGCCTGCACCTCAACCCTGCTCAAGCTACCTATGGGGTTTTTCTCAAATGCCTGTTCACAAACATGCCTTTTTATACAAATCAATAGAATACTTTATTACAAACAGTAAATAATAGTTGACTTGCAAATTACAGATTTAAGATGGAAAAACACTCAAAGACAGATGAACTCATGAACCTGAATTCCAGAACTAAACCATTACACATTCTTCATTATTCTTCTGACAATGCTTAACCCCTTCGGTGCCCGCCCCTTTCCCCGCCCTGTGCCGGCCGTTACATTAGCGGGCGGGGTTTGTGACGAGCTGGACTCGTCATGGGCACAGCGCCACCGCGGCCCATGACGAGTCCAGCTCGTCACGGACACCGAAGAGGTTAATGACAGGGCACTCTTTGGCCTGTGAGTGCGTGTGTGTTTCTTGGTAGATGCAATTTACTTGAAGTGTTTGCGGGCAGCATTGCGTGCATGAGACCTTCGTGTGCTCAGAACTTGGTTTCTTCCCTGCACCCATTGTGTAATGAAGCACCCGTGTGCTCCGCGCTAATTTGATTATGAACCCCTGAACTAATCAGGCCACAATATGTTTGAGGACAGGGTGCATGCTGGGGGACTTGTGTGCTAATGCCGTAAATGCTTTTAAGTGTGTTAGACATGCGTTGGCCTTTACAGATCCTCTAGCATTTCACGATTTGCAAAATAATTGCAAAATCAGCTGAGGAGCGCGATGACCGCAATATTGATCTGTTTGGCCGCAAAAAAAAGTCTCCCTTAGACAGGAAAATAATGGTGCAATCTTATTAGCTGTAGCACACACATGTCACTACATGAAGGTGTGCAACAGTAATAGCTGCCTGCTTCCTTCTCCTGCATTAGGGATTATAGAAGCGAAGGTACAATCATGTCACCGGGTCCTGGGTCCATTGACATGATTGTACACGTCAAGAGTCTACATTCTCCGCTATGCAAGCCTCACAAAACAAAGGGGGAAACAATCATGCTGTGAAAGAAAGACGAGAAAACAAAAGTAACTAATGTGTTTAACTGTGAATAAAACACATCTGGACACTTAGCGGCTAATTTGTATAGCTTGAGCAGTTTTTTTCCTTTCCTTTCTTTCTCTGTCCAGAGGCTGAACTTTCCAAGGGGGAATTGTCTGAAAAAGACAGCATTTTCTGCAATGTGTCTTTTTTTTCTATTTTAAATCCATTTAACAGGGGAATGAATGAAGGAGAGGAAAGAGAGGGTAATTGCGGTTTCTTGAAGTCATGGTTTTCAGCAGGTGAGGAGGAGCAGGAGACAGAATGAAGGGGAAAGGGAGAGAGACAGAGAGACGAGAGGGAGAGGCGAGAGAGAACAAGCACAAATAAGCCAGAGGCATTTTTAATGTGTGCTCTGGTAAACAGTTCATCTTCCACAAGCCCTACTGGGCACAAGCCTCTGGCCTTTTTGTCAAAATGAGCAGACAAGTTCTCCACGTAGGTATAGCAAGATGCTCCCGTCTTTTAGGTCCGAGGTCCCACTGTAAAAATGCATGCATCTTAAAACCAGAAATGCAGCGGCTGCTGCCTGTCAGGTTTAAGGAGCATTGATTTGTAAGAGCTGCATACCTTGGTCCCAATGCTGTTGAAAGAAAGACGAGAAAACCAAAGTAGGGCTTCACTGGCAAACTCTGTAAAGTAAACGGAAAAAACCTGGGGAAGTATCCAAGGATTCCAGGTGCACTACTGTGCAGTCACTGAATCCTAAGTGTACACATAATTACATGTAACATGGTAATTGGATCGTCAAGAAGAAACCATGGTAAATTGTATGCAACTTTGAGTCCAAATTCATTCATCAAAACATTTCCAAAATCATAAGACGTTGAAGATAGCGAATGATGGAATCTGCTATTTATTCTGTTGATGGCAGATATTCTTCAAAACGAAAACACGATGATGCTTAAGTTCAGCAACACAAATCAGCCGACGATAACTGTTCCCAATGCATTTCGGGCTGAAATACGCACTTCGTCAGGGGGAATCTAGAACATCAATGATTACAATGAATCTCTCCATGTACTTAAATCATACTACTTCATGTTAACACAGGAATTAATGATGGAGCTCGATAGAGAAACAAAGTTGACAATATAAATTGCACATTCTAGTCATCAGATAACTTCAAAGAGAGACGAGAAAACAGACGAAAAACGGGAAAAACAGAGGAAAAAACCTGAAAAATGAAACAGGGCATACAACAGTGACTAAATATGTAAGGTTGATACCTCTTAACCGACCTTTCTTATTTTTACTGGTAAATACTCTCAGAAATCAAAATAACAACACATCAGCGTTCCCCATAAATACAATGTCTACACACAATTGTTGCTTTTTTTCTTTGTTTTTTTTATTTAGTAACACGCAAAAAGATTTTCTGTATCAAAAATATATTCATATTTCATTTCTATATTTTCTTTTTTGTGCTTTACAAATATTCTGGAAACAAGCGGGTATAGGTAATCAATAATGTGAACATCAAATACATTGTTATCAAAACACACTACTTAGACAATTGGATTTGCCCCTCAACAAACAAACATAGATGTCTACATTCACATCTTACATACTATTCTTGCATCCCAACATCCATACCACACACAGAAAGATATACAGAAAAGGAATTATAAAAACACACAACTGGATAAGCCTTCTACAGATTGATTTTTGAATAGTTTGTCGAATCCTACTGTGATGGCATTAACAGCAAGTTAAATTTCTTTTCTCATTGAAATTAATTTGATCCGTTTAGAGTTTGTTGTCCAGTTGTGAATGAGCTGATCTACGTACGTTTCGGTGAAAATGTAATTGAGATCACCTTCCTCAGGACCATCGAAAAGTAAAAAAGAGGGAGAGGGGGCTTTATTCTGAAAATATAAATACATTGTATGTAAGAATAGGGAATATTGATGTTCTTAATGTTTTCTTTAAAACAACTATTTATGTCTATTTCTTTCAAATTGCTAATACATGCAAGTCTCAGAATGGGAGGGGAAAAGAAAAGGGAAAAAAGGGAAAAAGAGGGAAAAAAGTGAGGAGAACCTCCCTAAGGGGAGGAGAATAAAAAATTAGATTCACACCCTTCCGTGAGATAAAAGACTTTATATATCAGTTAGAAACAGAAAAACCATAGGATTCTTGATTATGCAACCATTTGTTGAGGGAAGAAACCAGATTGCCCTGTGCTAAGATGAAAACAAATGTTTACTGAGGAGTACCTGTTTGAAGGTAACACGTAACAATTGTACAGGTTGTTAAGTCGTCATTGCCAATTCTTCTAAGGCAACTGAAAGGTAGGACTTGGTTTATTATATACGGGGTCTGTTTATAGCTGAAGATGAAATTAAAACAAATTAGAAAGATAGTCCTATCTAAGAAGGCTGTGACTAAATGACAGACGGGTGTAGTTATTTCTTACCCTAAATATATAATAGTCTTTGGTGTCAAGGGTATCTTATGTCGATAATATTCTGTCCTAATTGGAATGTTTCAGCACCGGATTTCTATTGTCTCCTAGGTAAGAGTATACCTGCAGTGAAAGGACACACAAAATGGTGGTTCTAAAGTAAAAGACATTCACCACTAGATTTATATGGAGTATCTTATATTAGTCCTACCTTCAGGGAAAGTATGGGAGACAAGATGGTATTTTCCTTTTCTAAGGGGTCTTTTGTGGAAATTCCCCACAGTAGGTTAGAGAAGCTGTGATTATTAATCAATTCTAAAAAATAAATAAAACAGAGTTCCAATTATATTCTAATCAGGTGCCACGACTTTAAGAGGACTGCAGCAGAGAGTGTCACACATTTCAAGAATGATTAGCATAAATATATCCTGTTGTGGGTATGTATATTTGTTCATGAGTATCTTGTCTACGACATATCGGTATTTTTATCGGCTAGAAATAGCTGGTAAGATGGCTACATTGATTGGGATATTGTTAAGGTTTTCTGAAGCTCTATGCTTCATTCAATTATTATGGCATATATAAAAGAGTTGTCAAATGCATGAATGCAAATACCCCATTTTTCTTCTGTTGGTATTATAGGGGAAAGTGTGCTTACCTATATGTTCCAATTGAGTAGACATTATTGTCACATAGAATGCATCGCTTGACAGACTAATCTTGGACTTTACCCAGGTCTATGACCGTCAAGATTCAAATTTCTATTGACGCTGTGTTTTACTGGAAGGTGTTTATTGTCGCCGTATAGACCATGTGATATGTGTGACGTGAAAACAGGGGCACTATAGTTTATAATAAGACAAACTAGGATTGAATTGTTGCTGGTTTAATTGCAAATTTATCTTGAAGGGAAAGACATCTGCTTACATTTGGTAACCAAAATCGTGAACGGTTACATCCATCAGATAGGAAGGGGACTAATCTTGGATTTTACCTAAGTATATGAACAGAAAGATTCAAATTTCTATTGACGCTGCGTTTTACTGAAAGATGTGTATTATCGCCGTATAGACCGTGTGATATATGTAACGTGAAGACAGGGGCACTATAGTTTATTATAAAACAAACTAGGATTGTATTGTTGCTGGTTTAATAGCAAAATTATCTTTGGAGGGAAAGACATCTGCTTTTATTTGGTAGCCAAAATCGTAAACGGTTATATCCATTAAATGGGAAGGGGAAAAAGGAGAGAGATCTCTATACCAAAGTGTACTAAGTGTTTGTTCTAGTGAGGTAGACGTATGGTCTTATCGCTAAGGACAAACTAAGACTAAGTCCGTAAAGTGAAGGAGAGGAGGCTTCTGAGTCGTAGTGACTGGATTAGTGGAATCCACTTACCTTCGGTGGTTCTGTAGAGCGTTGCCTTGTTAGCGTCCGATTCAAAGTTTGTGCCGGTCAGCTTTTAGCGCGTTTAAATGTCCTATGTGTAATTGCGTAATATCCCGATATTTTCTCCGGTTCTGTGTGACTAAAGTTGTTATAAAATTGGGCGACATTTTGAAAAGGGCATCTAACAACAAGGAATAGCATAGAGTGAGAGAAACCCTCATTGTACAAGCTGAGTCTTAAACAGAAAAACAGAATACCATAGAGTGTGGTATGTTAGTATATGTATTCTGTTGTGTGATGTGCGAGAAAGCGCACCATCTTTAAAGGGTAAAATACCTATGAATGAGATCTTACTGTGAAAACGGACAGCATTATAAAAGGCAGGTAGTGGCAAAACGAAGTCCGTACGGTGGAAATAACGTTAGAAGGTGCACCCCATGCTGTATGGTCTGACAATTACAAACGGGGGAATGAAAGTCCTAACAGCATAATGTATTAGGGCTTCCTATATAGTCGTCTCGCAGTGTGGAGAAAGCGTCCTGTAGTAAGATGGAACAAAAAGGCGCCATCTTAAAGGAATTAAATACTACAAATTATCACGCAGATTGTAGTGATTTATAATGCTAGACATGCGTGTAGTTCTAGAATGTGGGCACTCACATGGATATCGTATATAGTCAAGAGATTCTTACTTCAGAGAGATACAGGGTCTCTATATATATTCTGAGTATTTGATGTTCTAAGTTTGTTCTATTCACAGGAGGCCTTTGAATATTTACCAACATCAATGCCATTGTCACCTTTACCAAGCAAAAAGCGCTCCAAAGGCAGTGTCAGATTCCCTACTACCAATTCGCTCTCTCTCCTAGTAAGAATTCCCGAATCCATTTTTTTTAATTAGGATTTGTTTTTCTGACTAGAAACCGACATCCATGCGAGTATTCGTATGTAGATTCATACTTAGTATGTCTTCCCGCGTCTATGACTCCTCCATAGATCACGTCCAATTGTTCCATTTCAGAAACATCACATACTCAGAAATTATACTCGGACTCTGTATTTCTTTTAAGTAAGAATTCTCATAGAGATTAGTCCTTCTGACTAAAACGACATCTATGTAGCATTTACATTTTAGATCTACTCGCGTGTCTAGTATCATAAATTACTATAATCTGCGTGCTTACTCACATCTCCTAATCATTTCAAGATGGTGTCCAACTGTTCCATCTTAGAACATCAAATACTCAGAATTTATATAGAGACCCTGTATCTCTCTGAAGTAAGAATCTCTTGACTATATACGATATCCATGTGAGTGCCCACATTCTAGAACTACACGCATGTCTAGCATTATAAATCACTACAATCTGCATGCTAATTTGTAGTATTTAATTCCTTTAAGATGGCGCCTTTTTGTTCCATCTTACTACAGGACGCTTTCTCCACACTGCGAGACCGCTATATAGGAAGCCCTAATACATTATGCTGTTAGGACTTTCATTCCCCCGTTTGTAATTGTCAGACCATACAGCATGGGGTGCACCTTCTAACGTTATTTCCACCGTACGGACTTCGTTTTGCCACTACCTGCCTTTTATAATGCTGTCCGTTTTCACAGTAAGATCTCATTCATAGGTATTTTACCCTTTAAAGATGGTGTGCTTTTTTGCACATCACACAACAGAATACATATACTAACATACCACACTCTATGGTATTCTGTTTTTCTGTTTAATACTCAGCTTGTACAATGAGGGTTTCTCTCACTCTATGCTATTCCTTGTTGTTAGATGCCCTTTTCAAAATGTCGCCCAATTTTATAACAACTTTAGTCACACAGAGCCGGAGAAAATATCGCGATATTACGCAATTACAGATAGGACATTTAAACGCGCTAAAAGCGACCGGCACAAACTTTGAATCGGACGCTAACAAGGAAACGCTCTACAGAACCACCAAAGTTAAGTGGATTCCACTAATCCAGTCACTACCACTCAGAAGCCTCCTCTCCTTCACTTTACGGACTTAGTCTTAGTTTGTCCTTAGCGATAAGACCATACGTCTACCTCACTAGAACAAACACTTAGTACACTTTGGTATAGAGATCTCTCTCCTTTTTCCCCTTCCCATTTAATGGATATAACCGTTTACGATTTTGGCTACCAAATGTAAGCAGATGTCTTTCCCTCCAAAGATAATTTTGCTATTAAACCAGCAACAATACAATCCTAGTTTGTTTTATAATAAACTATAGTGCCCCTGTCTTCACGTTACACATATCACACGGTCTATATGGCGATAATACACATCTTTCAGTAAAACGCAGCGTCGATAGAAATTTGAATCTTTCCGGTCATATACTTAGGTAAAATCCAAGATTAGTCCCCTTCCTATCTGATGGATGTAACCGTTCACGATTTTGGTTACCAAATGTAAGCAGATGTCTTTCCCTTCAAGATAAATTTGCAATTAAACCAGCAACAATTCAATCCTAGTTTGTCTTATTATAAACTATAGTGCCCCTGTTTTCACGTCACACATATCACATGGTCTATACGGCGACAATACACACCTTCCAGTAAAACGCAGCGTCAATAGAAATTTGAATCTTGACGGTCATAGACCTGGGTAAAGTCCAAGATTAGTCTGTCAAGCGATGCATTCTATGTGACAATAATGTCTACTCAATTGGAACATATAGGTAAGCATACTTTCCCCTATAATACCAACAGAAGAAAAATGGGGTATTTGCATTCATGCATTTTACAACTCTTTTATATATGCCATAATAATTGAATGAAGCATAGAGCTTCAGTAAAACCTTAACAATATCCCAATCAATTTAGCCATCTTACCAGCTATTTCTAGCCGATAAAAATACCGATATGTCGTAGACAAGATACTCATGAACAAATATACATACCCACAACAGGATATACTTATGCTAATCATTCTTGAAATGTGTGACACTCTCTGCTGCAGTCCTCTTAAAGTCGTGGCACCTGATTAGAATATAATTGTAACTCTTTTTTATTCATTTTTTAGAATTGATTAATAATCACAGCTTCTCTAACCTACTGTGGGGAATTTCCACAAAAGACCCCTTAGAAAAGGAAAATACCATCTTGTCTCCCATACTTTCCCTGAAGGTAAGACTAATATAAGATACTCCATATACATCTAGTGGTGAATGTCTTTTACTTTAGAACCACCATTTTGTGTGTCCTTTCACTGCAGGTATACTCTTACCTATGAGACAATAGAAATCCGGTGCTGAAACATTCCAATTAGGACAGAATATTAGCGACATAAGATACCCTTGACACCAAAGACTATTATATATTTAGGGTAAGAGATAACTACACCCGTCTGTCATTTAGTCACAGCCTTCTTAGATAGGACTATCTTTCTAATTTGTTTTAATTTCATCTTCAGCTATAAACAGACCCCGTATATAATAGACCAAGTCCTACCTTACAGTTGCCCTAGAAGAATTGGCAATGACGACTTAACAACCTGTACAATTGTTACATATTACCCTCAAACAGGTACTCCTCAGTAAACAATCGTTTTCATCTTAGCACAGGGCAATCTGGTTTCTTCCCTCAACAAATGGTTGCATAATCAAGAATCCTATGGTTTTTCTGTTTCTAACTGATATATAAAGTCGTTTATCTCACGGAAGGGTGTGAATCTAATTTTTTATTCTCCTCCCCTTAGGGAGGTTCTCCTCACTTTTTTCCCTCTTTTTCCCTTTTTTTCCCTTTTCTTTTCCCCTCCCATTCTGAGACTTGCATGTATTAGCAATTTGAAAGAAATAGACATAAATAGTTGTTCTAAAGAAAACATTAAGAACATCAATATTCCCAATTCTTACATACAATGTATTTATATTTTCAGAATAATGCCCCCTCTCCCTCTTTTTTACTTTTCGATGGTCCTGAGGAAGGTGATCTCAATTACATTTTCACTGAAACGTACGTAGACCAGCTACTTCACAACTGGACAACAAACTCTAAACGGATCAACTTAATTTCAATGAGAAAAGAAATTTAACTTGCTGTTAATGCCATCACAGTAGGATTCGACAAACTATTCAAAAATCAATCTGTAGAAGGCTCATCCAGTTGTGTGTTTTTATAATTCCTTTTCTGTATATCTTTCTGTGTGTGGTATGGATGTTGGGATGCAAGAATAGTAAGTAAGATGTGAATGTAGACATCTATGTTTGTTTGTTGAGGGGCAAATCCAATTGTCTAAGTAGTGTGTTTTGATAACAATGTATTTGATGTTCACATTATTGATTACCTATACTCACTTGTTTCCAGAATATTTGTAAAGCACAAAAAAGAAAATATAGAAATGAAATAGGAATATATTTTTGATACAAAAATCTTTTTGCTTGTTACTAAATAAAAAAAACAAAGAAAAAAAGCAACAATTGTGTGTAGACATTGTACTTATGGGGAATACTGATGTGTTGTTATTTTGATTTCTGAGAGTATTTACCAGTAAAAATAAGAAATGTCGGTTAAGAAGTATCAACCTTACATATTTGCTCTTTTTCCCCCCTCTTGGACCTCAAAGCAACTGGGGAATACCTTTTTTCCCATAATCATACAACAGTGACTATACAACAGTGAATATGCAGAATCCTTAGCTAAAGACCCAATAAAGAAGGTCTTTAAGAAAAATGAGGAAACACCCAACGTGCAACAATTTGATGAAACAATATAGTGAAAGTACCTGCGATAAAGTGCCGAGATCGGAACAGAATAGAATGTATGAGCACCACGAACTATACGAACAACTGTGAGAAAATCACTGAATGTGTGAGCCAGCGAGATACGCGACCATAAGTAATACCAGTGCACAACGAAAAGTCAATCATGGCATACCTCGGTTATTACCAGAGCGAACTCGACAACAAGTTATGAAGCCAGTAACACGTAAAGAGGTGCATCGAGAATTCAAATAGGGAAACTGAACAAAAAAGTCAGTATAGTGAATCAAAGCGAATTCCCGATATTCAAATTGAGATGGGTTAATCTTATCGATGCAAAAGACACGTGCTTTCATGTAGTCCAAAAGCCAATGTGAATGACGCCTAAACCAGCGTCTCTCCAGAGTTAACAACCCGGTAACCGTAACAAGGACAGAAACGTGACGTGACGTGTTCTACGTCCAGAGTATAGAAACAGGAAGTGGACTCAACAAAAAGGTTTGCAGGAAGGAAACACAAAAGTGCATCACGGTCCCGAAAGTGTAAAAACTAAAAAACAGACGAAAACAACGCGTCTAAAACCCAAGAAGAAACCAAAATTACCAGAAAATTATAAGCAAAAGTGCATGCAAAGATACTAGATGAGAAAAAGAAAGGAAAAGTAACCAAAAGATGCCAATGCCGAAAAGATGAGAGATGCAAACAATTAATGACAAATAATGCCTGCCCATACAAACCTATGACAAAAGAAGCCTGACTATACAAAACTAATCCAAAGCCACTGTTGTGAATACAATAAAACTTCAAATGAGCATAATAAGTATAAACGACATTGTAACATGTACATACATGAACATCAGAAGTGAATTAACAATACATGAAAAATGAAACATAAATTGCACAAAAGAAAGTTAGCAAATTGAAGACGCAGTAGTGCAATAAATACAATATAGGTTTACAAAAAACACGACAATTCGATTTTATCATTCAACCCTTTAGGATGAAGAGTCTCAAGCAACCAACTCGAATGAGTTTCAAGCTGTAAAAGAAATCTGGATAAATCCCTTCCTGGTAATGGTGTAATATTAATCTCAATTACACTGAATCTAAGTTGCTCAATGGTATGGTGATTATCCAACCAATGCTGTGACAAAGGAGAGCTCAGAGTTCTAGTGCGTATTCTGATTTTATGCTCGGTGATACGAGCACGCAAAGACCTTCCGGTTTTTCACACATAATATAAACCACATAGGCATTTAATAACATAAATGACATGTGAGCTATTGCAATTGGCAGTGAAATTGAATTCAAACTTCTTGCCTGATCTAGGGTGGGCAATCTGATTACCCACTATCATGTTACTACAGTGGGAACAATTGTGACACTTCATCCTACCCTTGTTTGTGCTCTTTATAGTGGATTTAGGTGATGCCAATTTCTCCTGCAGGTTTCGGTAACGTTTATAGGCAAACAGAGGAGGGTTCTCGAATAAACCATGAAAATCGGATTCTGATAGAAGTAATTCCAAGCGGTTAAGCACAATTTTCTTAATCAGGTGTGAATGGGATTTAAAAGTGGAAACAAACACTTCTCTTGGTTTAATCTGTCTGTTCACAGATTTCTTTAGATAATCACTTCTGGTCACCCGCAAACCTTTGGCCTCAGCTTGATCTACTAGTTCACGAAGCTAACCTCTTGCCATGAATTGTAGCTTATATTCCTGTATGGTTTTGTTAATCAGAATCGGATCTGACGTGATACGCCTAATCCTGGTAAACTGGGAGTATGGAAGATGATGTTTTAAAGACCAAGGGTGAAAACCTTGGTACAACAAGGCATTATTTCTATCTGTACTCTTTTTGAACACCTCGTGCTAATGTTAGAACCATTCCGTTCAATGCAAACATCCAAATAAGAAATGGTATGAGAGTCTATAGAAGAAGTAAACTGGATTCTGGGGTTCTTGTCGTTTAGCTCATTGACCATGCTTTCCAAATCAGTACGTGTACCATGCTAAATGATTAAAATGTCATGTATATAACGACGGTAAACAATCAAATTGCGCTTCCAGTTGGTATTGGACAATATATATTCAGTCTCAAATTTCATCATGTAAATATTGGCGTAGCTGGGGGCCCCCCGAAAAACCCATCGAGGTTCCATTTAATTGAAGATAAAAACGATCCTTCCATTTAAATTAACTATGGAATAAACAAACATTTAAAAGTTCTAACAAAAATATTTTGTTTACCCCAGGTACCTCTTGTTGCAACAGTGCCCACTCAATGGCTTCTATACCTTTCATATGGAGAATTGAGGTGTACAACTCCACCACATCAACTGTACATGGCCAAATGTCCTCAACATCTGGAATCTGAACCTCATTGAGTATCTGTAACAAATTATTAGTGTCTTGAAGATAAGCGCAACCTGCTTGAACAATAGGTTGTAAGAATTTGTCAAGATATTGACCAAGTGGTTCGTGTATAGACCCTCTGTAAAGTGGCATTAATTTGTTTGGGTGTGACTAAAACCAATCTGACCACTTTGCGGCCACCATGTTTTGTTTGAACATTTTTTTTCTTCCTTTTATGTTCTCTGTCCCGAGGCTTCATTTTGGAAGGGGAAAATTTCACAAAAATAAATTTTTAGCAATGTGGGTTTTCTTTTCTTTTTTTGATTCATTTCACAGGGGAATGAATAAAGGAAAGTAGAGGAAAAGGAGTTTAAGTGCTGTTTCTTGAGGTCACAATTATAAGCAAGTGAGGAGGAGAGAGATAGAGACAGAATGAGGAGAGAGAGAGAGAGAGAGAGAAGGAACAAGAGAAACAGACAGAGAGATAGAGAATGGGATAGAGAGAGAGGGGGAGAGGGACAGAAATAGAATGAGGGGAAAGAGATAAAGAGGGGGAGAGAAGGAAAGACAGAGACAGATAGAGAGAGAGAGAGCGAGAGAGAGAGAAAGGGAGGGGGAGGGACAGATAAAGAATGAGGGGAGAGGGAGAGAGAGGAGAGAGAAGGAAAGAGAGAGAGAGAGTGGGAGAGGGACAAAGACAGAATGAGGGGAGAGAGAGAGAGAGGAGAGAGAAGTGAGAGAGAAAGAGAGAGAGAGAGAGAGGGGGGAGAGAGAAAGAAAGAGAGACAGAGAGATCTGCCAGCAGCCTCAGTGCCAAAAGCCAAATATGAGTACAATGTTACCAACGCCACTCAAGCTGTGTTAGATAGGCCTTTGGGAGCATAACATGGGACGAGGGGCCTATTTCAGTCCATTTGAAGCAGCTAGAAGTATTTATACAGCCAGCCTTTTGTAAGAGTTCCACAGAACCCAGTGGCATAATGAAATTTGATGGGGCCCTCCTGCAAGTTACATGGTGGGGGCCCCCACACTCCAGACCCATTCAAGCCTGCCTCCCGTGCACAGTGCTGAAGGGGGCCCCTGGGCAAGGGGATCTCCGCACCACGGGGCTGTGGGGGTTATTGTTGTGTAACTGATAGAACTGAGTAGTCGCAAGCAGAGACTGCAGCAGCCGAGGAAGGTACACAGTGAGGGACTTAATGGGATGGAAGCTATAAAACCAAATTACTATCCGTAACCCAATATTTTATTTCAATAATGAATTGGATTACTTTCACTCACGGACCTGTGAGTGCTTTTCTCCCTGGAGTTGGGGTTTCCACAGTGCACTTACCACTGTTGACTAATTGCTTTGAGGTTGATGTCAGTCAGTGTTGTGTATTTTTTTCTTTGCTGGTTGAAGATTAACAGTCAATGAAATGCTTGAGCAAAGCCTTAGGATGGAGTCCTTGGGGTGTGAATAAGCTACTGAAAGTAAACAATGGAACTTGTGTCTACAAAAGACTAGAATGAAGCTGCAGTGGCAATGTGTGATCTTGTAATATAATAATAAACAATCAGGAGGGAGAAGGAAGAGTATTTGATCCACTCGACTTCCTTGTTTCAAGTATTCAAAAATCAATGGGGAGTGGATCACTAGTCCCAAAGAACCAGGGTGTGCACGGACAGTATAAGGTACTGTAAAAAACCCTCAATCACGTTATACTGGGATCGATATTAGCGGTATATCTTCGTTCTCCGCTTCGTTATATGTAACGTGACAGCATCATCATTGGGTTTTGCTGCAATGCTTTCTCCACCTGGAGAACATACCACTGGTTATGTTGGTAGTGATCGTAAATATAAAAGGAGGGGGGGATAGTGAGTCTTAGTGAAGTGATTTGTGGTGAAAAGGTTATACTTTAAAAACCCACAGAGCCAGTAAAAAAATGTTTTAATCGTACTGGATGTTGTGGGATTCGTAGGTCGTAGATGTGCACTTAGGGGTGAGTTAGGACCCTGTGCATTCTAAAAAAGATTGGACACTTTTTTAGAATGCACAGGGTCCTAACTCACCCCTAAGTGCACATCTACGACCTACGAATCCCCCAACATCCAGTACGATTAAAACATTTTTTTACTGGCTCTGTGGGTTTTTAAAGTATAACCTTTTCACCACAAATCACTTCACTAAGACTCACTATCCCCCCCTCCTTTTATATTTACGATCACTACCAACATAACCAGTGGTATGTTCTCCAGGTGGAGAAAGCATTACAGCAAAGCCCAATGATGATGCTGTCACGTTACATATAACGAAGCGGAGAACGAAGATATACCGCTAATATCGATCCCAGTATAACGTGATTGAGGGTTTTTTACAGTACCTTATACTGTCCGTGCACACCCTGGTTCTTTGGGACTAGTGATCCACTCCCCATTGATTTTTGAAGGAATGTGTGATCTTGGCCAAGAATCCATATCAAACAAAACCAGGAAGAGTAGGGCAGTGCATTGTACACATTTGACGTCAGAGCCATAAGAACTGAGGGCAAGACCATAGTGAAACGGAGGACAGACTACTGACAAGAGGCAGTTTAAATTGAAATATCCTGTATATTCTGTGACTTAAAAACACCCATTGGCAGCAAATCAGTGTATTATTGAGCACTTTTGGTGTGTTGGTATGCACAATGCAAGAAATCTGTGAAGAAACCTTTGTGTGTGAGAAGCTCAGCAAAAACTGAAATGGAGCGTAAAAAACAAAAAGGAGCCTAAGTCCAAGCAGCAACGACAGGGAGGAACCAATGACAGAGTACAAAGTATAATAGGGGGGCGGGAAGTACTATGAAGGGAGCAGCAAGCAGTGGTAGTTATTTTGAAGACCCTCTTTTTGTTCAGACGGGATTGTATATTTTCAGAAAAACACTTATTTCAAATTATTATAAGGAGAAAATAAACCTTTTTATTTACATCTGTTTGGCCATGTGTGCAGCTGCAAAGTGGCATATGCCATATGCTTTTTGGACATGTTTTATTTGACACGTCATTTGTGACAATTTCAGACACTAGTATTTTTTTGCTCTTAGAAATCCTCATTTTGAGGACTTGTGTATCTATCTTTACACTAATAATGTGGGCCAAAAAATCTCAAACTGGCTGATGATGTGTTACACTTGACCTGCGTCACAGCAACACAGTCATGTATTAAAACATCATCATGTGCAACAATTGCAATCACCCTGTGACCCTGAACTGCACATCCTTCTCTGATGCAAGAAATCTAGTGGTCATCTCATGCACAACGATCAGTGCTCCCTTGTAGCATACAGTATATTAGTAGTAAGACCACAGTTGTGGCCAACAAGGCCCCCAACAGTCCTGACATCCCAGATTGCAGCGATCCAAACTAACCACTGAACTAACTATCTGGGGCACCTCCTTCATCTATCATTTCAGTCTGTAAATTATGCAGTGACTGTATTGCCTTTGACAAAATTCAATTTTCTGCATCATTTGCTGGAATAAACGTACAGCACGCAGTTCCTATTTTCTTGCACACCCCTCCCTGCATGGCCATCAAAAGGTCAAGTACATAATGGTGCCCAATCATTCTTATGGCATGTGGGTCTTCTTTTATGGCACTGAAGCCATTTTTAGTAGTGTTGATGACTTTGAGGAGCTCCCACCTTATAATCTGGAGCCAACGAGCTGTAGCTTTAGCTTGAACAAATGGGAAGATGCTCCCAAAGAAAGGTTCAGCATTGTTGAACAGGCAATACTCCTGGGGAACTTCATTTCAGGTGCCTCTGCCATAATATTCTGTTGTTCCATTCCTTTGGTTGTGGTGTAGCAAGGTTGCTGGTTGGCTCATGGGGTATTTATGCAAAACGGACATGTTTATTCTAGGAATTTCCAAGATTGGAGCGTGCAAAGTCCCAATGGAACAAACCCCTCCCCAGTTTAATGGTAAGTTAGTAGGAAAAGAACAAACGGCAGACCAGGGTCCAGCACATCAAATCCCTGTGTACATTCTATTAGTGAGTGGTGCAAACACTTCCTGCACCTGCCGTCTGGAGGTGCCAATAGGAGCCAAATGTTCAGGAAAAGAAAGGAAGGTGCACTCGTTGCAGAGTCAATCAATGAGGCAAAGTTTGTTCCAAAGTTAATTCATTTATTAAATCAATCTTTAAAACTGGCACACAGCCAACGCGTTTCGGTACCAATTTGCCAAGAGGGAACTTCATCAGGGCTGTAGACAAGTATAGACAAAACATGACATAAATAACATATAACTTACATCAGAAATACAATAATAATGCTAGACAACCAACAAACTTATATTACAAAACCTCACATACATAATACAAACATAACATATCCATTATAAAAACACCAACAAAGCTAACACATTTAGAAACAATTGTTTCTACACAGACACAAATGACAATATCATATATACCATGGGAGAGAATATTCATATTCAAGTTGGTATATGAATTTCCTAGCCAGGAACAGCTTATTTATATTTAACAATGAAAAGCAACATTCGTATCAAAAAGGTGAAAATTGCAAAAAAGAGTCTAATTTAATAAAACTGCATAATATACCTCAAAAATACGGAGATCCTCCTTATCAATAAAAGTGATAGAAATTAGATGTCAAAGCAAAATGTCCATAACTAGGCCTAACATATAAAAATGGTAATCCTATCGAAAGGATTGATACATGGATGAGAAACATCCATCGTACATATTAAAGAAGTAATGTGTTCCCAGTATTAATGGAGCTCACTAGTTTCAAATATCAGAGAAATGGCAGCTGCAAAGGAGATTTCATAATAGTATGGATTTATTTCTCACCTCTTCAATATCCAGCAGGTCAGTAAGAACGATTTAAAATATCAAGTAGGTGTAGAACTCTGTAGGCACAGTCAGCCTCAGAAGCAACGTCAATGTATAATAGAAGTCTAAAAAATGTAAGCAAAGAGAAGGAATAGGGGAGACAATCCATATGCTGGAGATAAATATCTTAAGTTTAGGAAACCTGAGAGTCAGTGACCTCATGGCAGTAACCAAGAACATTGTCAACCTCATGGCAGTATCCAACTACATTGTGGTATGCATGGCTATATTTTAATGTGCGCACCCGACCGCTCCTTCAGATATGTTACTGAAGCGGTACCTAATACCCATCATAGCGAAAGGCAAACTCACCTCACATTAAAAAAATTCCAAAATGAATCTAAAAGATCAAAGCGAGGTCAAAATGATCACAAATCATTTGAGGGACTGATTTGGCTCAAAGTCCTTATATAAGACCTGTTAATAAAGATAAAGGAAATCAAAAATGGAATCCGGCGCACAGGTATGTCCCATATCAGCTGAGATGGGAACAAATTTACAGCCAATGTTATACCACAAGAAGCACAAATAAACGGGTAATGTATTAAAAAATGGTTGGGGGGGGAGAAGGCACGAAGGAAGACAAATGACAGAGAACCCCATAACAGAATCCATGAAGTTTACAGAAACAGTGAAAGGAAAATTATAAGAAGAAGAAAGTTACAATCTCATTACAAGCAAGTAAAAGGAAATATGGAACCCGAGTGAAACAATTATCACAAAATGACCTCAATAACTGCTACTCTATATGGAACCTTCATAATATATTGTGTAACCTATAACCTGTAGAGGAACGTCGCATGTATCAATATATATGTAATTATGTTAACGTTTCCTCAATACACCGCTATGGAGACCATATACGTTGTGTTCCAAATATTTGGGCATTTTAAGCGCGTTTAGAATAAAATCGCTAGCCCCGTAATGTAAGCAAACGCCGACTCACCTCAGCCAAGAGCATGCCCTATCTGCATATTCATAGCTCCAAAAGACCAAAAGGGAGCTGCATATTCCATACGTATCAATGGCATGTAAATTACAAAGTTTTATACAAAAATAACAATAACAGGTTAAATACCACATCATTTCAGAATGCCCATAGGAGATCAACTGCTGACGCCGAAAGTCAATATGCGTGCGTCTTACCTGTAAGACAGCAGAAAATCACGCATACGGCATGATGACCGACAGAGCTGGCGCCATTATTTAAAGCACTTCGGTGATACCACGTAATGACCGGAAGTGTGATTCCATGAAAGCGTAAGTAGAACATAAGTAGAAATAGGACTCCATCGTGAAACTAAAAATCAAAAGAGGGCGGCCATCTTAGAGTGGCCCGATTGCATCATAATACAAAAGAGTGGTTTCGCAAATAGTGACCTACCAAGCCATAACATATTAGCGACCGTAAGTCCACTATAGATGGCATAAAGCCTCCTAATGTTATGGCATAAAAAGATACAAAAAAGTGGAATATAGAAAATATATATATATTAAGAGTATGTATTTTCATAAATCAAGGCAAAGGGACACCAAACACGTATGATGAGAAATTAAACGTGCAATGGTCTGAAATACAAATTGTCCCTTTTTAAATTATTATCGTGTACATCCGCATTCTATACAACCGAGGAGGCCAAAGTAGCCAAATAATGAGTTAAGAATTGCAAAAAGAGTGGGATAAGCAGGAGGAGTATGTGAATGTCACAGCGTGCAAGACCTGGCCAAATGACAAAAAAGCAACTATTAGGCCTAGTTAAAGTAACAATAAGGTTTAAATAAGAAACATTACAGATAACTAAATATCTAACAAAGGTCCAAAGAGCCTATTAGGCCTAGTTGAAATAACAATAAGGTATAAATAAACAACATGATGAGATAACCAAATGTCTAACAGAGGATCAAAGAGCCTAGTTGACATCACGATAAAGTATGGACAGAGCACAAGCGAGTAAGCAGTGCAGTGTCCCAGACTTTAAGAATGATAGTGTGTGAGTGTTGATTGACCATTATATTAGGAATTATAAGATCATCTACATATCAATAAAGGCAAGTGATGGCGCTATGTACAATCAGAAATATACATGCAGTTTCTGTTATATAACCAGTAAGTAAAAAAACATAAAACATAACACATCGCTGATGTAACATAATATGGATGTATAAGAACAGAATCCACATGGTCAGAATCAGGTCATGTCAAACTAAAACATAATGTAGCTCTCTATCTGTGTTATGTCCCTTAAGGGTGGCTTGAAGGCGACAAATCCACTTTGCCTCCCTTTGTGTGACTAGTAGTTCACGGTTCCCACCTCTGTTCCCAGGTGGGACATGATCAATGCCGTGAAACCAAAATGTGTTATTGTTTAGATGTTTATCCCTGTAATGATCACTCAAAGGGTAACGACTGTCCTTATTTAGTATTGCCTCGTCGATGTTCCTGTATACGTATTTTTAATGGTCGTACTGTGCTGCCTACGTAGATAGTGCCACAATCACATCCTAAAACATAGATAACATACGTAGTATTGAAGTTTATAAAATGTGCAATACTGTGGGGCCCAGAGTCATTGTTTGCAAAACTGGTAGTTTTGTTGCAGCCAAAAGGACAGACATTGCAGGAGGCCCAAGTATAGAAGCCCAATGGTTTGGGCGGTAGCCAAGTGTTCTGCCTATGCTTGTTGGTGACATAGCTCGGACATAGAGTATCCTGCAACGTTTTCCCCATACGGTAAGTAATTGCTGGTGCGTCTGAGATGCAAATTTTTAAACCTGGTACATCTAATAGTTCATCCCAGTTCTTTTTGAGAATATTTTGGACTCTATAACTGCTTGTGTTGTACTGAGTAACCAGACTCACTGTCCTTTCATTACCAGCCTCCTTCTGTTTTTTGGGGTGTCTCGGAGGGTGCCTTCCCTCGTTATGTGTGTTGCCTTGGCGACAGCTTTATTTACAATCTCCTTTTTGTATCCTCTTTTTAAAAATCTTTTTTCGCATTCTTTTAAATTCCTTCTGTAGGTCTCCTCCTCACTACAGTTTCTACGTATTCAGGTCATCTCCCCAAAGGGAATGTTGTTGATAACAGACCAAGAATGGGCACTCACAGCATGAAGAACCTCATTGCATGCTGTGTCCTTCCTGTATAGCGTGCTCTCGATCACCTGATCCTTGACATAGAATTGAATGTCAAGGAAATTGATTCTCTTTTTGTCATAGTTCATGGTGAACCTAACATAGAAGTCATTTGCATTTAAATACCGGAAGTATTGCTGCAACTGTTCAATTGATCCTGCCCATAGACAGATGATATCGTCTATTTACCTCCCCCAGTACACTATATGTTCTGTCCAGGGGGAGGCACGTCGGCTCCAGGCATGCTCCCTCTCAAACCAGCCCATAAAAAGGCAGGTGTAAAAGGGAGCAAACCTGGAACCCATAGCAGTCCTAAGTATCTGCTGGTACAAGCAATTGTAATGCAGGAAAACATTATTGTCCAATATGAGAGTGATCATTTCTATGATCATCTCATTGAATTCATACAGATTGGCATTCTCTTTATCCAGAAATGTTCTCACAGCCAATACACTAAATTCCTTAAGTATACAGGTTTATAACCCTACAACATCAAAGGTAACAAATGTAAGGTCTTCCGACCACTGGAAATCCAGTTTAATGGTAACTGAGTGTATAGTAGGCCTCCACACTGCTAGAAGAAATCTATGAGGCTGAAGGTTCCCCCCTGCATGTCGGTGTGAACTACTTTGATCCTACAACCGATATTCTGGCCTGCATTGAAGGTTCCATTTCCCCATAAACATAAGGAAGCAGAAGATAGTTACATGACAGTCTGGGGACTTGCAGTGATTTCTACCCAATTGTAACAAGAAATGCTTTCGTCCCAGGTAGTTGTACTGTCATGTAGCTCCTAGGACCCTCCAGGACCTGCACGTTTTGGATGACCTAAACTGAGGGCTTGGTGTTCAGAAAGACTCTGGACACCCCCACAGGATGAGTCATCCATTAGACCTGCTAGCTCATTAGTGCCACTACCACCCCCCTTTATTCTTACAGTGGTGTACGTAGTTTCTAGCAACCACTGAACATGATTGCTAGATGATCCTGGATGACATCAGTGGCATTCCATAAAGACATGACTCTAAAGGAAATTTCATTTTGGGGATGCCACTGATCGTGGTAAAAGACTGACCCTGTTGCTCTAATCCCTTGTGTTCTAACACAGTCTGGGGGTAATGGTTTTGCAAATTAGTTGTTACACTTAGTCAGTGGGTGTGTTACCCCTAGAAATCCTAGATTTAGGACCAGCCGGCGGGGTCCGTTTTTCTTCTCCTTCGAAGTTCTCCTCCTCTTCCGAAGACGCGCCTCCCAACAGGGTTGTGTGTTTCCTTCTTGGTTCACAGCCTGTGATGCCGTTTACGTCGGAGGTCACATGATAGGGGATTGGATTCAAATTAAAACTGCCATACTCATAAAGTTACTGTATTCTGGGAGCAGATGTTGCTCCTTGTTTTGGGCGCGACCTGGAAGGGGCTGAAAACAGAGGAGAGGGTTGGGTGGGTAACGAACACTCCAGTGCTCTTCGTTAGTCTTTTACTCAATTGATTCTGGAGGCCGCAGATCCTTACAGGCCTTAATTCTACACAAGTAAAGATGTAATAAACATTGAGCTTTGTCTGGGGGTACTTCTATTGTGGAGTGCAGTCTATATGAACAAGTCACATGAGGAATTACTGAGCACATGAAGCACGGCTCATTCGTGGTCTCTGAACCTATTTCTGACATGTGTTGATACCATGTTATCGGGCAATATTGTGTAGCATTATGGGTCACATTGTTATTATAGAACTCTCTCCAGATGTGGAAAACATTGGAATTAGAGGGTACTTTGCTACCAAAGAGGAGAAAGGATTGATTGAGAGATAAAAAAGAAGCATAAAAACAAATATACATATCTTTTGTAATGTCCTTTTAAAAAATAGTCCAAAAGCATAGTTGGAGCCGGGTGCTTTTATGACGACAATCTTTGTCCCCCCTCTTGTTCCTTCTGCATTGTTCATTGATTTTGACTAGGCCTGGGTGGTAAACTACGCTCCGTTCGTGCAGTTTGCTGAGTTTTCTGTACTCCGCACTCCGTGAAGCTCGCAGAGTGCAGAAAACTCTGCTTCACGATATGCAGCAGAGTTTTTTTCCCACTCGCGAATGCGAGTGGCAGAAATACCAGCACAAACTGCAGTTCGCATTGCACTCCGCCACTCGTGGAACTTCGCAGAGTTTTTTTGTAACTTCACTGAGTTCCGCATAGCACAACTCCGCGAACTACTCCCAGGCCTGATTCTGACGAGAAGCTGGGTTGAGAAGCACATGAGTGTGGTGTATCGAGACCTTCCTGCCGTTCACCTTGAGGGCGGTTAGTGTGACCATGGTTATTGTGTAGGGACCCTCGAAACGTTTCTCCCTCCATTTAAGGACCAAATTGTGCACAAACACTTGGTCTTCTACTTGCATAGCTGGGAGGTTGACCTCAGCATTGGTACACTTTTCTATTTTCTTGGTTACCTGTTTGAAGTTGAACAGTGCACACTTCATCAGTTCACACAAATACAAATGCATTTCAGCATTCGATGCTTGTTACGAGCTTTCTCCCTAAATTCTACTCCTCGTGGCAGGGACTTGAACATTGATAGATCTTCTTGTCACTATTTGATAGGGTGTTAAGTGATGGTCTGAACTTGGCGTATTTTTCAGGGAAAAGAGTGCTACTGCCAAGCAGTACAGCCATTTTTTGTTTAAAGTAACACATAATTTGCTGATCTTGCTCTTCAAGATGCCAATCAGGTGCTCAACAATACGATTACTTTGGAGGACAATTTGTGCTTTATCCCTAACTGTGCTGTAATATGCTCAAATATTGTATTGGATAAATGAGTGCCATTGTCATATCTTATACCGTCTGGGATTCCACATCGCAGAATCACTCCCGTATTAAGAATGCGGCTGCTGACTTGGCATCACAATGGACGCATGATCCTGCTTCAATCCATTGTGAAAATGGGCAGGCCACCACAATGAGGTACCTATAGTTACTGCACCTATCAATCATATCCATGAAGTCCAGATGAAAGGTTTTAAATGGACCTCGTGGTCATGGGATGGTAAAACCTATCAGTTTTAGGGTGGGATTAGGAGAATACTGCTGGCAGATCATACAACTGTGCGGAAACATGGTAATTATGTTGTGCAAATTGGGGACAAACCAGTCTTGTTGTATTTGGGTTGACAAGTAGACCCTGGAGGTGTGGGCTGGCAAATGGATCTGATCCAGGACTTTTGCGAGCCAAGCCTGTGGCATTACTGGTTTTCCAGTAGATAGCTGTCTATGCATTAGGTAATCTCCTGACTGGATGCATCATTTATCTTCCAATAACTGCTTTTTGTGCAAAGGAGTAGCTTCCTTCAGTTATCCTATGTGTTATCTTGCTGCTTAGTGTATAGAGGCATGTCCTTTTCGGTGGTAGTCTTGGATCCAGACTCCGCTGGTGAAGCAGTCTGAGCCACCAGAACTGGAGCAGCTTCTGGGTCTGACGGTACATGTGGGGGGTGAGCCTAGCTGCATCCTTAGCTGCCTGATCTGCTAGTGCATTACGCTGAGACACACAAATCCTGTCCACTTGTGTATGCTGCATATTTTACAAACGCCTCTTCCTGTGGTAAGACAAGTGTCTCTATTAGAGCCTCTAAGAGGTTTCTATGCATCACAAGTCTACCATCTCATTTAAGAAACCCTCTCCTGCTCCATCTCATGATGCTTGAGTGCACAGTAGTTGTTACATACGCTGAACCTGAGTATATGGTAATTACTTCTGACTTAAGGGCCACTATTTATGTTGTTAGTTCTGCTGCCTGGGCAGATTAATGTGCGGGTAATGTCAATTGTTCTACGATCTGCAGTTTATCAGAGGGACTGTGCTGTTGTGTCTTGGCAAATGCTGCCCCTGTGTGTCTAAATTCTGTCTTCTGGTCAATCCTGGAGGAACTGTCAACAGAGTAGACAATGCTACCTGGTATAGGGTCCTCTGTGGCTTGACTACGTTCGTTGGGACTGTATGTTGCACAGCCATGAGCATCCTCCTCAAGTTTTGATATTGGGCGGGGAAAGAATGTTGCAGGGTTCACTGTATGACCCTTCACCCTCAAAGATGGCAGTGGCAGTATTACATGAAATCAGGGGAAAGTGACGTCTCTCACTTCCAAGTAGCAGGTGCGCACAATTATCCTTAGACCCGTTAAGGTCTAGTCATATTTAATCTGTTTTATAAAGAAATCCATTTAATCCATTGTGTTTATGTTCATTTCATTTATTATTCTTATTCTTCAAATTGTCACGTTTACTCATTTCTTTAGTAAAGCAACTAAATCTTTTTACATATTCACATGTTCACACTACCCAATGCATTTCGGGTCAATGAAAAAGACCCTTCTTCAGGGGTCTGTAACAGAAAAATAAAGGAAATATAATGAGCAATTCAGTCGTCTAATCATACTCTTTCAGTATTTGACTCTATCTAATATACAAAAATTGTCAATGTATCTCGTTTATAATAAGGTTTTCATTATTCTGTCAGTTGGCGAAGTCTAAAAATCTTTACAACTCTATACCTTGAAAATCCAGTGCCTGTATTACCCCTGTCAATGTTTAAATAAAACACCTGAAAAGATAATCCTAATGAAATAAAGTTCGTGCTAACTACAATTCATTAACATTCAAATTGCAAAAAATATATCTGAAAAATGAAGACTAAAAGCTAACATATCTAAAAGATGAAGGCTGAAAGCTAGCGTAACTATTCTTTGCAAGTCTGCCGGTTACTTACTTCCATGTGCAACACGAAGTTCCCAACTCTCCTTCAATGCGAGTTCAGTTTACAAAACAGCCCTAGTGTGTGATATTTATACATGACTTAATTGGTTGAAAGCATGATGACACATCGTGCCTACAGCCAATCATATGTAGTGGTTACCAGAACCTATCAGATTCTCTTATTCGTGTAGGTGAAGCTCCCGCCTAATTTCAACCTATCAAGAATCACTTGTCAATTACACAAATGTTGTTGTAACTCGGTAGAGGCGCGCTCATTGGTCGCTCCTTTACGAAGTCAAAAACAAATTATACCTATAGTAATGGTGATTCTACATAAAGAATAAATAAATAAATGTTGTGGAAAACGAACCATTATTATAAAAATTAGAATTTAAACATTCTTCAACAGATAATAATAAATTCGAACTACTGATATCTATAGTAAATGACCAGTTTTGTCAAACATCTTCAAAGGTGTTCTCTATGCAGGATGGCAAACAATATATCCTCACAGGTTTTACAAAAAACACGATAGTTCAATTCTGTCATTAATTCCTTCCGGTTGCATGCTCGCCATTTTTCTGATCCAAAAATATTCTGCTCTTAATCTCTGTTTGTGAGTGTCCATCGATGAGTTTGGTTTGATCACTTCTAATATGGTGAATTGTAATTGCGCAATGTTGTGTCCAGCCTCTATCCAATGCATAGCCAATGTGGACTTGCGGTTTTTATTTCTTATATTGCTTTTATGTTCTGTGATCCTGATTTTTATTTTTCGTTCCGTCTGCCCCACGTATAATTTACCACAGGGGCATTTTATTCCATAAATCACTCCTTTTGTGTCACACGTGCTTGAATGTAAGAGTGGAATCATTTGTCCAGTCATCGGATGTCTGAATTGTTGACCAGTTATCACATTATTGCAATGTGTACAGTTCTCGCATCTTTTCATGCCTTTGTGAATCGTCTTAACATCTTGATTTAATTGTTTCTTGATTAATTCTTTTAGATTTTTTGATCTCTTATATGCAAAAGTGATTTGATTGGCTACTATGGGTTGTAAGTCAGGTTCTTCAGTGATGAGTGACCAGTGTTTTCTCATGATGGTGGTGATCTGTTTTGATTGAGCTGAATATTTAAGTACACATACTGTAAGTTTTTTCTCCAATCTTTCTTTTTGATGAAGTAGCAATTCTCTGTCCATGGACTGAACTTTGTTTTTGGTGTGTTGTAATATACTTTCAGGATATCCTCGTTTTAAGTATTTCATGATCTGATTGTCGATGGTGGAGGATAAGTCATTCGGATCTGATGTTATTCTTTTAAATCGAATGAATTGGGATAGTGGTAGGTGTGTCTTTAATGAGTAGTGATGAAAGCTGTTGAAATGTAAACTACTGTTCCTGTCAGTTTCCTTTATGTGAACATTGGTTGTTATTTTGCCGTCTCTAATTGTTATCTTCACATCCAAAAATGCCAATTCATTGGAGTCAATTTGATAAGTGAACTTGATTCTGTCATGTACCTGGTTTAGTGTGTGAATGTTTTCAATAAGTTGATCTTTGGTGCCTTTCCAGATTACAAAGATGTCATCTATGTAACGTTTGAATATCATGATGCCATCCTTCCATTGTGAATTATTCAGTATGTGATCATGTTCAAATTTTGCCATGAAGGTATTAGCGTAGGACGGTGCCCCCGCAAAACCCATGGAAGTTCCGCTACATTGCTCATAGAAACCATTCTCCCATTCTAGATAGCTGTGGAATAACGCAAAATGTAATAGTTCCATCAAAAATGGGTTTTGCGGGGGCACCGTCCTACGCTAATACCTTTCAGAATCAAGTTCACTTATCAAATTGACTCCAATGAATTGGCATTTTTGGATGTGAAGATAACAATTAGAGACGGCAAAATAACAACCAATGTTCACATAAAGGAAACTGACAGGAACAGTAGTTTACATTTCAACAGCTTTCATCACTACTCATTAAAGACACACCTACCACTATCCCAATTCATTCGATTTAAAAGAATAACATCAGATCCGAATGACTTATCCTCCACCATCGACAATCAGATCATGAAATACTTAAAACGAGGATATCCTGAAAGTATATTACAACACACCAAAAACAAAGTTCAGTCCATGGACAGAGAATTGCTACTTCATCAAAAAGAAAGATTGGAGAAAAAACTTACAGTATGTGTACTTAAATATTCAGCTCAATCAAAACAGATCACCACCATCATGAGAAAACACTGGTCACTCATCACTGAAGAACCTGACTTACAACCCATAGTAGCCAATCAAATCACTTTTGCATATAAGAGATCAAAAAATCTAAAAGAATTAATCAAGAAACAATTAAATCAAGATGTTAAGACGATTCACAAAGGCATGAAAAGATGCGAGAACTGTACACATTGCAATAATGTGATAACTGGTCAACAATTCAGACATCCGATGACTGGACAAATGATTCCACTCTTACATTCAAGCACGTGTGACACAAAAGGAGTGATTTATGGAATAAAATGCCCCTGTGGTAAATTATACGTGGGGCAGACGGAACGAAAAATAAAAATCAGGATCACAGAACATAAAAGCAATATAAGAAATAAAAACCGCAAGTCCACATTGGCTATGCATTGGATAGAGGCTGGACACAACATTGCGCAATTACAATTCACCATATTAGAAGTGATCAAACCAAACTCATCGATGGACACTCACAAACAGAGATTAAGAGCAGAATATTTTTGGATCAGAAAAATGGCGAGCATGCAACCGGAAGGAATTAATGACAGAATTGAACTATCGTGTTTTTTGTAAAACCTGTGAGGATATATTGTTTGCCATCCTGCATAGAGAACACCTTTGAAGATGTTTGACAAAACTGGTCATTTACTATAGATATCAGTAGTTCGAATTTATTATTATCTGTTGAAGAATGTTTAAATTCTAATTTTTATAATAATGGTTCGTTTTCCACAACATTTATTTATTTATTCTTTATGTAGAATCACCATTACTATAGGTATAATTTGTTTTTGACTTCGTAAAGGAGCGACCAATGAGCGCGCCTCTACCGAGTTACAACAACATTTGTGTAATTGACAAGTGATTCTTGATAGGTTGAAATTAGGCGGGAGCTTCACCTACACGAATAAGAGAATCTGATAGGTTCTGGTAACCACTACATATGATTGGCTGTAGGCACGATGTGTCATCATGCTTTCAACCAATTAAGTCATGTATAAATATCACACACTAGGGCTGTTTTGTAAACTGAACTCGCATTGAAGGAGAGTTGGGAACTTCGTGTTGCACATGGAAGTAAGTAACCGGCAGACTTGCAAAGAATAGTTACGCTAGCTTTCAGCCTTCATCTTTTAGATATGTTAGCTTTTAGTCTTCATTTTTCAGATATATTTTTTGCAATTTGAATGTTAATGAATTGTAGTTAGCACGAACTTTATTTCATTAGGATTATCTTTTCAGGTGTTTTATTTAAACATTGACAGGGGTAATACAGGCACTGGATTTTCAAGGTATAGAGTTGTAAAGATTTTTAGACTTCGCCAACTGACAGAATAATGAAAACCTTATTATAAACGAGATACATTGACAATTTTTGTATATTAGATAGAGTCAAATACTGAAAGAGTATGATTAGACGACTGAATTGCTCATTATATTTCCTTTATTTTTCTGTTACAGACCCCTGAAGAAGGGTCTTTTTCATTGACCCGAAATGCATTGGGTAGTGTGAACATGTGAATATGTAAAAAGATTTAGTTGCTTTACTAAAGAAATGAGTAAACGTGACAATTTGAAGAATAAGAATAATAAATGAAATGAACATAAACACAATGGATTAAATGGATTTCTTTATAAAACAGATTAAATATGACTAGACCTTAACGGGTCTAAGGATAATTGTGCGCACCTGCTACTTGGAAGTGAGAGACGTCACTTTCCCCTGATTTCATGTTTCATAAATAGTGTTCCTAGACAAAACACTAAAAGAGGGAGCAGCACACCATAAATAAGACGAAATTACCAGAAAACGTTAATAAGAGTGCCGGATGGATAAATAAACGAGTGGCAGTATTACCTCATACCCTGACACTCTCTGAGTAGTCCGAGTGGTCTTTGCCTTCTGAATTATGGCAAATATTGCTTGTTCTGCGTAGAGAGTCAAGGGTGCGTCCGTAACTTTGGGGGTGCTCTTCTGCACTGCAACGGCTGCAGTTGTCAGAGCCTGCTGACAGGGATGGTGTCCTTTCATGGCTGAGTCCAGCAGCCTTCTGACGTATGCGACCGGTTTGTGCCCTGGCGTATACTTCTGTATGAGGACAACTGTCATCACCTGACTGTTGCAATTGCAGAATAAATAAAACTCCTCTGTGTAATCCAGAGTTCTTCAGACCGGAGTGTTTGTTATTTCCCTTTTCAGATTCTGAAAAGTCTCCTCTCTTCTATTTCACTTCTCAGTTTCTGAAAAGAAATCTCCTCTCAGTCTCTTGCCTGTTTAATAGCAGTTAACAAAGGAGCTATTAGTGTGATATAGGCAAATACCCACTGTCTAACATATTTACAGAGACCCTGAAATTTCTGCATTTCCTTTGACAGGTTATGGCTCTGTCATTTGGCAGATTGTGGTTGCCCTTTCATGTGTTTCATGACGGTCAGATGCTGACAGCAATTGTCCTAAATATTGGACTTCTTCCTGGCAGTACTTAATCTTTTCTCTCTCTCCTTTCAATTCTGTCTGGGCAAGGGTGAAAGAAGAGATGTGGTGCCTCTTCTGAACTGTATCTCAATGGGACTACAAATCAACAGAGTACTATCACATTGGAAATTTGATAGGTCATTATTTATTGCTCTGTTGAACACGCTGGGGGACTCGCAATACCCTTGAGGCAAAAGGAGAGTACAAATACTGAGTCCCGCGACATGAGAACACTGTAAGATAGTGGGAGTCTGGATGAAATGGAATGCCGAAGAATGCATTCTTTAAATCAATAACTAAAAAAGACTTGACATCCAGGGAAATATTTGTCAAGATGATGGGGGAATAAGGGATAATTGGGAATTTTGGCACCACTATGTTATCCAGAGGGTACAGCTCTTCAACCATGTGCCAAGTATTACCTTTAGATTTCTTGATTGGGTAAATTGGGGTGTTGCAGGGAGACACTCCATGGTAAATCACTCCCTGTTCCATCAAACCCTTCATGGTAGGGGCGATGCCCTCCTCTACTTCCTCAGGACAGTGGATATTGCTTTGTGCTGGGTAAGAGAGCGCCTTCCTTCAATGTCATCCGCAAAGAGGCGGCAGAGTAGATGAGACCAACATAGTGGGTACCCTTACTCCACAAGATGTCTGGTATTTGGGACAGTTCTGTTTCCTTTACTGAATCAAACATTCTGCATGGTGTGGGCGTTCTGACTTCTAATACTGTCCTCAATGGTATTTCCTCTTCAAAAACCACTACTGTTTTCTTGGGGACATCATCAAACAGTTGGTCATCCAGTATCTTACTTATCAACTGTTCTGGCTCTAGGAAGATGACACATGCCCACAAAACATTATGATGGTCGCTTGTTATCAGAGCGCGATAGTTTGATGTTATTTCAAAAGCTTCTATCTGCAATCTCAACTCAGCATCCAAAAGCCCAGAGTCCTTTCCCTGTTGTCTAAGAAGGAATTCTATGGGCAATTCAACCTCTTTTCCGAGTGACTCTGGTGTCCCTGCTATAATGGTGTATACCGCTGAAGTGAATGCCTCCATATCAGTGGGTTGTGCTCTAATTTGGTCTCTGGTGGAGGAATCTGCTGTTAGTGCCATGATCCTGGAAGGTGAAAAAATCATAATGTCATCTGGGTCAAAATGAATGGTCATATTTAATTGGGGCATTACATCTCTTCCTAACAAATTAGCTGGGGCAGCGGGAGAGAACAGTAAACAGCCATCATTATGTCTCCCTCATACTTCCATCTCAACTGGTTTGGTAAAAGAGGAACCCTTATAACGTTCTAAAAAAAATCCCTGTGTGTCCATTGATCTGTTGGAAATCAGAAGGCCTTGCTCCCAAACACACAATTTGGTTGCTCCTGTATCCATAAGGAATGCATACCTCTTGTCATTGATAGCTACTGTCACAGTGGGTTCCTCATCTGGCCTGTGTATTACTGACAAGCCTGGACACATAGAAATGTTCTGTGGTCACCCTCATTGTGTGTATCCTCCCACAGGATTCTCCTGGAAAGGATTTCTTCTCCTTACAACTACACCTCCTTGTCCACTTTGAAGTGGGCGGTGTTTGGTTGTTCTGCTGAGGCTACGCTTGGGCGATTGCAGGTTTTGCGAGTGTGTCTGTGGCACATATGTTACTTGTGGATATTGCTGAAGCTGCACTGTCATATTACCTGGTTGACTATCAATTCCCATTCTTCCATTTTGCTCACCCATCTTTTCGTGTTGCAGTCTTTAATCAAATGCCCAAACCTTTCACAATAATAACATGTCTGATCCTTCTTGGAGGACCCATCCCACCTCTTCCTACTCCTCCTCATCCTCCCCTACTACTTCCATGTGCCCTTACATGGTTCTGCTGTTGCAGTTACTGTCATTGGGTGGCCCCTGGGACTGTTCCCACAGACATTGAAGTCATCTGAGTGGCCACTGCCACTACAGCACCTTCCATTCCTCCTTTGTTTGCTAATTTCCGCTGCACCAACTTGGCTGCTGCTTTCTCTGCTACTTCCTATTTACTTTTTCATTTTTCTTGCTTTTTCTTGCAAAAAGGGATTATGTGTGTTTGGATTCTGGTCCAGGGCTTTGCTTCTAGTGCCACTATGTTCTCTAAGCTGTCCTGCACATCAGGAGGTAACCCTTTCTTGACTACATTATAAAACAGTAAAGCATTACCTCCTGTCACTTCCCAGTCCTGACCTACTTCCTGGGTCCATGTTCCTTTCATCTTATTGATGTATCGTGCAGGATCCTCATTGGATTACATAGAATGAGTCATCAGGCATCTGATGTCTGGCCTATTGGGGTACATTTTAAACTGACGATCCCACACGTCAGATCTTACCAAATTAAATAGAGATCCATCACACCTGGTACCAGTTAGGTTCACATTTCTAACTCCAGCCTTTTGAAATGCTATGTCTGTTTCATCCCCTATGAGGGAACTAAGCATCCCCTACTGCCAAGGTGATACCTACTGTATGTTTTTCCAATGCCTTGATCTATTGCCCTACTCCCTCTGTAAGCAGTAGCAACTCTTTTCTGAGGTTTTCCTGTCCATTTGTGACCAAGGGGCTTCGATGCAAAGGGGTGTTGGCATGCTGGGGATGGTGCTGTCTGGTGTAGATTTTTATAACTATCATAATACCTAAAGTTATAGACTTCACAGAAATAGATAATATAAATATATATTTTTTGTGTGATAGGTTTTTATTCAAATAATAAGAATATCAAATCGGCAGCACAGGGGGCTGATGAACCTTAACACCCGTGCACATCGTTCAGCACAGTCAAAATGTTTTTGTTCTGTAAACGTATGGAACAGGTACGCACTTATTAAATAAATTAAAGTAATGCAATAGGCCAGACATTAAGGTCTCATTTATTCATTCAGGTCCTCTATCTTTATTTTTTTATCGGCAGGTCATATGTGACCCTGTAATCAAGACGCGCCTGATGAAAACGGGTGCTTGCTCGAGTTCAAACCGGTGAGTGTACCACCGGACTGATTAAATAGGAAACACAAACAACAGCTTTGGCCATGAGGATAAATGAGTGGAGAGGTTGATTTGTTTATCAAAGGTAGTGAGAGTATGAATGAGGTTTTTAGTTATTTGAGCTGACAGGTATAGGAACACTTATGGTAATATGGTACCTAATTGAAGTGATATAATGTACTGTTTTGAATTACAAACGACATGAGATTTGTATTAACAGATTATACATGTTTCTCTTTTAAATAGGATTGACGATTGAATATAGCAGAGGAGAGAAAAATAGTTGTTGTCCTGAGGAAGGTGGTTCCATTGTTCTAACCCATCGAAACGTGTTGACGCCTTGTGTTGTCATTAAATTTGTACTGCACTGAACCACATTCTGACAAAGAATTTAAGATTTGCATGATTTTAAGTCTATATACGTTTACAAAATAATGCACTTAATGACATATGTGACTGTCTTTCTTGAAGTCCTTTCAGATCTTTAAATTATGAATTGTATATTATTCATGCTTTTAGTTATTTTTTACTAGACATTGGAGATAAAGTCAATTTTAATGAATAGTATTTATAAGTGTTTCGATATATATCCTGTCTTTTTTTGTGCCTGTGATTTATGGTTGGATGTATATGAGTAAATTGGTGTACCAAAAGGGAATTATACATTTTGACTTTTAGTCGCTGTCTGGGGTACTACTGTATATATATAGGGAGTGAAAGGAACTTGAAAAACAAACGGCCCCCATCGGAGGGGAAGAATCGGCACTTCAACTCCCGGCATGCCACACACTGGAGAGTGAATGCCAGAAGGGTCGTATATGTTGAAGTGCGTTGCCAGGTTTTTCATCTCTCCCTTCCCTATGAATAAGGTGCAGGTGCACTGAAACGCGTCAGGGATATGCCATTGTGGGGGTGTTTGTTCACCGTTTTCATTAATAAAGGCTCAATGGAACCGATCCTTGGTGGAGTTGCGTCCTTAAAGCTTGGGGGCTTTTTGTTTGGATACGATGCACGGTTGCTCCAGCCGTGAAGGATTGCACCGCCTGACACACCGGACTATCAGGTCTGCGTGGCTGTTAACGATTAGCAGTCATCCTGCAGCACCAAGGATTTTCATTTGGAAAGCGGACAAACATGCCCTGAGGCCCACTGGAGAGCTTGGAACAATAAATTGTACATATTGGGAGTGAAAGGAACTTGAAAAACAAACAGCCCCCATCGGAGGGGAAGAATCGGCACTTCAACTCCCGGCATGCCACTCACTGGAGAGTGAATGCCAGAAGGGTCGTATATGTTGAAGTGCGTTGCCAGGGTTGACGAATCATCGCGAAATTTTCCAAACTTTTGGCCAGCTCCACTCCGCTCCTACCCTGAAAGTTTCGTGGTGATTCGTCAAGCGAAGGCCGAGAAAAAAGGGGGGTCCCAAAACGCATTTTCCCATGCAATTTCCCATTGGATTTGTTGTCGCAGCTACAGCCCGAACCGCTGAACGGAATGACACCAAATTTGGCAAAGAGGTAGTCCTTAGTTCAGATTTGTGCCTTTTGCATAAATGGTGTGAATCTGTTCAGTAGTTCCTGAGAAAATTAGAGTTAAATGTACATAAATATCTATGGCTGGGGAGAATCCGCAGACCCTACCGCACCGTGAGCGCACCCTCCCCAACCAAGCGCGCACCCTCCCGATCGCGCGCTGAATGCTAATTGGCTGTCGAGTGTCTGTCTACATTCGAAACCAGGAACTGTTGGCGGCCACTTTCTGCATCGGTAGAAGCGAGGCTGAAGAAGCAAGGGGAATAAGTGTGTAAAACATATAAAGGGGGCAGAGTGGAAATACTCTGACCCTCTAGAGGTGCTTAGGGGGTCCTAGAAGGACCCCCTGGGGTCCCCTTTTAAAAAAAAAAACAGCGGAATGCGCGCATGGTGCGCGCATCGTACCATGTTGGGTGCACGGATTCTCTCGCGTTGGGTGCGCGGATCTACGGAATTTTTTTGGGAAAAAAGACAAGAAATCATTTGTTGTATGACTACTTTGTACACTGAAAGGTAGGGTGTATATTTCTGTTTTTAAAGGTATGATTCTTATTGGTTGACAAAAACAGATTGTAAGGAACATTATATATGATAAGCTGATATGTTGAAAAGTCAAGCACACTTCCTGTCTTGTTTAGCAACATTGTGTGCTGAACTTGTGACCTGTGTGCTCAGTGCAGTGTTCCATGAGCTGTTTCTATGGTAACAGGTAGAAGGCAGATTGGGGGAAGGGTTGAAATGTATTTCAGTTGGAAAGGGTTGAAATGTTTAACCAATAGAAATGTGTGTTTGCTTTTGAGGTTATGTGTGAAGGATTGTGATTTGATGTTTACATGTATATGTGCGAAATGAAAGGGAAACTTTTCCATTCTTTGTTTTTGCTGAGAGGTGCACAGTGCAGAGATTGTGTAAAAGAAAATATGGTGAGTGACTGATATACAAAACAACTTGAAAGGTGACTTATTTAATTGTGAGGGGATGTATGTAGACTATTTTGATTTTAATCAGACTAATGTATTTCTTCTGCTAAAATGTAGGGAGTACTTTTTTTCTCTACAATCTTATTGACATTGTGTGTGCATGTAGAAACCATTCTGTGATAATCATTTGTGTTTTTCATGTGTTTGCAGACAGATAACTGTGCTGTTTTTATATTTTGGTAGAATTATAAACCAGTCATTGTTTATGAATTTGTGAAATGAGTTATGTTATGTATCTATTCTAAAATGCAGTACTTCTTCTAGATGAAGAAATGTGTTTTGGTATAGTGCAAGGGATAGTGTTGTTTGTCTACAATCACACAGTGAGTATGTGTGCATTTGGGAACCACTGTGAGAGAAGCATTTGGTAACATTGTGTATTTGCTGACAGATAACTGTTTTAAAACCTGTCATGTTGTCAAGTTTTAGTAGCATTAGAAGCCAGTGTTTGCTTATGCATTGATTAAATGAGTCAGGCTTTTTCACAAAAGTGCAGTCCTGAAATATGTAGATTGTGTGCAGTTCCCTTACCACTAGCACTGTAGTGAATGAGTTTTGGTAAACTCCTAGGGATAGTGGTGCTTGTCTATAATCACACTGTGAGTTAGTGTGTATTTGGGAACCACTGTGAGAGAAGCATTTGGTAACATCGTGTATTTTCTGACAGATAACTTTTTTAAAACCTGTCTTGTTGTCAAGTTTTAGTAGCATTAGAAGGCAGTTTTTGCTTATGCTTTGATTAAATGAGTCAGGCTTTGACACAAAAGTGCAGTCCTGAAATATGTAGATTGTGTGCAGTTCCCTTACCACTTGCACTGTAGTGAATGAGTTTTGGTAAACTCCTAGGGATAGTGGTGCTTGTCTAGAATCACACTGTGAGTTAATGTGTATTTAGGAACCACTGTGAGAGAAGCATTTGGTAACATCGTGTATTTTTTAGCAGATAACTCTTTTAAAACCTGTCATGTTGTCAAGTTTTAGTTGCATTAGAAGCCAGTCTTTGCTTAGGCGTTGATTAAATGAGTCATGCTTTGACACTAATGTGCTGTACTTAAATATGTAGATTGTGTGCAGTACCATTACCTCTTCTAGACTAGTGAATGAGTTTTGGTAAACTGCTACGGATAGTGTTGCTTGTCTAAAATCACACTGTGAGTCTGTGTACATTTGGGTAAGGATTGTGAGAGAAGCATTTGGTAACATAGTGTATTTGATGACAAATAACTGTTTTAAAATCGGTCATGTTGTCAAGTTTTAGTAGCTTTAGAAGCTATTCTTTGCTTATGCATTGATAAAATGAGTCAGGGTTTGACACTAAAGTGCAGTACCATGTACTATTCTCTTCACTGTGCCAGAACTGAAAATGTAAAAGTTTTACCCAGGCACTAAGCTAGCAGTAGTCTGACGATTTAGTCAGTTTCCAAGTACTCATGTTGTGAACCATATATTACCATATAGATTGTTTGAAATGTCTATGTAGTATGCATGCAGTCTTCGAACATACTATACACTTGTCTTTCACATTTTCAATTCGCTAGTCAGTATCCATACACTTATAGGAAACACCCTGTAACTCCCTTTGCAGTCCTCTAGTGACCCATTCAGCATCATGTACTAATCTATTCACTGTGCCAAAACCCAAACACTTATAAATTCACCAAGATACTATCTTTGGAGTACATTCAGTCAGTGCCTAAGTATTCATGCAGTGAGCCAGGCCTTAGCACATGGACTGCTTTAAATGCCTATGCAGTGTGGATGCAGTCCTCTAATCACCTACACAGTTGTCTTTCACACCTTCAATTCCCTAGTTAGTATTCATACACTTCTAGCAAACACCCTATCACTCACCGAGTGTGTCTCCTTATAGTACTGTAATCATTTAGTCAGTTAGCATGTAGTCTTTTAGTGAGGTAGGCTTTAGGGCATGTGCTGAGAGAAGTATGTGGTAATATCGTGTATTTGCTGACAGATAACTGTTTTAAAACCTGTCTTGTTGTCAAGTTTTAGTAGCATTAGAAGGCAGTTTTTGCTTATGCTTTGATTAAATGAGTCAGGCTTTGACACAAAAGTGCAGTCCTGAAATATGTAGACTGCTTCAAACCCCTATCCACTAAGTACTACTACTTCAAAGTAGTATGCACTATGCATGTAGTGTTTTAACCATCGTCACACTTGTGGTTCAGAGCTATAGTTTCTTAGTCAGTTTTTATATAAAATGTGTTTGTACAGTAATGGAATAGTATAAATTTGAAAGTTATTAATTTACATTTATTTGTGATTCTTTTTTACAGATACAGAACAGGAGTGTTTCTCATCTGTTTGCACTCTTCTTGTGCAAGATTGTTTGGATGAAGGGTCCTTAGGTGTTTCATCATACTTGCTGTGCCGCACAAGTATTTTTTGTTAGGATCCCCTCGTAACAGAACTCTTTTGCAAATCTTGCGCGTGACGAAGGTGGCATTGGTCTTTGTTTGCCCCTCGAGAAAAGTAGAAAATTTCCACATCACTGAAGGAAAACGTTGTGGGCGTGGTGCATCCTCCAAAAATTCATCCTTAGATTCGGTGAATATTTTAAAGTGACAACATTTACAGTTTTTGTAAGTTAAACTTATAAAATGTTGTTAGCTGTATGCATTTTATATATCTGTGATTTGTATCTTGTTTTTTTTTTTTTGAGAATAGCATGTTGTTCTTTTTTTAACAATCTTTGAGATTGTTTTTTGTTTGCCCGCTGTTAAGTGATGAGTACGATTGAAATCACTATTTTTAGTGAAATTTAATATATTCTGAGAACAGCAAAAAAGGTAAAATAACTTACTTTGTGGAAATTATGCCGTGTTGTAAAAAATGTATTATTACATGTTATAATCTTTTTTTTCCTTTTCTTTCACAGATCCAAATTTTAAAATAAGCAATTTTTATGAATTTAGATTGGAATGAAAATGTGAAAAAAACGGTGTACCATTTTTTATTCCTATTACTGTGAAGGTAAGTTTAACTAAGTCTCAATATGCAGAATGAGGAGGTCTGCAAGAAGCTACAAAGTTGAAACATGTTTCTAAAAACACTCTGTTTATACCTTTGTAGTTTTGAAATCTGACCATAATCAGATATCATGTGACCTGCAAAAAAAGAGATTTGAGGGGTTCATAATATTTCCTATTTTAGCTATTGAAGGACCGCAATTATTACAATCATTCTTCTTTGAACATCTTTGCAGACAAAACTCTGTGCTTACCTTTTATCATTCGCAAGGCATTTTAAAAATTTAAATATGTCACTTTTTTTGACATAGTTATTGTGTAAGATACTCTTTCATACTTACAAAGAGAGGAAAAGGCACTCTGTGCACTTTTTATACTTCATGTAAATACAACCTCATCATGCAGACCACTTTGTGTTGAAGGGTGTTCTATAAGTGTTGTTGTGCATGATTGCACTTAATACTCATAGAACAAGACACATGTCTAGATTTATCATAAATCATAAATCTCGATATGTGTGTGAATGGTGCACCATTCTAAAATTGGTGTAGGAAAGCACAACAAGGAGAATTGTTTTAATTTCTCCACATTTTTATATCTTCAATGCATGCTGAAATGTTCAGCATACATTGAAGGAGAAAAATGCATTTTCTCATTGTTTTTGTGCAGGAAGGTGTGTCTTCCTGTAGAAAAACAAACAGCACATGACACAGATATCCTTGCACTATGGTGCAAGGATGCCTTTGTCACCACATGGATGCAGTTTAAGCATCCGTGCAGACAGAAGCATAGATTTGCAACATATTTATGTACATATGTTGCATCCTTATGCTTCGGAAGTACTACAGCACACTCCAGTTAAAGAGGTTACTGTGTGATGCTGCAGCACTTCCTCATAGTTAGGCACTGATACATTCACCATACGCTACTAATGCATTCATTCAGTCAATTACGTACTACACATACATTCATCTAAACTAACACTAACAAAGAAATTTAGCTCTTTTTTTAAACCAGGAAAGTTAGTTCTTACAAAAACCTTTTTTTTCTTCTTTCTTCTTTTATAATTTTTTTTGAGTTTTCTGAATTTTTTTTAATTTTTTTTGGTTTTTCTGCAAAAAAAAAACAAAAAACAAAACAGGAGAAACCAAACAATGAACTTCAGGGAACAATAAAAAAAAAACTAGCAAATGTGACTTTCTTGCCGGCGGCAGATCAGATCGATCGACTGCTCACCATAGCACAAAGTCGCATTGCACTTAGTGCAGAGCACTTTTAAAAATTGAAATTGAGGACGGATGTCCAAGGTTTGGGCTGATGGATGCACTCTTGAGGTGCTCGGCTGCGATGAGGTGGATGGCGAAGGAGCAGGAGTGTTTCTCATCCGTCGGCACTCTTCTCGTGCAAGATTGTTTGGATGAAGGGTCCTCATGTGCTTCATCATACTTGCCGTGCCGCACGAAGTAAGTAAGTAAATTTATTATGCATAATTAATTAAAATCATTGCATATGGTGATCATACAAAGAAAGCACAATTTCTTATTAATATAACTTTTGTACATATAAAATGAGAAAAACAATATTCTAAAAATCAGAAGATATTATACAATACAAAAAGAGAAAAGGTTAATATTCCTAAAATGTGCGAGTAAGAGAAATTTGTCCATCATCAGAGGAATAGTCTCTGTTTCCCTGAGCCATTTGGGAATCTTTTTAGATATTTAATCTTTTCTCTGTAATATCCAGAAATTTTGTAAGGTGACAATTTAATTGAGTGACGGTCGGATTAAAACATAGAAGTATTGCTTTTCTGTAGGAACTCACACCGTGCTGTATAAAAAAGGCTTTAATAAAGATACCCTTATGTCTTTCAGTTTGTCACATATGCAGATAATGTGGATAATGTTCTCTTCGCCCAGTCCACATAATCTACATTTACAGTCTAGTCCTGTTCTTTGCCATGGCGGCAATAAAACGTTTATGGGTCCAACCCCGAGTCTTAAATTCAGGAATTTTTGTTTTGTATGCATCTTTATTCCTAGATTTAGATAGGTTTGAGGATTGCCATTTTTATAATTGTTAATAACTGTCCATCCATGAGCTCGTCTTGATAGTGCGTCCTTGTCTAGTGCGAGGGAGATGCTTCTTATTGCCTTTGTTGCTAGTTTTTTCAAAACAATATGAGACGCTGAAGTATTCCATAGGTTCTCTAAACCTAATTTCTCAATTGAATCTTTGAGATATTTGTTAGTTGGAGATTTGCTGGTTCGTGTTATCTCTGTCCAAAAAGGTTGTTTAAAGTACCTTTTTCAGCTAGCCTGATTTTATGCCAGCTTTTTACGTTGGCTCCCATTCTCTCCACTATTTGGTTTTGTACACCGAATTCCAGTCGAAGTTGGGCTGGGGAAACATATCTAGGAAGTTGGAATATCGAATGATATGAGGTTGTTATTATATTATTTAACGTCAAAGCGTCTCTCCCTCTCATTTGTTCACTCCCATATAAGATTGTAGGCTGAAGTTTGGCTCTCAATATTTTTAAAAAAGGTTCCAGGGAGAGATCTGGTAGCAGGTTCTTCAATAGTTTGAGTGCCAAACAGGTTGTCATCCCTTTTTTCTTTACGGTCTCCAGCTGTGGTTTGCATGAGTTGTTATGATCCAGGAGGATACCCAGGTACTTGCTGTATTCTTTGCCCATCAAGGTACCATCTTGGCATAAACTTTTTGTGATAATTAACTGCCATAATCTTAGTTTTTGTATAATTTATTTTTAAGATGTTTCTTTTTGAAAATCTATTGGTTGTATCCAGAAGGCGTTGTAGGCCAATAGGAGTGCGACTGAGTAAGACTAAATCATCGGCGTAGAGCAAGTTTGTCAAGGTTTTTCCTCCTAGCGATGGACCATGAGATGAACATCTGTCCAATTCTTCAGGCAAATCAGCCATAAAGAGGTTAAATAATACTGGTGAAAGGACGCATCCTTGCTTAAGGCCTTTGTTTGTTGGAATTCTTCTCGATAATCGCGAACCTTCTCCCAGTTTTATCCTAATCCACGTATCTGTGTATAGGTGTCTAAGTTGGTTCAGGAGTGGGGAAGGAATCCCCCATTTTGCCAGTTTGATCCAGAGTGTATTACGGTCCACATGATCGAATCCTGCTGCATAGTCTATGAAGCATAGATACAATGCATGTTTTTTCTCTCTTGCGACATCCATTAGTATGGACAGGGCCATGATGTTCGTTGTCGTTCCTTGGCCTTTTTGAAAACCAGTCTGCGTTATAGGAATGATGTTGTTTTCAGCTGCCCAACTTGTTAGTTCTTCCAGAAGGATCCCTGCATAATATTTGGCCTCTACATCTATTAGGGCAATTAACTGATAATTGTTTGGATTGTCGCGCCCTCCTTGTTTATATATCGGGCTTACAATTGACCCCCTCCATGAATCTGGTAATTTCGTATATGTTAAAGCGTATCTATAAACTGGTTCAAGAACTTTACTCCAGAAATCGGGATCTTGTTTAAATAGCATTGGAGGTATTCCATTAGGACCAGGTGCTCCTGATCTCCTACCTTTGGCTATTTGTTTCCTGATAAGTTGTAATTCTATGTCGCGATTCACTTCAGTTGAGCTCAATGTGTTTGTTTTAATCCACTGTTCTTTATTCTGTTCTGGCAAATGGGGAATTTCGTGCTTTGCCTCGCTTGTCTTTATTTTACTAATCTCTGGGGCTAGTATAAAGGCAGAATTACTACTTGTTGCACTTGTTATCTGAGTTTCCACAATTAGTTCCGAATCGTTAAAGTGTTTAAATAAATAATTATTCAATGCTGCTTCGGTAACGTTGGAGCTTATCCCATGGTGTCCTGGTCTCAGCAGCATTGTAACCTTTTGCCAAAATTTGGCACTGTTTTTTCGCTTTGCCTCGTAGTTCAGTAATGCCTAAGCTTTATGATCTTTCTCTTGCTTAGCTACCCATCTCCTTTGTTTTTAATATTTTCCTTGTTTGCTGCAATGTATTTTGCAGTTGCCAATTAAATGGGTGTTTGCGTAGTTGTTTCAATGTTTGATTTATAATTCGAGTCAATCTCTTGATCTCCGGGCATTTCACTGTTTTGTTGGAATTATATGCGGCTGGCTTTTCCTTCTTCTTTAATTTATTTGGAAATGTCTCGCCGAGAGATTTAGTGAAATTGATCCAGCGTTCTAAAGGGTTGCCAATCTTTTCGTCTGTTTGTGCATAGAGTTGTTTTGCGGTTACAGCTATTATCTCTATATTTTCCGAGTTGCATCTTATTCGCTTGAGATTAATAGTACTAGTTTGGGCTATTTCTGCAGTTGCTAAAAATATCTCGTTTGGATTTGCTCCCAGGGTTAATTCTTGGGGAAAATGATCACTAAGATCATTACTGCCAATCTCAAATGCAGTTATATTATTAACAAGACCTAGGCTCACAAAGGTATAATCCAAGTGTGTTGAAATTTTGGTTGTGTGGAAAGTTGCCGCTGGTGGCTGATCCTCGCTAAAGCGACCATTCAGAGCCCTCATATCACGATGCTCTAATTCCTGAAGAAGTTTTTAGCTCCGCAAGTCATTTTACTTAATCTTTATTTCGGTCTCTAGGACCATAAAAGAGTACAGCATAAAAACATTTTAAGACAATATAATACAGAAACATTTACAGACAATTGACCAGAATATAAACAATTATTCAATTGATAATAACTTAATACATTGGCTACGTCTATACCACATTGCCGTTAAAAATTTAGAGACTGCAAATACGATTGGGGCCGAAAGATCTCTTTTTAAAATCCTATAAGCCGGAAGGTAGCCTCTAAAACCCAAATTTTTAAGAATTGGAACAAGCCAATACTTTCTTGCTCTTCTATATGCTGGGCAGAAGAATATTACATGCAAGTCACACTCCCTCGGATGTGCACAGGCTGGACATTGCGGTGAGGTCTCAGAATTTGTCCAGAAGACAGTGTACGCTTTAAGAGGGAGGGTACTGTATCGCCATTGCATGAAGAGCTTCCTGGTGAGCGGGGGGCCAATATTGTCATATACAAGCTCTTGGAGGTATGAATCTTTTGAACCCAAAAATTTTCCCGTTAGGGGCCTCTCCTGTATGTTATTGATTTGAGCACGCAAATGATGTTCATAATAGGCTTTAGAGAGAGACTTCCTTGAAATTCTGGGGCAAGTATTTTCCGGGCAGACCATAGATTCTGTCTACCTAGTGCCTCGCATATTTGTTTAATATGTCTGAGCCAAGGGAGCCGTGCAGGATTACAAAGTCTCATGATTTCCTGGAGCTCAGATCTGTAGTTAAGCAGTTCTGGCGTGGACCATAATTTCCTCCAATACAATAAGGGTTTGAGGCCCAATTCTTCCGTAATTGGTCTGAGGCCTAGGTCAAGTCTCAGGGGTAAGAGAGGGGTGCTAGAGGGGAGACCTGTTAATTGTCTGATAAAATTATTCTCAGTCACCTGCATAGTCTGAGTAACAGTGTGCCCCCATAATTCGGCCCCATAGGTTATTGCCCCTTTTGCCTGTATGCTATAAATTTGTAGTCGGGGGGAAAGCGGCTGATAGGTCAGACCTCGGGACATTCTTGTCAGTCCTCCTATCATTTGGGTTAATTTCAGGTTTGCCCTGGTACAGTGCGAATCCCAGGTCAAGGACTGATTTAGTGTTATCCCGAGGTACTCAAATGTAGTGACCCTCTCTAGCCTAGATAGCCCAAGTGTAGGATTCGCTTGTGTCTTCGATGGGGGGTTGAAGATCATATACTTTGTTTTGGACGCATTGATCTCCAACCCCCGGGTCACACAGAAAAGTGCGAAACCATCAAGAATCCGTTGGATGCCCATAGGAGACTTGGAGAGCAGCAGGGTATCATCCGCAAACAGGATAGCGGGTACCCTTGAGCCTCCAAGCCTCGGAGCGTCGGTATCATCCAACGCATTCAAATGGCTGATCACCCCGTTGACAAAGAGGCAGAAAAGAGTCGGTGCCAGCACACAACCCTGTCTGACCCCCCTAGCAACGGGGAAACGATCCGTAAGGGCACCCCCTCTCCCACACCTCACCCTTGCGAAATTCCCCAGGTGAAGTCTTATCAAAACGGAGAGTATATCTTTTGGGACAACCAGATCAGCCAAAACGGCCCACAATTTTTCCCTCGGGACTAGGTCAAAAGCGGCGTGTAGATCAACGAAGACCGTGTATAGAGTGCCACCCTCTATTAAAACGGTCTTTGAATGAATTAAGTTTAAACGAAAAATCTGGTCAATGGTCGAGACTTTTCTTCTAAAACCCGCCTGGTATGTGCTCAAAATATTAGATTCCTCAATCCAATCTTGAAGATGGTTGAGGATGATTCTACCAAATAATTTTTGGGAGACATCAATGAGACTAATTGGTCTGTAGTTGGCTGGGAGCAGAGGAGAGCCCTTTTTAAAAATTGGGACAATCTCTGCGCCCAGCCAAGTATCTGGTATTTCCATACCCTCCAGGATGGAATTAAATAGAAGCGTATAATAGGGTGCCCATACTTCAGGTTCTTGCTTAAAAAGGTCTCCCGGTAGCCCATCCAGACCTGGTGCCTTACCTGACGCAAGACCCATGATAGCTACTCTAACTTCTTTTAGGGAAAAGGAGAGACCCGACGAAGTACTGGCTTCTGTCTGGGCAAGGTCAACCCCAGTCCCCCCAGGAAGCATATATAGGGATTGAAAGTGATCCCGCCAGGACTTGGCTGAGATGTTAGGTTCCACCGCAGAGACCAGCTCCTCTGAACCGGTGTTTACACAGCGCCAGAATTTCCGGGAGTCCCCCTGTGCCAGTGATTTCGTTAGTTTCTGCCATTTGTCATGTTCCCATTCAGATTTAGCATTCTTAATTAATGATTTGTATGCTAATCTTCTCACCCTGATTTCTGCCCGGTCATTGCCTATCTTAATTGTGGACAAAAGATCGCTCTTAGCCTTCCTGCAGGCAGGGTTGTACCATGAGGGACCGGAGGTAGGGCGAGAGGCCCTTTTGGGTTTGCTAGTAAGAATTTGCTTTGTGGAAATAATAAGGTCTGCATGTAGCTGCCGCAGCTTGTTAAATGATCCCGGCGTGCTTGATTGCAAGTTTAATACTTGAGCCTTCTCTAGAATCGGAGTAAGTAGGGCATATAGGTTGGATAGCATCCCTTGTTTAGCTATTAATTTCTCCCACTTTATTCCGCGTCTGTTATTTGACAGGAGTAACCCGGAATTGGGTAACACTCCGTTCTTCTCCCTCGGTTCCAAGCCAGAACAATGTAGCTCAAGCTCTAAGGCATTGTGGTCACTATCTTCTCTTTGTAATACCCAAGTCATTTTGATTTTAGGGCCAGAAACTTGCATTGGTATGTCCCAAGCGTCAGATATCTCTTGTATAAAATCTGAGGTTTGGGTCGTTTCTATGAGGTGCATATTAAAATCTCCGGCAAGAATTATATGGTCCGTTATTTCCTCTTCCATCAACCTGTCTAATTCAGCAGGTAATTCTGAGATAGCTTTTTTCTTCCCGTTTGGGTGTAAATAGATGTTTATTATTATTACTGTCTGTATTTGTTTGTCTATTTTCAATGCTATTTTTATGGCCTGCACACCATTTGGTGGTGATATTTTAATAGTTACTGGTATTGTTTCTCCGATAGTTGTTACAGAGGTCAATATCGATAATCCTCCTGAGCTACGACCTAGATTTGAGGTCTTGGTTGCTAGAGCCGAAAGTGATGCAAATCCTTTCAAACTAAATAGTTCCTCTTTCCAAGTCTCTTCCAGGAGTATTATATCGAATTTGTTTATGTAGCTCATGAATTCCTGCTCTGACATTTTAGCCGCTAGACCATTGATGTTCCAGGTACATATTTTTATCCCACTTTGTTTAGTTTGTAATAGGTGAGTTGTTATCCGGTTAGGTCATTTTTTGGACTCTATTGTAAGAGCGCGCTGTATTCCTAGCCAGTTTTTGTTTATTGAAAGTTGTGATTGAGTATGTTGAGGACCTGCATTAGCTATTATAGTTAGTAAATTCTCCTCTCTATTGACTCCGGGACTTCTGCTTCTTGCGCCTCTCAATACTGAATTAATTGTCTTGTTTAAATTACTTGTTCTATTTGTTAGGAAAGGAGTTGGATATGGTGGTTTTATAGTCAACTCCATATCTATTCCCCAGTTTTTGAAGCATTCCTTTTCCTGATAGATTCTTCTCGTGATCTCAGAATTTTGCCATGTCGTTCTAGTGGATTCTGAGTTATGGCTGTTTTTTCGTAGAAATTCAATCGATAGTAAGTCAGAGGACGTGATGTTTTCTAATTTTTTATTAGAGTGTAGGAGCTGTAAGATGTTCTGTCTATTTAGTATGTCCATGAGCCCTCTAGATTTATATTGCGGATGAACTATAATGATGTTCGATTCTACTTTATTTTCATATTGATGGTTATCGTAAGATGAACTTTCGATCATAGGACTTATGTTTACCCGGGTATTCTGTACCGGTGCTATCTTTTCTAAGTCATTAAACCCTACTTGTTGTTCAATTACCCGAGGGTTCCTTTCGATAATATTTCTGTGCACCACAGCTTTATCTTCTTGAGGGTTAAGTTGAATATTTGAGGTCTGATTTGTTTCCTCCTTTTGAGAATTCGTTCTTCCTTGAAGGCCTGTATCTTGATTATATTTAATTTCTTCTGACCTTTCTATTTGGTTTTGAATAATTGGTAAGGATTTTTGCTTCTCTATAGCCACTGTAAGTATTTCCGACAGCTATCTTCCCGTGTTACTATTTTTTGTTGTTAATTCTTAGTTGACTTCAAGATTTGTGGGGATGAATTTTGAGATATTGGCAGTTGTTCTCTTGTAACGTCAGGAGAAGGATGACGCGCTATGCTTAACTGTTTGTTCTTTCTTCCTTTCCTTATGTTTTTACGATCATTTTTTACTCCAAGAGTGGCATTTCCCAAGGTCTCCATTCGCCCGCTCAGCTCTTGACATTCATTTTGTATTTGCAGAGAGTTTTTATCTGCAAGAATTTCCCTTTTTTCAATTGATGAGAGTACGTCTTTTTCCATCATGTTTGCGGTTTTTATTGATGTTTGATCGATGAATACTTTTTTAATGTCCAATAATAAATCTCCTTATATAGTTGGTAGTATAGATAACTTTTCAATTATTGGTGCACATGAGCATTCTTGTCTGACTTGTTGTATGGCATAAGTTCCTTCCTGGCCCCTCTTTATTAAATCGTTCAGGCCAGCTAGTTTCTTGTCTATCCCCGCTGTCGAGTCAGCAAGGGCCTGTAAAATTGTCAACTGAAGATCCATTTTGTGTGATTGATATTGCAATGCCGCTGTTGAATATTGCATTGTGCTTAGCATTGCCTCCCAAATTATATTATTGTTTAAGTGTGTTTTATCTTCCGGGGAATTTTTGCCTGGTATTGTTTCTTGATTGTAAGAAGCGACCATTTCTTCCCATTCTTGCGTGGCTAGGAAGGACATATCGCTTTTATTTGATTTATCCACAAGTGAGATCTGGTGGGTGCTATCTGAATGGATATTTTTAGATGGCGTTGTTTCCACCTGGTTTAGTGATGATTGCTCTTTATCTATACCTGGTCCCCTATTCAGCACTGGTGTGAGTGGGGATCCTTATACTTTGATTTCTTTCCTTTTTTCCTCCTCCGAATTTTTATCTTTTGCTATTTCCTCATGTAGATGTTTTACCATGGGCTCCCCTGTTGTTTTGTTTTCTTGTGACTTCATATTAACTGGTGATTTAACGTTTATCATAGATGGAATATCGACCACCAGTCGCTGTATAAATTGTGGACTCTGTGTATTTTTATCGACGTTGTCGTTTTTATCGTTTTGCGACTGGTGGGCTAGTTCACTTAAGTCGTCAAAAAGCACCGAGGTGTCCTATGTAGACGGTGCTATCAGTTGGTTTTTATGTTCCAGATTTAAGTTACTTGCCCTTTCTAATTGGAGATCAAATTGCGAGCTAACATTATTTGTTTGTGTGCCTTTCGCACAAAGGGTCTCCATTGATTTTGGTGGTTCATTGTTTATTTGAAAAGCCAGCCTAGCTGGTTCAGTGCTCCTGCTGACTGCTCTAGAGGCAATTCCTTGCTGATCTGGTGTAGTCTGTTGCATACCTGAGTCACTTTGAGATGTCAAATTAGAGCAGTTTGAGTCAAGAGGCAAAAGAGGTGTTTGCAAACCTTTTAACACACTGGTTTTAGAGAAAATTGCCGTTGTTGGATCTTTCAAAAAGGAAAACTTCGTATAAATAAATGCAGGGGTTATTTCCCTTATTTCCGTTAGTTGTGTTTCTTGGTGTACAAATTGTAATAATTGGGTTAATTGGCTGAGGATTATTCATTTCCCATTGGTTCCATGTGGGGTCTTTAGTTGGAGTGATAAGTTGTGATTTACTTTTTTTCTGAGTTTGTGTTTGTTAAAGTTTTATCTTTGTCTTTATCTTTATCATTATTTTTCCCTTTTACCTCCATTATGTCCAATTTTTCGCGTTTTATCTTAAAAAAGTCCGCGTAAGGTTCATTAGGATTCGTCTCTCGCAAAGGACTGTTATTCACAATCTCAGCTTTCCTTTTCTCTGCCTTGAGTTGCGACTTTGACTTCGCCTTTACTATCGTTTTCCTTATCCTCCCTGATCGCATGGTTGTAGCTTTGATCTTTGATCTGTGTTCATGTCTGAGGACCTCTTGAGGGGCTTTGTAGTACCTTGTTACTCCTTGCGCCCTTGTGCCCTCACCCCTGGGACCTGTATTACTAGTACTAATGATATATTGATCGTAATTTGAGGCTTTTTCTACGCCTTTGTCTTTCTAATCGTCCGGACGTGTCCTCAGTCACACGGTTACCTCAAATTCTGTCTCAACTGTTGTCATAAAAAAAAAAACTGGAATCCCCTGGAGCCCCCGGAACCCAACTCCCTTGCAGCACACACTCTCCCCTCACCTGACGGGTCTGAAGGTGTACTTAAGCCTGGGTCCGTTTTCAAGGACGGTCCCCCGTCTCTCTATATTTGCCTTACCCTCTCCGGCAAAAGTGGGACCGATTTCCGTCGATGGAGTCTCGCATGTGGGCTGTCCGATTGTTGCCCTGCTGTCACGTAGTCACGTAGTCACGCTGGCCTGTTGGAAGGGTCATCTAGCATCTTCCCTCTGCTCGGTTACCAGCTCGGGATCACTCTTTGCCTCACTCTGCAGTGTTCCGCAGACCGTGGAAGCCAGACCCAGCAAGGGAGGAGGAGGGAAAGGAGAGGAGAGGAGAGAGGGAGGAGGAGGAACTCGCCCCCACGCTGCGTCGCGGCACCTCCCTGAAGCCCCCTTAAACCTCGGCCCCCTGGCCTCAATCAGACCAACCGGAAAAACCGGCCAGCAACCGGCCAGCAACACACCGCGTATGGCGAGACGAAACTGCACCTCGCTCCGTCGCTTGCTCGGAGCTCAGGTTTCTGTGCTCTGTGCACCGTTGGCGTCGGCAAGAGTGAAAACCAGGACTGGATCCTTCCAGACGAGATCTGAACAATGAATTGTTCTATGCTCCCAAGGCTGGTACTCAGTGTTTCCACATATGGGTTTTTCACTAGGGGTGGGCAGAATTTGCAAAATCCACTTTCGCAAATTATCCCGAAAATGTTAAAAATTATCGCGAACACGCGGAAATATCGCGAAGATGCGGAAGCTTTTTTCCCGCATGTTCGTGAGATTTTCTGCATGGCTGCAGCGTGCCAAGTTACCCATGTGGTTGCTCGCGGGCGCGGCCATCTTGTTTTCAGTTGTCTCACAGTGCATGATCGCGAGAAGAAAGACGTGATCGCGCGACGCATGACGTCACTGCGGGCGCGAACTGTCACGAGACAGCGCAAATGGCTAAAAACAATACAACATCTCATGGAGAACGCGACCGGATCAAGAAAACTTGTCGGCGAACGCAGGGATTCAGGTAAGGCGATCGCGCACGCGCAAGAATGTATTAAATTACAGCGCGAGCAAGAACCAAATTATCGCTAAGCTGTGGAATGCGGAAATTTTGACATTTTCGCACTTTCCGCTTGAACGTGAAAATGTCAAATTATCGCAATTTCCGCGAACGGAACGAAATTTTCGCCCAGGCCTAGTTTTCACTGGGTAGAAAATTAACATGCCGCACGAGTATTTCTTGTTAGGATCCCCTCGCGACAGGACTCTTTTTCAAATCTTGCATGTGACCAAGGTGGCATTGGTCTTATTCTGCCCCTCGGGAAAAGTAAAACATTTCCACACCACTGAAGAAAAACGTTCTTTGGGTGGTGCCTCCGCCAAAAATTCATCCTCAGAAGTATGAGGTGATGCAGGTGATGCCTGCTGCCCTGAAGCCATTTTTGGTTTGAAAAAAGTTAGAGCTAAGTGTAAACTTAGTCTAAAAAATCTTCTTCTCTCCAAAGAGATGGTGCTCTAAAGAAGGTCAAAGAAGAATGATTGAAATGGGTGGGGTCTTTCAATAGTTAGAAGAGGAAGTGTTATGAACCAATAAAATCTCTTTTTTTGCAGGTCACATGGGATCCGTGCACCCTTCGCTTACGCAGCATGCACCCAGCGCGCATCCGCGAAATTGAATTAAAAAGAGTTATAGGATTAGATGTGAAAATATATTAGTTTTAAGACTAGTTTAGAGATTGTCTTCAATTAATATTCACATGAAACACATATATATATATGTTTTTTTAAATGTTAAATATTTTGTGGGATCCGCGCACCTACCGCGTCATAGACGCAGATGACGCATCGCGGAAGCGCGTAAATGTCACGTTATGTACATCGAACGTGTCGCGTACAGGCTGGGAGTCGCGTACCGGTCGCATTGCAATCGCACACTAAACACGTACCCAACGCTTACCATGCACGGATGCTATCGTGTAGGGATCGAGAACGGTGCGCTTAGGGTGCGCGGATCCAAAAACATTGCAAAAAATATATATAAAATAAAGTTTTGAACATATAGTTCAAAAAATATGTTTAAAAACCCATTAAGTTCAAATATTATTTTTTAATTTTTAAAAGAATTAATTGAAAAAATAAGTTTAAAAAATGGTGATAAAAAAGTATTTAAAAAAAACGTAATTAATGAAATTGACACACTGAATTTGGAAAATATACAAATCCAATGAAAATCATTAAACATGATATCTTCAGAGATAAGTTATAGATAGGAATTAGCATTTAAAAAACCTTTGAAATTCACTGAAAAAACCATAGGTTTCATGCACGTTATAGTTAGGAATTGGCATTTAAAAAACCTTTGAAATTCACTGAAAAAACCAAAGGTTTCAGGGGCGTTATAGTTAGGAATTGGCATTTAAAAAACCTTAGAAATTCACTGAAAAAACCATAGGTTTCAGGGGTGTTATAGTTAGCTGGACATTTCCCTCGTACAAAACCCTAGATGTCATCAGTGATGTCATTTCAGATGTCATCAGTGATGTCGTCAGTGATGTCACTGACCATGTCATGAGTGATGTAATATGTGACATCATCAGCAGTGCATTGGGGGGGCGCGAGTTATAGTTAGCTGAACTAACTATAACAGGGGAATTTCTAGGGTTTTGTACGAGGGAAATGTCCAGCTAACTATAACACCCCTGAAACCTATGGTTTTCTCAGTGAATTTCTACGGTTTTGTAAATGCCAATTCCTAACTATAACGCCTCTGAAACCTTTGTTTTTTTTAGTGAATATATATATATATATATATATATATATATATATATATATATATAACGAAAGCACTCCTGCGCCTGCGCCTGTAAGTCCACAGTAAAGGAGCACAGACCACCGTTGAATGCAGTAGTTGTTTTATTTAACTCGAGGTAAGTCAGCCATATATATATATAACTGAATATGAATGAAGAAAGCCACTCACAAGTAAGTAGCATAAGGACACAGCGGGGAGTATTTCGGGAAATCTTTATTCATTTGGAAATACAGCATAATGCATTTCGGCTTACAGCCTTCCTCAGACACCTCTTTCCAACGGTTTGCTCCTGTTCCCTCCTCTGAAATCACTGCGACACTCCCAATCGGGACAACTGTAGTCATGTATGAGCCTACAGTTCCCAGTATACACCATGTTGGTATTGGTTGGCAGCAGGATGGAATTATGCCCAAGTGAGCACAGTGTGTGTATATATATATATATATAGGAAAACATGCTGGATTTACTTTGCGATATGTTACAAAAAAAATACAAAATTAAAATAAATACAAATTCAATGAAAAACCAAATGTTGAAGCTTAGATATAGTTAGGAAAACTTTACATTAATTATAACCTGCCACTTTGCCATTCACAGTATTCCCACAAATCATGTCATTTGAGATGTCCTAGGATTTGTTATGAATGCTATGATTTCACATAGTATAAGTGATGTAATATGAAAGGGTATAAGCAGTGCATTTTAAAGGTATGAATTATAGTTAATGTAGTGTAGCTAGGGAGGTGACATTTGGGATCAATGATCACGGAGTGCAAGAGTTATAGTAATTTAAAACGTGAAATGAATTATAAATTTAAGGTACAAGTATAATTTTAGAATTTGTAATGTTTGCATAGTTTAAGTATGGTTTGTATAGAAAGAATAAACATGCTATCTATTCATGAACTTTCTATTTTAAATTCAATTATGTCTTATATTAATTTAGTTTCCATCTTCGTTCTCACGAACTATAGGTATGTTAAGAAGTGACGTGTCATATATTTTCCAGAAACTGCTACATATAATGAACATCTGTAGAATCCATTATAAGTGCAGGCCAACAGCAGGTTTGTGAGGAATGATCTATGCCACAGTGGGAGCCACTGGATAATGTCTGTGTCCCCACAAGGACTTGTTCTTGTTTTTTTTCTTTTATTTCCTTTAAGTCATTTAATTTGTTTTTTATGAGCACTATTAGTTGTTAATTGCCTGGGATGTTTGGTAAACTGCGATCCTTTGTAAGTTTTATTTGAATACAGTTTACTGATGCAGAGTTTTACACTGGTTCTGGGTCTGTTGGTGGCACTGCATGAACCTGGCTTAAAAAAAAAATTTAAAAAAAGATTTCTATTAAGAGGGCATGCATGACTTTGATCAAAATTTTTTGTGTCCACAGATACAGTAATTGTTTCACAACTCGTGGCTTCCTGAAGAAGGCTTCCAGTCAAAACTCAAGTACAGGAAAATATAGTATCGCCACTGTTTGAAAAATTATATGATTAAGAGGAATTTTTATGTCCAAATGAGTATTGTACTGTTTGAGAAGGTATCTGTTTATCTATCTTTGAGAAACAGTTTATCAAGAAGGTTATTTTCACGATCCATTGTGACTATAAATGGCTCTATTATGTCCATAATCATCTGTATGTTTGTGAATTAGTAGTAATTTGTGGAAGGATGAGAGGGTGTGAGAGAGTGTATGGCTGTAATAATAATTACATGTAATGCTGATGATGTTTTTTAGATGATATCTAAGCTATTTATTTACTGTATATGGAATATTATATAGATATTGATTTTGAATAATAAATGTAAATAATTTGGTAATTGCTGTTTCCTTGGTCATTGGAATTGATACCCCAGCTTTATTAAGATGGATAGTACATCTTAGGAATATAGAGTTGCCTAAGATTCTTTTTACAATCAAACAATTTGTCCGTTTTAGGACCTCCATGTGTTAGCAGTGGAAACCCTATATATTTACACTAAATAAAGTTATAGTCATGTGAAGGTGGTGTGTACATTATGAAGTTGTAACATTATCTTTAGAATTTCAAATGTTTGTGTACTTTAAGTATAGAATGAATACAGGAAGTTTTCCTAACTATAACTAAGCTTTAGACTTTTTTTAATTGAAAAAATGTATATACACATGCAGCATATATGGTATGACTGTCTCAGTCAGGGCAAAAGAAAGGGGATGCCATTTGCCCTAAGACGAAATCCTTTACTAGTGGGACCATACCAGGTATTGCCGGCTGAGGAGATTGCCCCAATTAGCATTAGAATAGTGCAGAGGTACCCTATTGTCCCTGGATGACAAAGAGATGGTACCCAAATCCTATATATATGCCTGCTAACACTAAAAGGTATGCAGGCAGTGATCTACTATCAATGGGCAGAAGGTGGAGGTTCTGCCAGACTCAGAAGCCAGTATAACAACTGTCAGGTGTCATCTGGTACCTGCAGAGTCGTCTGTAATGTAATCAACAACGTAGTGATAGCTGACAACCAGGTGAGCCACTACCCCATAGCAATGTTTTCAATGGAATGGATTGGGATCCCCGGCTTTGAGAAAGGAGCTGTGAGCCCAACTATGCCTGTTGACTGCTGGGAACCTGGAGCAAATTAACTGGAGAGACATGGAGCTCAGGTAACATATTGAAATGTTAGGATTGCCTGAGTGGGTGCTCATGTCCATGGCAGCCCATCAGGATGATCAGAAGGATCTGAAGCATAAAGCAGTGTCCCACGTCCTGCCAAGTTGAGTGGGGGTATGGGATGTGGGAAACAAGCCCCAGAGAGGGAGGAACTGGTACATACAGGAGAGGAGGTATCTGGCCTAGGAGACCTACCTGAGCTGGCCGGGTGGCAAGCTGAAGGAGGACTGTCCCAGGCAGAGCTCTGCAAAGTGTAGAGGGAGTGACATAATGAGGCCCAGAACAATGGCAACACTCCTGGTGATCATCTCATTTATTGGAACAATGGCCTACGATATAGTGGGCCTCAGATCCTTTAGCCTGAATCAACCAGAGTGTTAGTGGTGCCGCAGTGCTATAGGTCCTTCCTGCTGGAGCTGGCTCATGACATTTCCTTGGTAGGACATCTAGGGTAGGCTAAAACCTTCGACCACAGGGTCACTTACCTTAGGTGGCCCCAGATAAGGACCAAGTCTGATGTATACTGCTGATCCTATGTGATATGCTGGGTCAGTGGCTACAGACTAAGTCTGGGCAGTGAACTCCGCTCCGCTCGCAGAGTTTTCCACACTCCACGTTACGCGGAGCTCGCGCAGTTCCAAAAAACTTCACTTCGCAGAGCAGAGTTTTTTTCCCCGCTCACGTTCGTCAACATCAAGTTGGCGCACGCAAGCAGGGAAACTCCACCTCCCGGCGAGAAAATTCCTTGTTTGCGATCGTCAACATCAAGTTGGCAAGCACGAGCATGGAAAATCAACCTCCCAATGAGATTTCTCAACGCGGGTGGGCAGATTTCTCATTACGAATGATTGCAGTATGCTCGTGGCCGCTCGCGTTGAGAAACCATCTGTTCGCATTGAGAAAGCTGCCGCTCGAGTAAAAATCTACTCAAGCGGCAGAAAGGAAGCAGCACCCGCTTGTGCTGTGCATGGTGCCGTTTGCGATGATTGCACAGTGCGGACAAGCACCTCACACTGAAAATCACCGTGAACAGCATTTATCTAACGCACTCTGCTGCTCGTGGAGCTCTGCATAACGCGGTGGAGTTTTTTTGCACTTCGCGGAGTTTGGCATAGCGGAAGTCCACAAATACCGCTCCGACCAGGCTTACTACAGGGACCAGGTTGAACCCGATCAGATGATTTACCTTGGGATTTAGGGCTTTATTTAGAGCTTGGTGGGAAGGTTACTCCGTCACACCGGTGATGGATACCCTGTCTGCTGAAATATAGATCCCATTATAACCGATGGGATATATATTTCTGAAGGCGTGTTATCCATCACTGCTGCAATGGAGTAGCTCATCTGCTTAGATCTGAATCAGGCCCCAAGTCTCAACAAGCATTGGCATAGCCAATAGGTCTCGCTTTTGGGACCTTATAAGTGTTTATCTATGCAACAGTTGATGTTGTTGCACCAAGGATATTGTGCGGCATAACTAAATACTTATGCGGTCCCAAAAGCGAGACCGATTGGCAATGCCAATGCTTGTTTATTAAAGTCTCAAAGCGCTTTGAGACTGTGTAAGCCCATGTTGGCACATTATATTTTGTATAACATCTGTGAGACAAGCCTCGCTCCTCCCTGCCTGGGAGAAGCCCAGCTCTCTGCAGCCTTTGGTGAGCGATGTCCGTCAGGTCCATGGACAAGCAGTTAACTATCCCTCTGACTGGGGAAGCACCAGTGGAACCCGCCCAGTGGCCCCCGATGACGTCAGGGAGCCCACAGGCATGCTGGTCTCACAGGTTACAAGAAAAGGCTGAAAACATGTGCAGCTCAGCGTTGAAGCGCTTTATAGGAAAGTGAGTTATCAGCAATATATAGGTATATGGGTAATGAAAGCAGGTATAGACGATTAGATGAAGCCCACCTGTGACTCTTTTGACCCTGGCAGACCTTCTACAGGATCCAGTTAGTAGCACATATGTTCTTTGGAAGCTATTCATGTTGGTCCCACTTGCACCTTAGATCTGATTATTGTTGCCAAGTTGGGTGTGATGGTTTCAGCTGATATTTTTATTGAACTTCTCTAGTTTCTTGTGTTGCATGTCCATGGCCTAGCGCCCAAAAACCCATATATCACAAGCAGGCACAGTTGAAACAATTTGTATGTCCAGTTAGAGGGTGTCTTGGTTGAGAGTGTGCCAAAACCCAAAAGCCACCGGAGATGGTGAGCGGGTTGGTCAGATGCGCAGGGTCACGATGGCCGTTGGTGATGTCATGAGAGAGATGAGAGTGATGGGGCTGGAAGTAACCTCCAAACGCAGGGCAGGCTGGGACGCAAGACAAGGGCATGCGCTTTGAGAGCCATAGAGAGGCGAGGAAGGGAAGGCATGGTATTGGCTAGACGCAGAGAAGAGAAGAAGGTGAGGAAAGGGAAGAGAGAAGGTCTCTTAAACAGAGACAAACAGGTGAGGGACAGGAAGTTCAGAGTCTGCGAGGCAGACCCTTACATGTGAGAAAAGGCAAGGCATGAGGTCTGTGGAAAGAGGTGGTGGGAGGCAAGATGTGAGGTTCGCGAGGTAAAAAGAAACAGGTGATGGAGAGCAAGGTCTTTGGTCTGTTGGACAGAAACAGCAAGGTGGACAAAGAAAACATGTGAGGTATGTGAGACAGAACCTCCTGTTGGAGGGTGGTAGGTGTCTGCCAGGCTGTAGCCAGTACAATCCTTGGGCACAAGCAGTCACAGCGCAAGTCGGAGGAGTTTATTGGCATAGGAAACCCTGTTCTCAATCCCAGCGCCCCACTTGACAGAACGGTGTGATCCTGTGCATGGATTTACCAGCACATCTGAGGGAGTTTAGGAGAATGCATCATCACTCTCTATTGTTAGTGCTTTAAAAAGATTGGGCATTTACACTCGGGGGTAAAGACGTTCGGCTCCAGAATAGCAGGGCTCGTCAGGAAAGGAGGAGAGAATGTGGCGTAAGGGCCAGAGCTGTCACACTGAAACTGAGGAACTAGGTTCGAGTATCGACGTCGGCTCAACATCGCGTGATTCTAGGCATATCGCTTACGCTTCCTTTGTCTACAAAAAGAAATGTAACTGGTGCTCGTAGAAACTGCTCCAATAACTTCACGCTACATAAAACTGCATTAAAAAAAAGAGAAGGGAAGAAAAAGCTTGACCTTTGAACCCAGCTTGCACCATGCACGCAGTGTTCCAGTGAGACGCGTCCTGTCCGTCCGGCACCGTCCATCAAACACTTGGGGAAGGGAAGGTTGGAGTCTCTCATTTCACAACAAGGACAGAAGCAAATGAACCCACCCCCCTCCCCTCTTTCGGGATACCGTTGGGGTGTCGAGGTTTGAGATGACCCCAAGGCGAACTGAGGAGGAGGGCCGGGAGGGACGGCAAAGCCCGGGGGGCAAAAAGGGCGCAGCATTTCTCTGGAGTTTCTACCGCAAAGACTGGCATGCACGTTTTTTTTTTTTTAAAGTAGGCTGATCTAAGTAACAGAAAAACTACGAATAGTTTGGTATTGGGGAGATAAGACATGTTAATGTTCATTGCTTGCACCTAGGTCAAATAGACACTTCACATGTTTCATCTTTGGTGGTGGGGTGGAGGAGGAGGAACATTGAAGGCAAGGAAGACAGAGAGGCGGAGGCGGAGCGAGGCGTGCACGCATGTGCGTTTAACCCCACACTCTATGCCTCACTAAAAGCTGTGGTCGGGCTTTTTGAAGCCCACTATCTAAAATTCTCGCCAGAGCAACGCATGCGCTGGCTCAGGTGAGACCTAAAAATGAAAGTAGGAAATGTCCAGCTGGACAAGAAAGCAGGCTATAACATAAGAGGGCCTGATGAGGTTGAATAGCCATCGGACAAGGTACCTATGAAGCTGCTGTTTTTAAAAAAGAAATATTCACTTTTTAATTATTTTGGGATTTTTTTATTTCTAAATTAATAATAGTCATTAATTTGAAAGTTATAGTAAACAGGTGGTTTTTTTTAATTGGTCATAATTTCAATTTTCTTTTTTTCTCCCCTGATTCACTCTGTTGGTGCATCTCTGGGTTGACTATGGCTTTATCCTACTATTTCTGCTCCAGTGAGTTTGGATTTTGGTCCTCCTGACATGTTAGAATTTGATCTTTTTCCTGTAGGACCCACTACTGATGGCTTCTCTAAACTTGCACAATGATATGGAGCAGCCCGGTATACTACCCCTGAGGGAGTAAGGTTTGATGTTGTCTAACCCATCTCTGCAGTCCCACTGGGAGCGCATCAATATATTGCTCCAACAACACTTTATCACACACTACTTCTTTGCTGGCAGTGACTGTTTGGAGCCATTTAACCACACTGTCCTTAGCTGTAAATACATTCTGGGTTTTAGCTATATGTCCGTAGGGCATTCTTATATTTCAATCTTTCAAGAAAAGCTATCTTTACTTCCACATAGGTTTGACTTCTGGCATGAGCAAGCCAAGGGAGCCAGTCTTCAGGGGGGTGAAAAGAACTGTCTGCATAAAGGTCCTGCAAACAGCAAAAGCCCCTACCTTGCCCTCCAATCTACCCCTGTCACCACCACACATCAGCACCCCATTCCCTCCCCGGAAAACAACTTGGAACCAGTCTGACAGAGTTAAGGTGTGGGGCATTCAGATGAGCTGTGGTGGAGATTTGTATGCAGAGGCAGGTCATTGCCTTGATGTAGCCAGTCAAGGACTGACCCTGTACAAGTGAGAGCACTACATTTCTTTCCACCCAGAGAGCTATTGGAGAAATCAGTCATGCCCTTGAGATTAACGCCATAACATGTTCTTTGCAAATGTCCTTCTAAGAAGGGTGCTGTGTCGTAAGTACGCCTGGGCGGAACTCGCCTTTTTTCGCTCCACGGAATTTCACAGCAACAAAAAACTGAGATTCCACAGAATTCCATGAATGGGTTGAAATAGGCACGTCACGCTGCTTGCACTTTGATTAAGCATCGGGAGCTTGTTCCAAGCAGAAAAATCAGTGCGATGGCACCATGCGGTGCGTCAGATGGTGCAATTGCTCGAGTTGATTCTGCTGCTGCTCGAGGAAAGTTTATACTCGAACAGCAGCTTTCTGACCATGAGCAGTCGTGACCACCCACATCAGAGAAATCTCTCTAGGTGGCCTCCTAGCAACCAAAAATCACGTATGCGGAGGCCAAATCTCGCTCGCCAACTTGACGGTGGCGAGCCGCACACGAGAAAAAACTCCACCTCGCGGCGGTTGGCTGAATTTGGCCAGGACTCTATGTTACAAGCATAATGTGGAGTGGCCAAAATTCCCCCAATTCCTCAGACAGAGCAGAACAAAATATATCACCCACCCCTAGAAGTAAGACCCCTTTTCAGGTGACAATTTCTCTTAAATCTTTTAAAAAACACAAAACATACTTAGGGTCATCTTCCTGTGATATGGGAGGATCTATGTCTGAGGGTTGATGACCTCCTAACAGACTGACTCTGTTGGGAGAATATGGGCGGTTCTCTGTTACAGGGTTGGTGAGTGCCTGATAGACTGACTCTTGAGTGGTGAGTTCCTGATAAACTGACTCTTGGGTGGTGAGCAGATGATTGACTAACTCTTGGGTGGATATTGGTAGTTCCATGTCAGAAAGTAGGTGACTATCTGATAGACTGACTCTTGGGTGGATATGGGTGTTTCTCTATTGGGTGCATATGGATTGTAGACTGACTCCTGGTGGTGAGTGCCTGATAGACTGACTCTTGGGTGATATGGGTGTTTCTCTATTGGGTGCATATGGATTGTTGACTGACTCCTGGTGGTGAGTGCCTGATAGACTGACTCTTGGGTGATATGGGTGTTTCTCTATTGGGTGCATATGGATTGTTGACTGACTCCTGGTGGTGAGTGCCTGATAGACTGACTCTTGGGTGGATATGGGTGTTTCTCTATTGGGTGCATATGGATTGTTGACTGATTCTTGGTGGTGAGTGCCTGATAGACTGACTCTTGGGTGATATGGGTGTTTCTCCGTCAGAGCGCTGGTGATTGACTCTTGAATGGATATGGATATTTTTTAGTCAGGTCAGAGGGTTGATGAGTGACTCGGATAGTGCGTGCCTGATAGACTGACTCTTGGGTGGAAATGGGTGTTTCTCTGTCAGAGAGTTGGTGACTGATTTGAGTGGTGAGGGCCTGATAGATAGACTCTGTTGGGTGAATATTGATAGTTCTCTATCACAAGGTAGGTGACTACCTGGTACATGGACTCTGAGGGGGGAATATCGGATGTTCTCGGTCAGAAGGTAGGTGAGTACATGATACGCTGCCTGTGTGCATATGTGTCCCACAAGTTGGTTTGCTGTGAACAGCGATGAGGAAGTGTCTAGATGTGAGCTCGATCCTCAAGTAACTCTGGCTGAACCGCTACAGCACTACAGGGTGGATTGAGGTCCTTAGGCACACCATGCTCTGTTCAACTCTAGCACACAGGCCAGACAGGCAGGCAGCACTCAACTGGTGATGCCCGTCAGGCAGCAAGCACTCAACTGGTGATGCCCGTCAGGCAGCAAGCACTCCTCTGGTGAGGCCCGGCAGGCAGGCAGCAAGCACTCTTCAGGTGAGGCCCAGCATGCAGGCAGCAAAAACTTCTCAGGTGAGGCCCGGTAGGAAGTCAGAAAGAACTCCTCAGGGGAGGCCCGGCAGGCAGCAAACACTCTTCTGCTGAGGCCCGGCAGGCAGCAAGCACTCCCCTGCTGAGACCCGACAAGCAGCAAGCACTCCTCTGAGGAGACCCGGCAGGCAGCAAGCACTCCTTTGGTGAGGCCCAGCAGGCAGGTAGCAAGTACTCCTCAGGTGAGGCCCGTCATTCAGACAGGCAGGCAGCAAACACACCTCTGTTAAAACCCGGCGGGCAGCAAACACTCCTCTGCTGAGGCCCGGCAGGCAGCAAGCACTGCTCTGGTGAGGCCCAACAGACAGACAGCAAGTACACCTCTAGTGAGGCCCGGCAGGCAGGCAGAAAGAACTCCTCTGGTGAGGCCCCAAAGGCAGGAAGCAAGCACTCCTCATGTGAGGCCCGGCAGGCAGGTAGCACGAACTCTTCTGATGAGACCTGGCAGGCAGCAAATACTTCTCTGCTGAGGCCTAGCAGGCAGCAAGCAATCCTCTGATGAGCTCCGGCAGGCAGCAAGCACTCCTCTGGCGAGGCCTGGCAGGCAGCAAGCACTCCTCTGGTGAGGCCCAGCAGACAGGCAGCAGGCACTCCTCTAGCAAGGCCAGGCAGGCAGCAAGCATTCCTTTAATGAGGCCCAGCAGACAGGCAGCAAGCACTCCTCTGGTGAGGCCCCGCAGGCAGGCAGCAAGAACTCCGCTGCTGAGGCCTGGCAGGAAGCAAGCACTCCTCTGATGAGGCCTGGCAGGCAGCAAGAACTCCTCTGGTGAGGTCCAGCAGACAGGCAGCAGGCACTCCTCTAGCAAGGCCAGGCAGGCAGCAAGCATTCCTTTAATGAGGCCCAGCAGACAGGCAGCAAGCACTCCTCTGGTGAGGCCCAGCAGACAGGCAGCAAACACTCCTCTGGTGAGGGCAACCAGACAGGCAGCAAGCACTCCTCTGGTGAAGCCTAGCAGGCAGCAAGTAATCCTCTGGTGAGAGCAACCAGACAGGCAGCAAGCACTCCTCTGGTGAGGCCCGGCAAGCAGGCAGCAAGAACTCCTCAGGTGAGGCCTGGCATGCAGGCAGGCAGCAAACACTCCTCTGCTGAGGCCCGGCACGCAGCAAGGACTCCTCTGGTGAGGCCTGGCAGGCAGCAAACACTCCTCTGGTGAGGCCCAGCAGACAGGCAGCAATCACTCCTCTGGTGAGGCCCGGAAGGCAGGCAACAAGAACTCCTCAGGTGCGGCCAGGCATGCAGGCAGGCAGGCAGCAAACACACATCTGTTGAAGCCCGGCAGGCAGCAAACACTACTCTGCTGAGGCCCGGCAAGGAACAAGCACTCCTCTGCTGAGGCCCGGCAGGCAACAAGCACTCCTCTGGTGATGTCCAGCAGACAGGCAGCAAGCACACCTCTAGTGAGGCCCAGCATGCAGGCAGCAAAAACTTCTCAGGGGAGGCACGGCAGGAACTCAGCAAGAACTGCTCAGGTGAGGCCCGGCAGGCAGCAAACACTCCCCTGCTGAGACCCGACAAGCAGCAAGCACTCCTCTGAGGAGACCCGGCAGGCAGCAAGCACTCCTTTGGTGAGGCCCAGTAGGCAGGTAGCAAGTACTCCTCAGGTGAGGCCCGCCATTCAGACAGGCAGGCAGTAAACACACCTCTGTTAAAACCCGGCGGGCAGCAAACACACCTCTGCTGAGGCCCGGCAGGTAGCAAGCACTCCTTTGGTGAGGCCCAGCAGACAGACAGCAAGTACACCTCTAGTGAGGCCCGGCAGGCAGGCAGCAAGCACTCCTCTGGTGAGGCCCCGAAGGCAGGAAGCAAGCACTCCTCTGGTGAGGCCCAGAATGCAGCAAGCACTCCTCTGGTGAGGCCCAGCAGGCTTCCAGCAAGAACTCCTCTGGTGAGGCCCGGCAGGCAGCTGAGGCCAGGCAGGCAGCAAGCACTCCTCTGGTGAGGCCCAGCAGGCTTCCAGCAAGAACTCCTCTGGTGAGGCCCGGCAGGCAGCTGAGGCCAGGCAGGCAGAAAGAACTCCTCAGGTGAGGCCCAGCATGCAGGCAGACAGCAAACACTCCTTTGCAGAGGCCCGGCAGGCAGCAAGCACTCCTCTGGTGAGGCCTGGGAGGCAAGCAAACAGCAGAGACTCCTCTGCTGAGGGCCAGCAGGCAGCAAGCACTCCTCTAGTGAGGCCTGGCAGGCAGCAAGCACTCCTCTGGTGAGGCTCAGCAGACAGGCAGCAATCACTCCTCATGTGAGGCCCGGCAGGCAGGTAGCACGAACTCCTCTGATGAGACCTGGCAGGCAGCAAATACTTCTCTGCTGAGGCCTAGCAGGCAGCAAGCAATCCTCTGATGAGCTCCGGCAGGCAGCAAGCACTCCTCTGGTGAGGCCTGGCAGGCAGCAAGCACTCCTCTGGTGAGGCCCAGCAGACAGGCAGCAGGCACTCCTCTAGCAAGGCCAGGCAGGCAGCAAGCATTCCTTTAATGAGGCCCAGCAGACAGGCAGCAAGCACTCCTCTGGTGAGGCCCAGCAGGCAGGCAGCAAGAACTCCGCTGCTGAGGCCTGGCAGGAAGCAAGCACTCCTCTGATGAGGCCTGGCAGGCAGGCAGCAAGCACTCCTCTGGTGAGGCCCAGCAGACAGGCAGCAAACACTCCTCTGGTGAGGGCAACCAGACAGGCAGCAAGCACTCCTCTGGTGAAGCCTAGCAGGCAGCAAGTAATCCTCTGGTGAGAGCAACCAGACAGGCAGCAAGCACTCCTCTGGTGAGGCCCGGCAAGCAGGCAGCAAGAACTCCTCAGGTGAGGCCTGGCATGCAGGCAGGCAGCAAACACTCCTCTGCTGAGGCCCGGCACGCAGCAAGGACTCCTCTGGTGAGGCCTGGCAGGCAGCAAACACTCCTCTGGTGAGGCCCAGCAGACAGGCAGCAGGCACTCCTCTAGCAAGGCCAGGCAGGCAGCAAGCATTCCTTTAATGAGGCCCAGCAGACAGGCAGCAAGCACTCCTCTGGTGAGGCCCAGCAGACAGGCAGCAAACACTCCTCTGGTGAGGGCAACCAGACAGGCAGCAAGCACTCCTCTGGTGAAGCCTAGCAGGCAGCAAGTAATCCTCTGGTGAGAGCAACCAGACAGGCAGCAAGCACTCCTCTGGTGAGGCCCGGCAAGCAGGCAGCAAGAACTCCTCAGGTGAGGCCTGGCATGCAGGCAGGCAGCAAACACTCCTCTGCTGAGGCCCGGCATGCAGCAAGGACTCCTCTGGTGAGGCCTGGCAGGCAGCAAACACTCCTCTGGTGAGGCCCAGCAGACAGGCAGCAATCACTCCTCTGGTGAGGCCCGGAAGGCAGGCAACAAGAACTCCTCAGGTAAGGCCAGGCATGCAGGCAGGCAGGCAGCAAACACACATCTGTTGAAGCCCGGCAGGCAGCAAACACTACTCTGCTGAGGCCCGGCAGGGAACAAGCACTCCTCTGCTGAGGCCCGGCAGGCAACAAGCACTCCTCTGGTGATGTCCAGCAGACAGGCAGCAAGCACACCTCTAGTGAGGCCCAGCATGCAGGCAGCAAAAACTTCTCAGGGGAGGCACGGCAGGAACTCAGCAAAACTGCTCAGGTGAGGCCCGGCAGGCAGCAAACACTCCCCTGCTGAGACCCGACAAGCAGCAAGCACTCCTCTGAGGAGACCCGGCAGGCAGCAAGCACTCCTTTGGTGAGGCCCAGTAGGCAGGTAGCAAGTACTCCTCAGGTGAGGCCCGCCATTCAGACAGGCAGGCAGTAAACACACCTCTGTTAAAACCCGGCGGGCAGCAAACACACCTCTGCTGAGGCCCGGCAGGTAGCAAGCACTCCTTTGGTGAGGCCCAGCAGACAGACAGCAAGTACACCTCTAGTGAGGCCCGGCAGGCAGGCAGCAAGCACTCCTCTGGTGAGGCCCCGAAGGCAGGAAGCAAGCACTCCTCTGGTGAGGCCCAGAATGCAGCAAGCACTCCTCTGGTGAGGCCCAGCAGGCTTCCAGCAAGAACTCCTCTGGTGAGGCCCGGCAGGCAGCTGAGGCCAGGCAGGCAGCAAGCACTCCTCTGGTGAGGCCCAGCAGGCTTCCAGCAAGAACTCCTCTGGTGAGGCCCGGCAGGCAGCTGAGGCCAGGCAGGCAGAAAGAACTCCTCAGGTGAGGCCCAGCATGCAGGCAGACAGCAAACACTCCTCTGCTGAGGCCCGGCAGGCAGCAAGCACTCCTCTGGTGAGGCCTGGGAGGCAAGCAAACAGCAGAGACTCCTCTGCTGAGGGCCAGCAGGCAGCAAGCACTCCTCTAGTGAGGCCTGGCAGGCAGCAAGCACTCCTCTGGTGAGGCTCAGCAGACAGGCAGCAATCACTCCTCTGGTGAGGCCCAGCAGGGAGGCAACAAGAACTCCGCAGGTGAGGCCCGGCAGGCAGGCAGCAAGAACTCCTCAGGTGAGGTCCGGCATGCAGGCAGGCAGGCAACAAACACTCCTCTGCTGAGGCCTGGTAGGCAGCAAGCAATCAGTCAATCAACCAGGGGAATTGTAAGCGTGCTACTCACACGTGAGGGTCTCAAGGCACTGAGGGGAGGGGTCCGCAGATCTGTTTAGCTGAAGAGCCAGGTCTTGAGAGTCTTCCTGAAGGTGTTCATGGAGGGGGCGCGTCTGATGTCTGCTGGTAGCTCGTTCCAAGTCTTGGCTGCAATGTGAGAGAAGGATCTTCCGCCTGCCCCGGCCCTGTGGATGTATGAGGTTTCGGCCAGTACGAGGTTGGCAGATCGGAGATTTCTTTTGGGTACGTGGAAGTTGATTCTGTCGTTGAGGTATTTGGGTCCGTTGTTGTGTAGGCATTTGTAGGCGTGAGTGAGGATTTTGAAGGTGACTCTTTTCTCCACGGGGAGCCAGTGGAGTCTACGTAGGTGCTGGCTGATGTGTTCGTGCCGCGGGACGCCGAGGACGAGTCTGGTGGCAGTGTTCTGTATTGTCTGGAGTTTACGTAGGGCCTTGTTGATGCCGGCATAGACTGCATTTCTGCTGAAGCCCGGCAGGCAGCAAGCACTCTCTAGTGAGGCCCATGAGGCAGGCAGCAAGCAATCCTCTGGTGAGGCCCAGCAGGCAGCAAGAACTCCTCTGCTAAGGCCCGGCATGCAGTAAGCACTCCTCTGGTGAGGCCGAGCAGGCAGGCAGCAAGAACTCCTTAGGTGAGGCCCGGTAGGCAGGCAGCAAGCACTCATCTGCTGAGGCCCGGCAGGCAGCAAGCACTCTCTGGTGAGGCCCGGCAGGCAGCAAGCACTCCTCTGCTGAGCCCAGGTGGGCAGGTATCAAGCATTCATTGGGGTGGCCAGGCACGCAGCAAGCACTCCTGTATTGAGGCCAGGCAGTGAGCAATCACACCAGTAGTGAGGCCAGCAGGCATCAAGCACTTCAGTAGTAAGGATAGGAAGGGAGCAAATACTCCTGTGATGAGGCCAGAGCGGCAGGAAGCAGTCAAGTGGTGAAGCCAGATAGACTACAAGTACTGTAGAGGTGAGGCTCAGCAGGCAGTAAGCACTCCTGTGGGGAGAACAGGCAGAAAGCAAGCACTCTAATGGTCAAGCCAGGCAGACAGGCAACAAGCGCTCATCTGGTGAGGACAGGCAGGTGGCAAGCACTCCAGTAGTTAGACCACGCAGGAAGAACTCTAGTGATGAAGCCAAGAAGTAAGGCCGCACGTACTCTAGTGGTAAGGCCAGGCAGGCAGCCAGCAAGCACTTCAGAGGTGAGATCAGGCGGGTGGCATTTAGTCCTGTGGTGAGGCCAGGTATACAGCTTGCACTCTAGTAGTGAGGCCAGACAGGCAGTAAGCACTCCTTTGGCAATATTCAGGCAGGCAGTAAGCACATCATTGGTGATGGTGAGGCAGCAGTAAGCACTGATTTGGTGATGGTCAGGCAGACAGTAAGCAAACCTTTGGTGATAGTCAGGCAGTCTTTGGGGGTCAGGGTATTTCTCTGAGGGGGGGCTTTCTTCTACCTTCACGTATGTCTGCTTCTCTCTTCTATACCATCCTACAGGGTCATTTTAGACACACGAGTAAGTGCAAATCTGTGACAATTTCAGCACATTTTATACTTGAGCCTTAGCCGGAGAGCACAATTTCCATTCAATTCCGATCCAACAAACCTTATTTCGGTCAGAGTAGACCATAAACGTGCATACACATAAAACCATGTACCATAAAACAGTCCCCATGAATAGCTATACAACTTAATAGTTTGACAGTGTTAAAGTGAATCACAGGGGTCACAAGGTGGTAGATCTGGGGATCATCAATGGAATTAATGTTAAAACATTAAAAAGAGCAACACTTTAGATAAAAGGTTAAAAGATATGAACAATATAGGCTTTTATGACATCGTTGGCAAGTTTAGAAACATCCAGCGAGTATGCCACATCGAGGTAAAGAGTCGGGATGCAGCTAAGACAGTGGGTATATGAGTATCGTACTTCAGGACTCTTAATGCCTCCTCACAGTGCACAAACCCTAAGTTCCTGCACAGTTGGATAAGCCAGTGTTGTCTAGCTGATTTAAAGCCAGGACAGAAGAAAAAAACATGAAGCTCTGACTCTTCCTCACAGTTACAGGCAGGGCAGCCCCGGGATGTAATTTTTGACCATTTTTTAGAGAAAGCACAGAGCAACAAGATCCCGAATCTAAACTGGACGTATAATTTCCATGCGACAATTGGTTGGATGTCATCCAGGAAAGGCTCTATTATTATGTACTCGAAAATTCAGCTGTCAAATGTCCTAAGGCTGGACACCCCTGGATATCTGTAAGTTTGAGCGTCCTATAAGAGCTTACCAATTCTGAGCGTGAGATTGCAGGGCACATTTCCTCGGGGTTACTCCATAAGCTTGATTTACCCAGCCTGCAACATACATCCTTTACGTGTACAAACCACAGTATTTTACTTGCACCCGGAAAACTCAATAGCTCCTTTAATTCTGACCGATAAACGGACAGTTCCGGGGTCACCCACAATCTGCGGCAAAAAGCTAGGGGTCTAAGTCCAATCTCATCCCCAATTGGCCTGATTCCTAGACCCAGACGTAGGGGGGTGAGGTGAGTACTAAAGGGGAGGCCTAGCATCTGCCTCATAAAATTATTCTCTATTATACTCAAGCTACCAGAAGAGCAATGGCCCCATAATTCAGCCCCATATATTGTTGCACCCCTAGCTTGCACTTTATATATCTCTGCTATTGGCCCAGCTGGTTTGTAGGATGAGTTTCTATACAGTTTTGCAATTCCCCCACAGTCTGTGCTAGCTTCAGACTTACTTTGGCCATTTGCGGCCTCCACTCCTGGTTTTCTGTCAAGGGGACACCTAGGTAATCAAATACCAACACACTCTCAAGCATAGTCCCATTTAAACAGGGGTTAGAACGGGATGTGTAAGCTGGGTTGAAAACCATCAATTTAGTCTTCTGCGTGTTAATTTTTGCAGACGATAACAAAGCTGTCGAGGACCCTTTGGATACTCATGGGCGACTTTGATAGTAAAAGAGTGTCGTCCACAAACATCATTGCTGGCACCTTTCTACGTGCTATCTTTGGGAATCATTATCCTTTACCTCAATGAGTTGGGTGGCCAATGCGTTAATAAATAGGCAAAACAGGGTAGGTGCGAGCACGTACCCCTGCCTTACTCCTAAATCACTGACATAATATCTACAGCCACATCATAGAACTACAAATTTATCAACACACAAATATCGATGACTATAATATCGATCTTGTATACTTAATTTAAAAAATACACAAATATTGATACCACAATATCGTCAGGTAACAATATCGACAACACAAATATCGCAGACATAAATATCGCTATTCACAATATCGAAAGTTCTCTATAAATATAGTACATGTCCAAAATATCGACTACAAAAATATAGACATCAATATTATTGTTTTTTAGAATATAGTGACACATCAAGTATACAATAAAACAATACATTTAAACACCATAAATAAAGTTAAATGCATAAACATACATTACAAATAAAATTAAACCAAAAACATAACTTTTTAAATTCTTACAACATAAATAAATAATAACATAATAAACACACTGATACTAACAATTTAAAATATATACTTGCCAAATATAAAAAACAATTTTACATCTCATATATACTATAATACAAAAATAATTAGTTCAACGTCTCCTTCCCCACCAAAAAAAAATGACTCTTAATTAGCATATAAGGAAAACAATTACCAAACCATGAAACACAATAAAAATTAACCAATAGAAATACAGAAGATCGAAATAAACCACTAAAATTAAACTAACAATTAAAAATAGACTATATAAGCAAAGAAAAATTCATCTTATTTTACACCTTAAACCAAAAGAATTAAGGAAGCGAAACTCTGCCAGATTTCGACCACAAGCAAAGATTTAATCAAATCCAAGCCCATTGCACTCTTCAAAAAGTAAGTAAATTACCATTTCTAAAACAACAGTTAAATGAAAATGTTAAAAGTTATACATTTCTAACTAAAATAACTAACTAATATATTTTTTCTATTTATGTTTCCACTACAGATATTACTCCAAAGAACGAGAAAAAATAATTAACCTCCCAAAAACATCTAACAATTCAAGTATACTTTAAAAAGCCTTTCTAAAATCGCAAAAAATGCAACTAAACCCCAAATCTATCCTAAACCCCAATGCCACCCGATGTACAATTGTAAAACATCAAATAAAATATGTTTTAATATTCCTCTACCAAACAACATTTAAAATTGGAAAAAGAACATCTTCATTGAAAGACAACTGAAAGCACACTTTGTAAGTATATGTTCAAAAATGTATCTTTTTTAACAGTATAAACATGTATCTCATTCTTTTTCATAATTATCATATACATTTTTATAGAATTGTCCAGATCACAATGACTGAAGGGGTCCAATTCATAACTTCTCAGAAAGGGAATTTTTTATTGTGTTACATGGGGTACGTCTACACCCAAGAGAAGCAAACTGGCCTTAATGTCAATTGGAAATGTTCAAAATATTATTCAAATAAATGTTATGGTCATGCTACTACCAGGGAAATAACAGTTTTATATACTAGAGAATATAACCATCCTCCTAATGTTTCAGAAATTGAAGTTAGAGTAACCCTTGAGAACATAGAAGAATTAAGTACTAGCTCACAAACATCTACAAGTGTTATCCTTAAAGAAATGTTGCCTAAAGTACCCAAAGAAGCAACCGGTAAATTACCATCCATTGCGTAAATGAAAAGAACCATAGCTAGAACTAAAAAAGCAACAACAACAAAAACACCTACTCCTAAAAGTTTTGAAAAAAAGTAATAATTCCCCCAGAGCTAGCTATAACACACAATGACGAACCCTTTATTTTCTACAATAATAAAAACAAAGAAAAAAGAATTATAATGTTTGCTACAGCAAACAATTTGACTGAACTCTAACAATCCGAAACATGGATGATAGATGGGACCTTTACAGTATGTCGAAAACCATTCTACCAACTTTACAGTATCCATGGCCAATATCAAAGCAGTTGCATCCCCTTTATTTATGCCTTGCTGCCAAATAAACAGAATGCAACATATACTGAAATGTTTGGTAAAATTAAGCAAGAAACAAACAACTATTTTCCTCAAAGAATAATTATAGACTTTGAGCAAGCTATGATAAAATCTATCCTTAAATTATAACCTCACACATCAATACAAGGATGTTACTTCCATTTTAATCAATGTCTATGGAGAAATCTACAAAAATCGACACTTAGAGGCCGATTCCAATCTCAGTCAGAAGGGCTCCGAACGCGATCTGTCCGGAAAAAGTACGAGCCGAACGCATGTTTCCCGACCGACCCGTACAGCTGTACGAGCGAGCAAGTACGATGCCAGAAACGCGAAATCGCCGACCAAATCGTTTACGGGTCCGAACTTCTCCGTACGGCTCATCCGTAAGCAAACCACACCATGCAATAGAGGAGATTTACAACCGAGCCAGTACGATGCACGATTTGGACAGCCGGATCGCATCAAAGCCTCCGACTTGGAAAAGCGTCAGGAAGCGGACTTTGGAGGTCTGCGCCAGACCCCCTTCACCTGTAGCCTTACCTTTTTCGGCAATGTGAGTCTATGTACGCATCGTACAACAGGCTCCCATTGACTTCAATGGGGCTCCGAGTAACCCATGTCCGTAAGCGCATACTCGCATCGTACTCGGGCGCTCGGAGCCACGGAGCACGAGTCGGTCAGAAATCCCTCCGGGTCCCAGCCGGACGGAGGGTTTTCCGACCAGGATCGGAATCGGGCCCTTAGTGTAGAATATGCAACAAACATTACCTTTGTATACCAAATCAAAAATCTAATTGCCCTGGCCTAGGTGCCAGTAACTGATGTGGCTGAGCATTATAACCTTTTAATTGAAAGTCCCTATTACCAACAACATGAACAGCAATTATCTCCCCTCCTAGACTATTTTGAGGATACCTGGGTGGGGAGATTGCATAGATCAGGCCATAGGAGACAACCTAAATATCGAATTCCTTGGTGCAATGTGTACCTTACCACACTCAACCAAGAAGCCAAAACCAATAACGCAGTTGAAGGTTGGCATAATGCCTTCCTATCTTCTACAGGACGAGGCACTCCTAACTATTACTTGCCATACAAAAAGAGCAAAGTTTCCAAGAACTCAGAATGCAACATTCTGTCACCCAACTAAAGCCAAAACTTTCAAGACAAACTAATCAAATGTATCAGTATCTTCAATGGCAAGTTAAGCTATACCCTAAGAGCCTAGAATACTTCAATATGAAAGCCAAAAGCCTTCTCTAAAACATACAAACAATATAAATATACTATTCTGAACAATAAAATTATTAAAATAGAAACAGTACATTTTTTCTTCACAAAATTAATGAATTTGTATAATATATTTTAATAATTAAATAAATACATTTATAGACAAATTAATTAAACATCAAAGCAAATAAACAGCAACTGCAATTAAATTAAAATCATTTCCCTCCCACAATTAAAAAGTTTAAAAACACTTACCATTCCCGTAGTTGTAATCGAAAAATGCCACATCTTCTAAATTAATCCAGGTAGTGTATAATCCAAAGATATTAAAAAGTAACCTAAAAACAAATTTAAAAATACAACTGTATCAAAAATGAATCCTCCATTTGTAAATCGACAATCCGGTAACCTTACAAAACCTGAAAAATAGTTTAAAATAAAAACCGCTCTGTGAAAACCGAAAAAGTAAGAAGGTGTTAAATAATTAGTTAACCTAATACACACATCCTTAAAAAAAAATCGCAATGTTTCGTAATTAGCAACTTCTTTTTCAAATACCATAGAAAAAAAATACAAACATTCCCACCCACATAAATAGACACATAATACACTTAATAAAATTTTTACATACATTATACACACAATAGTAACCTAAAAACTACTTAACTGTAAAAATTCTAACTAGGCCGCAAATACGGAACACAACATTAATAACTGATACACTAAAGACACCATAACTTGTTACACCTAACTCAATGCACACTAACTGCAACCTAACTACCTTAAAAAAATATTCAAATTAGTCTAAAAACTAAGAAAATTACTCTTACCTTCTTCGACGTGAAGCAGCTCCCAACCGTGAACTTCTTCCTTTCGAAATGACCCAAAACAAAAGCGAGCGGTTACTAAATTGAAGCCCCAAACAAATAAAACGTATTAAATAAATCCATTTAATTTTTTTTAATATTCAAAAATTTTATAAAAATGACTTGTATTTCAATAAAATACAACTAAGGGGCCGATTCGGATTCTGGCTGTAAAACGTACCGACGACACGGACCGGGAAACAGAGACTGACTGACACGGACCGGCGCCGTACGACCCGTGCAGTACGATGCAACACGTGTGAATTACAACCGACACGTACGGAATACAAGCCATACGACTGAGCCGTAGGGAAACCAGTGATTCGCCCGATAACCGAACGCGATTCGCACCGACCGACATGCACCAGGAATTAACCCGACGACATGTACCCGCGATGTCCGACACACGCAGTACGATGCAATGCATGTAAAACCAGACCGACTGGCACGGAGCCCAAACCGCATGACCGACACGCACAGAAAACAGGGACTTGAAGCAATAGAGATCTCCGCGACCGACGCGTATGAAACACAGAAGAAAGTCAGCGTGAAAGACCCGGAGAAGCCCGCACGAGCCAACATCAGCATCCGTCTCGGTCAGAAGAACGTCTCCTTCATGCCTAAAAAACCCAATGGAAAAAATACAAAAAAAGGACCAAACAAGCAATGACAAAGTCAATAAATATTTTTTTTTAAACTTGGAACAAAGACACACCCACAACTCCACCTATATAAAGGCCACAAATCACTACCATGATCCTTTGAAAATTCTAGAGAACAGCCAACAGAGAACACCATCAGACAGCAACCACAGACACACTCACAACTCACCAATCACACAACTTTCACACCATTAGCACCTCTCCAAAAGCACTCACACATACACCTAGCAAAACTGACACTCACCCACCCTCACACACACATCACTCACCACCACCACCCATCACCATGCCCCCAAAGAAGAATCCAAAGTTCACAGATAGTGAGTTAGAAGTGCTGGTAGATGAAATCATCAGAGTAGAGCCACATTTGTTTGGCACATTGGTCCAAAGGACCACCATGTCACAGAAAACAAAGATGTGGGCGAGGACTGTGGACAAGGTGAACGTACAAGCACCAATGTTGCGCACAAAGGGAACAGGTGGTATGACGTGCGCAGGAGTGTCAAGAAACTCATCGAGAAGGATCACGACTTGAGTCAGTGCACTGGTGGTGGCCCTTCGGCCAAACCAGTATACTTCAGGTCCTGGGAGGAGAAGGTGCGGGACATCCTACCACCAGAGAGCATCCATGTTCTATCAGACATACCAGAGCCTGGTGTGTACGCAACCAATATACTCAATATTGTGTGGGAATACACACACATCATCTGCACCATTAGCAAAGCCACAGTAACTAATAGATAATCATCCCAAGATGTGTATGCTAGTCAGACAAACACACTACCTGCCATCTCATAGTGGCTTGTAACTGTGTCATGACATGTACAAACCTACCAACAAATAGAGCAAGGCAGTGGCACAAATCTAAATAAACACTGTCAGACATTTTGCCACCACAAACACACTACCTCACAGTGCAGCTGACTGACAGGAATGAATAGTGGGTATGCTGGTGAAGTGAGTGCATCCAAAAGCATGATGGGGTTTGTAGTCACAGATAATGCTCCCCCTCCCAATTGGCCCATCAAGACCTCTCTGAACCATGCTCACATCACAGGGAGTGGAAAATAACTGACAAGATGGTTGACACTGGGTCCTGCTGTGTGGGGGCACAAGGCCCTTGTAGGGGTTGTGCTCAAATAAGAAGCAGGACACCACTGCCTGACATCCTGAAAGCCAATCTGCATGCCCTGCAACGGAAGCACGTTTCATGGTGGGATGTCTGGCTGGGTGGGAAGGAGGACTGACAGCTCTTACCATACTTACCAGCATGTTTAGCCACACAAACCCCTCAACACAAACTGCACCCAAATCACCTTGGATAATGCATTGACTCACACTGTAGTGAAATATCACCCAAAGATACACCACACTGGGTTCTGCTGTGTGAAGCACAGGGGCTCTCTTTGGACTTGTAGCCAAACAAACACCAGGACTGCACAGTCAGCCATCTTGCCATTGCTGTCATACTCCCTCACAGGGAAGCAGAGTCAAAAGGAAGGAAGTATGGGCATGTTGGGAAGGGGGTGTAGCCAAAAGCATGATGGGAGTTGCAGTCACAGACATTCCCCACCCATCCACATGGCCCAGCAAGCTCACACTGAACCATGCTCGCCTCACAGGGAGTGGGAATGGACTGACAAGATGTCTGACACTGGGCTCCGTTGTGGGGAGCACAAGGCCCTGCTGGGAACTGGGCACCAACAAACAACAGCACAACACTGACTGACATCCTGAAAGTTAACCTGCACCCACTGCAATGGTGGCAGGCTTCATGATGGGATAACTGGCCTGAGGGTGAAGGAGGTCCTGACTTGAAAACAAATAACACCGATGCGGGCCATAAACACACCTTCTCTGCTAAAACACATTACACACGTGGTACAAGTCACTCACAAAGATGATGCCCGGACAAGATGGCTGACACATGGGCCTGATAAATGATGTGGCTGAAAATCACACATATGCACTGGCCAACCCAAACACGTTCACACACACAGCCATTACAACCGTATGTTCAAACTCACTGTCTGGGGATGCATTGTCCAGGGGTGCCCCCTGGCCTGGCTGTGGAGGTGTGTCTTGCAGATGACAAGTGTGGAGATCCATATATAGTACATTGCACAAAACACACAGGAACTCACATATACATCATTGACCGGGGACATCTGACAGTGAATGGAATGGACACACCAATGTAGCATGGTCTCTTGTGAGCTGCATTCCACTCCCACATCGTTCTGCAACATATGCATCCTTCACACAACACACCACTCACTGTCATAGACACAGTAGACACAAGGTCTAACCTGGACTGCATTGGAGGAGACATGCTACTCACAGCAGCAAAACCCCAACACACACAACACTGGCTATCACTGTCATGAGCATGGACAAGCCAGAGAGCTGTCTTGCTCAATCCATATCACCATGGAGAACATTGACAAGTCAAATCACATATGCACGTACAAAACTCAGCACCATACTCATTAACGACGGTGACATCATCACTTGTATGAAATGAGATGGGAACTAGGAACACAAGAAAAAAACACTTTCTCCCAAGAGATCACAGGCATACCGGACTGTGACCATGTTGTACCAACACCCCAATGTGACGCACAAAGACTAGCAAAAACTGCTACCACACATGCCCCAATCTTGCAATATATCCTAAGTGGAATTGCACGTATGTCCTTGTTAAAGGTCAAATGTGGACAGGGATGACACACCTGTGTCAACCGCGTGATGGCCCTTGAGTAGTAATGGTCATGTACAGTCAAATCTATTCGGGAGCTGGTCATGCACACACTTCGCCATGCACATTGAAAATGCTTCATGTTGGCTGGATAATGTGCTACAACAATATCAATCTCTGTTTGTGACAACTTTGGACAATGCAGTGTACAGGCACGCATCCTGATGTACAGTAGCAAATGTCATGTATGTGAACCATTGATGCCTGTAGAAACATAACTTATATTGTGTGTCTCTTCCAAACACAGGTGGTGCTGGGGACACAGCAGCAAACAAAGAGGAGCCCCTATCCCAGACTCCGGTGGACACTCAGCTCTCTGGTGTGGCTCAGTCTCTGTCCTCTTCGGATGACAAAGAACAACCTGGCACCTTCGGTGTGAGTCATCATGCTGCACCCACGCCTCCAACATCTGGCAACAGACAGGGCATATCCGCCAACACGGACAGAGCAAGGACACAGAATTCCGACAGCATAGGGGCACAGGCCACTCAGGAAGCTACGGACAACACCACCAGTAACAACACCCAAGGGGGCCCAAAGCCGCAGGTCTTGCCCGTGTGGCTAGGGGTGGTGGGAGGGGTGGTAGGCAGAGGTCACAGCTTGCAGAGGGGTCTGGACTGCATGATGACCCCCAACTGGCATGCATCATAGATTCGGCCAGGTAGTGGGGATCCTCAAGGATATTCAACAGGAGCGGGTTGCCAAAATGCTCGCATGGAGTCCAAGTGGGATGCACTTACTGCGGCACTTACTGCGGTGCATAGGGACGTACTCACATGCCTCCGCCAGATAAGCACCAACATGTCCACACCTCCCTGTGTGCTGCAAGATCTGCCAGTGCCACAGGGAGGGAGGATGACTCTGGTGGAGGGTCCTCTGCACTGCAGACGCCTGCACCTGAGGTTCCCCCCCCCCCCGAAGAAGAAGAGGGGTCGTCCGAAGAAGGACAAGTGAGACGCAGATGTCCATGCACATCCCCCAGGGCCTCTAAACCTGTTCTGGACAATGTTCTTTGTGTGCAAACCGTTCACCTTGTCGTATATAAACCAACTTGCCAACATGACATTGAGGGTTTATGTTGGTCTAATGTAGCAGATGACTGTGGACTTACTCTGGACATTTCAGTTACCAACACTTCCAACTCTTCTGTGAGCTTTGCATTCAAAACCCAATGTACAGCACCCACCATTATGTGCACTATCCTCACACATGTTTGCAAATAAACTCACCAGTACACTATACTTGCCTCTGTTGTGATTCCAACTTGTTATGTGTCATGGGGATGATGATCTGCTAAAGAACACAGTGCATGCCAAATACTACAGCAATGTGATAACTGTTATGTGAGTCATGGTGATGTGACACATGTGAGGGAGACACACCACTATGGCACCACAACACATACTCACCATGGCCATGTAACTCATCGCATACAATGATGTTGACCGGAAATATAGTGGAATGCACAGACACCACACCTATCCACAGTCAGTGGTAACAAGCCCACAGGTGAGGTAAGCAAATGTCAGTCAGATGTGGGAAGACAGACAACACACATAACAAAGTGTAGCACAGGTTCATTACACATCAGCAACATGTTTATTCCGCAACAGTTGCAAGGTAATTCTACATGACAATGGACACACGGTCACAAAGTGTCAAAGAATTGAAGTCCAGGGGTGTGTGGTACATCACTTGATGGGAATCGACAACTTCCACCCTGGGATTGGATTCTGGGTGTTGGGGGTCAGAGTTGACCAAACAACAGGCAAAGTACCCTGGGAAGGACAGACATAAGACACAGTCAAAACCACAACAGAACAGGAGAGAAATGCAATACGCATGCACAAAACATGTCACAAGAAACCTACACAGAAACAAGTTAGCATGTCGACACTATTGTGGAGTACAGACTACCTGAAAGGACACATCGCTGCACGCATCCAGTCAAGTAGCACACCGACACACTCAAACAGCAACAGAGCAGCCCCAACACATTTCAGGCTAACTCAATACATTGACATAACAACCCTGTAAACTCACATTCAGGTGAAGAAGTTGTTGATGAGCTGTGTGCGGACGTCACCCTCATCCTCAACATCACTGGCATCGTGGCCCAGGCCTGGATCCTCCACAGGTGGTGGATGTAGGTCATCGTCATCCTGGAAGAGAGGCAATTTCTTCCGCACTGCCGTGTTGTGTAGCATCAGCATACAAGGAAAATTTTGCACACCTTTGCAGGGTCATATGGGAGGGCCCTTCCGGTCTTGTCCAGGCAGCGGAAGCGGCTTTTCAGGAGACCAAATGCCCGCTCAATCATTCTTCTGGTCTGACCATGTGCCTCATTGTAGCGCATCTCGGCTGGTGTCACAGTGTTCCTGAGGGGTGTCAGCAACCACGGCATGTTGGGGTATCCGGAGTCACCTACATTACAACAATTGATCAATTAGCTGAATTTTGAAAGAGGGTGGAATACAACATTGCCAAACACACAGAATGGTAAACAGTCAGTACACACTGACAAGCCAGGCATGCTGGTTTGGCATCTGGGACATCAGCGTTGCTATGCGACTACTACTCATGATGTAGGCATCGTGCGCAGAACCGAGGAAACGTGCACACACATGTGTGATACACATGTCCGCTAGACATACCACCAGAGCATTGATGGAGTGGTAGTGCTTCCTGTTCCGGTATGCCTGCTCATGTGCCTGTGGTGGTATCAGGGCCACATGTGTACCATCAATAGATCCGATGACGTTCGGCATCCTCCCCAGTGTATAAAAAGCATCCTTTATGTCAGTGAGTTGACCTGTGCTAGGAAACTTGATGTAGAGGGCAAGAAAATGCAACCTACCCTCCAAGACATCACGTAGCACACGACTGAACATGGTTTGCGACATACCACCAGCAGTAGCCACAGTGTACTGGAAGGTACCGGTATCAAGGAAGTGCAGGGCTGCCATCACCGTCACCTCTGGGGTCAGTGCTGTAGGGTATATCCGGCCAGGTAGCAGATGTGGCACCAACTGCTCCACCAACTCCTCAATCAGTGGCCTGGTGAAGCGGTACCATCGGATGCAGTTGCGTTCCTGCATGGTTTCAAGGTCTGGGAACGGTCTATGGACAGCTGGTGCCCTGCAGTACAGAGATGAACAAAGGAAGATTGTCAATTCATCCATCCATGTGGCTATAACCAAGCAAAATATCACATGATACATCATGACAATACACAATGTACTGAGGTGTGTGCTATTGGGTATGGACAAATATGTCACCTACATGCCCATCATCTCACATCTCAAGTCCACATGTCTACATAAGTTACATGTAGTGCAATGGCCAATCATTAGGCTGTGTCACAGTACCTATGTACTACTGTCACGTTCCAAACACAGACCACAGTGAAAAGTGAGGCCGGATGTCTCCCAGGCATCACAGCTCTTTGACAGGCAGATACCCAGGGTCTGGTATTGCCACATGGACACTGGCATGACGTGGCGTATCATGTACTCGCTACAAAACAACCATGAGTCCCACAGGTAGTGGCCCCTGTTGTCTCTGCAGGCCATACATGGACGTCTCTGAGACACACGCACAACATCAATGTTGATGCACAAACCACATGGATGTGGAGACTGTCTCCCATTGGGTACATGGGATCAGACATATCTGAGACACAACATGCACACAGACTGTGGGTGTACATCAGAATTGTGGCTATGGGACTCACTGTGATGTACATACCATCCCACCCAGGACTCGGGGTGTATGTGACATGTCCTAAACATATCCAACCTGCAACTGTGTCCATGACTCATGCACATAACTGTACAATTGCACATCACAGTGGTAATGTACACAACACACAAAGGATTCTGTCCCCATGAACACGTGCACAGCCTGGGAATGGCTGCACCAAAGTGCCACACAACAAACCAAATGTTACCCCCTACACACACAGTAATGCAGCCTTACATGCCATGGGATACAGTGTGGCACATGCTGTAGTGTGGTAAATGTGCACCTGAGTCCCTGGCAAGTAATTGTGTGAGGAATCTATCAACAAGTCACACACACCAATGTCAACCGACGCGGGTGACTTCTACAGAGACGCATTGCACAGTTCTGGAACGAGCCGTGCGCACGCTTTGGCCATGGACAGCAATGTGAACCGATGCGGGTGACTATTATGCATACGCGTCGTGCAGGCATGGACCGAGCCGTGCGCATGCATAGCCCATTGACTGCAATGTGAACCGATGTGGGTGACTATTATGCATACGCGTCGTGCAGGCATGGACCGAGCCGTGCGCATGCATAGCCCATTGACTGCAATGTGAACCGATGTCCGCCTGCCACCGTAACGGCAAAAGGGACCGCCCGCCATATGTGCGGCGGTCCTGCGATTCACATTAGAATGCTCCCGCCACACTGGCGGGCGCATCCCGCATTTTTTACATTGTGGTGGGCAGTGCGGTCAGCAGCACCCGCCACAATGTAAAAAAAGCATGTTGTGCATTTGCATGCACAACGTGGCAGGCACTGCGTGGTGCCTGTCACCTTGTGCATGCAAATGCACCCATGTGCACCCCCCAACATCCCGGGGGCCCGCAACGGGCCCCTGACAGTGATCTCCACCTGGCTTTCCATGGCGGGGTCTCCACCATGGAAAGCCCTGCACTGCCGCACATCATAATGTGGACCATATGTGAGCCCTTTTCCGCACGGTCGCCTGCCCGAGTGGCGGTAAACAGGCGGACGGTCTTTCCGTCCGCCGGGGTCCCCCCCCGCCATCGTAATGTGGTAGAGGGGAAATGGTAGACAGACGGTGATCGTTGGTGGGCAGATCGCCACCGCCATACGGGCGGTGGCGATCGGCCCACCAACATAATCGACCCCTAAGTGTCCCGCACCTAACCCAATTAAATACTGACTGGACTGGGAATAGTAAATAAATTAATTTTAGTGTCCAGCATCTACCCTAATTACATTCTGAGTGGAGTCGGATTAGTACATTAATTTATATTAGTGTCAAGCACCTACTTCAATTAAATACTGACTGGAGTTGGAATAGTAAATTTTTTTAGTTGAGTGTCCAGCACCTTCTCCAATTAAATTCTGACTGGAGTGGAAATAGTAAATTAATTAGGTTTATTGTTCAGCACCTACCCCAATTAAATACTTATTGGAGTAGGAATAGTAAATTAATTAAGTTTAGTGTCCAGCACCTACCCCAATTAAATACTGACTGGACTGGGAATAGTAAATAATTAAGTTTAGTGTCCTGCATCTACCCTAATTAAACTCTGAGTGGAGTGGGCGTAGTAAATTAATTGAGTTTCGTGTCCAGCACCTACTTCAATTAAATACTGACTGGAGTTGGAATAGTACATTTTTTTAGTTTAGTGTCTAACACCTACTCCAATTAAATTCTGACTGGAGTGGGAATAGTAAATTAATTAAGATTATTGTCCGGAACCTACCCAATTAAATACTTATTGGAGTGGGAAAAGTAAATTAATTAAGCTTAGTGTCCAGCACCTACCTCAATTAAATAGTTATTGGAGCTGGAATAGTAAATTATTTAAGTTTAGTGTTCAGCACCTACCTTAATTAAATACTTATTGGAGTGGGAATATTAAATTATTTAAGTTTAGTGTCCAGCACTTACCCCAATTAAATACTGACTGGAGTGGGAATAGTAAACTGATTAAGTTTAGTGTACAGCACCTACCCCTATTAAATATTTATTGGAGTGGGAATAGTTAATTATTTAAGTTTAGTGTTCAGCACCTACCCCAATTAAATACTGACTGGACTGGGAATAGTACATAAATTAATTTTAGTGCCCAGCATCTACCCTAATTAAGGGGTCCATTACGATGGCGGGTGGAATCGTAAGGGAGCCAGGGACCGACTGCCGAAGTTGCAGCGGTCCCGACATGTGTATCAGGATGCGCCCGCCACACGGGCGCATACATTGAATTTCACTTTGTGGGTGGATCTGCTGGCTGCAGACCAGCTCACAATGTGAAAGTACTGTGCATGTATTATGCCACCCCTGGGAAGCACTCTGCTTTTGTGTCATTGTACACTGTATGCAATGTTAGCCCCCATGGATGGTGCTTGTCTACACATGGCCGAGAGTATGTTAGATTTTCACAGCACTGTTTGCCACGCCACGTTTCTGTGGGTATGGGACACAACCACTACTTTGCATCAAATGTGTTTCATGTGTTGGATTTTGCTCTGCAGTGGTTGAACCTGTCCCCCACCTACAAGGTGGCCCAGGTACACAACCTGACTCTGCCCTATCTGGCACTTGGTGGCCTTGATAGTGAGGCCTGCCTTTTGCAGGGCATCTAAAACATTCCTTAGGTGGACCAGGTGATCCTCCCAGGTGGAGCTAAAGACAGCAATATCATCTAGATAAGCTGCACTGTAGGCTTCCAGACCTGTGAGAACTGTATTCACCAACCTTTGGAAAGTGGCAGGTGCAGTCTTCAAACCAAAGGGCATCACCACCAATTGGTAGTGCCCACTTGGGGTCGAAAATGCTGTATTAGGCTTTGTATCATCAGCTAATCGGATCTGCCAGTACCCAGCGGTCAAGTCAAATGTGCTAAGGTACTTGGCTGAGGCCAAACTATCTATAAGCTCATCTACCCTTAGAATTGGATGGGCATCAGTCCTAGGGACTGCACTGAGACCCCTGTAGTCCACACAAAACCTCATCTCTCTTTTCCCACCACTGGTGTGAGCTTTTGGCACAAGGACCACTGGACTAGCCCAAGGGTTATCTGAGGGTTCAATAACTCCCAAATCCAACATTTTCTGGATTTCTGTTCTGATACAGTCCCTGATATGGTCAGGTTGCCTATAAATTTTATTTTTAATAGGCAGACTGTCCCCAGTGTCCACTTCATGAGTGCACCAGGTAGTCTGACTTGGAGTCAGAAAAAACATGTTTCTGAACTGATTGTCTGCACTTGGTTTGTTGTTGGGCAGTGAGACTGCCTCCCAAGGCCACACCATCAACTGACCCATCATCAGAGTTCTGTGAGAGGAGGTCAGGGAGTGGGTCACTCTCTTCCTCCTGTCCCTCATCAGTAGCCATTAGCAAGCCCATGTCATCCCTGTCTGCTTATGGCTTTAGCCTGTTGACATGGAGAACCATGTGGGGACTCCTGGCAGTTCCTAGGTCTACTAAGTAGGTAACCTCTCCCGTCTGTTCAACAATAGTGTGGGGTTCACTCCATTTGTCTTGGAGAGCTGCTGGGGCCACAGGCTCCAACACTTTCTGTCCTGGCAGGTAAACAGTCAGGTGCCGATTACGATCCAGTAAAAAAATTCCCCGTACGACTCGTATCCGGTCTTTTTACCGTACGAATCGTACAAGTGCCGTACAAACTGCCAAGTACGATTCGCATGGTAAAAAGTCCATACGAATCGCATTGGGAATTATTCCCCACACGTCCTCGGGTCGGAAAATGTGTCCGACACGTCCACGGATGATTTACCGTACAAATGTGAAAAGTGAAGTCCGACCGCGGAATTACGATCCATCCCGTGCGTCCAATGTTACAACCGTATGGAAAAAACACCCTCCGCACCGAACTCCCATAGCAACCATGGAGACATGTGCCCGACCCCCCCCAGCCCCGTATGTACGCGCCGCCCCCCCAGCCCCCGTACGTACGCGCCGACCCCCCCCAGCCCCCGTACGTTCGAGTCGTACCCCCCCAGCCCCCATACGTTCGAGTCGTACCCCCCGTGTATGTACACCCGTGTACGTGTCGAACCCCCCGTGTATGTACACCCTTGTACATGTCGAACCCCCCCGTGTATGTACACGTACAAGGGTGTACATACACGGGTGGGGGTACGACTCGAACGTACACGGGTGAACATACACGGGGGGTTCGACACGTACAAGGGTGTACATACACGGGGGTTCGACATGTACAAGGGTGTACATACACGGGTGGGGGTACGACTCGAACGTACACGGGTGTACATACACGGGGGGTTCGACACGTACAAGGGTGTACATACACGCACGGGTGGGGGTACGACTCGAACGTACACGGGTGTACATACACGGGGGGTTCGACACGTACAAGGGTGTACATACACGGGGGGGTTCGACACGTACAAGGGTGTACATACACGGGTGGGGGTACGACTCGAAAGTACACAGGTGTACATACACGGGGGGGTTCGACACGTACATGGGTGTACATACACGGGGGTTCGACACGTACAAGGGTGTACATACACGGGTGGGGGTACGACTCGAACGTACGGGGCTGGGGGGGGTACGACTCGAACGTACGGGGGCTGGGGGGGGTACGGCGCGTACATACGGGGGCTGGGGGGGTCAGCACGTACATACGGGGGCTGGGGGTGTCGGCATGTACGTACGGGGGCGGGGGGGGTACAGCACGTACCGGGCCACCTACTCTGGTCGTTTCGCGCCGTACTTCGCTTTTCCGGCACTTTTTGGGTGCCGTGAAAATATTGCCGTCCGGACTGCTGTCGGTTCGAATCGTGGTTCCTGGGTCGTGAAACGCTGCCTGAAAGCGTCCCGACGTCACGTCGCAGCATTCCCGGATCACATTCGTATGTATATTTTCGTCGGTCGGTGTTTATTACGATTCGTACGGAAATGGTTTTTCCGTGCGAATCGTAATTCCATGTTTGTAAAGTTTTACGACCGGGTACGAGTCGGACGGAGAAAACGCTCCGACCGACGGTTCGTACCCGGTTTTTACCGGATCGTAATCGGCACCTCAGTATAGCCTTTTGGTCATGCCAGGCTTTTTGCCGTTCCTCGCTAGCCTCAAAGTTTTTAGTTGCCTTTTTCATGTACTCAGCCATCCTGGAGCGGAGACCAAGTACATAGTCCACTATGTCTTGCTTTTGGGGCTTGAGAGGTAACTCCCATCCTTCCTTCACCAAACACAATGGACCCCTGACAGGGTGACCAAACAAAAGTTCAAAGGGGCTGTATCCAACCCCCTTTTGTGGCACCTCCCTGTATTCAAACAAAAGGCAGGGCAAGAGAAGGTCCCATTTTCACCTGTTTGGGGATCCATGGGACAGGTAGTGGCATCAGGGGGGCCTTTGTAGTGCCACCTGTTTTGTCACTGGCTTGACAGATTACACAGGAGTGACAAAACTCCTTTGTGTCTTCAGACATGTGGGGCCAGTGAAAGTGAGGGACTAGTCTGTCCCATGTCTTGTTCTGGCCGAGGTGACCTGCTAAATGGATATCATGGGCTAGGGTCAATAGGAAGCCCCTCAACTTCAGAGGTATAAACAACCTCCTGGTGGCACCTGGCTTGGGGTCTCTACACTCTGAATACAGGAGTCCATCGTCTCAGTACACTTTGTGGGTACCACTAGCACTCCCAGCAGCCTCAGCAGCAGCTTGCTGTCTCAGGGGTTCAAGAGAGTGGCAGCTCTGCTGCTCCTGACTCAGATCTGCCCTGGAAGGTCCCCCTGTCTCCAAGAACTCAACCTGAGCAGGCTCAAGCTCCTCAGTTCCTTCTTCAGGACTGTGATCATCTCCCTCAAGAGACTAATCCTCCTTCTGAGTCAGGGGGAAGACTCTGCCTTAACCCTTCTGCTCTTACTCTTGGATGGCACTTGGTCTGTTATTCCAGAATCCAAGGCCTGTTCAGTTTCAGACATTTTGGCCTGTGACCTGGTCACAGCAAACACATCTGCAGGGATGCCCAGCATTTTTGCATGAGTCCTGAGCTCTACTTCTGCCCAAACTGAAGTCTCTAGATCACTGCCAAGCAAGCATTCGACTGGTAGGTCTTCACTCACCACAACCTTCTTAAGGCCAGTTACCCCTCTCTAGGAGAAGTTAACAACTACCAGAGAATGGTCTGTTCTGACATTGCTAGCATTGGTCACTTGGTACTTTTCACCAAGTATAATCTGCCCAGGATCCACATGATCTTTTGTCACCATTGTGACACTTGCTCCTGTGTCCCTGAATGCCAAAGCCTGTACTTCATTGATTAAAGGCTATTGCCTGTACTTGCCCTAGTTACTGGGACTCACAGAGGGGGTCATATCCATGCCCCATCACAGACAAGAACAGTCTGAGTGGTTTTTCTGACTAGGCCAGACCCCAACTCAGTACCCAGGGTCAACCCTACTAAACCCTTTGGCTGTGTATTCCCACCACCAATTGTAACTGCACTAGGGGAAGCAGGTGCCTTAGGGGCATTGGTGGGGGCTGGAGTATTCTCTTTGGACTTGGTGCAATCACTGGTCCAGTGTGTCTTTTGCTTACAGACTTTGCACCATGGTTTCTTTTGGCCTTTTCCTTTGTTAGTCTGTGAATCCCCGCCTGAAGAAGATTTTTGGGGCCATTGAGAAGACTTCTGGTCTTTACCCTTGTCCCCACCCTTGTCAGAGTTCTTAGAATCTTGCTTCTTTGGGTCACCACCTTGGTTCTGTACCTTCTGCCTCACCCTGGTTCTGACCCATTTGTCGGCCTTCTTTCCCAATTCTTGGGGAGAGGTCAGATCAGAGTCTACCAGTTACCGATGCAACAGCTGATTTTAACAGTTATTAAGAATCTGCTCCCTCATTATCAGATTGTACAATCCTATGAAGTCACACACTTTACTGCCCAATAACCAACCTTCCAGAGCCTTAGCAGCACAGTCAACAAATTCAACCCAGTCTTGATTTTGTGTTTTTTGGGTATCTCTGAACTTTAACCTGTATTGTTCAGTGGTTAGGCCAAACCCATCTATCAGTGCACTTTTCAAGACCTGGTAATAATCAGCATCCTCTTCTCTTACAGTGAGGAGCTTGTCTCTACCTTTGTCTGCAAAGGAGAGCCATAAGATTGCTGCCCACTGCCCTTGAGGGACCTTCTGTACTTTACAGGCCCTCTCCAAGGCAGTTATCCATGTGTGGATGTCATCCCCACTCTGGTAGGGAGGGACAATCTTACTTAGGTTTCTATGGTCATAAGACCTCTTCCTATCTCTAGGGAAATTGCTGCCACCAAGAGACTCTAGTCCCTCCTTTTTACTAGCTCTGTAGAGCTCTAGGGCTTCCCTATCTAAGGCCATCTGCTGCTTTCTGAGGTTGAACTTATCTTGCTCATACTTCAGCAGTCTCTCTCTCCTCTCCTGGGAGGTTTCCCTCCCTCTGTGAGAAGAAACAGAGGTCCCTACAGATGAGGTAGACTGGACAGACTCCCTTGAGAGAGATCTATCCCTTCTAACCCTGTTTTCAACTCTTCCTGGAGGAACAAAGAGGGGAGCATTGTTGTCATCCTCCTCACCCTTATCCAGGGGAGCTGGGTTCACCAGATCTTGATCATTGTCATCAGTCTGGTCAGCAGTAGAGGTGGGGTCAGGGGAGTTTCCACCCCTAGGCCCACCCTTAGCTGCTGCTCCACCCACTCTGCGTACCCCTTCAGGCCCACTAGGCCCTGAGAGATCATCCAGCCTGAGTATCTTTAAAAGATGCTGGGTGGTTGGGCTTTTGCCTGTCTTCAGCTTCCTAATGGAACATAAGGCCCTAAGCTGTGCAAAGGAGAGATCCTCATATTTAAAGGGGAGAAGCCCACTGGCTTCTGGCAGGGACCCACTGGTTCCTGGCTGACTAGACATTACTAGTGTGGTGTGATGTATTGCACTACATACACTAGTGTGGCCTACTAAACTCTCTTGAGTTGAAGAAAGGGTGTGCTAACCCTTAACACACAACTCTAAGTTCAGTAGAACTTACTGTATACTAAACTTGATATTATATGTACCTAAGGTACCTTTAGTGGTTTTCAGTTGATCAATTCAATTGAGATTATCTGGTAAATCAATAGCAAGCTGGAATCCCATACGCTGCACACCAATGTGAGAAGTTGGCCTGATATATGCTGTCCACTAGTTCTAGCGGGCACCTTGTATCAGTCCAAACAACCCCTTATGGTGATAGCTTAAAGACAACCTTTATTGAAAGCTATCCTAGTGGTAGTTATGGAGAGCAGCCTTCAGACTAAGTCTTGAAGGAATGTGAAGCAGCTTGTTTTACCAGTCTGTAATCTCTTGAATGATCAAATGAAAGGACAACCACACCAGGTATATATTTAAAATATATGTATTTAAGATAAAACACACCCCTCTAGTCTCTTTATGAGACTGGAGTTCGAAGTACTTAAGTTACAAGTCAGTATTCAACAGTATTAGCACAAATATACATTTGGGCCCTACGGGCCTACCAAACCATATACCAATAAAGTGGTATAAGAACCACGACTGAACTAGACACAAGGCCTAGAGCCTGTAGAATCGCTGGGACCACAAGGAACCACCCAAGGAAGTGACACAGGGGACCCACGGGGCCGTGTGCAGTGTGTAAACACAACCGCGGGTTCCCGTTAGCTTCTATGGGCAATGTCGCGGTTGGAAAATGAAAGATTAGGGACACTTAGAATTGAGTTAGGACCAAACCCTTTTGGACTTAGGAAGTTCTAGGGCTAGCACCTACGGGAGCACCGGAGTACTCGTGTTACCTCACCCAGGGAAGCCGGGCGCATAGGTGTCTTTTGGTGTCGGGTCACGTCGTCGATTTCAATGTGAGCTGGCGAAGAAGTGCTGCTGCCGTGAAGAGGAGAAGTGTCCGAAACGATCCAAGCCTGGATCTAGGATGGAAGGAACCTGAAAGCAGAGGAGACAGAGCCTGGGTCACTTACCAGTGACTAAGGGCACGATAGTCCAATGCACACAGATGTCGGGTGCTTCAGGTGAGTTGATAGGTGTCTTGACTCTTCAGCCACATGGTACAGGAGGCGCCGATGATGACCAGGAGCTGGATTCGAGCTGTCCCACAAAGTCTGTTAAGTGCTGCCAACAAGCCTAGGCAACGGCAAGTCACTTGGAATCAGAGAAAGGACGTTGGTGCAGACCAGCAAGGTCTGGTGAACTCACCCAGCAAGGGTAAGATGGGGCACGTCTGGAGCAACCAGGAAAGCCCAATCATAAGAGGAGTCGCCTTCGCGGGGACCTACTAGCCAATGGGCTAGCAATCGCGAAGGAGCCTCAAGCGGTCGCACAGGAAACTGGCCCATGGGTCACTCGAAGAGTGGAGGCCAGAAATCTTCGGTGCAGGAGGTGCTCAAGGCTGGGGCTACTCAGAGCCCAACGCACAACTTCGAGGAATACCAGGAAGATGATGGAGCTGCAAAAGTTCATGGTGTCCAGGGGTCACGGTTCCACGTCCCCCACAATTGCCACGGGCCTCAGCTTTGCTGTGGACTCAGGGTAGCCTCGGGGAAGTATGGAAAGCCACCTCTGGGGATGCAGAGACTTCGGCGTCCGGTGGGAGCTTCAGAATTGCAGACCGATGTGATGCCAAGGCTGTAGAAAGTCTTTACCGGGTTAGGCCAGTGTGAACATAGCTCTTCCTCTAGAAGGGTGGAATGCTACCCACGTCGCCAGAACTGGCGGGGGTAGTATTCCAAAGAGTTTGACACCAAACACGACATGTTTCCGTGCAGCCAGTCCAGAGTTAGCATCAGAGGAGGTGTTGGACCTGGCCCTTTTTGCAGGGTCATCCCTAAACTTTTTGCCTTCCTCCTGTATTTTTTCTGACCTGGTGTTGGCTGTTTTATGACTCTGGGCACCTTACCACTGCTGACCAGTGCTAAGGTGCATATGCTCTCCCTATGGTAAAATGTTAATGTTGATTGGTGTCCATGTTTGGCTTATTTGGTTTACTATCAGCCCCTAGTAAAGTGCACCAGGAGTACCAGGGCTTGTAAATACAAATGCTGCTGGTGGGCTTGCAGCCCTGGTTGTGCCACCCACAGAAGCGGCCTAGTAAAATGTGTCTAGGATCTGCCACTGCAGAACCTGCGTGCAGTCTGGTACTGTCGCGCTGACTGCGCAAGTACACCCACTTGCCAGTCCCTAAACCTTCCCTTAACTACATATTAGTCACCCCTCTGGTAGGCCCAAGGGCAGGGTGCATTGTAGGCATAAGGTAGGACATGCCCTGATGTGTGTGGCATGTCTTAATAGTGAATTACAGCCATTTTCGTTTTTCACTATTGAAGGCTACCTGCTCTCCGTAGGCCAGAATGGGCTGCTGGATTTACTACACGCTGTAATCCCAGTGGACTCATAGGGCATGGTAGAAAGTCATGTTTAGTACGCCTGAACTCAGAATAATAAAATACTTCTTTTAGTAAAGTTTATTTTAATATCCTTTGTTTGTAAATACTACCTTTAGAAAGTTAGTATTTACTGATCTGGCCATTCAGTCCGCCTCTGCTGTGTGTGTGTGTTCTGCCTAGTAACAGGGAAGGAGCAGGGTTGGGGAATTCCAGGAGACAGGCTGGCTGCCAGGTGGTGGGTAGCGAGATTACACCAGGATGGGTGGGAGGAGTACACCTTGACTCCTGAATAGACCTGTGCTCTGCCACCACAAAGCCGTCTCCGCCCCCTGTGGAGCGGCTGATGTCTCTGCCCTGCTGCTGAAAGGAAAGAGCAGAGTCACCATAACCAAGTGCTCCAGAAATGGACTGAGCCAGGCCCAGGTCCCCTGGCGCTAAAGAACAAAAGAATCACTGTATAAAAGTAGGAGCCTGGCTCCTAAGAAATCAGATCCTGTTTGCGCCAAGAAGAAACTCTGCCCGAAGAGAAGGACCTGGAGAAGCTGAAGGAGGAGTACTGTCTCTAAGCCTGAGAGACTGGCCTGCAGTGGGTGCCTTGCTGCAAGAAGGAGAGGAAAAGACTTAAGGAAAAGACTTTGCATCAACTTGTGCAACTTGAGCAGTGTGAGCTGGCGCTGACAGCGTTGAGGCATTTTTTACTGAAAGTTTAACACTGGTGCAGTGATTGAATACCGTCCAGCCCAATTTCTTTTACTCTGTATGGCGCCTCGGTGCAACCTTATTTTTTAAAATTAATACGTTTAATGGGGGGTCAATTTTTATGCTGATACTGTTATTTTAGTCTGTACTTGGCACCCACCTGATTCGGTCCCCGGTCCGTCACGGCGATTTTGTGCCGATTGAACTGAGGGACGCGACTCCTCCCCCATGATGCGTCACTTCCTCTACCCTCCTATATTGGTAATGACTACTCGACCGCGCAGCGGGCGAGCACAGCGGGCGCACCGACAGCGCGCCGAAGGCGCACCAAAGGCGCGCCAAAGGCAAGCCCGTCTGCGCCCGTCCGCCGCCGGCTGGGGACAGGGGCCACGACCCCTGGCCGAAATAGGTCAGTAATATGTTGGAGTGCACAACAACTTCGCGCCCTCTGTCCGGCATTTTCTAAAGCCTGTCTCCATAGTCTTAAGGCGGAAGACACTAACAACTGTAAAGAGTGTCAGTATAACTGTCTCAATAGATCTACGCTTAAGGCTGAGAATATTAGGCTTACATGCGGACTACTTAATACTAGATCTATGCGGAAGCATAATCTTGATATATACGATCTGCTCACAGATATGAAACTTGACCTCCTATTTCTTACTGAGACTTGGCTTGACCCCAATTCTGAACCGGATATAGTTGCTTCTCTTCCAGCTGGCTATGCCATAGTACGACTGGACAGAACTGGAGGTAGAGGTGGTGGAATAGCTATAATTTTTAAGCAGCCACTATGTTGTCAACTTGAACCTCTCGCTATCGCTGACAGTGAGACAGGAGCCTTTTCCATTAAGGTTAACGCTGGCAACACGGTGAAGTGCTTCTTGGTCTATCGTGCTCCTGGTCGTTTCACCCACTTTACTACCAGCCTAATCGAAGGTATAACGGAAGCCGCTCTGCGTAGGGACAAGCTCATGCTCTTAGGTGACCTTAACATCCATCTGGATGACCAACAGGACAAAGGAGCCATTGACTTCTGTCAGCAATTACATTCCCTCCAATTACACACCAAAAGGGCCACTTATTGGACCCTATATTTGTCAACTGGGAAGACATTGAGGTTAAGGCCCCCGTTCCTGTCCCTTGGTCTGACCACTTTTTAGTGCCTTTTATAATAAACATCCCTGCCAGCAATATCCAAAAGCCTACCAGCTCTAAATATATGAGCCGTAAATGGACTGCTTTTTCCAAAGCTAAGTTCGATACTGCTCTGACTAAAGGCGGTAGACCAGGAGGTGAGGATGCTGCTACTGCATCGGATAGACTAGAAGGCCGCATTAATAATGCTCTAGATGACATAGCCCCTCTCTGTCACAAAAATCCTTGTAGTGGACCCCAGAGATCCGCCCCCTGGTACAGCGATGAACTTCGCCTAGCTAAAGCGGAATGCAAACAACTAGAAAGACAGTGGAGGGTGGCTTACCTTGATGAAGCAAAACAGAGGTATATAGATAAATGCAGAGAATATCATAGTTTGATCAGGCGTGCCAAAACAACTTATTTTTCAGGTAGGATAGGAGCAGCTAATAACTCTACCAAGGAGCTATTCAAAATTTATAAGGAAATCTCTCTCTGTGGCTCATCTGTTGACCCGTCCTCGGTCTCAGAGGAATCCTGTAACCGTATTGCTGCCTTCTTTTCTGATAAAGTGGCCACCATCTACTCCACTTTTTCGGGAGGGAAGGAAAAGGGAACAGAGTTCAGTGAGAACATATTGGTTGGTGTGGGTGTTAATAGCCTGGACAACTTTCTCACCCCATCCCCTGACGGGCTCCAGCAGATATGTCGCTCCATTAAGTCAGGATCCCCCCGGGATCCTGCATCACCGAAACTTCTTGGAGAGAGTATTGAGATCCTTGAACCCTATATTAGAGATGTTCTGGATCTTTCCTTCAGATCCGGCACCGTACCCAAAAGTTGGAAGCAGGCTGTAGTACTCCCGCTTCAAAAAAAACCTAATCTTAGCTGGGACAGGCTGGACAATCTCCGTCCTATTTCACTCCTCCCCTACCTGGCCAAAGCAGCAGAAAAGGTGGCAAATCTTCAACTTATGGCTTTTGTGGAGAAAGCCAACCTGCTCCACACAACTCAGTTTGGCTTTCGTGCACGCCATTCCACGGAGTCTGCGCTGCTCATGGCCACTGAGTCTATCAGGCAAGGGGTTGATGAGGGGCATACTATGGCCCTCATTTTACTTGACCTAAGTGCAGCCTTTGACACTGTAGCACATTTCACCTTGCTACAGTGTCTCAACAAAGGTGGTGTCACTGGGTCAGCGCTGAGGTGGATCCAATCTTTCCAGACTGATAGGGGCTTTCAGGTCAGACAGGGGGAACACTACTCTCGTGTGTTCAATCTTGACCAAGGGGTCCCCCAGGGCTCCGCCCTGAGCCCCACCCTGTTTAACCTTTATGCTTCCCCTGTTGCCACCATTGTGGAAAGTCATGGCATTCAACTAGTGTCATATGCTGATGACACGCAGCTGGTCATCTCGCTGTCACGAGCACCTGATGTTGCGGCATCCAGCTTCAGTGCTTGCATGCAGGAGCTTGCATCCTGGATGTCTGACAACTGCCTGAAGCTGAATGGGTCCAAAACTGAAGTGCTCGTGGTAGGAGGTGGACCGAATGTGTGGTCCTCGGCATGGTGACCAGCATGCCTGGGCTCCACTCCAGTGCCTTGTCAACAGGCCAAAAATCTTGGGGTGATGTTTGACTCCGACCTATCATTTGCTCCCCAGATTAATCGGGTTGTCGGAATGTGCTTCGGTATGCTCAAGAGTCTAAGGAAGACTCTGGACCTACTTTCAGTTAGTGCCAGGCAGACTCTTGTGCATGCCTTGGTCACATCTAGACTCGATTACTCTAACCTCCTCTATCTGGGAATAACAGCTGGAAGCCTCAATCGTCTCCAGGTACTTCAAAATGCCACAGCCCGGCTGGTGCTGAGGCTTCCTAGAAGAACGGCCTCTAAAGTTGCTTTGAAGTCCCTACACTGGCTTCCGATCAGAGAAAGGATTACCTTCAAAGCACTTTGCATGTGTCACCGCATTATTAGGGGCAGGGCGCCCGCTCCCCTACACAACCTCACAACCTCATCACCCCCTACAGATCTTCTGGCACCGGACTGGTAGTTGTCCCCAAAATTCATAAAGCTCGAATGGGGGGGGAGATCTTTCAGGTTTCTTGCAGCCAAGAGCTGGAATATGCTTCCGATGGAGCTGCGCCTCGAACCTTCAGAGGCTAAGTTTCGCAGAGCTCTAAAAACTCACCTCTTTCGCTCAGTACTGATGTAACCTCCCTGTTCTAGCCGCTTCTTACTTCTCACTCAGCGCGGGGACACGCCGGGGCGCGTAACCATGCGCTTTACAAAATTCCATAATAATAATAATTGTGCTTTCAAACAATCTCCAAGGGCTTGCTTGTGAACTTGCCCCCTGATCTGCGCCCCAGGAACAGTGGGCGCTACCTTTCCTGAAGAAGAGGAGAAGTAGCTGGGAGCAATTCTGTGACGCTGACCCCCAGAGAACCTGTGTGCCTCCCTCCCTTTATCTACACCGCGACATCTGCCACCTGGGACAACCACGAGCACCGCAGGGACCTGCCTACCTGGTCCAAGCACCGCGAGTACCTGCCCCTCCGAGCCGTAGCTCGCAATGTGGAGAAAAGGAAACCTGAGGGTCTATGCACCGAGCCTTGGCGAGTGGCGACCCCGTGCCGCCGAGATCACCGCAAGGACCCGTGACACTGGTAATCACCGAGAAAGCCGATCGAGCTGCAACGCGCTGAGAATTGCCCAGGAGCTGCTACCCCCTCCTCTGCCTTCTATCGTGTGGCTGAGACCTTCTGCGAGGGTGCCACGGTTCACCGCCGCCCTCTGACCTTGAGGGACGACACCGCGACGTGGGACCCCTCCCCATGGAAACCCGAGGCTGCCGTGACCATGCCCGTGAGGAAAAGAAGGTATTTGGGACAATCGCGCTAAAAGTACGGCTTGTACTTGCCTACGTACGAGCCGTACCTGCTTTGGAACTATTTGGGCGCTGTGCGTGGAAATACGGCCCGTACTTGCCGTTGTACGGACCGTACTGGCCTCTGCAATATTATAGTTCGAGCCGTACCTGCCTTTAGTTGAACCGTACTGGCCTCTGCAATATTATAGTTTGAGCCATACCTGCCTTCAGTTTGAACCGTACGGGCCTCTGCAATATTATAGTTCGAGCCGTACCTGCCTTCAGTTTGAACCGTACTGGCCTCTGCAATATTATAGTTCGAGCCGTACCTGCCTTTAGTTGAACCGTACTGGCCTCTGCAATATTATAGTTCGAGCCATACCTGCCTTTAGTTGAACCATACTGGCCTCTGCAATATTATAGTTCGAGCCGTACCTGCCTTCAGTTTGAACCGTACGGGCCTCTGCAATATTATAGTTCGAGCCGTACCTGCCTTCAGATTGAACCGTACGGGCCTCAGCAAGATTATAGTTTGAGCCGTACCTGCCTTTAGTTCGAACCGTACTGGCCTCTGAAGCAGCGTAGTTCGAACCGTACCTGCTTTGAACCGAACAGCATTGAAAGCTATTGCCGGCGCTCATGCGGGAAGCGTGAGGAACGGCAAGCGTACTCGTGCTCACGCGAGAAGCGTGAGAAACAGCACAACGTACTTAAAAACTGGTACAAAGCATAACAAAGGCGCTACGAAACACGCAGAACCCCCTAGAAGCTTATTTTGATCAGAACTGTGCCCATTTTAAAACCTGTGGACTGCCCTTAAGCATTTGAAAGTAAATGGAACATTATTTCACCAAGAGAACTATATTTGTGCAACCTGCCTGCAAGAAATCTTTTATATAAAGAACTTTATTTTGATATAAATACAGCCTTGTGTCTTTGTGTGGTGGGGTGGTGATTATTGTGTGGGACAACTTGAACGCTTAACCTAATGCCCTCTGGAAATCTAGCCTGACTGCTCGCGCCACGTTACCTAGAGGGTGAGCAGGGGTTATTTTTAAAGAGGTAATCCTACGCCCTGACTTAGAGGAAAGGGTCCCCGCTTGTCGCAAGTGCATACCTGTGCCAACCAGAGACCCCGGATTCTAACAGGAGGTATTCCGAATGCTGCAGAGGGGTTCTGCTCATGCAGGGGCACCCTCTCACATAAAAACCAAGCACTCTGCCTTCAGGATTGTTACATAGGAGTGGCTTATCAATCAATCAATCAATCAATCAAGTAACTTGTAAAGTGCACTACATACCCGGGCGGGTTTCAAGGCGCTGGGGGGGGGGGGGGGAGGCTGTTACTGTTCGAAGAGCCAGGTCTTGAGTTGTCTCCTGAAGGTCAGCAGGTCTTCGGTTTGGCGTAGGTGGAGGGGGAGGGTGTTCCAGGTCTTGGCGGCGCGGTGGGAGAAGGATCTGCCTCCGGAAGTAGTTCTCCGGATGCGTGGGACCGTGGCCAGGGCGTGGTCAGCGGAGCGGAGTTTTCTGTTGGGTACGTAGAAGGAGAGTCAACTGTTGAGATAGACTGGGCCGGTTTTGTGGAGGGCCTTGTGTGCGTGGATCAGGAGCTTGAAGGAGAGCCAGTGCAGGTTCTTCAGGTGGGGGGTGATGAGGTTGCGGCGCGGGACGTCGAGGATCAGGCGTGCAGAGGCATTCTGGATTCTCTGTAGTCTGCTGATGAGCTTGGACGAGGATCCGGCGTAGAGGGCGTTTCCGTAGTCGAGCCTGCTGCTGACCAGGGCCTGGGTGACTGTTTTCCTCGTGTTTGTCGGGATCCATCTGAAGATCTCGCGGAGCATGTGGAGGGTGTTGAAACAGGTGGAGGAGACTGCGTTGACTTGTTTGGTCATGGAGAGTTTCGAGTCGAGGATGACTCCCAGGTTGCGTGCGTGGTCGGTGGGGGCCGGGGGGGACCCCAGTGATGTGGGCCACCAAGAGTCGTCCCAAGCGGAGGGGTTGGACCCTAGGATGAGGATTTCTGTTTTGTCTGGGTTCAGTTTGAGGCGGCTGTCTTCCATCCAGTCAGCGACGGCCTTCATTCCCTGGTGGAGGTTGGATTTGGCGGTGAGGGGGTCTTTGGTGAGGGAGAGGATCAGCTGAGGGTCGTCGGCGTAGGAGATTATGTTGAGGTCGTGTTGTCGGGCGATGCGTGCTAGTGTGCTAGTGGTGCCATGTAGACGTTGAACAGCGTCGGGCTGAGGGAGGATCCCTGTGGGATGCCGCAGATGATCTTGGAGGCCTCGGAGTGGAACGGGGGGAGGCGGACTCTCTGAGTTCTGCCGGAGAGGAAGGAGGTGGTCCAGTCAAGGGCCTTGTTTCGGATCCCTGCGTCGTGGAGGCGCGTGCGTAGTGTGTGGTGGCATATGGTGTCGAAGGCGGCGGAGAGGTCTAGGAGGATGAGGGCCGCCGTCTCGCCGTTGTCAAGCAGGATCCTGATGTCGTCTGTGGCAGCGATGAGGGCGGTTTCGGTGCTGTGGTTGCTGCGGAATCCTGATTGTGATGGGTCTAGGATGTTGTTGTCTTCGAGGTGTCGCGTGAGCTGGGTGTTTACTATCTTCTCGATTACTTTAGCTGGGAACGGTAGCAAGGAGATGGGCCGGAAGTTCTTGAGGTCGCTCGGGTCTGCCTTGGGTTTCTTCAGTAGGGGGTTGATCTCTGCGTGCTTCCAGTTCTCAGGAAAGGTGGCGGTCTCGAAGGAGAGGTTGATGATTTTGTGCAGGTGGGGTGCGATGGACTTGCTGGCTTTGTTGAAGATGTGGTGTGGTAGGGGGTCGGATGGGGAACCGGAGTGGATTGATCCCATGGTCTTGATTGTGTCCTCGATGCTCACGTTGGCCCAGGTTGTCAGGGTGTCGTGGGCAGTGGGGTGCGGTGGGTTTGGTGTGGTGTGGTCGGCAGGGGTCGTCCGGGGTCTGAAGCGGTCATGGATGTCGGTGATTTTCCAGTGAACGAAGGTGGCGAGTGAGACGCACAGGGCTTGTGATGGTGGGAAGTCGTTGGCGTTGGAGCTGTGGTTGGAGAGTTCCTTCACGATGGTGAAGAGCTCCTTGCTGTTGTGTGCGTTGTTGTCAAGGCGATCTGTGAAGGCGGTCTTTTTGGCGATCCTGATGAGGTGGTGGTGGTTGCGGATGGCGTCTTTGTAGGCAGTGTGGCTTTCTGGCATCTTGTTGCTGTTCCGTGTGTTTTCCAGTTTCCAGCAGGTGCGTTTGGAGTCGAGGAGTTCCGGGGTGAACCAGCTGACTCTTCTGCTGGTGTCTCTGTTTGTGGGGTTTTTTAGCGGCGTGATGGTGTTGGCGCAATCGTTCATCCAGCGTTCGAGGGAGAGTGCACCATCATCCGGGTTGGTGGGGTTCATTGGAGGGTTGAGTGCGAGGCTTGTCTGTAGTTGTTCTTCAGTGATTTTTCCCCAGCGGCGGCGGGGGGTCTGTTGGGTGCGGTGGTGTGTGAGTGGTTTTCGGAAGGCAAAATGGATGCAGTGGTGGTCAGTCCAGGTGAGTTCGGAGGCGTGGCTGAAGGTGACATGGGGGCTTGATGACAAGATTGCGTCAAGTGTGTGGCCGGCGATGTGGGTCGGCGTTGTGACGAGCTGTTTGAGTCCGAGGTTGGTGAGATTGTCGATCAGGGTGGAGGAGTTGCTGTCGTTGTTGTTCTCCAGGTGATGGTTCAGGTCTCCGAGGAGGATGTAGTTGGTGGAGGTCAGCGCATGCGTGCTGATGAGGTCGGCGATGGAGTCGCAGAATTGAGGCCGGGGTCCTGGTGGTCTGTAGACGAGGGTGCCTCTTAGGGTGGTCTTGGGGTCTGTGTGGATCTGGAAGTGCATGTGTTCGGTGGTGCTGAGGGTGTCGTTGGTGTTTGTAGAGATCTTGATGGTGTTCTTGTGGACGATGGCGATACCTCCTCCGGCTCTGTTTGCGCGGTCTCTGCGGGTGATCTTGTACCCGTCTGGGATGGCTATGGAGATGTCTGGCGCGGAGGCTTCGTTCATCCAGGTTTCGGTCAGGAAGGCGATTTATAGGTTTTATATGTGTGTGCAGTGGTAGTGATATAGGTAGCCTATACCACAGTAAGGGGTGCATGCACCACCTTACCCAGGCTGCAGTATTCCCACTCCAGTCAGTATTTAATTGGGGTAGGTGCTAGACACTAAACTTAAATGATTTACTATTCCCACTCCAATCAATATTTAATATGGGTAGGTGCGGGATACTAAACTTAATTAATTTACTATTCCCACTCTAGTCGGTATTTAATTGGGGTAGGTGCTGGACACTCATCTAAAAAAATTTACTATTGCAACTCCAGTCAGTATTTAATTTAAGTAGGTGCTGGACAATAATATAAATTAATTTACTAATCCCACTTCACTCAGAATTTAATTAGGGTAGATGCTGGACACCAAAATTAATTATTTTACTTTTCCCAGTCTAGTCAGTTTTTAATTGGGGGTAGGTGCTGGTCACTAAACTTTAATAATTTACTATTCCCACTCCTAAACATATGTAATAGGGGTGGGTGCTGGACACTAAACTTAATTAATGTACTATTCCCACTCCAATAAGAATTTAATTGGGGTAGGTGCTGGACACTAAACTTAATTAACGTACTATTCCCACTCCAATAAATATTTAATTAGGGTAGGTGCTGGATACTAAACTTAAATAATTTACTATTCCCACTCCAATCAATATTTGATAGGGTTAGGTGCTGGACACTAAACTTAATTAATTTACTATTTTACTTTATTTTTCAAAAATTATAAATTAATTTTCAAATTAATATTTTCTTATTTCTAATTTATTATAAATGTAATAATAATTTTTAAGACACTCCCCACACTTATCACCTATAACCTCAACATCCCACTCCTAACGTTTTGTTTAGAAATTCGAAATAATTTTATGTTTAATTTACATATAAAATATGTAAAAATGTTAACATTTAATAACTAATATTTTTTTTAAAACGCCCTCCCCATAAACCCAACATCCCACTCCTAAATTGTTTTTACTAAATACGAAATTACATTTTTAAATCACCTTGAATTGTTTTTAAAAAAATTACATTTTCCAAGTACAATTTTAAAACAGTCCCCACCCTTATCCCCTATAAACCCAACATCCCACTCCTATTTTTTTTGTATTCAACATTTAATTTTAAATTAATATTTTAAATTTAAAGAATTATTATAAAATAAAAATAAATGTTTTAAAACACTCCCCACTCTAATCCCCTATAAACCCAACATCCAAAAATATAGTTCTAAATTCTAATTACAATTTTAAATTAAAATTTAATTTTTTTATTATTAATAAAATTAAAAACAATATTTTGAACACACTACCCACCCATATCCCCTATAAAGCCAACATCCCACTCCTAAAACAGTATAATATCTTTTTTTTCATAACATGTATAATATTTACAACTTAACATAAACTCTAAATACATTCAAATATAATACAAAAACAATATTTTGACATATTGATATTTTTGTAATCGATATTACTAACATCGATATTTTGCATTGCACTTCAAATCGATATTTTTAACATCGATATACAGAACATTGATATTTAACACTGTCGATATACTGATCTCGATATTTCTGTACATCGATATTAAAAAGTCGATATTCAGACTGTCCACCTTTACTCCTCTATTAACTGGGAATCGGGAGGTTAATTTGCCGCATTTCCCATACCTCACTTGGGCAAAGTTACCTTCATGCAATTTTATAAGCATACTCAGGAGGTAGAGGGGGATCCCCAGATCTCGAAGTACATCCCACAAATTAGCTCTGGGCACCAAATCAAAAGCCGTCTTCAGATCTAAAAATACTAAGGGGTCTATTATGATGTAGGGCGGATCGCCACCGCCCGCATGGTGGTGGCGATCTGCCCTACATCATACCCCGCCCGCCACCCATTTTTCCCCACCATATTAGTATGGCGGGGGGGACCCCGGCGGACGGAAAGACCGTCCGCCGGTTTTTCGCCGCTCGACCAGTCGACCGGGCGGGAAAGGATCTGGATATGGAGGCAGTGTCTGCTAGACACCGCCATCCATATTAGCATGGGTGCGGGAAGCATCCTTTCCGTGGCGGCAGCTTTGCAGGCCAGAGGGTATTGGGGGGTGGGGGTGCACCTATGGTACCCCCCTACATTGTCATGGACAAGGTGGCAGGCACCACGCGGTGCCTGTCACCTTGTGCATGACAATGCACAACGTGCATTCCCAGCATTGTGGCGGGCGGTGCTGTGAGCACGGCCTGCCACAATGCTGGGAATAGAGGATACCACCGCCACGGTGGCAGTGGCATCCTAGTTGCAGGTTCGGGACCGCTGCACCACTGGAGGCCGGTCCCAGCACCGCTAGCCCGCCACCCTAATAGGCCCCTAAGTAGAGACTGCCACTCTCTATTATCAGCGTATTCCAGTATAAAAGTTGGAGTCCATATATTTAGTCGACGGTGGTGATGTTTTTTCTGAATCCGGCTTGATAGGGGCTCAAGATTTCATGCTTTTCCATCCACACTTAAAGGCGATCAAGTAGTACCCGCGCAATTTGTTTCTGGGTGACATCGATCAAATTGATCGGCCTATATTTTGTAGGCAAGAGGGGTGAGCCCTTTTTAAAAACTGGGACAATTTCTGCCCCCACCCAGGTTTCAGGGATCGCCATACCTTTCATAATAGCATTAAATAATACCCATAAGTAGAGTCCCCATATTTTTGGTTCTGCCCGAAAGAGATCCCCCGGTATCTTATCCAACCCTGGTGCTTTACCAAAGGGAAGCTTGCTTATTGCGTTTAAAACTGCTGACAAAGGAATTCCAGGGGCCTCTTCATTAAAAGTCTCTCGTAAGGTTATAGATATTTCATCAGTTGGGCAAACTGCTTCCTTTGTAGTGTATAGAGCCTGCCTGGAAATGTGTCTTTCATACCTCTGCTGCTATGTTTGGCTCCATGGCTGACTTCCCTTCGCTACTGCCTGTGCTGACTATGGACCAAAATGCCTCCATGTTTTTGTAAGATAGGGCAGTTTTTAAAGCATCCCATCTGCCCAGTTCCCAGGTCTTTTTAGCTTGTTGGATGCTATCTTTATACAGCACCCACATGTGTTTAATTAGGGACCTGTCCCTTGCTTTCATGGCATCTAGCAGGGCCCACTTAGCATTTCGGCAGATGTCATTGAACCAAGATTGTTTAACCCCATTTTTAACCCTAGAGGATATCTTTGGATAAAATATATCGACCAATTTAGATGGCAGTTCTGCAACCCTATTGGTGGTTAATAAAGCGCTGTATGTAGTAGCAGCCTCTCCCATTTCTAGTAGGGAAAGAATAATTAATTAATATAGTGTGGCCAGCAAATCGGGTGACTGCTGGATTGCGCCCCACCTTATTCTTCTTCTGTTATTAAAGAGTGTTCATCTACTATCTAAGGGGGTACAGCTAACTGTGGCATTCCCAGAATCCGGCATCTCCAGTTCCATGGTCAGAGTGTTGTGATCGCTGTTGTGTCGCGGCAGGACAGCAAAGTCAAAAATCCTTTGGCATAACCTGGTCTCCACTAGGATATAATCCAGCAATGGGATTGGCCTATTCTATTAAAGGTTAACTTCCCCGGTATATCAGATTTAGTGCGGCTGTTACACGCTCTCAGGGAGTGATTCAGTGTGACTGAATTGACCAGAAGTGCCAGCGGGGACCATGGCTTAATGGGTGGAATTTGAGGGTCTGGGATTAACCATTGCAAATCTTCCCCACTGGGGGTTGTATAAGTGGGCTCAGCAAGGGGCTCTAATTGACAAGTAAAATCCCCCTCTACAATAAACCACATATTTGTGGGGACAGTAACAATAAAAAGATTCAATTGGTCGAAGGTCGGGGATTCATGGCTAAGGCTAACAGGTCGAGAATAAACGTTGATAAAAGCTATTTGCAATTTAGGAAGGAAAGTAAGTGACACATTGGATATCATTAGACAGGGGTTCAGCAGTTGAACTGTACAGCCCAGATGTGAGACAAGCCAAATGTATAGGCCCCCAGACGGTCTACCCCTTCCCCCCGAGGTGGCAGGGACATTGAATGACGCAAACCCCACCCTTACAGAGTCTTCCCGTGCTCATGTTTCCTGAAACATGCATATGTCATATTGGTCCACGAAAAGCCCCCAAATCGGGGCAGGACAGTTTTCTTTTTAAACCAGCAACGTTCCAGGGTAGGACCCTCAGCGTATTACGTAGGTTACGCTTGACAAGGGTGCCATAAAAAATATCGATATTAGGAGGTTGAGTATCCCTCGTTTGAACTGAGGGATAATAATCTGTTATTCTCATGGGTACACCTTCCTTCAATGTGCTGTTGCTTAGGGGAACGGGGACTGGGGCAACTGGTGTTCCAGGCAACTCTTCCCATATCCCTACTACACCAGTGGTCATCTGTTGTGTTAGTATTTGCTGCTCCTTTCGTTCTGCCCCTATCCCATGGCAAGTGGTCTGGCTAGGCTGGCCACCACTATACTCCTCTAGTTTTCTTGCAGACCTCGAGCCACTAGATCCCTGGGCTAATCCCAGTGTCATTGCATGTCAATCTACCTCGTCGAGAGCCCCAAATCTGTTTGTTACTGGTATGTTAAATAGCAAGGGTCTGGGAGGTGGGTGCCAGTGGCCCACAATTTGATGATCCAGTGGCCACCTGCCTAAATCTGGACTAATATGGGCCCTGGACGGCATATGACAGTGAGAGTAAAAATAGACCATTGCAAAGGGCCTAACCCCTGTGGGTGGCTCCTGGGGACAAGATTTCTGTCTTAGTAGGCTACAGTCAGTCTGGGGATTTTTTAAATTGATAACTATGCAGTCCCCTTGTATTGTTTTGTGCCTGTTTCCCACCCACCCAACTCTGCGCACCATTAGAATTTCCCCTGCCCTATCATAGGGGACCTGTCTGGGCCTCAACAACCAAATCAGACATTTGTTCCTGAGGTCCAGTTGTGTTTCCCTCTAGCCATTTTTAATTTCTGGCACTCCTGTCAGTATAATTACATATGGAGACGAGGCTGGGGGTCGATTTATAGTGGCCAGGATCGCTACTTCAGGCCTATCAACTGAACACTCCTCGCCCCCAACCCTTCTCTGCTCTCCATAGACCCTATTGGAGTGGGGCTATTTTTATTTGTACCCCGCATGGGATGTGTTGAGTTCTTGTTCCCAACCTCATAGTTAGAACTCTTAGGACTCGTGGAGGTGATGTGGTCTTGGGCCTGTCGTGCGCCTGGCCTTTCTATAGGGGTCAGAATAGATTTACCAGTCTGATGACGATAGTAATTTGCCTGATTATGACCCAGGAAGATAGTGACATCTTGATTCCTCAGCGCACCAGGCCTATCTAGGGTTTTCAGACGTGGGCTATCTACCTGGCAGCAACAATCATTCCCCCCATCTAAGGCTTGTGTGTTACTTGCAGTGGTGTTTGTTTGCCTACTATCCCCCATTGCTACCAATTTATCTATGCGATCAACGAGAGGGGCAAGTTCTTCCTTCACAACACCCATGATGGGTAATCTGCGTCTGTTCGAGTGTTAGCGCTACAACCTGCAGCTTCATCGGGGCTTTCCAGATCCTCCACACTAGTTATTGGTCCCACGTTAGTTTTTTTTCTTTTGGCTCCCACCCTACTTGCTGGCATGCGCGTCCCGTTCTTAGGCATACTGGTGACAGTTCCCCCTTTCCGAGTTAGGGGGCCCATTACGATGGCGAGCGGACAAATTACACCCACCATCGCAAGGTATCCAGGGAACGACTGCTGAAGGTGCGGCAGTCCCGCCAGTGGCATTAGGATGCGCCCGCCACACTGGTGGGCGCATCGCACAGTTTTTACATTGCGGCGGGCGCTGCTGCAAGCAGCACCCTCCGCAAGGTAAATAATGCATGTTGTGCATTTGAATGCACAACGTGACATGCACCGCGCGGTGCCTGCGACCTCGTGCATGCAAATGTAGGGGTGTACCATAAGTACCCCCCCGAGTGCACCACCACCCCCCGCAACTGGCCCCCTAAGGCAGAAACCGCATGCTTTCCACCATGGAAAGGCACGTCTCCGCATTCATCATCATATGGATGGCGGGTGTCTTGCAGACACCGCCACCATATTGGAGCCCCTTTCCGCCCGGTCGCCTGTCCAACCGGCGGAAAACCGGCATATGGTCTTTCCGTCCGCCGGGGACCCCCCCCCCCGCCATCATAATGTGGTGGGGGGGAAATGGTAGCCGGGTGGCGGGAATTGGCGAGTGGGTGGCGATCCGCCCGCCAACCTAATCGACCCCTTACTGTTTTAAGTGCAACTTCTTCATGTGGGGATGGCAGAGTCACAGTTACCCTAGGTGTAGAAACTAGTGCGGTAACTTGAGAAGTAGATAAATCTGCCACCGGGCGGCAAAGATCTGGAGTTAATGACAAGCTCCTCTCTGTGAGCTCTCCTTCTGTAGTTACCACACCCATAGCCCTCTGTAGCATCCTGTCGATTGAGGTTGGTGGTGGTGAGAAAAAAGGGGTTACTTGGGGTCGGAGTTGTTGTTTAGCAGGGCAGGTGCACTTGCGCATTATTAAACCCTGGCACTACCACGATGCATCCACCCCACTAGGATCAGCCTACTAGCACCTGAGGTTAATTTAGACCAAATGTAAGCTGAACAAGCAAGAGGCCCCACTACAAACAAACAACAAGCATTGGCATAGCCAATAGGTCTCGCCTTTGGGACCTTATAAGTGTTTAGCAATGCAACAGTTGCATAACTAAATACTTATAAGGTCCCAAAAGCGAGACCTATTGGCTATGCCAAGCGGCCGTGCGGCCGCGAAAGTGAAAGTAATCGCGGGAAAGCGCGTCGCGCGCGCCCACGCACATGCACTGTAGCTCTAGGCTGGCCTGGTAGCACTTTTTGAAGCCCTCTCAATAAGTCTCGCCAGACCAGCGCATGCGCTGGGTCAGGCGAGACCTAAAAAGCACAGTTTAGCGAGTGAGGAGGGAGAAAGGTTTTTCAATCTATGGGGTCACATTTCTGGCCGATAATCGGAGGCCTTTACTGCAATTGCCACCCTTCTCAAGCCTTAAGAGGTGGAGCAAAGTAATTGCAAGCTGCACAGCCAACAATCAAGAAACGTTCTCAAGTGTCTCAGAGGCTCCCTGGTCCCCTGCACTGGAGAGTAATCGTCAAAAGTCCCATTGGATCATAAAAGAAGCAGCGCTCTCCCGCCCCCCAACAAGGATCCTACCAGTAACCCACTCTGATCCCTGCTGCGCTTCGGCCAATGAGCATCGAGTGAGTACAGACAGTTCAGCAGAGCACTTTTTGGGAGTCCAGTTCTAGCAAAATTATTAAACCACCAAAGTCTTACCCTCAGGTCAGCATAAGAAAGTTGGAGCCAAGGGGGGGTGGCCCTGCCTCTTCCTGGCAATGATGGGCAAGGACTGGCCCACCAGGGCGTGGCCCGCACGCGTCCCGCACTGTGGGGATGAGGCAGCGCTATGAGCGCAATGTGGGCGCTCCCCCTCGTTAGCGGCGGCAGGAAAAAGGAAGGTTGCACCCTGGGACTTGTGGTCCCACCAGGCTGTGCAGAGCAGGTAAGTGGTGCCCCCCAGCAGAGCAACCAAAGAAGCGTCCTTTTGGCATTGGCAGGCAGTAAGCACATCAATGGTGATGGTGAGGCAGGCAGTAATCCCTCCTTTGGTGATGGTCAGGCAGGCAGTAATCCCTCCTTTGGTGATGGTCAGGCAGGCAGTAATCCCTCCTTTGGTGATGGTCAGGCAGGCAGTAAGCACATCAATGGTGATGGTGAGGCAGGCAGTAATCCCTCCTTTGGTGATGGTCAGGCAGGCAGTAAGCACATCAATGGTGATGGTGAGGCAGGCAGTAATCACTCCTTTGGTGATGGTCAGGCAGGCAGTAAACACATCAATGGTGATGGTGAGGCAGGCAGTAATCCCTCCTTTGGTGATGGTCAGGCAGGCAGTAATCCCTCCTTTGGTGATGGTCAGGCAGGCAGTAATCACTCCTTTGGTGATGGTCAGGCAGGCAGTAATCACTCCTTTGGTGATGGTCAGGCAGGCAGTAATCCCTCCTTTGGTGATGGTCAGGCAGGCAGTAATCCCTCCTTTGGTGATGGTCAGACAGGCAGTAATCCCTCCTTTGGTGATGGTCAGGCAGGCAGTAATCCCTCCCTTGGTGATGGTCAGGCAGGCAGTAATCCCTCCTTTGGTGATGGTCAGGCAGGCAGTAATCCCTCCTTTGGTGATGGTCAGGCAGGCTCTGAGGGTCAGGGTGTTTCTCTGGTGGGGGAGGGGGGCTTTCTTCTTCCTTTACGTCTGTCTGCTTCTCTCTTCTTTGCCATCCTACAGGGTCATTTTAGACCCACGAGTAAGCGCAAATTGTGACAATTTCAGCACATTTTATTTCTTGAGCCTTAGCTGGAGCACAATGTGCTTTCCCTCCCCTGGTGCCACAGCCTGTAGCTGCTGGTGAGTGTCTGTTCGCAGTGTGCGAGGTGCACGAGGAACGAGCGCAAAAAGGCTTCACACGTTAGACCCCTTTTTGTTCCAAGGGTGTTTTTACCCTTGTACTTGAGTTAAAACCCGGGTGTAAATGACACTGTTAAATACCCACGCACATCTCATACGAAGAGTTTCTCATTAGAGGGATCCCCCAAGAAAACACAGATTGACTGAGTGAGCGCTGTGAACGCGGGATAGCCAAATGACATGAGGTCGCTTGCTCTGAGCAGGGGACAGGGGACTCCTCCTAGGGGTCACTGATACATCCCTCGAAAGTAAGGAGAAAGCATGTCTCTCTTTCTTCTGGAGGACATTGGAAACCTTCCTAGTGTCCCTGCGTGTGTAGGGTTGGTCTGAGACACTAGGGGGGTCTATTATGATGTAGGGCGGATCACCACTGCCTGCATGGCGGTGGCGCTCCGCCCTACATCATACCCCACCCCCGCCCCCACCCATTTCCCCCTGCCATATTAGTATGGCAGTGGGACCCCGGCAGACAGAAAGACCGTCGGCGGTTTTCCGCCGGTCAACCAGTCAGAAAAGGGTCTGGATATGGTGGTGGTGTCTGTTAGAAACCGCCATCCGTATTAGCATGGGAGTGGGAAGCAGCCTTTCCGTGTTGGGGGCCCGTTGCAGACCCCCAGGGTATTGGGGTTTGGGGGGTGCACATAGGGGGTACAGGTACCCCCTACATTGTCACGGACAAGGTGGCAGGCACCACACGGTGCCTGTCACCTTGTGCATGACAATGTGCATTCCCAGCATTGTGGCGGGCGGTGCTGTGAACACCGCCCGCCACAATGCTGGGAATAGAGGATGCCACCGGCGGTGCGGTGGCATCCTAATCGCGGGTGCGGGACCGCCGCACCATTGGCGGCGGGGTGCGGGACCGCCGCACCATTGGCGGCGGGTCCTAGCACCGCTAGGGTGGTGGTCAGCCCGCCATCCTAATAGGCCCCTAGGAGTTTGGCAGTGGGGTGTGTCACTCGTGTGCTAAGTTGCATGTGTGCACACTTATTTCACAGGTCGGCTCCTGACAGATGCGTGGAGTGGACCGACACAACGCACCAGTGATACGGCGCACGACCACAGCTTAACACGAAAAGACGTACATGTGATTTGAGCTTGTGCTGTTTGCGCATTACGCACAGATCCCTGCCGCACGCACCCAACACTCGAAGCTAGTTTATTCAATCCCATGGTACTTCTAGCACTTGGGCCTGCCTGCAACACCGCGAACCCTATTGGCAGCTTCGTCTTTTGAATGTGGACTTCCGCCTTGCTGAAGAATGCTCACCTGGTGACAGGTGAGAGGGTGGCGGCTCCTTTAAGGTCCTCCCCAGCCCGCATGGGATTTGTAAACAGTGCACTCCGTATTTGCATATCTGGAGCCCGGCTGCCAATGCCATTGGCTGTCCCCGCCCCTATGCTGGCTGCATCGCTTAGCATGCACTAGTGGGAGGGGCTGGGGGTGCAGGTGCAGAGGAGGAAGGAAGCAGAGATAGTGGGGGGACAGGGAGAAGAGTGCGGTCATCCCCAGAAGAGGGGACAGGAAGAGGCAGGAGAGGGGAGCGGAGCCACTGGGGTGGACGGATCCTAGTCTTCAGCAGAGGCAGCGAGAGCAGCCCGCAGAGGAGCGAGGCGCTCACAAAGGGAGGCTCCGGCGGAGCGAGAGGCTGAGGTTGCATCTGAGAGGAGCCAGCGGCGGAGCCATTGGAGAAGAATACGCATACTGGGACACAGCGGAGGACTCCCGCTTGAGAGAGGAGGCAGATTCCTGGAGGAAGGAAGGAGGGATCTACGGCTGCAGCAGGGAGAGAGGACCGAGCCTAGGAGGGCACCCAGGATCAGGCGGAGGAGAGAACCCGCAGCTGGGAGACCGGGAGGCGCGGGCACCATGGCTGCGAGCCGCAGCGGGGCGCACCGGGGCACGGTGGAGATGCTGCTTCTGGGGGCCCTGCTGCTCGTCGGACAAGGTGAGGTGGACGGCGCAGCCATTGCATGGGTCCATTTGGCGGGGAGGGGTGGAGGGCTGCCCTTGGAGATCACCACGGGGTCTCTGCGCCTGGCACCGCACCCCCTTGTCACGCTCTTGTGTGCGCATCTCTCTGCAGACCCTGGGACAGTTCCTCCAGCTGGATGGGGGATGAGGGCGCACATCTCTCCCCCTCTCTCTCGGGCTCGTGATGCCCTGCAGAACATCCCTTCCCTCGCACCGTCCTCTCCACGCACAGATGTGCCTGGCCTTCAATGGGGCCGCTTCATCTCCGTGACCCCACGCCCCCCACACCGCTCCTTTCCGAGTTCCATCCCTCCCTCCACAGTACTACGCAGGCTCGTGTTAATCTCTCTTTTCATTGAACCCTCTCCTGCCCCCCCCTGTTCTCCCTCCTCACTCGAGCCCTGCTCTCCTCGCGTGGCTCCTTTGCAGCGCTGACTCCTTTATGTCAAGACCCTTCTTTCTCTCCAGACCCCTGCCTTCCCTCGCGTGAAGCCCTCTCGTGCTCGGTCCTACCCCCCTTCACGCGGTACCCCCGTCCCCTCCCCAGCATATCCCCCTCAGGTGTCCTCCACATCCCCAGCTCTTCTTCACAGAAGACCCCTCCCCCACCCATCCTCCCCTCTTCTCTTCTCCCTCAAGTGATGCCCGCACCTTCCTCCCCAACCTTGCCTCTCTCTCATATCAAGGCCCTTCCTGCCCCCCCTCGATGTTCCTGCCTCAGTCTCCCTCGCGTGCCTTCCACAGTCCTGCTTCTCGTTTATGTGGAGTCTCTTTTTGTCCTCCGAGCCTGGCCTCCCCCTCGTGGCGCAGTCCTGCCTCACACTCGTGTGGCGCCCCCTTTTTCCTTCACAGTGCTGCCTCACACTCGTGTGGCGCCCCCTTCCCTTGTGCTGCCTCTCACTCGTGTGGCGCCCCCTTCCTCATCCACAGTGCTGCCTCACACTCGTGTGGCGCCCCCTTCCTCCTCCACAGTGCTGCCTCACACTCGTGTGGCGTCCCCTTCCTCCTCCACAGTGCTGCCTCACACTCGTGTGGCGCCCCCTTCCTCATCCACGGTGCTGCCTCACACTCGTGTGGCGCCCCCTTCCTCATCCACAGTGCTGCCTCACACTCGTGTGGCGCCCCCTTCCTCCTCCACAGTGCTGCCTCACACTCGTGTGGCGTCCCCTTCCTCCTCCACAGTGCTGCCTCACACTCGTGTGGTGCCCCCTTCCCTTGTGCTGCCTCACACTCGTGTGGCGCCCCCTTCCTCCTCCACAGTGCTGCCTCACACTCGTGTGGCGCCCCCTTCCTCCTCCACAGTGCTGCCTCACACTCGTGTGGTGCCCCCTTCCCTTGTGCTGCCTCACACTCGTGTGGCGCCCCCGTCCTCATCCACAGTGCTGCTTCACACTCGTGTGGCGCCCCCTTCCCCATCCACAGTGCTGTCCCTCTTGCGCGCCTGCTGTAGTGCACACTCACTGAAGAGGGTGGCTTGCCCCTGCAGGCTCCGTGCAGCACCATCACATGGCCAGCTCAACAAATCAAAAACATCTGGAGTAGTGCGTAATCAAGCCATTCATCCTGAGACCCACTGATATATGAAGATGTCACTGTTTAGATGAGGTACGGCAGCAGCCTTCTGCGCCCGCTGCTTCTCTCTGCGCATGCCTCCTCAAGCTGCGCGCACAGCCTCACACCGTGCGCATGCCGCTTCAGACTACGCACACTGCCTCTGTGCTCACACCGCGCACACTGCCTCACCCTGCACATGCTGCTTCAGTCTACGCACACTGCCTCTGTGCCACACACCGCGCACACTGCCTCACCCTGCACATGCCGTTTGTCTATGCACACTGCCTGTGCCTCACACCGCGCACACTGCCTCACCGTGCCACATGCCTCACCGTGCACATGCCGCTTCAGTCTACGCACACTGCCTCGCCATGCACATGCCGCTTCAGTCTACGCACACTGCCTCACTGTGCACATAACTCTTCAGTCTACGCACACTGCCTCACCCTGCACATGCCGCTTCAGTCTACGGACACTGCCTCTGTGCCTCACATCGCGCACACTGCCTCACCGTGCACATGCCTCTTCAGTCTACGCACATGCCTCACTGTGCATATGCCTATTCAGTCTACGCACACTGCCTCACCCTGCACATGCCGCTTCAGGCTACGCACACTGCCTCACTGTGCACATGCCGCTTCAGTCTACGCACACTGCCTCACCCCACATGCCGCTTCAGTCTACGCACACTGCCTCTGTGCCTCACACCGCGCACACTGCCTCGCCGTGCACATGCCTCTTCAGTCTACGCACACTGCCTCACCGTGCACATGCCGCTGCAGTCTACGCACACTGCCTCACCGTGCACATGCCGCTGCAGTCTACGCACACTGCCTCACCGTGCACATGCCGCTGCAGTCTACGAACACTGCCTCACCTCACCGTGCACATGCCTCTTCAGTCTACGCACACTGCCTCACCGTGCACATGCCGCTTCAGTCTACGCACTATGCCTCACCGTGCACATGCCTCTTCAGTCTACGCACTGCCTCACCGTGCACATGCATTGCAGCTTCAGTCTACGCACTGCCTCGCCGTGCACATGCCGCTTCAGTCTACGCACTCTGCCTCGCCGTGCACATGCCGCTTCAGTCTACGCACTCTGCCTCGCCGTGCACATGCCGCTTCAGTCTACGCACTCTGCCTCAGTGCCTCGCACCGCGCACACACCCTGGCTTAAACCGCGCATTCTGCCTCACACCGCGCACACTGCCTCACTGTGCATACCTCTTTACACCGCGCATATTGCCTCACTCTGTGCATACTGCCTCACACCGCGCATATCGACTCACAAAGGGTGCCCTGCCTCACTCGAGTAAGTGTATACTGCCTCACTGCGTATATTAGAGTAATAGACGGGATGAAGCAGTATGCCTAGACAGAAGTAACGACTGCTCTCTTCACGCCCTGCCTCGCTCTGCACGCCCTGCCTCGCTCTGCACGCCCTGCCTCGCTCTTCACGCCCTGCCTCGCTCTTCACGCCCTGCCTCGCTCTTCACGCCCTGCCTCACTCTGCACGCCCTGCCTCACTCTGCACAGCTGCCTCACTCTGCACGCGCTGCCTCACTCTGCACGCGCTGCCTCACTCTGCATACACTGTCAGCCCTGCACATTCTGCCTACCCTGCTTCATTTCATATAACCTCCCTCGCTCTGCACGCCCTGCCTCGCTCTGCATACTATGCCTCGCTCTGCACGCCCTGCCTCGCTCTGCACGCCCTGCCTCGCTGTGCATACTATGCCTCACTCTGCATACCCTGACAGCCCTGCACATTCTGCCTCACTCTCACGCACCGCCTCACTATTCATACCCCATGTCACCCTCACGCTGCGCCTCTGCCTCGCTGCTCATACCCTTTCACTCAGCACGCACTCTCCTGCGGCGTTACTCACACAGAACGACCCCAAGCGACGAGGGGCCCCTTAGTGCCCCATATATCACGGATTTGGTTTGGCGTTGGGCTGTATGGGGCTCCCTGAAGAGGCTTTAGTGGCCTGGGTTACACCGCTGATAGCGCCTTACTGCGCATGTACCGCCTCACCCTGCTAGAAGCACAGCAGCCGCACACATGTATCCAACAGGTGTCATTGTAGGACTTGGCACGCTGGCTAGACCTCGTGCGCCTTGTGGGGTGCCAGCCCCCCGCGCATTTATGAGGCCTCGCAGTGCAGACAGCTGGCGAGTCCGTGCAGTCCAGGGCCTCGGGGGAGCGGGCCGCGCTGATGGGGCTGGCGTCCCATCGCTGCCCGTGTGTGTAATGTAGCCTTACACACACCAAGCTGGCGGCTGCTCAGCGTGCACGGGCGTGGCACCGTAGATGGGGCTATTCTGGACGTACCATCAGGGTAGGAACAAGGACAGAGCTGGGCACCTGGCAGGGTGCACTTGCTGTAGCGCGCAGGGACACTAGCACCCCGAAAGGCCACGGGATGCTAATCGACGTCTCTCCCTCCCAGGGTGCCCGGGGCTGGCATCGCATGGGGTGGCGCTGCTTACAGAACGACACCACGGCGCGCGGGCCAGCCTTCAGTACTGGGGCACGAACGGCGCGTGGGGCCGGGGTGTTCACTCTTCTCTGCCAGCGAGCGGCAGTGCCACGCGGTACCGTGGGCATCCTGCAGCACTGTGGGTCAGACTTGACTGCTGCTGGGGCACGAGTCACGACAGCTGTGTGGGGGTGGAGGATGGTGCGTCTCCGGCGCGAGTGAGGGGCAGTGCCACTGAGGGGCCTGCAGAAGCCAACAGTGAGGGTCAGTCGCGAGGGTCAGCCTTGAGTGCTACAGGGGCAGGAAAGCAGTGTAGGGAGCAGTGGTGACTGACCTTCGGTGAGGGGCAGTGCCACTGAAGGGCCTACAGAGGGCAGCAGTGAGGGGGGAGTGCCGTTGAAGGGCCTGCAGAGGGCAGCAGTGGGGCAAGCACCACTGAAGGGCCTGCAGAGGGCAGCAGTAAGGGGCAGTGCCGTTGAAGGGCCTGCAGAGGGCAGCAGTGAGGGGAAGCACCACTGAAGGGCCGGCAGAGGGCAGCAGTAAGGGGCAGTGCCGTTGAAGGGCCTGCAGAGGGGAGCAGTGAGGAGCAGTGCCACTGAAGGACCTGCAGAGGGCAGCAGTGAGGAGCAGTGCCACTGAAGGACCTGCAGAGGGCAGCAGTGAGGGGAAGTGCCATTGAAGTGCCTGCAGAGGGCAGCAGTGAGGGGGGAGTGCCGTTGAAGGGCCCGCAGAGGGCAGCAGTGAAGAGCAGTGCTGGTGAAGGGCCTGCAGAGGGCAGCAGTGAGTGGCAGTGTTGTTTAAAGGCCTTCAAAGGGCAGCAAGGAGTGGCAGCGCAACTGAAGGGCCTGCAGAGGGCAGCAGTGAGTGGCAGTGTCACTGAAGGGCATGCAAAGGGCAGCAGTGAGGGGCAGTGCCACTGAAGGGCCTGCAGAGGGCAGCAGTTAGGAGGAGCGCCTTTGATGCAGAGGGCAGCAGTGAGGGGCAGTGCCACTGAAGGGCCTGCAGAGGGCAGCAGTGAGGGGCAGCACCATTGAAGTACCTGTCCGCTTGGATTCCATCATCGCGTGCATACCTGTGCAGTACCTGTCCGCTTTGATTCCATCATCGCGTGCATACCTGTCCGCTTTGATTCCATCATCCCGTGCATACCTGTGCAGTGCCTGTCCGCTTGGATTCCATCATCCTGTGCATACCTGTGCAGTGCCTGTCCGCTTGGATTCCATCATCCCGTGCATACCTGTGCAGTACCTGTCCGCTTGGATTCGATCACCTGTGTAGCACCTACCACCCTGGGTTCCATGCTCCGTGCATACCTGTGCAGTGCCTGTCCACTTTGATTCCATCATCCCGTGCATACCTGTGCAGTGCCTGTCCGATTGGTTTCCATCGTCCCGTGCATACCTATGCAGTGCCTGTCCACTTGGATTCCATATTTCAGTGCATACCTGTTCAATAGCTGTCCGCTTGGATTTCATGCTTCCGTGCATACCTTGCAGTACTTGTTGCTTGGATTCCATCATCCCGTGCATACCTGTGCAGTGCCCGTCCGAATGGATTCCATGCACATGTGCAGTGCCTGTCCGCTTTGATTCCATCATCCCGTGCATACCTGTGCAGTACCTGTCCGCTTTGATTCCATCATCGCGTGCATACCTGTCCGCTTTGATTCCATCATCCCGTGCATACCTGTGCAGTGCCTGTCCGCTTGGATTCCATCATCCTGTGCATACCTGTGCAGTGCCTGTCCGCTTGGATTCCATCATCCCGTGCATACCTGTGCAGTACCTGTCCGCTTGGATTCTATCACCTGTGTAGCACCTACCACCCTGGGTTCCATGCTCCGTGCATACCTGTGCAGTGCCTGTCCGCTTTGATTCCATCATCCCGTGCATACCTGTGCAGTGCCTGTCCGATTGGTTTCCATCGTCCCGTGCATACCTATGCAGTGCCTGTCCACTTGGATTCCATATTTCAGTGCATACCTGTTCAATAGCTGTCCGCTTGGATTTCATGCTTCCGTGCATACCTTGCAGTACTTGTTGCTTGGATTCCATCATCCCGTGCATACCTGTTAATGTTAATGTTAATGTTAAATGGTTCTTATAGAGCGCTTATCACCACTGGTCTCTAAGCGCTAAACAGACAACCACCAACATCGTACCGCCTCCCCAACCATATGCCAACTCCAATTAGCCTGAAGGCGTTACTGTGCCAAACAAAAATGTCTTCAGTTTTTTCCTGAAGGAGAGAAGGTTAAAATCCTCCTTCAAGCTAGAGGGAAGGTCATTCCAGAGTTGAGGAATGAGCACTGAGAGAGCACTACTGCCTTTAGTTTTTAATTTAAATCTGGGTTGAACCAGATTTGGAACAGCCCCAGAACGTAGGGGCCTAGCGGGAACATACTTCCTCAGGCGCTGTTTAACATATTCCGGGGCATTGCCAAAGAGTGCTTTATGGGCCATGCAGAGGCCTTTAAAATGGACCCTAAGCTTCACTGGAAGCCAATGCAGTTTACGAAGGAGGGTGGATGCGTGTGCACTTCTAGGAAGAGAGAAAACCAGTCTGGCCGCGTCGTTTTGCACGACTTGCAGTTTCCTCATCAGCTTCTGTGACAGGCCCAGGTACAGAGCGTTACCATAGTCTAGCCTCGAGATGACCGTTGCTGAGACAATAGTCTGCAGCGTGGAGGCAGAGAGAATGGCAGTAAGTTTACGCAATTGCCGCATCACGGCAGTACAGGAGCCTACCACAGCCGACACCTGGGGGGCCATAGTGAGAGCTGCATCGATCTTTAAGCCAAGACTCTTCACTACCGACCCCGGGCTGGGGGTTTTGCCAAGTTCAGGGGGCCAGTACAGATCATCCCAGGGATTGGCTGTGTTGGTCACCACCAAAACCTCCGTTTTATCTGCATTAACTTTAAGGAAGTTGTTAGTCATCCAGCTGACCGTGAATCTCAAAAGATCTCTGACTGACTCCTGGGCCTCCGGAGTATCACCCAGCTGGACCAGTAACTGCGTGTCGTCTGCGTAGTTAAAGACCTCGCAGTTCTTACACGTCAGTTCCTCAATCAGGGGTTGCAGATAGATATTAAAAAGAAGGGGGGAGAGTGCAGATCCTTGAGGCACCCCCCAGGTTACATCCCTACTCCCTGATAGCCGGTCCCCCATCTGGACCCTCTGAGTACGACCCGACAGGAAAGACTCCAACCACTTGTATGCCTGACCTGTGCAGTGCCCGTCCGAATGGATTCCATGCACATGTGCAGTGCCTGTCCGCTTTGATTCCATCATCCCGTGCATACCTGTGCAGTACCTGTCCGCTTGGATTATATCATCCTGTGCATACCTGTGTAGCACCTACCACCCTGGGTTCCATGCTCCGTGCATACCTGTGCAGTGCCTGTCTGCTTGGATTCCATCATCCCGTGAATACCTGTGCAGTGACTGTCCACTTCAATTCATTTCATAAGGCTTTATTCGGAGCTTAAACACAAGTCCATAAAAGCAAAACAAATACACAACAAATACATTAATCATAACCATAATGAAAAAATTGCAAAACAGATTACATGATTAAAACATTTAAATAGTTAAAAAAGCATACTGGGCCTTGCTTTGATAGCTAGTAGGAGGAAGGTGGCAGTAAAAAATCAAACATCAGGATATGGTTTAAAAAGCAACTTCATAGCGTCTTGTATACTCCTGACTCCATATTTTAACAGGATAGGCTTAAGGTAGGCTTGACGAAAGTTACCATATAGATTACACAGTAAAAGAAAGTGCATGGTGCTTTGAACTGATACATTATCACATGGGCATGGGCCAACCGGGTGTTTTTTGATACACGGGTAGGCCACCAAATGGTGCACTATCCCGAACCTTAATCTGGTAATAACGTACCGGTGGGAGGGTCGAGTAACTAGGCTTAGATACGGCTGAAATCCCTCAGTTTCACAGAATCTGCCGTAAAACATACATGTACTCAAGTTACTACCAATCCTTTCCCGCTTCTCTGACTTAAAATTCATAAAAACCGACTTCATCACTTCTTTGGGCAAACTGGAAGGGGCGTAACAATCATCTTTAAGTTTAATACCATAAATCTCTAAATAGCAATTTAAGACAAATTTAATCCAGGGAATCTTTAGGTGGCCGTCAGTGGAGAGACAATCTCCAATAATTGCTCTGTTTAAGGAAGTCTCTTCCTTTGACCAAACGGAGCGCCACAACATTAAAGGCCTTATTGCCAATAGGTCGGAGAGATGAAAAATACCTAGCTCTCTGTGAGCCAAATCGTTGGTAGCTGATTTGGGCAAACACAGGAGCCTTTTAAGGAAGAGGTTTTCCTCCACTTGCAAGTTCCCTACCTTCATATGCCCCCACACCCCGGCTCCATAAAGGGCCACCGAGAGACATCTCATTTGGAAAATTTTTAGCATATCTTTAATCCTTTTGTCTCCAATATTGGTAGCAAATTTAAACACCCCATGAGAGCTTTTCGCCATCTTGGCCCGGACACAGTTGATCTCACTGGTCCAACTGCCAGTTTTGGAAAAGGTGATGCCGAGGTAATTAAAAGACTCCACTGTTAGCACCTTGTGTCCATCAATAAAAAAGGCATATGGTTTTTTACATCCCGCACCACATTCCATAATAAAGGTTTTGGATTTGTTAATCAACAGCTTCCTGTCCTTAATGAACAGTGAGAACCTGTCCATCAAGCGCTGTAGACCAATAGGGGTCCTAGACAAGATTACAGCGTCGTCCGCATAAAGAAGTACGGGGACGCTGAAATCATTAATTTTTGGTGCATCAGCCGCAGCCGTCTTTAAAACTAAATCCACTTCATTAACAAAAAGAATAAAAAGTAAAGGGGCAAGCACACACCCTTGTCTAATACCCCGCCTGACCCTAAACTTGGGGGTGCACTCCCCTGCCTGGCCATAACGGACACTAGAGTTTAATTTGACATAGAGTCTCGCTAAAAAATAAACAATGGACTCCAGTGCCCCCATTTCCAATAATTTGGCCCATAAAATATTATGGTCCACCATATCAAAGGCGCTACTTAAGTCGGCGAAGCAGAGGTAGAGCGATCCTTTTTTTGCCTTTGTGTACTTCCCGATTATTAAGTCGAGTGACTGTCCACTTGAATTCCATGCTTCAGTGCATACACGTGCAGTACCTCTCCGCTTGGATTCCATGCTCCAGTGCATACCTGTGCAGTGCCTGTCCGCTTGGATTTCATCATCCCGTGCATACCTGTGCAGTACCTGTCCGCTTGGATTCCATTCTTCGGTGCATAGCTGTACAGTGAGTGTCCGCTTGATTCCATGCTTCAGTGCCTACCCGTGCAGTACCTTTCCACTTGATTCCATGCTTCAGTGCATACCTGTGCAGTGACTGTCCGCTTGGATTCCATGCTTCGGTGCATACCTGTGCAGTACCTGTCCGCTTGGATTCCATGCTTCGGTGCAAACATGTGCAGTACCTGTCCGCTTGATTCCATGCTTCGGTGCATACCTGTGCAGTACCTGTCCGATTGGATTCCATGCTTCGGTGCATACCCGTGCAGTACCTGTCCGATTGGATTCCATGCTTCGGTGCATACCTGTGCAGTATCTGTCCGCTTGGAATCCATGTTTCGGTGCATACCTGTGCAGTACCTGTCCGCTTGCCTGTCCGCTTGGATTCCATGCTTCGGTGCATACCCATGCAGTACCTGTCCGATTGGATTCCATGCTTCGGTGCATCCCTGTGCAGTACCTGTCCGATTGGATTCCATGCTTCGGTGCATCCCTGTGCAGTACCTGTCCGATTGGATTCCATGCTTCGGTGCATACCTGTGCAGTACCTGTCCGCTTGATTCCATGCTTCGGTGCATACCTGTGCAGTACCTGTCCACTTGATTCCATGCTTCGGTGCATACCTGTGCAGTACCTGTCCACTTGATTCCATGCTTCGGTGCATACCTGTGCAGTGCCTGTCCGCTTGGATTTCATGCTTCTGTGCATACCTTGCAGAACCTGTCCGCTTGGATTCCATGCTTCAGTGCATACCCGTGCAGTACCTGTCCGCTTGGATTCCATGCTTCAGTGTATACCTTGCAGTACCGGTCTGCTTGAATTCCATGCTTCTGTGCATACCTTGCAGAACCTGTCCGCTTGGATTCCATGCTTCAGTGCATACCCGTGCAGTACCTGTCCGCTTGGATTCCATGCTTCAGTGCATACCTTGCAGCACCTGTCCGCTTGGATTCTATGCCTCCGTGCATACCCGTGCAGTACCTGTCCGCTTGGAGGATTACATGCTTCAGTGCATACCCGTACAGTACCTGTCCGCTTGGATTCCATGCCTCAGTGCATACCCGTGCAGTACCTGTCTGCTTGGAGTCCATGCTTCAGTGCATACCCGCGCAGTACCTGTCCGCTTGGATTCCATGCTTCAGTGCATACCTTGCAATACCTGTCCGCTTGGATTCCATGCTTCAGTGCATACCCGTGCAGTACCTGTCTGCTTGGATTCCATGCTTCAGTGCATACCCGCGCAGTACCTGTCCGCTTGGATTCCATGCTTCTGTGCATATCTTGCAGCACCTGTCCACTTGGATTCTATGCCTCCGTGCATACCCGTGCAGTACCTGTCCGCTTGGAGGATTCCATGCTTCAGTTCATACCCGTGCAGTACCTGTCCGCTTGGATTCCATGCTTCCGTGCATACCTTGCAGCACCTGTCCGCTTGGATTCCATGCTTCTGTGCATACCTCTCCGCTTGGATTCCATGCTTCGGTGCATACCCGCGCAGTATCCCTCCGCTTGGATTCCATGCTTCCGTGCATACCTTGCAGCACCTCTCCGCTTGGATTCCATGCTTCTGTGCATACCTCTCCGCTTGGATTCTATGCTTCAGTGCATACCCGTGCAGTGCCTGTCCGCTTGGATCCCATGCTTCAGTGCATACCCGTGCAGTACCTGTCCGCTTGGATTCCATGCTTCCGTGCATACCTTGCAGCACCTGTCCGCTTGGATTCCATGCTTCTGTGCATACCTCTCCGCTTGGATTCCATGCTTCGGTGCATACCCGCGCAGTATCCCTCCGCTTGGATTCCATGCTTCCGTGCATACCTTGCAGCACCTCTCCGCTTGGATTCCATGCTTCTGTGCATACCTCTCCGCTTGGATTCCATGCTTCAGTGCATACCCGCGCAGTACCTCTCCGCTTGGATTCCATGCTTCCGTGCATACCTTGCAGCACCTGTCCGCTTGGATTCCATGCTTCTGTGCATACCTCTCCGCTTGGATTCCATGCTTCGGTGCATACCCGCGCAGTATCCCTCCGCTTGGATTCCATGCTTCCGTGCATACCTTGCAGTACCTGTCCGCTTGGATTCCATCATCCCATGCATGCTTGCAGATTCGCTGCCTGCTTTCCTTCCATTCATCCGTGCCTGACTGCACAGTGCCACCAAGCTTTTACTCAGTCCCTGGAAGTTATTCCGTGACAGGCCCGAGTAGAAAATCTAAGTCCCGGTCTAGTTTTATTCATCATGGTACTTGCACCTGAAAATACATAGGTGCAGGTCCCAGAAGGCATAGAAAACCGGGGCCTGGACAAGCTGCGGGTGCACCCCACCCTCACAGAGCTACAGAGCGGTACAAGGAGCTGGCACCTTTCATCCTCGCTTTGAAACGTCCGCTGTGCCACGCCTTTTATCCTTGTTATGCGTTGGTTGTGCTCTGCCTTTAAATCCTCATTCCTGTCCACACAATGACAATGCCCGACCTCTCATCTTTCAGAGGCTTTCCTCTTGTCATACCTCCCGTGCTCTGCCTTTTATCCTACCATTCTCACCTGCAACGCCACGCATTTCAGCCTCCCACGCATTCTCGAAACAGTGCCTGCCTGCTTTGGTACCCGGCCAGCTCCTTGCGGCCCGTGTTACTCTCCTCCGGCCCGTTCCCGTCAGCGAAGGCCTGTAAAGCGAAAAGCACCCCCGGGAGGAGCAGCTGCTCTCCCCCCCCCCCCCCCCCCCCTCCCTCCCAGCCCCCCTCTCTGGCTCTTCGTATATAGCGGGGTTATTCCAGGCTCTGTGGATGATGGAGTGTGCCTGCCCGGCCGCGTTGGGGAACAAAGCCCTGCTGCTCCTGGGGGACGGGGGTGGGGAGTAGAGGGTGAGGGTCTGATGGCGATGGGGGGGGGGGGGGTCGGTGTAAACTGCGATATTGGCAGGTCAGGTTAATTTACATTCTGCTTCAATCCCTGCAAGTCCCTGTGTCCTACATTTATATTTTGTATAGCGCCCACTGGATTATTGACTTGTTTCTAGACACATCAAGAGAGTGTGAGCAAGCCTAGGATACGTTGTTTTCTGAATGCTCGCGTGTTTTTGGAGATGCAAGCGTCTGTGGAGGCGAGTGAAGCCCCTTTTCCTGGATGTTTTAAAGAGCGGGATGGGGTGAGGTTGGCAGGCCGGAACGCTCTGGCCTGTTGTATTTCTTGATTTTACTCTGTCGGTGTTTTGGTGCCGAGGCATCGAGTGTGAGGGCGAGGGCGCGACCTTTACTCTCATAGAGCGCGGGTTCACCCAAGTGTATCTTGGCGCTGAATACGAGATGTGTATTGTTATTGTTCTATTTATCTCGGCTTGTGCTGTCCTCCGCTGTGCTGTGCTGAATGTTTGGTAGAGGCCTGTGCTGGTCTCTGCTGTGCTGGGTGATGTTTGTAAGAGGGATGTGCTAGTCTCGGCTGGATGATGTTTGGTAGAGGGCTGTGTTGGTCTCTGCTGTGCTGGGTGATGTTTGGTAGAGGGCTGTGCTGGTCTCTGCTGTGCTGGGAGATGTTTGGTAGAGGCCTGTGCTGGTCTCCGCTGTGCTGGGTGATGTTTGGTAGAGGGCTGTGCTGGTCTCTGCTGTGCTGGATGATGTTTGGTAGAGGGCTGTGCTGGTCTCTACTGTGCTGGGTGATGTTCGGTAGAGGGCTGTTTGCTGGTCTCTGTTGTGCTGGGTGATGTTTGTAAGAGGGGTGTGCTAGTCTCGGCTGGGTGATGTTTGGTAGAGGGCTGTGCTGGTCTCTGCTGTGCTGGGTGATGTTTGGTGGAGGGCTGTGCTGGTCTCTGCTGTGCTGGGTGATGTTTGGTAGAGGGCTGTGCTGGTCTCTGCTGTGTTGGATGTTTGGTAGAGGGCTGTGCTGGTCTCTGCTGTGCTGGGTGATGTTTGGTAGAGGGCTGTGCTGGTCTCTGCTGTGCTGGATGTTTGGTAGAGGGCTGTGCTGGTCTCTGCTGTGCTGGGTGATGTTTGGTAGAGGGCTGTGCTGGTCTCTGCTGTGCTGGATGATGTTTGGTAGAGGGCTGTGCTAGTCTCTACTGTGCTGGGTGATGTTCGGTAGAGGGCTGTTTGCTGGTCTCTGTTATGCTGGGTGATGTTTGTAAGAGGGATGTGCTAGTCTCGGCTGGGTGATGTTTGGCAGAGGGCTGTGCTGGTCTCTGCTGTTCTGGGTGGTGTTTGTAAGAGGGCTGTGCTGGTCTCTGCTGTGCTGGGTGATGTTTGGTAGAGGGCTGTGCTGGTCTCTGCTGTGCTGGGTGATGTTTGGTAGAGAGCTGTGCTGGTCTCTGCTGTGCTGGGTGATGTTTGGCAGAGGGCTGTGCTGGTCTCTGCTGTTCTGGGTGGTGTTTGGTAGAGGGCTGTGCTGGTCTCTGCTTTGCTGGGTGATGTTTGGTAGAGGGCTGTGCTGGTCTCTGCTGTGCTGGATGATGTTTGGTAGAGGGCTGTGCTAGTCTCTACTGTGCTGGGTGATGTTCGGTAGAGGGCTGTTTGCTGGTCTCTGTTGTGCTGGGTGATGTTTGTAAGAGGGATGTGCTAGTCTCGGCTGGGTGATGTTTGGTAGAGGGCTGTGCTGGTCTCTGCTGTTCTGGGTGATGTTTGGTAGAGAGCTGTGCTGGTCTCTGCTGTGCTGGGTGATGTTTGGCAGAGGGCTGTGCTGGTCTCTGCTGTTCTGGGTGGTGTTTGGTAGAGGGCTGTGCTGGTCTCTGCTGTGCTGGGTGATGTTTGGTAGAGGGCTGTGCTGGTCTCTGCTGTGCTGGCTGATGTTTGGTAGAGGGCTGTGCTGGTATCTGCTGTGCTGGATGATGTTTGGTAGAGGGCTGTGCTGGTCTCTACTGTGCTGGGTGATGTTCGGTAGAGGGCTGTTTGCTGGTCTCTGCTGTGCTGGGTGATGTTTGTAAGAGGGATGTGCTAGTCTCGGCTGGGTGATGTTTGGTAGAGGGCTGTGCTGGTCTCTGCTGTGCTGGGCGATGTTTGGCAGAGGGATGTGCTGGTCTCTGCTGTTCTGGGTGATGTTTGGTAGAGAGCTGTGCTGGTCTCTGCTGTGCTGGGCGATGTTTGGCAGAGGGCTGTGCTGGTCTCTGCTGTTCTGGGTGGTGTTTGGTAGAGAGCTGTGCTGGTGTCTACTGTGCTGGGTGATGTTTGTAAGAGGGATGTGCTAGTCTCGGCTGGGTGATGTTTGGAGAGGGCTGTGCTGGTCTCTGCTGTGCTGGGCGATGTTTGGCAGAGGGCTGTGCTGGTCTCTGCTGTTCTGGGTGATGTTTGGTAGAGAGCTGTGCTGGTCTCTGCTGTGCTGGGCGATGTTTGGCAGAGGGCTGTGCTGGTCTCTGCTGTTCTGGGTGGTGTTTGGTAGAGAGCTGTGCTGGTCTCTACTGTGCTGGGTGATGTTTGTAAGAGGGATGTGCTAGTCTCGGCTGGGTGATGTTTGGTAGAGGGCTGTGCTGGTCTCTGCTGTTCTGGGTGATGTTTGGTAGAGAGCTGTGCTGGTCTCTGCTGTGCTGGGCGATGTTTGGCAGAGGGCTGTGCTGGTCTCTGCTGTTCTGGGTGATGTTTGGTAGAGACCTGTGCTGGTCTCTGCTGTGCTGGGTGATGTTTGTAAGAGGGATGTGCTAGTCTCGGATGGGTGATGTTTGGTAGAGGGCTGTGCTGGTCTCCGCTGTGCTGGGTGATGTTTGGTAGAGGGCTGTGCTGGGTGATGTTTAGGAGGGGGTTACATCCATGCAGTTTGTGTTGGCAGTAGCAGGGGTTCCTACAGGGGGCAGGGGTTACCTCCATGCCGTTTGTTTTGGTAGGGGCAGGGTTTCCTACTGGGGGCAGGGGTTATATCCATGCAGTTTGTGTTGGTGGGGGCAGGGTTTTTTACAGGGGGCGGGGGTTATATCAGGATAGGACTGGATGAGGATTTATAAAGCGCACTAATACCCGAAATTACCAAGGCGCTCCATGCAGTTTGTGCTGGTAGTGGCAGAGGTTTCTACATGGGGCAAGGTTTACATCCATGCAGTTTGTGTTGGTAGGGGCAGGGGTTTCTAGAGGGGGTTACATTCATGCAGTGTGTGCTGGTAGTGGCAGAGGTTTCTACAGGGGGCAGGGGTTACATCCATGCAGTTTGTGTTGGCAGTAGCAGGGGTTTCTACAGCGGCCAGGGGTTACTTCCATGCAGTTTGTGTTGGTAGGGGCAGGGGTTTCTAGAAAGGGTTACATCCATGCAGTTTTTTTTGGTAGGGGCAGGGGTTCCTACAGGGGGCATGGTTTACATCCATGCAGTTTGTATTGGTAGGGGCAGGGTTTCCTGCAGGGGGCAGGGGTTACATCCATGCAGTTTGTATTGGTAGGGGCAGGGTTTCCTGCAGGGGGCAGGGGTTACATCCATGCAGTTTGTGTTGGTAGTAGCACGAGCTTCAATAGGGGGGTGGGGATTACACCTGTGCATTTTGTGTTGGTAGGGGCAGGTGGTTCTAGAGGGGGTTACAGCCATGCAGTTTTTTTGGTAGGGGCAGGGGTTCCTACGGGGGGCAGGGGTCCATCCGTGCAGTTTGTGTTGGAAGTAGCATGAGTTTCAATAGGGGGTAGGGATTACATCCGTGCAGTTTGTGTTAGTAGGGGCAGAGGTTTCTACAGGGGGCGTGGCTTACATCCATGACGTTTGTGTTGGTAGTAGCAGGGGTTTCTACAGGGGGTGGGAGTTACATCCCTGCAGTTTGTGCTGGTGGGGGCAGGGGTTTTACAGGGGAGGTGACGCCGCCATCTGTGCCAGGGCGGTAGGTAGGTGGTCGCATCATGTACCATCCTGATCAGTCCACGGGGTGTTGTGCCAGCTGCTGACCTACATTCAAGCCCAGTCCCCCGAAGTGAAGCTTAGGTGTGTTTAAGTGACCCCTTCAGAGGGCGTGGGCTGTGGGATGCCGGCCGCTGGTTGACTCGCTGCTCCTACGAGGGGGGACTTCAGTGGCTTATCTGAGGCAGCAGGTCTCAGCGCTCCTAATTACATTGCCTTTTTAATCAATGCCTGAAGCGGTTCCAGACACTAGGTCATATCAAGGGGGTGGTGGGGGTGTGTGGGAGGGGGTGGTGGAGAAGCTGGTGGGGGGAAGGGCAAGGGGTGCCTTCAATGCCAGTCTGTATCGAGTGTCATGCACCACCAGGGGCTACCTGTGCCACAGAGCTATACCCGTGACGCTCACCCCAGCAGTGTGTTTTCTTGGTAATATCGCACTAGCAGCTTATTTATTGAAGGCACTGCAGCATTTTTATGGCGCTTTCTTACCACTAAAGAGGCCTCGAAGCACTTCCCGGGTTGCGTGGTAAAGCTCTGCTCAGTTTGTTTCGATGGCCGGTAGAGCGTGTTTCACAGAATGGGCCCTGTAAGAAGTGTTTCGGTGCTGGACGAGAGGTTAGGAGGTCTGCTCCAGGTACGGTGCGGTGACCATGTGGTGGGTGTGAAGCGGTGGATGTGGAAGGGAAGGAGTCACTCTTGCATATGTAGGGTGCTATATATGTGTTCAAGTACCCTCTGCTCTACAGGTTAAGAACACTGCAAGTCACCAAGGAGCTTTTATAACATTTTGGATGTCGAGGTGATGTGCATTGTCCCTTTAAAATATGGCAGAGAATGTTTTATCCATAGTAATACACAGACACACCATCAGACTCCGCCCCCCCCCCCGCTTCAATTCTTGGTCTGTTGCTACTTCATGCGGAAATGTATATTTACAAATAATTAGAATACATTGTGAATATTTACTGCGAAGTTAACAAAACCAATGTGCAGCTAGTCATTTGTTGAGAAAACATTTCCAGATTTTTGTAATTCACTTTAAAACAGAGCTGTATTTCATATCGTGGGGCACTGGTAACTTGCAGCGAAGGGCCCAGTGCTTTGCCCAAAAGAGCCCAAAAAACTAGCGCTCTCCTTTGCAGTTCAAACAGAAGTTGTAATAGTTCCTGCTGTCCCCTGGCAGCGGCTTGTGATGTCGCACTCGAATGTGATTACCTATTCTAGTTGAGGACGTATTTCCTCTTGCCACCGGTGACTATTGATGTGACAACTAGACTGTAATAAGAAAATTACAGACTTGTTTTTACACAAAGGTTGCGGGTATCAAAGCATTACAAGTAATTCAATAGAGTAAGTACTGTGAGGCGTGAGACTGCAGAGGCAGATGGACTGGCCTGGGGCACAGACCGACAACATGAGCCAGGCAGGCTTGAAGAGCCAGACAGGCTTGACGGACCAGGCATGAGCCAGGAAGGGTTGACGAGCCAGGCGGTCTGACGTGAGCCAGGCGGTCTGACGTGAGCCAGGCGGTCTGACGTGAGCCAGGCGGTCTTGACACGAGCCAGGCGGTCTTGACACGAGCCAGGCGGTCTTGACACGAGCCAGGCGGTCTTGACACGAGCCAGGCGGTCTTGACACGAGCCAGGCGGGCTTGACACGAGCCAGGCGGGCTTGACACGAGCCAGGCGGGCTTGACACGAGCCAGGCGGGCTTGACACGAGCCAGGTAGGCCAGAGATGAGCCAGGCAGGCTAGGCACGAGCCAGGCAGGCTAGGCACGAGCCAGGCTGGCCAGGCACCAGCCAGGCTGGCCAGGCACCAGCCAGGCTGGCCAGGCACCAGCCAGGCAGGCTAGGCACGAGCCAGGCTGGCCAGGCACCAGCCAGGCTGGCCAGGCACCAGCCAGGCTGGCCAGGAACGAACCTGGCTGGCCAGGCACGAGCCAGGTTGGCCAGGCACGAGCCAGGTTGGCCAGGCACGAGCCAGGTTGGCCAGGCACGAGCCAGGCTGGCCAGGCACGAGCCAGGCTGGCCAGGCACGAACCTGGCCGGCCAGGCACGAACCTGGCCGGCCAGGCACGAACCAGGTTGGCCAGGCACGAGCCAGGCTGGCCAGGCACGAGCCAGGCAGGTCATACAAGAGGCAGGTGGGCCAGACACGAGCCAGGAAGGCTTGGTGAGCCAGGCAGGCTTGGCAAGCCAGGCAGGCCAGACACGAGCCAGGCAGGCCAGACACGAGCCAGGCAGGCCATACACGAGCCAGGCAGGCCAGGCACGAGCCAGGAAGGACTGACATGAGCCAGGAAGGACTGACATGAGGCTTAGGACCCGGACCCCCTAGTATAATCACCGCCCCGCTCCCAAGTTACCCACAAACACCAATTAATACTTTCAGAGTGTGGGTATAAACTGCCATGTTTAATTTTTCATAACACTCAGAACCACGCAAGGCGCGACCCACCTGCGTCCTTGAGAGGTAGGCCCCAGCCCTCTGGACCTTGTCCGCCCTTTTCTGGGGCCCACCCCTCTACCCACCAGGCTGCCAAGGAGGCTAGAAGGGGATAACCAAGGGCCGCTGCCCCCTGCCCCAATTCTTGACCTGGCGTCCTTGCCTCCTCAGCCGGTGTCCCCATTCTCCCAGCGGAGAGCTTACCGTCCATCCCCTCAGTGCTGGCCTAGGGAGGATGTAAGGAAGACTCCCTTTAAAACCTTGCAAGTCATTGCTCTATGACCTCTTTACCGCTACCCCCCCCCCTCCCCAAATCCTAAATAACGGGACGGGTGGGGTCAGCAGCAGCAGACACTCCTGGGACCCGGCGCGGAAAAGAGAGGGCCATCCTTGTGGCTCCGAGGCCTAAATAGGCCATAGCTCCTCCCTCTCTCCCGCGCCGGGCCCCAGGGTGGAAATAAGTCATGGGGCTGTGCCCCGGAAGCACTTCCTACTCCTTCCAGTGGGCGTGGCGTGGATCCCGGTGGCCGGGCCCCAATGGCGCGCTTCGCTAGCTCTCGCGCCTTTCCAGATTCTGCATTTCATATGCTGCGGCCCGTGATGCAGTCTCAGGACTTCACTTTACGTGGTTCAGCACTGAGAGTGCATGCTTTAGAGAGGGGTTCATTAAGTAAGATGATTGTTGGAATGTGCCCCTCCCCCTGGAATGTTTATCAGCTGGTAATGCACAGGTACGACTGCTGCTCTCAGGGTGGACTCGCTCAGAGCTTTACAGCTCCCACTACACATTTCTTCATCATTCAAAGCCCTCGCCTTTCCCCAGATAATGGAATTGAAGAATGGGAAGGTAAACAATTTGCCCAGGGTCCCACATTTTGGCTAAGGGAGGAGCCGGGAGACGTCTTCGATCCATTGGCCCCCCAAATATTTCACAACCCCAATCTCTGCCGATGAATTCCAGCATAAGTTTGGCTGTTCCTGCTGTGTGTGCTTTTTTTGCCCTTAGCGCGCTCTAGTGTCGGTTTTTGTTGGGCTTTTCGGTGCTCTATACAGCCCCAGTGTATGCCTGGAGGCTGGCATGGCGCGCGCAAGCCTTTGTGCTGCCAGGGGTCGCCCACATTGGTATGCATGGCCGGTGCCTCTCTCTTCTCTAGGCCCGTCAGCTGCCAGCCTAGACCTCTGAAAAGCCGGGTGTGAGACGCTTCTAACTTCTGACTGTGCCTTAGTTCCAGTCTAAGGCCTGCTGCTGAGCTGCGGGCTGGTGCCGACGTGGGGCACCTTACATCCACCTGGGCAGGTCGACCCCGTGGGTGGCGGATGGCACCAGAGCGCTGTACTTTTGAAGTTGGAGCCGGGCTGGTCTGCGGTGCGCAGAAGTGGCCACAGAAGGTGTCGTGCCACGTTAGAGCTGCCCGGCTGCGCAGTATTATCGGGTACCACAGAGCTCGTGCCAGGGCAGAGACCTTATTCCAATGCACCAGGGTACAGGGACCAGCCCTTGTTTTACCTCTGCAGGATCCCGGCTGCTGTACGTCTTGCGCCCAGGACGCACGCACGCGCGCTATAGGAATGTGCCCGTTGCGGCGATGGAATGGGGTGGGTGGTCATTTTGAGAGGGCGCACGCTCTGAATATTAACCTCGACCCCCACTCCTCCGGCCTGAGCCTGGCAGACAATGGCTGCTTCAGAGCGGAGATGCCAGGCGCTGCTAGCGGGGACTGTGCGCTGGCACAGAGGAGGCCGGGCACAGATGATTTATAGGCAAACAGTGCATTTCTGTTAAAGAGAAGGACTGGCACTCCATTGAGAAGGGGCTGGTGTTATTTCAGGAATCCGACAGGGAACCGAGTGACTGGGGGGAGAGGGTGTTACCACAAGAGTTACCTTTGTGGGCTGGATGCCGTGGGACTGTGGAAAGAAGCTTGTTCCAGGGACAGCGAGACTGAGGAAGGATGCTCTTTCCAAGGACAGGGAGACTGAGGAAAGATGCTCTTTCCAGGGACAGGGAGACTGAGGAAAGATGCTCTTTCCAAGGACTGGGAGACTGAGGAAGGATGCTCTTTCCAAGGACTGGCAGAATAAGAAAAGATCCTCTTTCAAGGGACAGGGAGACTGTGGATAGATGCTCTTTCCAAGGACAGGGAGACTGAGAAAAGAGGCTCTTTCCAAGGACTGGCAGAATAAGAAAAGATGTTCTTTCCAGTGACAGGGAGACTGAGGAAAGATGCTCTTTCAAGGGACAGGGAGACTGAGGAAAGATGTTCTTTCCAGGGACAGCGAGACTGAGGAAGGAGGCTCTTTCCAAGGACTGGGAGAATAAGAAAAGATCCTCTTTCAAGGGACAGGGAGACTGTGGATAGATGCTCTTTCCAAGGACAGGGAGACTGAGGAAAGATGCTCTTTCCAGTGACAGGGAGACTGAGGAAAGATGCTCTTTCCAGTGACAGGGAGACTGAGGAAAGATGCTCTTTCCAGGGACAGGGAGAATAAGAAAAGATGCTCTTTCCAGGGACAGGGAGACTGAGGAAGGATGCTCTTTCCAGGGACAGGGAGACTGAGGAAAGATGCTCTTTCCAAGGACAGGGACACTGAGAAAAGAGGCTCTTTCCAAGGACTGGCAGAATAAGAAAAGATGCTCTTTCCAGTGACAGGGAGACTGTGGATAGATGCTCTTTCCAGGGCCAGGGAGACTAAGGGAAGATGCTCTTTCCAAGGACAGGGAGACTGAGGAAAGATGCTATTTCCAGGGACAGGGAGATTGTGGAAATATTCTCTTTCTAGAGATCGGGAGACCGAGAAAGGGTGCTCATTTCAGGGACAGGGAGACTGTTGATAGATGCTCTTTCCAAGGACAGTGAAACTAAGAAAAGATGCTCTTTCCAGGGAAAGGGATACTGAGGAAATATGCTCTTTCCAAGGACTGGGAGAATAAGAAAAGTTGCCCTTTCCAGGGACAGAGAGACTGAGGAAATATGCTCTTACCAAGGACAGGGATACCGAGGAAAGCTGCTCTTTCCAGGGATAGGGAGCCTGTGGAAGGATGCTCTTTCCAGGGACAGGGAGACTGTGGAAGGATGCTCTTTCCAGGGACAGGGAGACTCAGGAAAGATGCTCTTTCCAGGGACAGGGAGACTGAGGAAAGATGCTCTTTCAAAGGACAGGGAGACTGAGAAAAAATGTTCTTTCCAGGAACAGGGAGACTGAGGAAAGATGCTCTTTCAAGGGACAGGGAGACTGAGAACAAATGTTCTTTCCAGGAACAGGGAGACTGAGGAAAGATGCTCTTTCCAGGGACAGTGGGGTTGTGGAAAGATGCTCTTTCAAGGGACAGGGAGACTAAGAACAAATGTTCTTTCCAGGAACAGGGAGACTGAGGAAAGATGTTGTTTGACAGGGAGACTGAGGAAAGATCTCTTTCCAAGGGCAGGGAGACTGTGGAAAGATGCTCTTTCCAGGGACAGTGGGGTTGTGGAAATATGCTCTTTCCAGGGACAGGGAGACTGTGGAAAGATGCTCTTTCCAGGGACAGTGGGGTTGTGGAAATATGCTCTTTCCAGGGACAGGGAGACTAAGGAAAGATGCTCTTGACAGGAAGACTGAGGAAATATGCTCTTTCCAGGGACAGGGAGACTGAGGTAAAATGCAGGGACAGAGAGACTGTGGAAAGATGCTCTTTCCAGGAACAGGGAGACTGAGGAAAGATGTTGTTTGACAGGGAGACTGAGGAAAGATATCTTTCCAGGGACAGGGAGACTAAGGAAAGATGCTCTTTCCAGGGACAGGGAGACTACGGATTGATCCTCTTTCCAGGGAGACTGTGGAAAGATGCTCTTTCCAGGGACAGGGAGACTGAGGAAAGATGCTCTTTCCAGGGACAGTGGGGTTGTGGAAATATGCTCTTTCCAGGGACAGGGAGACTGTGGAAAGATGCTCTTTCCAGGGACAGGGAGACTAAGGAATGATGCTCTTTCCAGGGCCAGGGAGACTAAGGGAAGATGCTCTTTCCAGGGACAGGGAGACTGTGGAAAGATGCTTTTTCCAAGGACAGGGAGACTGTGGAAAGATGCTCTTTCCAGGGCCAGGGAGACTAAGGGAAGATGCTCTTTCCAGGGACAGGGAGACTGTGGAAAGATGCTCTTTCCAGGGACAGGGAGACTGTGGGAAGATGCTCTTTCCAGGGACAGGGAGACTGAGGAAAGATGCTCTTCCCAGGGACAGTGGGGTTGTGGAAAAATGCTCTTGACAGGGAGACTGAGGAAAGATGCTCTTTCCAGGGACAGTGGGGTTGTGCAAAGATGCTCTTTCCAGGGACAGTGGGGTTGTGGAAAGATGCTCTTTCCAGGGACAGTGGGGTTTTGGAAAGATGCTCTTTCCAGGGACAGTGGGGTTGTGGAAAGATGCTCTTTCCAGGGACAGTGGGGTTTTGGAAAGATGCTCTTTCCAGGGACAGGGAGACTCTGGAAAGATGCTCTTTCCAGGGACAGGGAGACTGTGGAAAGATGCTCTTTCCAGGGACAGGGAGACTCTGGAAAGATGCTCTTTCCGGGGACAGGGAGACTGAGGAAAGATGCTCTTTCCAGGGACAGGGAGACTCAGGAAGGATGCTCTCATCAAGACATGTGGGACTGTGGAAAGATGCACTTACAAGGGACTGTTGACCGGTACTTTTACCAGCGCCTGTTGAACTGTTTAAAGATGCTCTTCCTAGGGACTGTTGGCAGCTGCTATTACTAGGCACTGTGGGATTGTGGGAAGATGCTCTTACCAAGGGCTGTGGAAAGATGCTCTCACCAGGGACAATGAAACTGTGGAAATGTGCTATTACCAGAGGCTGCGGTACTCTGGGCAGGTGCTCTTACCAGGAGCTGTAGGACTGTGGAAAGATGCTCCCACCAGGGCATGTGGGGCTGTGGAAAGATGCTCTTACCAGGGCTGCAGGGCTGTGGAAATAATTTCTTCCCAGGGGCAGCGGGACTGTGGAAAGGTGCTAATATTAGAGTCTGTGGGTCTGTGGAAAGATGCTCTTACAAGGGCTGGGCAACTGTGGAAAGATGCTCTTACCAGGGAAAATGAAACTGTGGAAATGTACTTTTACTAGGGACTGTGGGCAGGTGCACTTCCAAAGAGCCTTAGGCCTGTGGAAAGATGTTCTTTATAAGGACTGTGGGCTGGTGCTCTTACTAAGAGCTGTAGGACTGTGGAAAGATGTTCTTGCCAGGGCCTGTGGACAGGTGCTCTTACCAGGAGCTGTGGGACTGTGGAAAGATGCTCTTGCCAGGGTCTGTGGACAGGGGCTCTTACCAAGGCTGTAGGACTGTGGAAAGATGCTCTTGCTAGGGACTGTGGGCAGGTGGTCCTACCAGGAGCTGTGGGACTGTGGAAAGATGCTCTTGCTAGGGACTGTGGACAGGGGCTCTTACCAAGGCTGTAGGACTGTGGAAAGATGCTCTTTCTAGGGACTGTGGGCAGGTGCTCTTACCAGGAGCTGTAGGACTGTGGACAGATGCTCTTGCCAGGGTCTGTGGACAGGTGCTCTTACCAGGAGCTGTGGGATTGTGGTACTGTGGAAAGATGCTCTTGCCAGGGACTGTGGAAAGTGCTATTACTGGGCGCTGTGGAAAGATACTCTTACCAGGGGCTGCGGGACTGTGGAAAGATACTCTTACTAGGGGCTGCGGGACTGTGGAAAGATACTCTTACCAGGGGCTGCGGGACTGTGTAAAGATACTCTTACCAGGGGCTGCGGGACTGTGTAAAGATACTCTTACCAGGGGCTGCGGGACTGTGGAAAGATCCTCTTACTAGGGGCTGCGGGACTGTGTAAAGATACTCTTACCAGGGGCTGCGGGACTGTGGAAAGATACTCTTACCAGGGGCTGCGGGACTGTGGAAAGATACTCTTACCAGGGGCTGCGGGAATGTGGAAAGATCCTCTTACTAGGGGCTGCGGGACTGTGTAAAGATACTCTTACCAGGGGCTGCGGGACTGTGTAAAGATACTCTTACCAGGAGCTGTGGGACTGTGGAAAGATCCTCTTACTAGGGGCTGCGGGACTGTGTAAAGATACTCTTACCAGGGGCTGCGGGACTGTGTAAAGATACTCTTACCAGGGGCTGCGGGACTGTGGAAAGATCCTCTTACTAGGGGCTGCGGGACTGTGTAAAGATCCTCTTACTAGGGGCTGCGGGACTGTGTAAAGATACTCTTACCAGGGGCTGCGGGACTGTGTAAAGATACTCTTACCAGGAGCTGTGGGACTGTGGAAAGATGCTCTTTCTAGGGACTGTGGGCAGGTGCTCTTACCAGGAGCTGTAGGACTGTGGACAGATGCTCTTGCTAGGGACTGTGGACAGGTGGTCCTACCATGAGCTGTGGGATTGTGGAAAGATGCTCTTGCCAGGGACTGTGGAAAGTGCTATTACTGGGCGCTGTGGAAAGATACTCTTACCAGGGGCTGCGGGACTGTGAACTGGTGCTCTTTCTAAGGCACTCGGAATGATGCTTTTACCAGGGACAATGAACTGTGGAAATGTGCTCTTTCCAGGGTCTGTGGACAGGTGCCCTTACCAGGAGCTGTAGGATTGTGGAAAGATGCTCTTGCTAGGGACTGTGGACAGGGGCTCTTACCAAGGCTGTAGGACTGTGGACAGATGCTCTTACTAGGGGCTGTGGGAATGTGAACTGGTGCTCTTTCTAAGGCCCTCGGAATGATGCTTTTACCAGGGACAATGAACTGTGGAAATGTGCTCATACCAGGAGCTGCAGGACTGTGGAAAGATGCTCTAACCAGGGGCTGCGGGACTGTGGAAAGATGCTCTAACCAGGGGCTGCGGGACTGTGAAAAGATACTCTTACCAGGGGCTGCGGGACTGTGGAAAGATACTCTTGCCAGGCATTGCGGGACTGTGGAAAGATACTCTTACCAGTGGCTGTGGGACTGTGGAAAGATACTCTTATTGGGGGCTGTAGGAATGTGAATCGGTGCTCTTAATAAGGCCCTTGGAATAATGATGCTTTTACCGGGGACAATGAAACTGTGGAAATGTGCTATTACCAAGGACTGTGGGACTGTGGAAAGATTCTTCTAACAGGGGCTGTAGGACTGTGGAAAGATACTCTTAATAGGGACTATGGAAAGAGTCTCTTACCAGGGGTTGGAGGACAGTGGAAAGAGTCTCTTACCAGGGGCTGGAGGACAGTGGAAAGATGCTCCTAACAGGGGATGCAGGACTGTAGAAATTTGCTCCTACCAACGGCTGTGGTAACGGGAAAAGGGGCTCTTTTTTTAGAGGAGTTAAGACTGTGGAAAGAAAGTCTACCAAGAGCAGAGGAACTGTGGAATGGTGCTCCTACCAGGGTACGTGGAATGGTGCTCCTACCAGGGTCCGTGGAATGGTGCTCCTTCTGGGGTCCATGGAATGGTGCTCCTATTGGGGTCCATGGAAAGGTGCTCCTACCAGGGTCCGTGGAATGGTGCTCCTACTGGGATCCGTGGAATGGTGCTCCTACTGCGGTCCATGGAATGGTGCTCCTATTGGGGTCCATGGAAAGGTGCTCCTACCAGGGTCCGTGGAATGGTGCTCCTACTGGGGTCCGTGGAATGGTGCTCCTACTGGGGTCCGTGGAATGGTGCTCCTACTGCGGTCCATGGAATGGTGCTCCTATTGGGGTCCATGGAAAGGTGCTCCTACCAGGGTACGTGGAATGGTGCTCCTACCAGGGTACGTGGAATGGTGCTCCTACCAGGGTCCGTGGAATGGTGCTCCTACCAGGGTCCGTGGAATGGTGCTCCTACCGGGGTCCATGGAATGGTGCTCCTACTGGGGTCCATGGAATGGTGCTCCTATTGGGGTCAATGGAAAGGTGCTCCTACCAGGGTACGTGGAATGGTGCTCCTACCAGGGTCCGTGGAATGGTGCTCCTACCAGGGTCCATGGAATGGTGCTCCTACCGGGGTCCATGGAATGGTGCTCCTACTGGGGTCCATGGAATGGTGCTCCTATTGGGGTCAATGGAAAGGTGCTCCTACCAGGGTCCGTGGAATGGTGCTCCTACCAGGGTCCGTGGAATGGTGCTCCTACCGGGGTCCATGGAAAGGTGCTCCTACCAGGGTCCGTGGAATGGTGCTCCTTCTGGGGTCCGTGGAATGGTGCTCCTTCTGGGGTCCGTGGAATGGTGCTCCTACCAGGGTCCGTGGAATGGTGCTCCTACCAGGGTCCGTGGAATGGTGCTCCTACTGGGGTCCGTGGAATGGTGCTCCTACTGGGGTCCATGGAATGGTGCTCCTATTGGGGTTTGGGCATGTGGAAAGAGGCTGTAACTGTGAAGAGATGCTCTTACCAGGGTCTGTGAAAAGATGCTCTTCCTGTGGGTAGGGTGTCTACCGTCCCGCATTTTGTAGGTTTGTACTGCAGTCATGGCTTCTGTCCTGCTGCCCGCACAGCAGCGTTGGACACTCTTTGTTGCAGATTTTGGTTCCCATCACTTTTAACACTCTCAAAGGACAAGCAACTCTCAACCTTTTAGCCTTTTTTTTTTTTCATTCAAAAAAGTCTTTATTTATGATTATTCATCTTAAAAGACATACTATACAAATCAATTTAAAGAGCAGCAATCAAGTTAATACATCATAATTAAAATGTGGTGACACAATTCATAAAGTGTAAAATGGTCATAAAATCAGCTTTATAAGTAAAAATGGAGGGAAGCAAGTTGGGCTACAATCCTCCGCTCCTTTCCCTGATTGCCCAAGACCAACTAAGAAATTTGGCTACACCAACAATAATTAAGTCTATGTCACCAATTTTTAACAACCTTTTAGCAGACAGGGCAGAGGCTGTGCCCAGTGAGCGACACAGGGGTTTAAGCCATGTGTTCCTAGGTAATTGGTAAGCTGGGCAGACATAGAGGAGATGGCTTATGTTTTCAGAATGCTCAGGGCAGAACGAACACCTGCCTTTTTTGAGCTTTGAAAGAGGTACCTGTTGGTGTTGCTGGTATGACAGAGGCACGTGTGGGTAAACCGCACGTGACTCTACAACGCGGTCCCAACCACGAATGCGTCTTAACCATGAGTTTACAAATATATTTGTTGTAAAGTCTTGCTTGTTAAAGGAATATGTGTGGTCAAATTAAAACTAGTCGTTCCCAGCTACTCGCCCATCCGAGCAGATCTGCTTGGAACCACCTGGCACACCCTCTAATTGCACCCCAAAAAAGTGCAAAACTGCTCCTTTCCATAGTCCCCAACGCAGGCAATTTCCAATTTAAAAACCAGGCCCATGACCAACCTTCCCATGGATCGATTTCCTCCCTAAAGAATCACAGGCACAGAAGACATCCTTAGCCCTCAGTGACAGAAGCCGTTCTCACCTGGAGCTACTGGAACCCACAAAGAATTTCTCGACCACTTTGTCAACAACATTGAAAAACAAGCAAAAGTCAGCCAAAACAAGTCAAAAACACATCAAATCCCAGCCAAATCTTGCCAACTCAAATATGCACGAAACTAAACAGGGCCCTGAGCCCTAGACTCCGGGAACCCTAGCCCACACCAACCCTAAGTCCTAAAAACTGCCTTGTCTCCAATATGCAAAAAACTAAAATGGGCCCTGATCCCTAGACTCCGGGAACCCTAGCCCATACCGACCCGAAGTACTAAAAACTGCCTTGTCTCCAATATGCACGAAACTAAAATGGGCCCTGAGCCCTAGACTCCGGGAACCCTAGCCCATACCAACCCTAAGACTTAAAAACTGCTGTTTCTCCAATATGCACAAAACTAAACTGGGCCCTGAGCCCTAGACTCCAGGAACCCAAGCCCATACCAACCCTAAGTCCTAAAAACTGCCTTGTCTCCAATATGCATGAAACGAAAATGGGCCCTGAGCCCTAGACTCCGGGAACCATAGCCCACACAAACCCTAAGTCCTAAAAACTACCCTGTCTCCCCCCGCCCTGAGCCCTAAAACTGTCCCCCTAAAAACTACTCCCTGTCCCAAACCCGTCCCCATTCCCTCTTACTGGTGTGCGTCGATACTTCCTGTTCCTCTCCCCACCCATCCGTGCATTTTGACCGCGCATTGCCTTAACCACGCATATGCTTGGTTAAGGCAAGCGTGGTAACACTTGGTTGTTGGAAGTTGAACACGCATGGCTCTGCCCCTGTTGTCCCGGCTTTTTCCCATTGGTGTCTGGTTGGGGTGAGCAATGCTACCCAATGCAGCGTCACGCACACATCCAACCACATAGGTGTAAATCTAACCCCTGCCTATAAACCACTTTGAATGTGTGAATGAAAGGGGGGCCTGTCCTGGGACTGCGCCCTTGCTGTCAGATAAGTGGAGAGAGAAATAGGAAAAGTATCATTTGCCCAGGATCAAACCGTTTCTGAAGCTTGCAGACTTGAGTCTGCTACACACTGCTACTTGCTGCACGACTCCAACTTTCCCACCATATGGTATTTTGGCGAATATATCTCAAGACTATCCTCCCCTCCCCCCCCCCCCCCCCCAACCCCCCCCACAGGTAATATCCAGTTTATATTGTTAACCTCACACTTGCTAGCAGCTTTTACACGGTCTCTAAATACTCCCTGTCTTGCCAAAAGGAAGCAGGGGAAGAAGTATAAAAAGTGATTTCCCAGGAGTACCCAATCTGGCTAAATGGGGGAGGAGTTGAATTAAACGAAAAGTGTCCTAGTTCCACAGTTTCCAACCAATCCACTAGGTCACTGCTGGGGGTGCAGTGATTCTGGTGCAAGGCCTGGCTCTACCGCGCCCACTGTGTGGGGGACCTGACCCAGCTCTATATGCTGCGCTCCTCTCCAGCGGAGGTGGGTAGAGCGGTGCAGCTGGCAGTGGAAGTCCACTCCTCCAGCTCATTGGCTGAAACCTACCCACTGGACTGCATCTAGGTCTGCCGGCGTCCCAGCCCGGTGACTTGCCCGTCCTGTTGGGGGTCCTGTCGGAGTATTTTTTTATAGCGCTACCTTTTCTTTGGGTTGTGGTGCAAAAGGTGGTTACTGGGCAGCTCGCTGGGTGAATATTGATATAAAATGTTAGTGTTTCAAAGTTTAAGAATGTTTCACCCCATTTGCTGCAAGCCGTCTCAGTTTTCTAAACTTGTTTTCTCAATAGCTTTCCTGCATACTTGAGACTGATGCAGCTTTACAAGCCTACCTCTGCAGATCCCTGTGAATTCGAAAAAGTGGTCCATGCGCCCCCTTCAAGGAGCACCTATGGGCAGCGATTCACTACGTATTTGGTAAACCGGTCACTATACGTATTCATGATCCAAATAATGACCACGCTAAAATCAATTAGTGAAATTATAACAATTAGAGAAACACGCAGACGCACGCACGCACACACACGCCCCCCCCCCACCCCCCAACTCGGGGGTTGGGTCTCCCAAGCCAAGAATGCATTTATTTGGGGCGGGGGGGGGGGGGGGGTTGGGGGGGCTAGTGTCACCACTAACACCTCCTACCCTGCCCCCTGCAGCGACGCCCCTGTGCATAGTATTGCTGTGGGGATGTGGCCAATTGGCCTTACCAGGAGCCCCGAACCGCCCGTGCCCTATTCTTGTAGCGCCTTTTGCAAGGTGCGGTACTTTGGCGCTCTGCACAGATGCTGCGCTGATGGAAATGTTCTGAAAACTAAAATGCCTTTGCTATCTGGGACACTTCAGTGCGCGCGTGTGCGCGTGTGCGCTTCTTTCATTTATTTGCATTGTGCTAAATAAAATTAGACGTGGGTGGTGCGGAGTCGCACCCGCCGTGTGCAGTTTATTATTTATTTATTTACTCTTGGGATTTGTAAAGCGCGTGGCTACCGAAGGCTTCCCAGCGCTGCGCGGAGTTTCGCAAGCGCCATTTACAAACATTCATGTCTCGCGCGCGCGCGCGGCGATTGAACGCGAACTGCAGCTGCAGGGGCGACTGAGCGCATCAGTTCCGGAGATATGTGGGCACCTGTGGTGGCAGAGAGACGGCAGAGTCACATGCGCTTCGCTTGGCATTCACTTGTGTTTGTAGTGTTGTATTCTGCTGACTTGCAGCTTTACGACGTCTGCTGCATAAAAGGGACCGGCATGAAGACAGGTCCAGTGGCTTAACTTCAGGAGGGGCGCGTTAGTGTGTGACAACCTCCAGACATCTTTTCAGTAGGACCTGGCGGCCCTTGGTCGGGTCGGTTACGCCGGTGTTGGTTTTCGTCTCCTTATTTCACTGAGAAGTTTCAACTTGTTCATTTTTTGGACCAGGAACTTAAATATATGTAGCGACTGGTTTACCAACAAGGTACTAAACCTGCAGATAAGTATCCCTTGAATGGATGCAAATGTATGACTTTTCGGAATTCATAAACATTGGCAATAGAGGGCTGGGAAAGCTGAGCCAGTTTCAGGTTTCCAGGCGCACTACTGACAATGGAACACCCACAGGGTGATCGGAGAAATGCTTGCACATGGTCCAACCCCTGGCAACCCCTCGGAGTAGCATTCCAAATCATTGTAGTGTTTGAGGAATGGAGTAAAGACCGGCAGGGTGGCGGAGGACTTTACATCAGCCACCCGGCCTTTTCTCCGCTCAAAACATTTAGAGATGTTCGCAATCATGGCAGCTCCTATAAATGTAGGAAAGTTTGACAGAGCACTCGGTGACACATGACATCCAACCATTGCACGTTTTAATTTTTTTTTTTGTTTTTAAAAGACAAACTCCTAAAGCATGAGTTTGTTTTTGAAAAATAAAAAAAGGTAATGTTGTTTATATTTTTTCTTCCTTTTTTTTTTTTTAACTATCCCTCACCACCAGGTATACCTGGGGGTAATGGACAGTGTAAATAAGCAATCCAACCATCCACTCCAGATAGGACGGAGTGTTGAATGGCTTCTCTCCGATGACCCTTACTCAGTTGGGCCATCAGGAGTAGTTTTACAGAGAGAGAGTCAATTTTACTCAGTTGGCATAAAAATAGCAGCCGGCCTGGCTTAAACCGTAAATCAGCCCAAGAGGCCCACCTGATGCAAATCACTGCTGTTCTGACTCCTCGTGGGAACAGTCCATCTCAAACCATGACCATCTCTCCCCTTCACCCTGTGGCCCGCTGCTTTTTCAGTTGGAAACACCCCCTGAATCTCTGTGACTAATCTATGTCTTTGTACAGCTCTATCAGACACTTCAGAGTTGGGGTTCCACATTTGGAGGGCTCTGGGCTTTCTCACAGCAAACTACATTTCACACCTGGTGCGGCCTACAGATGCCGAGCTGCTTGCAAAGAAAGCATTGCCTCCCATCTGAAGAGGGTGCAGGGAGCCCTCCCACCACAGAGGGGCGCCATCCTGCAGCCCATTCGCTCCAAGGTGAAGAGGGTGCAGGGAGCCCTCCCATCACAGAGGGGCGCCATCCTGCAGCCCATTAGCTCCAAGCTGAAGAGAGTGCAGGGAGCCCTCCCACCACAGAGGGGCGCCATCCTGCAGCCCATCCGCTCCAAGGTGAAGAGGGTGCAGGGAGTCCTCCCACCACAGAGGGGTGCCATCCTGCAGCCCATTCGCTCCAAGGTGAAGAGGGTGCAGGGAGCCCTCCCACCACAGAGGGGCGCCATCCTGCAGCCCATTAGCTCCAAGCTGAAGAGGGTGCAGGGAGCCCTCCCACCACAGAGGGGCGCCATCCTACAGCCCATCCGCTCCCAGCTGAAGAGGGTGCAGGGAGCCGTCCCACCACAGAGGGGCGCCATCCTACAGCCCATCCGCTCCCATCTGAAGAGGGTGCAGGGAGCCCTCCCACCACAGAGGGGCGCCATCCTGCAGCCCATTCGCTCCAAGCTGAAGAGGGTGCAGGGAGCCCTCCCATCACAGAGGGGCGCCATCCTGCAGCCCATCCGCTCCAAGGTGAAGAGGGTGCAGGGAGCCCTCCCACCACAGAGGGGCGCCATCCTGCAGCCCATCCGCTCCAAGGTGAAGAGGGTGCAGGGAGCCCTCCCACCACAGAGGGGCGCCATCCTGCAGCCCATTCGCTCCAAGCTGAAGAGGGTGCAGGGAGCCCTCCCACCACAGAGGGGCGCCATCCTGCATCGCATCCGCTCCCAGCTGAAGAGGGTGCAGGGAGCCCTCCCACCACAGAGGGGCGCCATCCTGCAGACCATCCACTCCCAGCTGAAGAGGGTGCAGGGAGCCTTCCCACCACAGCAGGGCGCCATCCTGCAGCCCATTCGCTCCAAGGTGAAGAGGGTGCAGGGAGCCCTCCCACCACAGAGGGGCGCCATCCTGCAGCCCATTAGCTCCAAGCTGAAGAGGGTGCAGGGAGCCCTCCCATCACAGCGGGGCGCCATCCTACAGCCCATTAGCTCCAAGCTGAAGAGGGTGCAGGGAGCCCTCCCATCACAGCGGGGCGCCATCCTACAGCCCATACAGCAGACCATCCGCTCCCAGCTGGAGAGGGTGCAGGGAGTTCTCCCACCACAGCGGGGCGCCATCCTACGGCCCATACAGCAGACCATCCGCTCCCAGTTGAAGAGGGTGCAGGGAGCCCTCCCACCACAGAGGGGCGCCATCCTGCAGCCCATCGGCTCCCAGGATGCAGGGAGCCCTCCCACCACAGCGGGGTGCTATCCTGCAGCCCATTCGCATTGGACCGCTGTGGTCCTGCCTCTGAAGCATGCTGTAGTGCCATGCACTTCTCCCTTGCCTCCTTTGATACAGGTGTGCTGTAGAGTGCAGTGATGCAGTGTAAGATGCATGCTGGGGTGTCTTGGCCTTCCATGATGTTTCCTTCAATGCATCTTGTGGTGTCTTGGACCGCTGTGGTGCTGCAGCATGCTGTGGTATATGGACTGCTCTGGTGCCACCTTTGATAGCTGCTGGCGCTCTGTAGATTGTAGCAATGCAGTGTAAGATGCATCCTGGGGTGTCTTGGCATTCCATGGTGCTTCCTCTAATGCATCCTGTGGTGCGTTGGACCGCTGTGGTACTGCTCCTGTATTAAACAGTGGTGTATGGACTGCTCTGGTGCCGCCTTTGATAATTGCTGGTGTGCTGTAGAGTGCAGTGATGTAGTGTAAGATGCACCCTGTGGTGTCTTGGCCTTCCATGATGTTTCCTATAATGAATCTTGTGGTGTCTTGGACCGCTGTGGGACTGCCTCTGAAGCATGATGTGGTGCCATAGACTGCTGTGGTGCCTCTTTTTTTACATACTGGTGTGCTGTAGAGTGCAGTGATGCAGTGTAAGATGCATGCTGGGGTGTCTTGGCTTTCCATGGTGCTTCCTCTAATGCCTCCTGTGGTGCATTGGACCGCTGTGGTTCTGCCTCTGCAGCACACAGTTGTGTATGGATTGCTTTGGTGCCCCCGTTAATAGCTGCTGGTGTGCTGTAGACTGTAGTGATGAAGTGTAAGATGCATCCTGGGGTGTCTAATCCTTCCATGGTGCTCCCTCTAATGCATCCTGTGGTGAGTGGGACCGCTGTGGTTCTGCCTCTGCAGCATATAGTTGTGTATGGATTGCTCCGGTGCCCCCTTTGATAGCTGCTGTTGTGCTGTAGACTGTAGCGATGCAGTGTAAGATGCATGCTGGGGTTCCTTGGACATCCAGGGTGTTTCCTCTAATGTGTGCTGCGCTGCATTGGGCCGCTGTGGTCCTGCCTCTGAAGGATGATGTGGTCCCATGCACTGCTCTCGTGCCTCCTTTGATGCTTGCTGGTGTGCTGTAGAGTGCAGTGATGCAGTGTAGGATGCATCCTGGGGTTCCTTGGACATCCAGGGTGTTTCCTCTAATGTGTGCTGCACTGCATTGGGCCTCTGTGGTCCTGCTTCTGAAGGATGCTGTGGTATCATGCACTGCTCTCGTGCCCCAGCCAGACAGAAGTCTCATATCCCGTCAAGGGCAGGCGATTATACACACTGTACAACCCGTGCTCACCCTTGGGTAGCTTGGCACTGAGAAGTCGGGCGTCCCTCAGAAGCAATGTGTAAAGCAAGAACACAGCACACACACACAATAAATATTCCACACGGCACAAAAGACAGACTTCACACTTGTAGTTGATAAATGCTGTTTATATTCAACACACACATTAAACAATGCAGCATGAATATCATGGGATCTGGGGCATAAATCACACTTGGCAATCTTACTAGCAGTACTAGGCCCAATTTGTGTTGATCAGATCTTGATAAGATGCACACATGGGAAAACTTCCATTCTAATCCCCACAAAGCACCCTTATGTGCTGCGACACGTTGTCAGCACCTGGCCCACCCTTACAATCCAAAAAATGCAATTACAGACGGCTATAGGGTACACTCTGGGCTACGACATCAGTAAAATGTACATATACAGAATTATAACACTCTCGTGCCTCCTTTGATGCTTGCTGGTGTGCTGTAGACTGTAGTGATGCAGTTTAAGATGTGTCCTGTGGTGTGTTGGCCTATCGTGGTGCTTCCTCTAATGTATGCTGTGGTGCCTTGAAATGCTGTGGTACCGCCTCTACAGCACACAATCAAGTACTAAAGGAGGCGTCATAGCAGCCCATGTCACTACAGCATACTTCAGAGTGCAGTGATGAAGTGTAAGATGCATCCTGGGGTTCCTTGGACATCCAGGGTGTTTCCTCTAATGTGTGCTGCACTGCATTGGGCCTCTGTGGTCCTGCCTCTGAAGGATGCTGTGGTCCCATGCACTGCTCTCGTGCCTCCTTTGATGCTTGCTGGTGTGCTGTAGAGTGCAGTGGTGCAGTGTAGGATGCATCCTGGGGTTCCTTGGACATCCAGGGTGTTTCCTCTAGTGTGTGCTGCGCTGCATTGGGCCGCTGTGGTCCTGCCTCTGAAAGATGCTGTGGTCCCATGCACTGCTCTGGAGCCTCCTTTGATACTGGTGTGCTGTAGAGTGTAGCCATGCAATCTAAGTAGGGGTTTTCTGGACTTCCATGGTGCAACCTCTGACGCTTCCTGTGGTTTACTCTCTTCAATGGTGCATCCTTGAATGCACCCAGTGCTGTTTGGGCTGCAGTAGTGCAGCTTCTGATTCCTTCTGTTGTGCTGGAGATTGCTGTGGTGCAGCTTTGGTGTCTGCTGAAGTGTTTTGGGGTGCAGTCTGTGATGTCTGTCTGTATGTTCTGGACTGATGGAGTGCTGCTTCTGATGTTTGCTGGTTTGACATGGCCCGCTGCGTTCCTGGCTCTGCAGCATGTTGTGGAGACATGGCCTGTGCTGGTGCCACCTTTGATACTGGCTGGTGTGCTGTAGACTGCAGTGGTGCAGTCAAAGATACATCCTCGGTGTCCTGGACTGGTTTGCAATGGTGCAGCATCCGGGGCTTGTTGGTGTTCTCTGGTCTGCTGTGTTACTGCCTCAGAACCTGCTGTGGTGCTATATTTAATCCAGGCTGTGGTCTTTGGGGAATAGTGGTGTGCTGTGGACTGCTGTGTTACTGCGTCTGAGCCTGCTGTTGTACCTTTGGCTGCGGTGGTGCCACATTTAATCTAGGCTGGTCTGCCCTGGTTTGGTCCTTGGAGAATGGTGGTGTGCTGTGGACTGTGTCGTACCTTTGGCTGCGGTGGTACCACATTTAATCCAGGCTGGTCTGCCCTGGTTTGGACTTTGGGGAATGGTGGTGAGCTGTGGACTGTGACGTACCTTTGGCTGCGGTGGTGCCACATTTAATCCATGCTGGTCTGCCCTGGTTTGGACTTTGGGGAATGGTGGTGTGCTGTGGACTGCCGGTGTACCTTTGGCTGCTGTGGTACCACATTTAATCTAGGCTGGTCTGCCCAGGTTTGGTCCTTGGAGAATGGTGGTGTGCTGTGGACTGTGTCGTACCTTTGGCTGCGCTGGTACCACATTTAATCCAGGCTGGTCTGCCTTGGTTTGGTCTTTGGGGAATGGTGGTGTGCTGTGGACTGCCGGTGTACCTTTGGCTGCTGTGGTACCACATTTAATCCAGGTTAGTCTGCCCTGGTTTGGTCTTTGGGGAATGGTGGTGTGCTATGGACTGCCGGTGTACCTTTGGCTGCTGTGGTACCACATTTAATCCAGGCTGGTCTGCCCTGGTTTGGATTTTGTGGAATGGTGGTGTGCTGTGGACTGTGTCGTACCTTTGGCTGCTGTGGTACCACATTTAATCCAGGCTGGTCTGCCCTGGTGTGGTCTTTGGGGAATGGTGGTGTGCTGTGGACTGCTGTTGTACCTTTGGCTGCGGTGGTGCCACATTTAATCCAGGCTGGTCTGCCCTGGTGTGGTCTTTGTGGAATGGTGTGTGCTGTGGACTGTGTTGTACTGTTGGCTGCTGTGGTGCCACATTTAATCCAGGCTGGTCTTCCCTGGTTTGGTCTTTGGGGACTGGCGGTGTGCTGTGGACTGTGTTGCACCTTTGGCTGCTGTGGTGCCACATTTAATCCAGGCTTGTCTGCCCTGGTGTGGTCTTTGTGGAATGGTGGTGTGCTGTGGACCGTGTCGTACCTTTGGCTGCGGTGGTGTAGCATTTACTACAAGATGATCCGCCGTGGTTCGGCATCTGGGCATTGGTGGTGTGCTGTGGACTTGTGTGGAGCTGCTTTGTTGTGGGTGGTGAAGTACGGTGAAGGAAAGCCACCAGTAGCTTCTCCTCTAGATTTAGCTCTTTGTTGGAACCCACCCGGCGAAGGAATGCCCCAGCCAGACAGAAGTCTCATATCCCGTCAAGGGCAGGCGATTATACACACTGTACAACCCGTGCTCACCCTTGGGTAGCTTGGCACTGAGAAGTCGGGCGTCCCTCAGAAGCAATGTGTAAAGCAAGAACACAGCACACACACACAATAAATATTCCACACGGCACAAAAGACAGACTTCACACTTGTAGTTGATAAATGCTGTTTATATTCAACACACACATTAAACAATGCAGCATGAATATCATGGGATCTGGGGCATAAATCACACTTGGCAATCTTACTAGCAGTACTAGGCCCAATTTGTGTTGATCAGATCTTGATAAGATGCACACATGGGAAAACTTCCATTCTAATCCCCACAAAGCACCCTTATGTGCTGCGACACGTTGTCAGCACCTGGCCCACCCTTACAATCCAAAAAATGCAATTACAGACGGCTATAGGGTACACTCTGGGCTACGACATCAGTAAAATGTACATATACAGAATTATAACACTCTCGTGCCTCCTTTGATGCTTGCTGGTGTGCTGTAGACTGTAGTGATGCAGTTTAAGATGTGTCCTGTGGTGTCCTGGCCTATCGTGGTGCTTCCTCTAATGTATGCTGTGGTGCCTTGAAATGCTGTGGTACCGCCTCTACAGCACACAATCAAGTACTAAAGGAGGCGTCATAGCAGCCCATGTCACTACAGCATACTTCAGAGTGCAGTGATGAAGTGTAAGATGCATCCTGGGGTTCCTTGGACATCCAGGGTGTTTCCTCTAATGTGTGCTGCACTGCATTGGGCCTCTGTGGTCCTGCCTCTGAAGGATGCTGTGGTCCCATGCACTGCTCTCGTGCCTCCTTTGATGCTTGCTGGTGTGCTGTAGAGTGCAGTGGTGCAGTGTAGGATGCATCCTGGGGTTCCTTGGACATCCAGGGTGTTTCCTCTAGTGTGTGCTGCGCTGCATTGGGCCGCTGTGGTCCTGCCTCTGAAAGATGCTGTGGTCCCATGCACTGCTCTGGAGCCTCCTTTGATACTGGTGTGCTGTAGAGTGTAGCCATGCAATCTAAGTAGGGGTTTTCTGGACTTCCATGGTGCAACCTCTGACGCTTCCTGTGGTTTACTCTCTTCAATGGTGCATCCTTGAATGCACCCAGTGCTGTTTGGGCTGCAGTAGTGCAGCTTCTGATTCCTTCTGTTGTGCTGGAGATTGCTGTGGTGCAGCTTTGGTGTCTGCTGAAGTGTTTTGGGGTGCAGTCTGTGATGTCTGTCTGTATGTTCTGGACTGATGGAGTGCTGCTTCTGATGTTTGCTGGTTTGACATGGCCCGCTGCGTTCCTGGCTCTGCAGCATGTTGTGGAGACATGGCCTGTGCTGGTGCCACCTTTGATACTGGCTGGTGTGCTGTAGACTGCAGTGGTGCAGTCAAAGATACATCCTCGGTGTCCTGGACTGGTTTGCAATGGTGCAGCATCCGGGGCTTGTTGGTGTTCTCTGGTCTGCTGTGTTACTGCCTCAGAACCTGCTGTGGTGCTATATTTAATCCAGGCTGTGGTCTTTGGGGAATAGTGGTGTGCTGTGGACTGCTGTGTTACTGCGTCTGAGCCTGCTGTTGTACCTTTGGCTGCGGTGGTGCCACATTTAATCTAGGCTGGTCTGCCCTGGTTTGGTCCTTGGAGAATGGTGGTGTGCTGTGGACTGTGTCGTACCTTTGGCTGCGGTGGTACCACATTTAATCCAGGCTGGTCTGCCCTGGTTTGGACTTTGGGGAATGGTGGTGAGCTGTGGACTGTGACGTACCTTTGGCTGCGGTGGTGCCACATTTAATCCATGCTGGTCTGCCCTGGTTTGGACTTTGGGGAATGGTGGTGTGCTGTGGACTGCCGGTGTACCTTTGGCTGCTGTGGTACCACATTTAATCTAGGCTGGTCTGCCCAGGTTTGGTCCTTGGAGAATGGTGGTGTGCTGTGGACTGTGTCGTACCTTTGGCTGCGCTGGTACCACATTTAATCCAGGCTGGTCTGCCTTGGTTTGGTCTTTGGGGAATGGTGGTGTGCTGTGGACTGCCGGTGTACCTTTGGCTGCTGTGGTACCACATTTAATCCAGGTTAGTCTGCCCTGGTTTGGTCTTTGGGGAATGGTGGTGTGCTATGGACTGCCGGTGTACCTTTGGCTGCTGTGGTACCACATTTAATCCAGGCTGGTCTGCCCTGGTTTGGATTTTGTGGAATGGTGGTGTGCTGTGGACTGTGTCGTACCTTTGGCTGCTGTGGTACCACATTTAATCCAGGCTGGTCTGCCCTGGTGTGGTCTTTGGGGAATGGTGGTGTGCTGTGGACTGCTGTTGTACCTTTGGCTGCGGTGGTGCCACATTTAATCCAGGCTGGTCTGCCCTGGTGTGGTCTTTGTGGAATGGTGTGTGCTGTGGACTGTGTTGTACTGTTGGCTGCTGTGGTGCCACATTTAATCCAGGCTGGTCTTCCCTGGTTTGGTCTTTGGGGACTGGCGGTGTGCTGTGGACTGTGTTGCACCTTTGGCTGCTGTGGTGCCACATTTAATCCAGGCTTGTCTGCCCTGGTGTGGTCTTTGTGGAATGGTGGTGTGCTGTGGACCGTGTCGTACCTTTGGCTGCGGTGGTGTAGCATTTACTACAAGATGATCCGCCGTGGTTCGGCATCTGGGCATTGGTGGTGTGCTGTGGACTTGTGTGGAGCTGCTTTGTTGTGGGTGGTGAAGTACGGTGAAGGAAAGCCACCAGTAGCTTCTCCTCTAGATTTAGCTCTTTGTTGGAACCCACCCGGCGAAGGAATGCCCCAGCCAGACAGAAGTCTCATATCCCGTCAAGGGCAGGCGATTATACACACTGTACAACCCGTGCTCACCCTTGGGTAGCTTGGCACTGAGAAGTCGGGCGTCCCTCAGAAGCAATGTGTAAAGCAAGAACACAGCACACACACACAATAAATATTCCACACGGCACAAAAGACAGACTTCACACTTGTAGTTGATAAATGCTGTTTATATTCAACACACACATTAAACAATGCAGCATGAATATCATGGGATCTGGGGCATAAATCACACTTGGCAATCTTACTAGCAGTACTAGGCCCAATTTGTGTTGATCAGATCTTGATAAGATGCACACATGGGAAAACTTCCATTCTAATCCCCACAAAGCACCCTTATGTGCTGCGACACGTTGTCAGCCCCTGGCCCACCCTTACAATCCAAAAAATGCAATTACAGACGGCTATAGGGTACACTCTGGGCTACGACATCAGTAAAATGTACATATACAGAATTATAACACTTTTAGCAGCACTGCGGGACAAGGCCATGCGGGTAAACCCACTGTTGAGTGGTAAAGTCGTTTTGGCACAAGAACAATGTATAAACCAACACCGTCGACCAGTGTCCTGAAGCACAGGTGGTCCACAGACAGTCACTCCTGCACACTCACTTTGCACCGCTATGCAATGCGACAGGTACCAGCCAGGTCCGTATGGGTACTCTCACACACATACGCACTCGACACCCTAATGCAGTGCCACTGATACCATACAGGACAACACTCCACAGATCCCCTGGCTCCAAGACTCTTGCCACCCTCCAGTTCACCCCCACTGTCCCAGACACCCCAAATGGACATTCAGCAGCCTCGCCCTCCAGACACCACGCCACTCATGGCTGAGGTCACACCTCGTCTGGGTACACGGAAAGCAGGTGGGGTAGACAGTAAGCATAAACCAGAGGTAGAGGTAAAAAAGGGGTCTTGACGCCACTCAGGAAGTTCACTAATAAGTTGCGAAGCAGGAACGGGCTAAGAGCAATCATTTGTTACAAATGAGTGTCCACAATGGCCTTCTGGCACCAGCCCAGTTCTACGAAGCACGGGGGTCAAGAAGACTCTTGAGCTGCTACCGCACCTTCTTGGAAGTGTTCCTCCAGCTCAGTCAATTCCTTTCACTCCTACCTGGCGCCACAAAGTCTTCGGATGGGGAGAGGGCAGTTGCTCCACCGTGATGGGGCCAGTGAGGGAGCAAGCAGTGAATGACGAAAAACATACAAGGGAGCATCTCGGCTTTAGGTGGCACCCCGTCGCTTACACATTGATACCGGCTGTGCCCAGGCATTCTGGGCACAGGGTCTGGCACTTGACGAGATGAGTCACACCAAACATGTCAGGTTACACGAAGTAAGAGTTGCAATTCTGGACCTCCCTGGAAAGGAGGCACTATCTCTGGCCCAGTTTGATGGTGGTTGCAGCAGACCATTACGGTCACACACAGGTGCAAGTTCCGCAAAAACTCACGAGGTAGAATGAGAACCTGTAATGGATGTGTCCCAACCATAAAGGGTCGCAACCTGTGAATCGAACATCACATGCAATGAGCATGCAGTCGACGTGGCGCACAGGAGAAATGCAACAAGGTTGACGAAGCGAGCCACTTTGGATCCCGCAACCAGTGAATCCGCTCACCACTAACAAGACGCTTAAGCGTGCTGAGGTCCCTGCATTACAGGAACCACTTTGCTGCAGATGTAGGCAACTCCTTGAGCTTTGCACTTAGTACTCCGGTCTCCAGACCTGATTCTGTATTTCCAAGCTCACACTGTTCTGTCCAGCTTTCAGTAGGTGATTTGGGCACTTAGAGGGCACCACTCTCTAGATGTCACCGGTAGATGGTGTCGGCCCCTCGTAGGAGATCCTTGATGCCCCCAAGACCTCCAAGAGAACAGGAGACCAGCCAACTCGAGTTTGTTTGGTGCCACATGTCAGCAGGTCGTCGGCCCAGGCCAGCTACTATTCAGGAAGGTATGTGGTCCTTTCCCCGGACAGTTATCCTCATTTTGCACAACAGAGTCCCCTGGCAATGTAGCTAAGTACAAAAAACAATGGTCCTCAAACAAATAGAATAATATTCAAATAAATATAGTTCGGAATAGATACTATATTCTGCATGTCCAGCCGGACAAACGGTTTAATATTCTAATAAAACAATGAACATATATAGGAACAAAATTCATGTGGGACACAGTCCTGTATCCCGTGAAAACAACAACATTACAAAACACACAAGGGCATTTCAGGCAAGACAGTAGGAGCTTTGTACATTATCAGATGTCTCAAGCTTTTGAAAAACAGTAAATGCACTTTTTTACACAATGGATTAATATGCACGCTGTTTTGTTGGGGTCGACGACGTTTCGATCCTGTTACTAGGGTAGTAGGATCATCATCAGGACATTGATGAGTGCATGCCTGATTATAACAGAAATTGCCTTGGTAGGGTAGTGAAGGGGTGAGATTTCCGTGTCCACGGAGGGTGGGGGTGAGTCGCGGGAAATCTTACTGAGGTAAAATTACGCGCTAGAATCGTGCTGGATAACCGTCCGGCGGTAGTATCGAGGAAGTACGATATTACGATGGCGTGACAGTCCACTAATGTGGAGGGGATCAATGGAAGAGTCCAACAAGTTGACGATCCAATGAGTGTTTCCAAAAATTCCGAAAGTTTAGGCGGCGTGACAATGCACGGTATTCTGCCGGGTCCTCCGGTCTAGTAAGCCAAGTGACCAAGCAATGTAGCGGCATGCAGACCAGGTTTTCCAGTCCTGCGTCCCCACAAGCGAATCTTCCCTCTTGGTTGGGTGGCATAGGTAGTTATACCCCATTGGGCCAATGACTGGCTGTTCAAAGGGTATTCCTTTGAACCACAGACGTGTCCCCTAAATTTCCATCTTGTCTGACATGAGATCGCAGAATCTAGATCCCTATCTTGATGGGGGCTGTGATATGGCCCCAGAGGCTAGGCGTCACAATATCTGCCCCTCATATATTCCACCAGACCCACAAATGGCAGAGGTCGGCTATCTCAATTGCATAGCCAATGGTTTATGTCTGTCCAGATGTACTCCTCCGGCCTTCGGTGTTGACTGGTGCCAAACACCAAGGCACACAAAGAGTCTGATGCAAAGAAATGTCCACTTTCCATAGGTGGCATTTCCATGCAAGATACATCATGTCCACCGTTCTAATTGGAACAGGTTTGGGCTAGCGAATCCATTGATCGGAAACATCATGAGGCTGCACCTTGGCAATCTATTATTGCAGCTCGAAATGCAGACGACCCCTTCCCCATTTTAACTTAAGGGAATAGCAAGCCTCCTCAGAAGGGGAACCCTTGTGGGCCTTCCATACTACCTGGAAGTGGAAACCCTTGGCTGCCTGCCCGCCCGTTCACCTTCCATCCTAGTGGAAGCCTCCTCCAGATGGACTGTGCTTTGCTATGGGCCAGCAGGAGTACGCATGCAACGGCACTCTCCCAGATCTACTGTGGCAGCTTGGACACATGTTTAAATGCACAGCCGTGGGTGTGCGCACCCCAGCCAGCGGTCCAGATTCACGCTAAGCACTTCCTTGGTGCCAATGCGCACACCAGCCCCTCTTGGCAGTCTGGTGGTCGGAGCCTCGAAACATCACTGGTGCAAGGACTCAGGCTGACCAGCACTAGCAGGCGGGTCACGGGCCCAGCACAACCTTAGCTAGTCGCAGACTCTGAGTTTTACCCCTCGGGACGTACCCTAACACCACTCCGACGGTAGGGGGGCCCCCTCTGGGTTTGCTCACTCAGGGAAACGCCAACCTGAGTAGGAGATACTGGGCAGCCACGTCCCCCTACTCGCCAATGCTGTTCCCCCCCCTGGGCATATAGTGGACCTTTTCATAGGGCACTCCCAGGGATGACCCCTAACCCAATCGTGCGAGCACCCCGCTCCCAACCTGTGTGGGGAGGGTGCGCGTACCTCCCCACTGCAGTACAGTCGGAATATGCTTTGAGTTCTAGGGTCACGAACAGAGAGTAGACGAAGACTAGGAGAACCAAAAAAGCAAAACGTGTTGGGGATATTCCCCTAAGAAGGCCATGGCCAACCCTCCTCTTCCAGAAATGAAAGGAATTGCCACCCAGAGCAGGGCCCGAGACTTCCAGGAGGGTCACTTCAGACGAGCGGCCGCAGTGCTGGGCTCGTCTGCAGGGTGTGGTGTGGTTATGGTGACCGCCGTGGTGTCTGCTAGCAGGAGAGGGCTCGTTTTGTAAGCTCTTGGGCTCACCCGTCTCCAGTTCCAGGGGCAGGGGTTGGCTGATCCATAGGGGGTCATTCAGTCATGTTGGATGCTCGTAGGAGGCCTAGTTTGTGGTTTGAGGGAGGTGCGTTCATGCCAGACCTGCTATGTATGGCACTTCTGTAGGTTGTTTGCAGTTGGGTCCTGGGTGGAGCTGATCCTTTCATCTCTGTTGCTTGGGGCTCCGTTTGTCCCAGGGTGGACTACTGTGAGTTTACACTCGCTGTTGGACGGGTGCCTGTGCCGTGTGACCTGGGAGGGAACGGGTGTGGTTGTTGTCTGACATGAATATCTGTGCTGGTGTTTACAAAGGCGTGAGGACATGTTGGTGCGGTTTTAGATGAGTGGCTGGTGTTACCGGTTAACTTTCAATCTCAAAGCATCTGGAATTCCGGCTGAGGTCACACGTTTGTAAACTCGCCCATATCGGCAGATGCTAGGAGGTCACCGCTGTAGGTGTCCCGTTTTTAGAGCATGTATATGTTCACTTTCTCTCTCGGGGTTCATCTGCATTTTTGTATTTATAGGTACCCATATTTATTTTTGGTCGCCAGAAAATGTGATCAACTAGCCGGTTTCACATTTCAGCATTCGATGAACATACCCCCACATTTTGAATACATCTGGGGGTTTAGTGCCCTATACGGTAAAACGATGGCCTCCCCTTTAAAGATTACCCTCTTAACCCTTGTACATATATACCTCGCGACCTATGCAGCTATGGTCCGGTGGCTCAGTGGACTCATGCATCCATCGCAAGGGCCTGTGTTCAATCTCATGGTCATCGGTTCAAATCCCGGCAGGTTCACTCAGCCTTTCATCCATCTGAGGTCGATAAAATTAGTATCATTGAGCTGGGTAGCAATGAACATCTGTTATTCAGCGCCAAGAGACCCCTGGGTGAACATGCGCTTACAAATACACATGTTAGGAAATCCATGTTTTATGTGTCCTCTCCCTAAACCGTCACTGTGCACAGCCGTCGGGTCGGACTCTAGGTCACGACCGATGACACGGAAAGGCACTCCAATTAAATCTCATTACTGTATTTTGCATTGTTTTATAAGAAATTCGAGAGGAAAAAAACACTGGAATAAAACCAGTTAACTCGGACTCTTGTTTATAACGTGGCTGCTAGCTGTGAGAAGAGCGCCCCCCTGAGGCAGGAGCTGGAAGGGACGCCCCAGTGAGGCAGAGGACTCTGAGGTTCGGGCTCTCTGGGGTGTAGCAGGGGGTCTGGAAGTGGGCCCGACAGCCTGAGTTAGAGGAACATTCTCTGTCCCAGTGTCGGGTCCGATGAGGTACGTCCATCTAATACTTCCAAAGCGCAAAGGTACGCGTAGCGCCTCGAAGCGCTTCTTATTAGGAGTGGGTGTAATTTGTAAAGATATTCGGTATTTTTCTGGTTGTGAAGTGGGGGGCCTTTAGAGTTTAAGGATGGTGCCAATGAGCTCTTAACCAAATCTGGGGTCCAGTCGATGTGCACCCATTGGGGTGCAACGGGTGAGACGTTAAGTGGAGATCACAGGAGGTGTCAGGAGGCAGGCGGCTGCTTTCCCTAGTGCTGCTGCGGGGGGTGGGGGGGGGGACTTCACCTAGTGCGTCTGCATGGGGCAAGGGCTGCTCCCCCTAGTGCTGCTGCGAGGGAGGGGGGCTTCACCTAGTGCTGCTGCGAGGGGGTCTCCACCTAGTGCTTCTGCATGGGGCAAGGGCTGCTCCCCCTATTGCTGCAGGGGGTGGGGCAGGCAGGTGCTCTCCCCAATGCTGCTGAGAGGGTGGGGGCTTCACCTAGTGCTTCTGCATGGGGCAAGGGCTGCTCCCCCTATTGCTGCAGGGGGTGGGGGGCAGGCGGCTGCTCTCCCCAATGCTGCTGGGGGGGGGGAGGCAGGAGTCTGCCCCCCCCCCTCCAGTGTTGCTGCGTGGCGGGAGTGCCAGGTTGCACCGTCGCCCCCCAGAGGGCCGTTCTTCTAGAAGCCTCTGTTGTAAAATGACTTTTATTAATAGACACATTAGTGACGCCCCAGGAGGCTGCTGGCCTTTCAGCGGACTGATGTGAAGAGGGCAAAGACTAGCGTCTCTTTACTAGTCTATCCGTAAGTCCCGCGGAATAAAGACCTCCTGTAACTGGCTGGTACAGGGGCAAGAGACGAGAGGAAAGTTCAAGGCAAGCCCGGGGCTAGGGGCCTCGGAAAGGTCACATTTACAGGGCCGGGTCAGCTTGGAAACTAAGCTAGTGAGTTTAACTTTAGCAGTTTAGCTGCTCAGATTTTCATCCTTCCAATCTGCTGGTCACAGATGTGTGTGCATGCAACCTGTTGGCCACAGATGTGTGCGCATGCAACCTGCTGGCCACAGATGTGTGCATGTAACGTGCTGGCCACAGATGTGTGTGCATGCAACCTGCTGGCCACAGATGTGTGTGTGAATGCAACCTGCTAGCCACAGATGTATGCGAATGCAACCTGCTGACCACAGGTGTGTGTGCATGCAACCTGCTGGCCTCAGATATGTGTGCGTCAAACCTGCTGGCCACAGATGTGTGTGCATGCAACCTGCTGGCCATAGATGTGTATGCACGTCCAACCTGCTGGCCATAGATGTGTATGCACGTCCAACCTGCTGGCCATAGATGTGTATGCACATCCAACCTGCTGGCCACAGATGTGTGGGCATTCAACCTGACCTGCTGGTCACAGATGTGTGTGCATGCAACCTGTCGGTCACAGGTGTGGGTGTGTGTGCATGCAACCTGTCAGTCACAGGTGTGTGTGTGCATGCAACCTGTCGGTCACAGGTGTGGGTGTGTGTGCATGCAACCTGTCAGTCACAGGTGTGTGTGTGCATGCAACCTGTCGGTCACAGGTGTGTGTGCATCCAACCTGTTAGTCACAGAGGAAAGTTCAAGGCAAGCCAGGGGCTAGGGGCCTCGGAAAGGTCACATTTACAAGGCCGGGTCAGCTTGGAAAGTAAGCTACTGAGTTTAACTTTAGCAGTTTAGCTGCTCAGATTTTTATCTTTCCAATCTGCTGGTCACAGATGTGTGTTCATGCAACCTGCTGGCCACAGATGTGTGCGCATGCAACCTGCTGGCAACAGATGTGTGTGCACATCAACCTGCTGGCCACAGATGTGTGCGCATGCAACCTGCTGGCCACAGATGTGTGCGCATGCAACCTGCTGGCCACAGATGTGTGCGCATGCAACCTGCTGGCCACAGATGTGTGTGCATGGAACCTGCTGGCCACAGATGTGTGTGCATGCAATCTGCTGGTCACAGGTGTGTGTGCATGCAATCTGCGGACCACAGGTGTGTGTGCATGCAATCTGCTGGCCACAGACGTGTGTGCGTCAAACCTGATGGCCACAGACGTGTGTGCGCAAACCTGCTGGCCACAGATGTGTGCGTGCAACCTGCTGGCCACAGATGTGTGCATGCAACCTGCTGGCCACAGATGTGTGTGCGTGCAACCTGCTGGCCACAGATGTGTGTGCGTGCAACCTGCTGGCCACAGATGTGTGTGCGTGGAACCTGCTGGCCGCAGATGTGTGTGCGTGGAACCTGCTGGCCACAGATGTGTGTGCATGCAACCTGCTGGCCACAGATGTGTGTGCATGCAACCTGCTGGCCACAGATGTGTGTGCATGCAACCTGCTGGCCACAGATGTGTGTGCATGCAACCTGCTGGCCACAGATGTGTGTGCATGCAACCTGCTGGCCACAGATGCATGTGCGTCCAACCTGCTGGCCACAGATGTGTGTGCGTCCAACCTGCTGGCCACAGATGTGTGCGCGTCCAACATGCTGGCCATAGATGTGTGCGCGTCCAACCTGCTAGTCACAGATGTGTGCGCGTCCAACCTGCTAGTCACAGATGTGTGCGCATCCAACCTGCTGGTCACAGATGTGTGGGCATCCAACCTGACCTGCTGGTCACAGGTGTGTTTGCGTCCAACCTGCTGGCCATAGATGTGTGCGCGTCCAACCTGCTGGCCATAGATGTCTGCGCATCCAACCTGCTGGTCACAGATGTGTGCGCATCCAACCTGCTGGTCAGATGTGTGGGCATCCAACCTGACCTGCTGGTCACAGGTGTGTGTGCATGCAACCTGTCGGTCACAGGTGTGTGTGCATGCAACCTGTCGGTCACAGGTGTGTGTGTGCGCATGCAACCTGTCGGTCACCGATGTGGGTGTGTGTTCCTGCAACCTGTCGGTCACCGGTGTGGGTGTGTGTGCATGCATGCAACCTGTCGGTCACAGGTGTGTGTGCATGCAACCTGTCGGTCACAGGTGTGTGTGCATGCAACCTGTCGGTCACAGGTGTGTGTGTGCATGCAACCTGTCGGTCACAGGTGTGTGTGTGCATGCAACCTGTCGGTCACAGGTGTGTGTGCATCCAACCTGTTAGTTACAGATGTGTGGGCACCCAACCTGTCGGTCAGAGATGTGTGGGAACCCCACCTGTCGGTACAAGATGTGTGGGCACCCAACCTGTCCGTTACAGATGTGAGTGCATGCAACCTGCTGGCCACAGATCTGTGTGTACCCAAACTGTCAGTCAGAGATGTGTGTGCACCCAACCTGTCGGTCAGAGTTGTGTGGGCACCCAACCTGTCGGTCAGAGATATGTGGGCACCCAACCAGTCGGTCAGAGATGTGTGGGCACCCAACCTGTCAGTCACAGATGTGTGGGCACCCAGCCTGTCGGTCACAGATGTGAGTGCATGCTACCTGCTGGCCACAGATTTGTGTGCACCCAACCTGCTGGCCACAGGTGTGTGTGCATCCACCAGCTGGCTACAAATGTGTGCATGCTATCTGATGGTCACAGATTTGGTTCACCCTTATGTGGCCAGTAAACTGAGTACTGTCTACTTGAGTTTGGAGCAACACATCTTATTTGCAGGCCAGGAAATGGCACAGTGGCCGAAGAAAGCTCTACATAGAGCACTAGTTTTTCTAGGGGTGGCCTGACCTGGTTTCCTTCTTTCTCATCCAGTGAGTCGATCCCAATTTCTCATCCTTAATTTGGAACCCAGTGGCCCATGTGTCATCTCCTCATGCTTGAACGGCTGTAAAGTCTGCAGATGGCCCTGCGCGTGCCTATTGCTAGGTGAAGTAATGTATTTAAGTGGAGGCTGCTGCGGCCTGCTGTGTGAGTGGAGGCTGCTGCGGCCTGCTGTGTGAGTGGAGGCTGCTGCGGCCTGCTGTGTGAGTGGAGGCTGCTGTGGCCTGCTGTGTAAGTGGAGGCTGCTGTGGCCTGCTGTGTGAGTGGAGGCTGCTGCGCCCTGCTGTGGAGGCTGACGTGGCCTGCTGTGGGAGTGGTGGCTGCTGCGGGAGTGGTGACTGCTGTGGGAGTGGAGGCTGCTGCATCCTGCTGCGGGAGTGGAGGCTGCTGCGTCCTGCTGCGGGAGTGGAGGCTGCTGAGTCCTGCTGTGGGAGTGGAGGCTGCTGCGTCCTGCTGCGGGAGTGGAGGCTGCTGCGGCCTGCTGCGTGAGTGGAGGCTGCTGCGGCCTGCTGCGTGAGTGGAGGCTGCTGCGGCCTGCTGCGGGAGTGGAGGCTGCTGCGCCCTGCTGTGGAGGCTGACGTGGCCTGCTGTGGAAGCGGTGGCTGCTGCGGGAGTGGAGGCTGCTGCAGCCTGCCGCGGGAGTGGAGGCTGCTGCAGCCTGCCGCGGGAGTGGAGGCTGCTGCAGCCTGCCACGGGAGTGGAGGCTGCTGCAGCCTGCCGCGGGAGTGGAGGCTGCTGCAGCCTGCCGCGGGAGTGGAGGCTGCTGCAGCCTGCCGCGGGAGTGGAGGCTGCTGCAGCCTGCCGCGGGAGTGGAGGCTGCTGCAGCCTGCCGCGGGAGTGGAGGCTGCTGCAGCCTGCCGCGGGAGTGGAGGCTGCTGCATCCTGCCGCGGGAGTGGAGGCTGCTGCGGCCTGCCGCGGGAGTGGAGGCTGCTGCGGCCTGCCGCGGGAGTGGAGGCTGCTGCGGCCTGCCGCGGGAGTGGAGGCTGCTGCGGCCTGCCGCGGGAGTGGAGGCTGCTGCGGCCTGCCGCGGGAGTGGAGGCTGCTGCGGCCTGCCGCGGGAGTGGAGGCTGCTGCGGCCTGCCGCGGGAGTGGAGGCTGCTGCGGCCTGCCGCGGGAGTGGAGGCTGCTGCGGCCTGCCGCGGGAGTGGAGGCTGCTGCGGCCTGCCGCGGGAGTGGAGGCTGCTGCGGCCTGCCGCGGGAGTGGAGGCTGCTGCGGCCTGCCGCGGGAGTGGAGGCTGCTGCGGCCTGCCGCGGGAGTGGAGGCTGCTGCGGCCTGCCGCGGGAGTGGAGGCTGCTGCGGCCTGCCGCGGGAGTGGAGGCTGCTGCGGCCTGCCGCGGGAGTGGAGGCTGCTGCGGCCTGCCGCGGGAGTGGAGGCTGCTGCGGCCTGCCGCGGGAGTGGAGGCTGCTGCGGCCTGCCGCGGGAGTGGAGGCTGCTGCGGCCTGCCGCGGGAGTGGAGGCTGCTGCGGCCTGCCGCGGGAGTGGAGGCTGCTGCGGCCTGCCGCGGGAGTGGAGGCTGCTGCGGCCTGCCGCGGGAGTGGAGGCTGCTGCGGCCTGCCGCGGGAGTGGAGGCTGCTGCGGCCTGCCGCGGGAGTGGAGGCTGCTGCGGCCTGCCGCGGGAGTGGAGGCTGACGCGGCCTGCCGAGGGAGTGGAGGCCGACGCGGCCTGCCGAGGGAGTGGAGGCCGACGCGGCCTGCCGAGGGAGTGGAGGCCGACGCGGCCTGCCGAGGGAGTGGAGGCCGACGCGGCCTGCCGAGGGAGTGGAGGTCGACGCGGCCTGCCGAGGGAGTGGAGGTCGACGCGGCCTGCCGCGGGAGTGGAGGTCGACGCGGCCTGCCGCGGGAGTGGAGGTCGACGCGGCCTGCCGCGGGAGTGGAGGTCGACGCGGCCTGCCGCGGGAGTGGAGGTTGACGCGGCCTGCTGCGGGAGTGGAGGCTGCTGCGTCCTTCTGCGGGAGTGGAGGCTGACACGAGGAGGAGGAGGCCGATTAGGCCTGCATGGCGGGCTTAGAGGTGTTCATCACCACTTAGTTCAGGAAACTTTTTAAAACTTGGATGTTTAGACCAGCTTATGGCTAATTGTTCTATCAGCTGTCGCCTCCTATTACTTTAGTGCCAAGAATCCTTTTTGATGTAGGCATGCTCTATAAATTCCATATAACATAACTTAGTCCCTTATTATGAGTAGCCCATTTATTCCACTCGTCTGGTCTTTGGTCTCCGAACCTGTAGGTCGAAACTCTCCAGGCTTTGAGAGAGAGTTTGTTGCAAGTGGAGTTCAGTAGGCCAGGGAGTTGCAGAGCTGAACTGCCGAGACCCCAAGGCCCTGCCTCAAACCCTTGACCAGAAGAACGGCGCTTTCGAACCACTACGAAAAGTTGAAGCCTGGAGTGGGAGATCTCTGGGTAAGCCCTGTGCACCATGCAGATGGTCTCGAATGTGATGTACTGTTCCAGTCATGGGCAGTAGAGCTCAACTGAGCACCGGGGACATGTTGTCGCACAAGGACTATTCGACCTGCTGCATACTGAAGACACTGGAGACATCCGGCAGTCCATGCACTAGAGCATTTCCATCCCAAGGTCAGAGACCTTACAATAAGACGGATATGTGGCTCTGATTTAAAAAAATTTTTTTTAAACCTGCTGAAAAAGCTTCATTCAGAAGTGTTACGATCTAATTTCAGCTCCCGCCTGGGTGTTCTTCTTGGCAAAAATCTGCCCAAGTGACAAACCACTGGTGTAGGTCTGGGCACGCTGCCAGCTGTGTTTGGCCAGAAAGCCTGAGTCCATAGAGTGTGATCTCCACTGATTAAGACTTCGATCTTGTTAGTGTATAGCTTTAGAATGTTGTCGGCCATCCAAACAGATTGGCTCCAGGCTGACCTTCGCAGAGTCGCGAGGATGTGGGGAGGAGGGCTCCGGCGAGGTGCTGTCGGCACAGCTCTGGTTGTTGTGAAGCCTTCAGATCTGAGAGACCGCTGAGCGACTTCCGCTCGACCAGGGAAACACGGCATCTTCATGTTGGGTCAATCGAGGATCTGTGCCAATCCCAGGTTCTTCTAGACCTGCAAGGTACGTGTTCGGTTCTTAGTTCGTATGTAAATCTCATGCAGAGAAGTGTTGCATCACAGTATGTAGGTGGAATGTTATCTTAAGAATATGTGGCAGTTGCTGTGTAACCTGCTTCCCTGCCGGTCATGTATGAAGAAGCTTAATAGAAGAAGAGAAACTTACCGAAGCATCCTTTCACTGGCGACGAGGATTGCATACGCACCTGTAGCTCACCATAGACACCTGCAGAACCCAGTAACAGTGCGGTCAAACATAGCCAGCATTTCTGTGAAACCATCGCTTTCAGCTTTAAAGAAAAAGTGGACCACATCTTTAAGAACTTGGACAACTCCTGTATGGTTGACGTCAAAGATCAGACCCTCCCGGCAGGACTGACCTCTGCTCCTCTTACGGAATCCTCACCCACCTCTCCCGATCAAGTATCTGCAATAATGGATCAAAATCTGGTTCACCTCAAGACCCTTGCCAACATGTCCTACTCATCAAGCTTGCCAGCTAGATACCAATCTTTCATCTATCTTCAACTTCATGTTCTCAACTTGAGTTTTTCCATCCGTTTGAAAAAAAGCTTCTATCCTTCCTTTAATAAAGAAACCTAGTCTGAAACCAGCAGACCTATCAATTACCGTCTCATTTCCCGCCTCCCCCTTCTTGCTAAAATCGTGGAGAAAATGTTTAATTTGCAGCTAGCCCAATTTATCCATGAAAACCTTCTCCTGGGCCAAACTCAAGTCGGGTTCAGAGTCCGACCAGGGGAAAGCTCAAACTGCCCTCATCAAAGCCACAGGGGAGATAAGAGCCGTACTAGATACCGGACGACCAGAAGCTCGTTTTCTCCTCGACCTATCTTCAGCCTATCATACAGTCCAAAACAAAATCCTAATCAACCGTCTGTCCGAATTAGGGGTTAAAGATGAGGCATTGTCCCTCCTGACCACCTTCCCCTCAAACAGGAATCAATCCGTGGCAGTGAGCTGCTATGACTTCTCCATTTACACTGCCTTTCGGGGTCCCACAGGGATCCTCGCTTTGACTCTACACTATTTAACGTTTGTTTCCAAACTGGCCTCTTTAATCGAAAGCTACTACGTCTCACTTACCTCTTATGCAGACCATACTCAAAAAGTAGTGTTGGCCTCTAACAATGACCCCACCATAGTGTCCTCCCGTTTCCAGGTCTGTGTGAGAGCGATCAGTTCATGAATGACCAGGCACTGTCTGAAGCTCAACTCCGGGAAAACTGAGGCTGTTCTTTTTGGCAACCTTTTTACCACCTGGTCTCTCTCCTGGTGGCCAGGTGAGATGGGACCTCTCCATGCCCCTCACACCGGTGCCCAAAGCCAAGAACCTGGGTTTTTTAATTGATAAGCTAAATTATGCCACCGAGGTATCCGCAGTGGTTTCATCGGCCTCTCATACTCTCAGGGTTATCAAAAAAATTCTTCCCTTCATCCCTAGTAACACTATAAAAGCAGTTGTTGATGCTTTCGTATTATCTTAATTAGACTATTGCAATGGCCTCCACGTGAATATTCAAGAAAAACATCTCAGAATACTTCAGACAGTACAAAATGCTGTAGCCAGAATGGTGCTGGGACTGCCCCAATTTCACTTGATTTCATCGGGAATCCGGAAACTTTCTTGGCTTCCTGTTTGAATTCGTGTCACACTCAAAGCCCTGTGCCTCGCCCATAAAGCATTACACAATACAGGCCCTAAGTTTCTGAGACGCATCTTCCAATGGTCGACTCCTAACCGACCACTGCGCTCCTTGGGCACCAGAACTCTCACACACACCAGATTCAGGAAGTCTGACTGGGGTGGAAGAAGATTCCTTACAGGTACAACCAAACTTTGGAACAGCCTCCACCCCACACATCGGAGCCACCCCCTCCTTTCTTCCCTTTAGGAAGGAACTCAAAACATGACTTTTTAATAATTAGGGTGTTACAGTTTGTGACACCCTAGGGTAAAACAGCCATGGCGGGGGCCTGTTGCTGCTGAGCTGACCCTGGACTCTGCAGTCACCACCCAAGGGAGGATCCATTGACTTATAAGGATCTCCCATCTCTCCGGGGTGGGGATTGGGGGGACCCGTTGGGTCCTGTTGGCTGCTGAGCTGACCCTGGACTCTGCAGTCACCACCCAAGCAAGGATCCATTGAGTTGTAAGGATCTCACATCTCTCCGGGGTGGGGATTGGGGTAACCCGTTGTGTCCTGTTGGCTGCTGAGCTGACCCTGGACTCTGCAGTCACCACCCAAGGGAGGATCCATTGAGTTGTAAGGATCTCACATCTCTCCGGGGTGGGGATTGGGGGGGGACCCGTTGGGTCCTGTTGCTGCTGAGCTGACCCTGGACTCTGGAGTCACCACCCAAGGGAGGATCCATTGAGTTGTAAGGATCTCACATCTCTCCGGGGTGGGGATTGGGGGGGGGACCCGTTGGGTCCTGTTGCTGCTGAGCTGACCCTGGACTCTGCAGTCACCACCCAAGGGAGGATACATTGAGTTGTAAGGATCTCACATCTCTCCGGGGTGGGGATTGGGGTAACCCGTTGTGTCCTGTTGGCTGCTGAGCTGACCCTGGACTCTGCAGTCACCACCCAAGGGAGGATCCATTGAGTTGTAAGGATCTCGCATCTCTCCGGGGTGGGGATTGGGGGGACCCGTTGGATGCTCAGTTGAGCCCAGTTCTCTTCGAATGATGCAGAGGGAGGCATTACCACCTCTGCCAACATGGGGGTTTGGGGGTCTTGTTGGATACAGAGGCGTGCCCAGCCCCCACGATCTTTGCCTAAGGAGCTGTCACCATCTCTATAGCTGTGGGGAAGGGGCTGTAGAATGTGGGGATGTCCCCCGCCCCGCGATCAATCGCCAAGGAAGAATAGAGTCTGCCTTGTATTCATTCCTGTGACAGGCAGAGCTGATTGACAGCAGGATATAAACCAGTCCTTTATGGGGCATTTTTTGCAGTTTTATATCCAGCGAACTCAGCTCGAAGGTATTGGAGCGTTTTACATGAGCGCCAGCGGCCCTTCCCCTGAATGAAATCTATGGACCTGCTAGGGGTCTAATTCTCGACTCAGTCACTGCAGCTCCTGCGCATGCGCTGAGTCACCTAGGATGAATGACAGTGTATATGGTGTCAGAAGTATATCATTTGCGGGGTGATCTTGACAAGTGTTGGCTGTTTGTGATTGGTTACATTACAAGGGTCTAGGGGGGTGAGCGGATGGAGGTGAAAAGGAGTGCAGAGAAAAGGTAGGTACGGGGGCGGGATGGGGGGAGGAAGTTTCCAGAGGGTGTCAGGTCCTCAGGGAACACCCACCCACCCAATGGGCATTGCCTGAAGAGGTGGGTGTCAGTTCCTTCCGGAAGCGATGGGACGAGAGCTGGTCTGATCGGGATGGGGTTGGAGGTCTGGATCCTCGGGAAATGGTTGTCGCCTCATCACTGATGTGCTGTGTTCTCTGCCCTGGCGATGCTGCGGGCGCTACCACTAAAGGTGGACACCGTCTGCGCTGCAGCCGAGCCGCCATTAAAGGGAAGGAGAATGCCCCAATGATACACATAAAAGAAAGGAAAAACAACATTTAGGATGCAGTATGAAGTGTTTTTCACCCCGCACAAGGTTGTGTGGATGCGGCGACATGCTACAGGAGATAGATTGAAGGTGCAGACGAGTAAAAAGGAGTTGCAACAAGCGTACTCGTGTGTTTGGTTGTGTTGCATTACCCATGTCCTGATGAGGCCCGACTAAGTGGGCCGAAACGCGTCGACCACAAGAAGAGGAGGAGCCCACTGAAATAAAATGTGTATATAGGCACCTGTCAACACACACAAAATATGGACTGAACAGTGTGTGTGTGTGTTCGTTCAAAGTACAAATAACAAAACAGGAGAGATCAAATCTACAATCCTAAAATACATAGATGTAAAATCAGTTAAGATCCCCCGTCTTGTAACAATCATAGAAAATCAACCATACGACAATAATTAATCTTCGTAGAGTCCTGCTCCACTTAAAATTAATTATCTACAATAGAATAAAATACACTCCATCGAGTAAGACGACACTTCATACAAGAATGAGCGCACCTCGAGGATCCATAACTGGGAAAGTAACAACAAAAATGAGAAGACAGCCCACCAACACATGATTAGGCCTGGGAGTAAATAAATAAGATAAAATTAGCCCAATGTGTGTAATATATATGTGTGTATATATATATATATATATATTCACTGAAAAAACCATAGGTTTCACACATGTTATAGTTAGCGGAAATTTTACTGATAAAAAACCAATGAAATTCCCCCGTTATAGTTAGTGCAGGCAACTATAACTCACGCGACCGCAATCCTCTGCTGATGCTAATACTGTATTTAGACACTTATTTGCCCATGTCTTCTTCCATACATTTTTAGCTATACATATATTACAAATATTTTTTTTTCATAAAGACACATATGTCATCAGCAGAAGATTGCGGTCGCGTGAGTTATAGTTGCCTGCACTAACTATAACGGGGGAATTTCATTGGTTTTTTATCAGTAAAATTTCCGCTAACTATAACATGTGTGAAACCTATGGTTTTTTCAGTGAATTTGCAAGGTTTTTTTAAATGCTAATTCCTAACTATAACGTGTGTGAAACCTATGGTTTTTTCAGTGAATTTGTACGGTTTTTTAAATGCTAAGTTACTTTACGCCATTCGTGGCGTGCGCGCCCACTTAACGCAGTTCGTTCCGTGCGCGCACGGTGCGCTTCGCGCACCGTGCGCGCACAGTGAGCACGCGGTGCGCTTCGCGCACCGCGCGCCCACTTTACGCAGTTAGTGCCGTGCACGCACGGTGGGCACGCGGTGCGATGACAAAGCAAGAAAGCACGTCAACAAATCTGTTTCTGCTTTCCTCCGTGACTATGGTATGGGTGCCATTTACCACAACAACTTGCGTTATGACATGCAAGACATTTATAGAGGAGATGGTGTGCACTTCAATGATGAAGGGAACAGAGTCTTCCTTTTGAACCTTAGACTCTGCATCGGTACTTACTTGTAGGTACCACTAAAAAAATGACTTCATAAACACAACAGCTCTTTTTAGAGCTCCCTAATATCTAAACTCTTAAATCTGCTTTTCATTTTTTTTTTTTTTTTTTTTTCTACCGTACGCTTACCGTAAGCTTACCGTACGCGTACCCCGTGATTTTTTTTAAAATCAATAAATGTTTTCTTTGTACTTTACAGTCCTTCTTTGACCCCCTCACAAATGTAAGGGGGTCTGTAACTCTCCTCATTGCCCCCTTTTCTTGTTTTCACTCTTTTTTTTCCAGAGTGAAATACACAAAATGGCGGCCGCCGCTTCCTGGTTTCGGCCGATTCGAATGTTTACTAAGATCTAAGAGCCAATCAGAATCGCGCTCGCGCACGCCACCGTACGCTTACGGTAAGCGTACGGTAAGCGTACCGTAAGCGGGCTCAGATATATATATTGATTTAAAGGCTATTTTCTCAGAATCTACTGAACAGATTTACACCAAACCTACAAAAGGCACTTCCTTGACCTAGGGACTACCTCTCTGCCAAATTTCGAGTAATTCTGTTCAGCCGTTCGGGCTGTAGCTCGTTCTAAAGGTCCTATGGAAAAATGCATGGGAAAAACGCGTTTTGGGACCCCCCTTTTATCTCAGCCCCCGCTTGACGGATCCCCCCGAGACTTTCAGGGTAGGAGCGGAGCGTAGCGCCCCACCTATTTTGAGAAATTCGCGAGGATTCATCGACCGGCGCCAAAGTTATTCAAAATAGAATGTTGCGGATTTCCTATGGAAAAGGGGTCCTAACTATAACTACCTACTGGCGACCGCCAGTAGGTAATATGTGTGTTTTATTGCAACTAGGTTAAAACGGATGGGTACAGAGAAGTTTAGGAATCTTTTTCGGAATTTTTAATTTTGTATGGACAATGTATTGTTGTTTGTGTGGCAAAAATATTTACATATGTTCATAACAAAAAAAGAGTTTCAATAAACATGCGAAAGAACTGACACTCCGTGAGTGGGTTGCGTGTTTGTAGTTACACTTGGGGCTAGGCTCCCACGCAAGGGAATAATGGGGTGTTTTCCTTAGTTGAAATAACTATTGCGTCTCCATCCCCAGACACCACCCCCCACCCCCCTTATTGCGTCTGCGGGCGTTGCCACGGTCACCAAGGAGGCCATGATGCCCTTTGGCGTCGGTGCAGTGGGTGGGCTGTGAGAGGGTCTTCGCACCTCGGTGTCATTAGCGAAGCTTGATTCCACAGCAGGGGTTGATTGACCGTGGGAGGGGGAGGGGGGGGGCTTTCCTGTGCTGCGACCTACACACGCCCCATGCCAATCAATACATCATTCATTTACTGATGAAGTTCCAGCAGCGAGGCCCAGGGGTGAACCATTTGGGGATGTTGATCGTGGACAATTAAAGCTCCTTCACGTACGGTTTAAGGCTGGGTGGCAGCGATCGGGGTGGGCATGCTTGGATGGCAGTGATCAGGGTGGGTACCTCGGATGGCAGCGATCGGGGTGGGCATGCTTGGATGGCCCGTGATCAGGGTGGGTGACTCGGGTGGCAGTGATCGGGGTGGGCATGCTTGGATGGCCCGTGATCAGGGTGGGTGACTCAGGTGGCAGTGATCGGGGTGGGCATGCTTGGATAGCCCGTGATCAGGGTGGGTGACAGTGATCGGGGTGGGCATGCTTGGATGGCAGTGATCGGGGGTGGGTGTCTCTTGGGTGGCAGTGATCGTGTGGGTGAATCTTGGTGACAGTGATCGGGGTGGGCCCCTCTTGGGTGGCAGTGATCACAAATGGGCGCCTCTTGGGTGGCAGTTATTGGGGGTGGGTGCCTCTTGGGTGGCAGTGATCGGGGGTGGGTGCCTCTTGGGTGGCAGTAATGCGGGTGGGTGGATGTCCCGCTTTGTACGGGGTGAGGGGGGCAATATTTCGATCCCACCTGTTTTTCCTGTAATGTTTCTGGCGGAGCTCCTCTGCGTGGCCTTGGGGCTGAGGTAAATTACACAACCATGTCACTGAACACACAGACTGTCGCAATATTCGCGATAGCAGGGTTTCTGGTGAGCGAGGGCCCGTCTCGATCACCAGCCTTCCGATGCCGCCGGAACCACAGTTTATCAGCCAGGTGACGTCAGCAGGGGGGGGGGGGTCTGATACTGGTGCTGAAGGCGAGACCCTCCAGGCTGTCTCACCCTGACGCCCCTCGACGCCCCTTCCCCCTTCAGGGCGAGACAGCCTGAGGGGGGAGGCTCGGCTGTTCCAAAGGAGTGTGGGGGGGGGGGGGGGGGCGAGGGGGTTGGTCGCTGAGATAGAGATCCGTCAATGTTGGAGAACCGGTTAGCCTGACCCCACCCACCGTCGGATTTATGAGGTCGGGGGTGGGCATCGGCTCTGCTGATCAGAGATTAAGGGGTGTCCCCAGGACAGCATATGTCTTCGGGCCGCAGGGGGCACTGACGGACGAACAGTAACTCCGAGAAGAGACGCGGCCTGGCCGTGGGGACCCCTCGGTGCTCTGGGGGAGGGGGATATACTAATGAGACATCCAGGGGTCCGGCTGCGCGAGACCTGCTAGGCCGGGCCTAGTTTTAGCCTTGAACCCTTTCACCATAGCAGGGAGGGGCATTTTGCGAGGGGGGGGGGGGGGCGGCGTCCCATTCAGTGGGACCGCTGCACAGATGGGTTAACAGTGAGAGGGTCCCCGGAGTTCGTGGTGAGGGGGTTTGTTTCAGGTCTTGTGTAGGGGAGGACCCCACTACCTTCAATGACATCCCAGCTCGGTAGTGACCCCCTAGACTGCGAACGTTGGTGCTGGAAACCAGGGTTCGGGACTCGGGGTCGCGTCCACATCCTGTGATTCTGGGCAAATCAATTAATCTCCCCGTGCCTGAATGTGTAGTGTAAATACGGTGCTCGTGTAAAGCGCTCCAATACCTTCGGGTCGAGTTCGCGCTATATAAATATACAAAAACAACAAAAAACAGCTAGTGCACGCCACCCGGGGCCACAGTGACCCCCCCCCCTTCCAGGGCGCAGAAGTAGCCCCTCTCCTAGGCTGCAGTGTCGTCTCCATCTTTACTGCACTGTGCCTCCCCCCCCCCCCCGTCTTCTGAAGGCAACAGCCTCACCCTCCGCCTGGGACGACTCCTGGTGGCCTCCCGCCCTGGGCACCGCACCCAAACCGACAGACCATGCACGCAACCTGGGCTTCATCCTGGACTCCTCCCTCTCCATGACCAGGCAAGTCAACGCCGTCTCCTCGTCATGCTTCAACATCCTACGCATGCTACGGAAGATCTTCTGGTGGATCCCCACAGAGACCAGGAAGACCGTCACCCAGGCCCTCGTCACCAGCCGACTGGACTACGGCAACGCCCTCTACGCCGGCACCACCGCCAAGCTCCAGAAGAGACTCCAGCGGATCCAAAACGCCTCAGCCAGACTCATCCTCGACATCCCACGAACCAGCCACATCTCCGGACATCTGAGAGACCTCCACTGGCTCCCCGTCAGCAAGAGAGTCACCTTCCGCCTCCTCACCCACGCACACAAAGCCCTACACGACCAAGGCCCGAGCTACCTCAACAGCCGAGTCAACTTCTACGCTCCCAAACGCCACCTCCGATCTGCCAGCCACGCCCTCGCCGCTGTCCCCCGCATCCGAAGAGCGACTACAGGAGGAAGGTCCTTCTCCTACCTGGCCGCCAAGACCTGGAACTCCCTCCCGACCGACCTGCGCCTGACCCAAGACCACCTCTCCTTCAGGAAGAAGCTGAAGACCTGGCTGTTCGAGCAGTAGCGGCACCCCCCCCCCCAGCGCCTTGAGACCCTACGGGTATGTAGCGCGCTCTAGAAATGTCTTTGATTGATTGATTGAACAGCTCCCTCCATCCTTCCTCGTGGCAGTAGTGCTTTCTCCATCCCTTCAGTCCCCCCACCCCCCCCACACACACACACACAAGGGAGAAGTGCCCCCTAGCCCTCACACCGCCTTGCCTCGCCCCAGCCCCTCCTCCTCGCCCAGGCGGGCTGTATTCAATTAGCAGCGAGTGCTTCTGCTGCAGCTCAAAGGCGGGCATTTCACAACTGAGAGCCCCCGGGATTTGCACACTCGATGCCTTCTCGCCGGGCTCCGGGGCAGGGCCGTTCTGTCTTCATTTGTATGTGAGGCGGTGCCAGACTCGGCTCCCCTCCACGAGTGTCACCCGCTGCTCCCGTGCCACATCTTGCTGCATCGGAGGGTGCGCCCCGCTGCCCACACTTGCCAGACAATGCGCCATCCCAAGGTGCACCACCTTACCCTCTGATGGCATGCAGGGCACGTGCCGTCCCACGGTGCACCGCTCCATGCAGTGCCACTCGCCATCCAAGGATGCCCCGTTCCATGCACTTACAGCATGCAGGGCCACGCACCAATCCAGGGCTCACGACTCGGGCACTGATTTCCATAGAAGTCCGTGCACCATCCCAGGGTGCACTGTTCCGTGCACTGTTCCATGCACTGACAGCATGCAGTGCCACTCGCCATCCCAGGGTGCACCGTTCCATGCACTTACAGCATGCAGGGCCACGCCCCATCCTAGGGTGCTCCGTTCCACGCGCTGGCAGCATGCAGGGCGCACGACTCCAGGCACTGATATGCACGCAGTGCCACGCTTCTTCCCAGGGTGCACCGTTCCATGCACTGACAGCATGCAGGGCCACGGTCCATTCCGGGGTCCCCTTCAAATGCTTTGGATGGGGGTGCGCCCGGCACACACTCGCGTGCTGAACACGGAATCTCCGCACGCCGCAGTAGTCTTGTAGTGTGCAGAGTTTGAACGAGTGGTGAATGTCTGAGCAGCGCAGGCTGATGTGTACATTGTGAGGGGCGCAGCGCGGTGACACTACTGCGCACATGCATCCTAACCACACACGGTTCTGGTTATACCAAGGCGACGGCTTATGGCCTCGCCTCACACAACACTCATGACGTTCTGTGACATCATTGACAAGATCACTGATGACAACGAACTGACGACAACACAGTGCCTGGCCACGGCGCGAGTCATACTTGTGTGAAATAATTTGAACTCTTGAATTTTAGAATTAGAACTCTTGAATTTCAAGGGTATTTTTAGTTTACAACATTACATTACATTTAATTTAATATTTTCACCTAACTGGAAGGTCGCTTTAACTTTTGTATTGGTGGGTTTGTGTGTGTGTGTATACATTGCACACAGACATCAAAAAGGCATATGCAGACAAAGTGACACGCATTCACGGAACCCCCGCGCCCCCCTCCAGGAGCACTTCCATCTGCGGAGCTTCAGCCAGGGATCTGAGGGCAGCAGCTGCCCCCGCGCCCCCCCCCCCCCCGCCCCCATGCCTTCTGCTCCCCGGCTGCCGCTTTATCTCTGGGAATGTAGGCAGAGGGGCAGATCACGAGGCGCTGAGGCGATTCCCCAGGGGGGTCTCTGCAGTGACATTCCCGGTCGTTTGTCATCGCCCACTATATCTCAATGCCATAGCGACCCTCCCTGGCCTGATTTAGGGGGCAGGAAAGTGGCAGCCAGGAGGTGCCCTCTCATCCGCACTCCTCACTGCCCACAACTCGTGCGGAGCCAGCATTTGCCTTTTTCCGCTCGGTCCTGTCTATTTTAGGTATTGTATAGCGCTTCATGCCATTGCTGCGGCCCGAAGCGCTCTTTGTAGGGTCTGTTAGAGGCCTACATCTGTTGGAATAAAAGGCACCAGCCACCGGGAAGCTGAGTGCAGAGCGTCACTTCCGGCGAGGGGTGTGCATGAGGAGGGGAGACGAGAAGAGACAACCATGACCTCTGACCCCCTTCCAAGGGCATCCGTCTGCCGCGAGCATCCCTTTCCCACGCTGGACCTGTGTTGTGCCTGCACGGTGTGTGCATGTGGTGTGTGAACACCTGTGCGCGTCCAAGCACCTCCCACCGCTGACTGCTCCGATGTGGCCCTGAGGTGACAAGTCCTAGGGCGCTACAAGCCCCCCTTCCCTCCCTAAATAAACACAGGGCACGGGAGGCGCACAGCAGAGCGGCCCGTGGCTAGCACGGGGAGGTCACGTGATCCCGAGGACTGGATGATGGCCTGTCTTGGATTCAAGCATTCTCTTTACATTTTTACAGGGTCAGAGGTCGTGGGTGGTTCTCCATGCAGCCATGTTCTTGTGCACTGTAGCTGAGTGCAGCTGCTCGCTAGCGCCTACCCCTGGCCTGAGAGGGAGCAGCGAAGGGTGACACCTGACTTTCAGGGGCTCTCCCTTCGCAATACTCTCTTCCACGGCGAGCACGTCAGAGCCCCGCTTCTACAACACTGTACCTACACCAAACCGGTTTCATTCACCCGCACCGCTCCTGTCGCACGGCCTCCCCTCCTACAGGATTAAGCAATCCCCTCACTGAAGCCACGGGCTGCAGGAGATCACGCGGTCTGTCAGAGGGCGCCCGGATACTTGACGTTACAGCCGGGTGGGCTTACAAGCCAGGGCTGGGGGGGGGGGGGGGGGGGGGTTGCGATGCTGCGTGAATATTCAAAGTGCCAGTCAAATGAGGAGGGCGACACTACTCTCATGAACGGACACATTCCCGAGTTAGGCGGGAGATTCCGGGTTTCTGTAAACTGAGCAATGCTTTGTCTCTCTTCTACTTCAATGCCCTTTAATCTGTAAATTCAATGCGCGCTGTGTTTGTTCTTATCCGAGCCCAAATGTTGGCATGCGCCCCCGAATCCTTTCATTGCTCGCCAGAAGACGGTTTCGAGCGGTTGGCTTGGTTTTTGTTTGGAGCGTCATGAGTCAGACTCTCTGATGCCATTTGTGTGCACACAACCGTGACACAGGGTTCGCTGCAGTGATTCGTCTGCTTCCGACCTTCACGCCTCACCACAGACCCCCCCCCCCCCCCCCCAAGCCCCTGACGCTGCCGCCACCCCCGGACAGCGAGAACATCTCACCCTCGGTGCTCCAACCACAAGGACTGTCCTGCGCCAGCCCTGGGCACATTCCGGCGCTACACCCAAGCAAACCACAGAAGTGAATTCAGAGAACTGCGTTTATCAATGGAACAAAGGTCACGTGACTGCCGAGCCTCCATGCTTGGTGCACCGGCTGACCAATGACAAGGAGGCTATCGCATTGCTCCATTACGTCACAGTTTCTAACCAGGTTATAATTTCCGGTTTTTCCTCTTTACAATTGTCATTTCCCTGGCAGCAGTAGGCACTGGCGGTAGCAGACGTAGGCGTTTCTGTGCCGTAGGCTTGGCGCCAGCAACCAGGCACGAGGCTATGTGCTGATCCAGGCCCCGCCTGTCATTATGTCCCACAATCCATTTCTCCATCTGTTGTTTTTCACACACTGCCTGGAATCTTGAATCTCATCGAAGCCTCGAGTAACTTTACTGCCCGCCACGAGCCGGCATTAAACGCCGCAACACAGATGTAGGCTGAAGAAATGCTTCCTTAGCGCATGATTTGTTAGTCTCGATTTAATTACAATCCGTTGCATCTGTAGTGTCCGCAGTTGCACGTCAGTGGGGATCGACATCCCCCCTCTATAATCGGGGCCGCCTTAGCGATGGCGCCTTTGTTGCCCCCACTCACAAAGCTCCTTTCCCGCGAATTCCCAGACTACCACTGCCCCATCTCTCCAAAGCCCCTCTCTAAAATGCACTTCATTTGTTTCATAGCGCTACTCTCACCAGTGACTGATGTCAGAGCACTTTACATTAGGGGTGGACCGTGAACTCTGTCCGCCGACGGAGTGCGTGGAGTTTTGCGCACTCCTTGTAGAGCGTAGAGTTTTGAAAAACTTCGTGGAGCGGAGTTTTTTCTCGCCAGGGTTAAGTTGCCGAGCGCGAGTGAGGAAAATCCAGACTACCTCCCACTGAGATTTCTAAATGCAAGAGGTTGTCGCAGGCCGGGACCACTCGAGATTTGAACGCTGCAGCTTGGGTAGAACATCTACTCGAGCCGCAGAAAGAAGCCGCACCCTCTTGCACTGCGCGTGGTGCCGTTCGCGCTGATTTTACAGCATGGGACAAACTCCGGCCCTAAAAATCAGTGCAACTTACTGCAGTCTGCCGCTTTTGGAACTCCAGAGAGCGTGGCAGAGTTTTTTCAGGACTTTGCAGAGTTCTGCCACACGGAACTCGGCTAACGTGGCCCGGGCCTACTTCACATCACACACACATACAGAGCAAGTGAATGATATGTGTGTAAATCAGTCTATAGGAAATGTTGCATAAGACAATTACTACTACAAGGTGTTATAAGGTGCTTTTGAATCATAGGCGTGTGACTGGGGCAATAGTCAGGGAACATCGTCGCTCATGTAGCAGACCTGTTGCCCCAGCGCTCACGATCTATGCAGTAAGTTCCGCCCTGTATGGTGCGGAACTTTGGGGGTTTAACTATGCAAGAGATCAGCAGTTCGGAACATAAGTTCTTGAGAGAGCTCGTGAGCCTCCCCCGAAATGTCCCGCTCAAGCCTCTGATGAGCGACATGGGAAGACGTTCTTTTAAAGACATCGCTAGACTAAGGCCATTGCTTTTTTGGGCTCGTTTGTTATGAACCCCTGAACTTGCTAGCTATACCACCGCACTCAAGGAGGTAAAGGGCCTGGATTGTAACCATAGGGTTAGCTGGCTCAATAACGTCAAGAAACTTGTGCTCACGTTGGGTCTTAGAAGCTGTTGGGAAGGCCAGAACCCGCCCAGTAAGGATGAGCTTAAAAAAGCATACTGGCTTTGGGTTGATATGCAGGAACCTAGCAATCCAATCCTGGGGAGGATGGCAGATGAATTCTACCAGTTTAAACAACATATTTTTCTAGAGCCGTACCTCGATTTTATCCAAATCCCAAGAGATAGGGCACTCTACATACAGTTTAGAGTGGGCTCTCTTCTGGTACGTGAGCTTACTGCAAAATGGAACCCCCCGCGCCAGACAATCGCGGACTGCCCTTGCTGCGAGGCACCAAAAGAGAGTGGGGCTCACCTCATGTTTGTGTGTCCAGCATACTCAAGGGCTAGATTAAAGTGGCTCAAACCAATTTGTAGACAACTGGGCACTACAGCTCACACTACTGCCCTGCGGATCTTGAAATCAGACCCTAGAGCTCTTTTTGTATGCGGCGTGGCGAAGTATCTTGGTTGTATTTGGCTTATTAGTAGGCCTGGGCTAAAATTCCGTTCCGCTCGTTGAAATTGCGATAATTTGACATTTTCGCGTTGCGCGGAGAGCGCGAAAATGTCAAATTCCGCAATCCGCATTTTACCGGAAATTTTTTGCTTGCTCGCGCTGTAAAATAATACATTCTCGCGTTCGCCTTACCTGAATCCCCGCGTTCGCCGACAAGTTTTCCCGGTCCGGTCGCATTCTCCATGAGATGTTGGATTGTTGGTAGCCATTTGCGCTGTCTCGCGACAGTTCGCGCCTGCAGTAACGTCATTCGTCGTGCGATCACGTCTTTCTTCTCACGATCATGCACCGCGAGACAAGTGAAAACAAGATGGCCGCGCCTGCGAGCAACCGCATGGGTAAGTTGTCGAGCCGCGACCACGCAGAAGATACCGCGAACGGGCGGGAAAAAAACTTCTGCATCTTCGCGATATTTCCGCGTGTTTGCGGAGATTTTTAACATTTTCGCGATAATTTGCGAAAGTGAATTTCGCAAATTCCGCCCACCCCTACTGATTAGATCTAAACTTTTGCGCAGGGATGTGTAAAATAAAATTGGAAATGTGATTGTGCCCCCTATGTTGGTTTTTCCCATATTCTTATAAACAACATCAAATAGCTGTATATTAAGTATGTTTTTTTTATTCTCTTTTTAATCCAATTTATTTATTACAGTCTGCTAAAAATTATTAAGTATATAAATGTTATTTTTCTGGCTATTAGTATAAAATTGTTATTTTACTAACAAAACAATTACATCTTTCTAAACTGTTCTTGGATCTATTGTATATAATTGTTTTATTTTTGACTGTTTTTATGATAATCCTGCTTTTATGATATTTGTTTATCGAAATAAAGCTATTTGAATTGAATTGAACTACAAGGTGTAGGAGTCGCATGTCACCGTTACTAGTAGGCAGTATATTTTTGGAGTGTTTGGGCAGAAGAAGCACAGACTCGGTATTGGAAAAGTACCACAGTGGTTGGCTTTACTACTAAGAATGCATTTCTACCCATATGGACCCTGGCAACAGTAGGATGATGAAAGACTGTGTAGAAAAGCATAACGTTCTAACCTATAGCATGCAGTATGCAGCTCTTTGATGGCAGCTCACAGCGCACTGTACTATCCTAGGCTTGTAAGTTATGAATTACAACAATGAATTAAAAAGAGAAAAAATTTCTAGGACAAAAGCAGTAACCTGCAGAGATATATTCACATGGAATAAAGTTCTGTGATCTGCGTGGTACATGTTCTTTACAGCAGGCACATTAACCCTCGGTGCTACTCGATGATGATTCAACGCTGCAACTAGAGAACTCAATCTCTTTCCAGCGGCACACTAATCACCAGAGATATCTTGACATTTTGATTGGTGCCTGAAAACTGTTGAACACACAAAGATCTTTGCAGCAGGAACTTTTTGAACATGTGCTATTTCTAAAGCCTGCGCCCCGGAGGACAGCGGCAGGTGCGGCTGCACTGGTCGCACCTCCCTAGATCCGACCCCGTCTGTGATCCAGGGTTATTTGCCTGTCTTTGCGTCCTCTCAGAAGTCTTAATTTATTTCGGCTCGGAGGTGAAATGTCACACCTCTAAGACAATGACGTCACCAGGTGCCCCCCTTTTAACAGAAGTGATGGCCAGTGTAGGGTGGGCCTGTCACGCGCTGCACACGTGGTTCCTCCTTTAAACCCTCGACTTGTGCTGTGGAGTGTCTGCTCGGCCATCTTTTCATTTGCCGGTGATTGTCTTCTGTGCTACAGTCGGGCCTTTGCTGTGTGCCACATCATGGGTCTAACACATGCACAAGGCCTGTTAAAAGCAACTCGACACTGTACACACTGGCATTATGAGCCCTGGTGGTGCCTACTCGCTGCTACTCTGTGATTTTCTGGAATGCAGATCTGAGCAGTGTCAACATCTGGGCTCTGAAATGAGATTTTAAGCAACGGTTTCTAAAGTGAATCACTTTAGTCGGGCTTGGAGAGTTGTTTGTATTGGACCGGTCTCATGGACCCAGGGATGCCAGGCTCTTCTCCCGGGAGATTCTGCAAACAGGCCATGCAGGAGGGTGGAAGAGACCCTGCCCCATGACCCGCACTCGGAGACCCTGCCCTATGACCCGCACTCGGTGGCCGAGCTTTTAAAGTGGCCCGCAGTCCTAGCCTAAGGAGAGATGGAAACGCCCCCTAAAAACTCTCTGAAGCCGTCTAGGAACACTTCCAGCTCTGCTCTCCCACTGCCTTCCGCCACTCTTCCTCCACCTTTAACCACTCTTCCACCTCTGCTCATCCTCCACCCTTAGCCTAGGCCTGGGCGGAGATCGTGGCGTTCCGCTACGTGGAACTTCGTAAAGTGACCCAAAAACTCTTTGCGCTACGCGGAGTTTTACAAGCAGAAGAGTGCGTTATGTCAAGTCGTGCTCATTTTTAGCACCGAGTGTTTGTCCTGCACTGTAAAACCAGCGCTAATGGCAACACGCGCAGCACAAGAGGACGCTGCTTTGTTCTGCCGCTTGAGAAGAAGTTCTACTCGCGCGGCAGCTTCCTCAACGCGAACAAAAAGTTTGTCAATTCGAGCGGTAGCGAACATCCACGGCCGCCCGAGTTGAGAAATCTCACTGGAGGTTGTCTGGAGTAAGATTTTCCTAGCTCAGCTAGCTGACTTAACAATGGCAGGCTCGAGCGAGGAAAAAACTTCATTCTGATGAGTTTTTTGGAACTCTACACGCTACATAGAGCGCAGAGTGGGAAAACGTCCGCAAACTCCTCGAGCAGAGCGGAATTTCACAACAAGTCCTACTTTAGCCACCCTTCCACCTCTGCTCTTCCACCACATTTAGCTACCCTTCCACCTCTGCTCTTCCACCACCTTTAGCCTCACTTCCACCTCTGCCCTTCCACTTCCTTTAGCTACTCTGTCACCGCCTTTAGTCACTCCTTTATCTTTTTTCATCCACCCCCTTTAGCCACCCTTCCACCTCTGCTCATCCCCCACCTTTAGCCACACTTCCACCTCTGCTCATCCCCCACCTTTAGCCACACTTCCACTCCTTCTCACCCCCCTCCACCCTCTTTCACCTCTGCTGTTCAACCACCTTTAGTAACTCTTCCACCTCTTCTCATCCTCCACCTTTAGCCACCCTTCAACCTCTGCTCTTCCACTTCTTCTCAGTCCTCCACCCTCTTCTACCTCTGCTGTTCCACCACCTTTAGTAACTCTTCCACCTCTGCTCTTCCACTGCCCTTAGCCACCCTTCCACCTCCGCTCTTCCACCGCCTCTAGTAGCCAGGGCCGGACTGGCTATCGGGCTCTCCTTAATAAACAATGCAAAACAAATGTTTAAATAAGTACGCTTTAAAGCTATTTGTTTACATTGTTCATTCAGAAGCGCCGGCACCTCCCCAGCAAGTAAATGCGCCCCGTCGCAGTGGACCTGGCCCACCATGCCACCTCAGGAAAAAATGCCCGGTAGCCAGTCCAGCCCTGCTAGTAACTCTTCCACCTCTGCTCTTGCACTACCTTTAGTACCTCTTCCAACTCTGCCCTTCCACTTCTGCTCATCCACCGCCTCTAGTAACTCTTCCACCTCTGCTCATCCACCGCCTCTAGTAACTCTTCCACCTCTGCTCATCCACTGCCTCTAGTACCTCTTCCACCTCTGCTCATCCACCGCCTCTAGTAACTCTCCCACCTCTGCTCATCCACCACCTCTAGTAGCTTTTCCACCTCTGCTCATCCACCGCCTCTAGTAACTCTTCCACCCCTGCTCATCCACCGCCTCTAGTAACTCTTCCACCTCTGCTCATCCACCGCCTTTAGTATCTCTTCCAACTTTGCTCTTCCACCGTCCATAGCCGTCCTTCCACCTCTGCTCATCCACCGCCTTTAGTACCTCTTCCAACTCTGCTCTTCCACCGTCCATAGCCGTCATTCCACCTCTGCTCATCCACCACCTCTAGTAACTCTTCCACCGCCTCTAGTAACTCCTCTAGTAACTCTTCCACCTCTGCTCATCCAACTCCTCTAGTAACTCTTCCACCTCTGTTCATCCACCGCCTCTAGTAACTTTTCTATCTCTGCTCATCCACCGCCTCTAGTACCTCTTCCACCTCTGCTCTTCCACTGTTCATAGCCATCCTTCCACCTCTGCTCATCCACCGCCTCTAGTACCTCTTCCACCTCTGCTCATCCGCCACCTGTAGTAACTCTTCCACCTCTGCTCATCCACCGCCTTTAGTATCTCTTCCAACTTTGCCCTTCCACCGTCCATAGCTGTCCTTCCACCTCTGCTCTTCCACCGTCCATAGCTGTCCTTCCATCTCTGCTGTTCCACCGCCTTTAGTAACTCTTCCACCTCTGCTCTTCCTCGTCCTGTAGTATCTCTTCTACCTCTATTCACGGTGACAAACTCTCAGTCAGGGACCCGCATTCAAACGCCAGGAAGGAATGACTCGAAGGTAGAGGGCGGGGACACGTGCATGGTGACCCGGTCATTGGGTCCGTGACTACAGCAGATTATAAGTACAGTCATCTCTCACACGTCGGTGAGGCACCAGCCTTAGCCAAGATCACACGGAATGTCAGTCCTCCCCTAGTTGATTAAACCCCGCTGCATCCTTCCAAGCTTGACATTAGGAAAGGGAATTCATCCGCTGCTGATTTGTCTCCGACATTAAGGGGCTTACACATCATCTTATTATATAACAAGAGAACATTCAAAGTGCCAGTCAAAACGAGCAGGGTGAACGCAGCTCTCTGAATTCTCTTCGGTGGTTTGCTTGGGTGTAGCGCCGGAATGTGCCCAGGGATGGTGCAGGACAGTCCTTGTGGTTAAAGCACCGAGGGTGAGATGTTCTGTAATGTAATGTATAAATATTTATATAGCGCATAAAAACTGTGACCCTTCGGGTATCCAGGCGCTCCGACCAAACAAGATGTTTTAATACTGAGGGGGGCAGAGTCGGGGGCATCATGCTACTGGAAAGAGCCAGGTCTTAAGGCTCCTTCTGAATTCCATCAATGATTGGGTCTGAGTTCAGGTGGGAGCTCGTTCCAGCTTCGGGCTCCGACCATGCTAAAGGCCCTCCCCCCCCCAATCTTGCCCGTTTGAACCTGGGCTGGGCCAGCAAACTGGCATTGGATGACCGCAGCTGTCTTGCAGGGGAGGACCTTGAGAATCTCTCCTGGAGTGGGACCGGGCTTGTTCCATGGATTGCCTTATGAACCAGGCAGAGGGACTTAAAGAGGACCCTCTCTCTAACAGGCAACCAGGGTCCGAGGGGTGGCGGCAGCGTCAGGGGTGGTCTGTGGTGAGGCGTGAAGGTCGGAAGCAGACACATCACTGCAGCACTGAACCTTGTGTCACGGTTGTGTGCACACAAATGGCATCGGAGAGTCTGACTCATGACGCTCCAAACAAAAAACCAAGCCAACCGCTCGAAACCACCTTCTGGAGAGCTATGAAAGGATTCAGGGACACATGCCAACATTTGGGCTCAGATAAGAGGGAGATTCAGAACAAACACAGCGTGCATTTAATTTACAGTTAAAGTGCATGGGAGTAGAAAAAGTGTTAAGCAGAAGAAAGACAAAGTAATGTTCGGATTAAGAAAGTTTGGAATCTCATGCCTAAATGGGGAGTGCTGGAATGTGTGTGTAAGATCACACTCGGTGTCAATGGCAAACCCGGAATAACATTTACACGTTGTAAAGTACAGCTGGCAGTGCTTAATTTAAGCAGGTGCTTTATGGTGCTGGCACAGGCACCTATTTGTCAACACCAGCACTTATGATAGTCTGTCACATGGTGGCGCTGTTTATGCAATTTATAGAGGAGCAGAACAATAGTTGGTTATTAATTCAAAATACAGTAAAAACAACTAATGTTTGCCGCCCAAGCCATTCTTCTGGCTTTGGGGGGCTGGAATAGTCTGAAGTGTCCCACTTGTAGGCGTGTGATGCTTTGTAGTTGTGTTGGTTCTGTCATTGGCAGCGCTGGCAGGGGCTGTGGGTGGTGCAAGCGGCGGTGGCCTCCTAACGAGGGCCTTGGCACTTATATCTTTTTTTAAACAAATGAAGCCCTGCAGCAGGGTGTGTGCCTGCCTCCTCTTTAGAACATGCTGGAGAGGGTGCCGCGGCTCCCCATCGAAGGCCTCTAAATCACTACGGATGCGGTTGAAAGTACAACTTAAGTTCTACCTGTCTTGGGGTCTGCAGGCCGGTGATGAAAGATTTGCCTTTTTACTGCGCCTTTCAGTCACCGCAATAGCAATCCAGGTAGAGACGTGGACAGGGGTGTGGCTTGGTCAGTAAGATTGGAGGGTTGGCGGGGAAGCTACAGATTTCCTAACAATCACCCTGGTATATCTTATTAACATACATTATCTGAGAAGAAGAACATGCGCGGGGCTTAAGGTGCAGTGGAAAGGGAGAGCAGTGTGGATTGTTAAAGGTATTTAAATGAAAGTATTTTGTAAAATAACCAACATTTTGTTAGAAATTCAAAAGGGAGAGAGAGGGAAAAAGGGTGTTTTTGTCTGTGTGTGCGTGTAAAGATCCTAGGTGAAGTTCGACAGACACTTCACCATACCAGACTGAAAGCATCTATTCCCAACAGTTTACTGCATATTTACATTTGTTAGGGGATGCAAATCCCTAAACACATCCACCGCTCCCAAAGCTACAACCCTGGAAATGGTCCTTATTTCAGTATCGGAGAAATAACTGCTCTGTGGTGATAGGTGTGTAATAGACTCTCTGGCACATTTCTGCTCTTAAACTCCTCTTTCGGGTGCAGGGTCTCACGGATGCCATGATGGGTTGGGCAAGGAAATATTCTGGCAGTGCTACCTGTACATATAGTCTTGCATAGATGATGGATTGCAGACGCTGTTTTGTGTGACACCTCATTTGTGACGTTTGCTTGCCTCGATGGATTGGGTTCGAAGCAGATCTAGAATGAATGTAGATTGCCTTCTGTTATGCCTTTGGCAGCCATGTTGGGTTGGGCAAGAAAGGTACTGATTTGCTCCTTCCAACATCTTACCAACACGTAGGCCATGATGGAATGGTAACACGTCCAGACACACGGAATTTGAGGACAAACAGTAAACATTTGCCTGCTCCGTTAAAGTATCTAGCAAAAGCGAATATCGCGCAAGAACCACACTCCACGCTGTTACTTGAAGCGTAAAAGGCCATTTTATTAGGACACGGTTGCAATCATTTAGACTTGATTAAACAGTACATAAATGCAATAAATATATTTTTTCCATCCCATACCGCCTCATTCTCCTTTCATCCTTCTCGAAACCATCTTACCCGTTTGACTCTTCCCCATTCACTCAGTGACCTCCTTCCTCTCCCCATTCTCACCTTCACTTGCCCTCCAAGCATCCTCTGTTGAATTTCCTTCATTGCTCATTGCCTCCTGTGCCCTGCTATGAGTCACCTGCGTACGCTCTCCCCTACCCCCCCGAGGGGTGGATCTGCCCGTCTGTGACCCAGCACCCCTCCAAAATACCGCTCTGCAACCTGCCCTAAACTGGCATGCTCAGACCCACAGCACACCCAAGCCCTTTGCTTACGACTTGTAGAGTGGGTGGGTGGACAAACTTTACCTATTCCCCCCCCCCCCACAGTGGTTCTCAGGTGTCAGGAAGTACCTGGATCTTCCTCTCCTGACACCTTATATACCCTCGCAACCCCTGCCCCTTCCTACCCTCCTCTAATCCCACCCCCACCTTGTCCTTTGGCCATTGCGCGAATACCCCGGGGGAAGACTGGTCTGCGACCTTCACCTCCGGGGGGGTCGGGGGGGCCTGGAGGGGGGGCCTCATAGTAATTAGTCATGAGCTCACATTTCTTTGAGGAAATCTGGAATGATGCCTCCTTGCCATCAGTGAAGGGGCCTTCATTGTGTAATAGCAGCGCAGGGCACCGATGTCTCTGTTCTATACATAAACAAAAGAGTGAGAAGGCTGTTTAATCATTTATTAGTAACGTGTAGGCTTGCCACCTTTGCAGGAGCAAAGTACCGCTCGTTTGTTCAGTTTAAAGACTCCGCAAAAGCCCGAACTTGATACTAAATTGGACTTTAAAGACCATCGCCATGCATTCATTTGTAACTTGACTTTTTTGTGTTTGTTTACCTTAGTGAATCAGTCCGGGATTATTGACACCGCTCTAGAACACATTTAACCCCTTCGCTGCGGCGCGAATTCCGCCGCAGCGCTGGGGGGGTTTGGGGGGTTTGCGGCGCCGCCATGCTCATGACGGAACCACGCCGTCATGAGTCACGGGCGAGCTGTGCTCATGACAGCGTGGTTCCGTCATGACTCCACCCACTTGCGCTGATCGCCCGCACAGGCGGGGAAACAGCACCGCGTGGGCGGAGCGGCCGCCAACGGCCGCAGCATGACGGAACCACTCCGTCATGAGCACACGGCGCCCGTGGCTCATGACGGAGTGGTTCCGTCAGAAGCATGCAAGGGGTTAAAAGGGCGTTCTATTTATACTTGCTGTTTGAAGTATGTACAGATAAGAGCTATAAATACCGGCTTTGAGTGATTGTGCATATTTTTGTACCAGTCGGGACATTAAAATACCATAGAGATGGTAGAAAGCCGGTCAGGTGGCATCCCTATTGACATGTGGTTTGCCCTGTTCCCCATTATACAGAGTTGTGTTTTTAGTTGACAATTCTCGTGGATGTGGCCGTGCTTCTGCATCAAGCAATGTGGGTACAGGTGCTTGGCACGTGCCCTGTAGAAACCCATTCCGGGGGTCTCCACTACCCAAAGTGTGCTGTGAATTTAAATCAAGAACTCCAGACATGTTCCTCTACTATCAAAAAGACCCAGGCACCTACTTGCTTATGATATGAGGTATGACATCGCAGGCATGCTGGATGACACCACAGGCATGAGGTATTATATCCAGGCATGAGGTATGATATCCAGGCATGAGGTATGATATTGCATGCTGGAGGTATAATATCGCAGGGTATGGTATCACAAGCATGAATTATGATAATGTAGTGTATGGTATCACAGGCTTGAGGTATGATATCGCAGTGTATGATATCGCAGGCATGAGGTATGATATTGCAGGCATGACGTATGATATTGCATGCTTGAGGTAGGATATCACAAGCATGAGGTCTGATATCACAGACTTGAGGTATGATATCACAGGCTTGAGGTATGATATTGCAGGCATGAGATAGAATATCGCAGGCATGAGGTAGGATATCACAGGCATGAGGTATGATATCGCAGGCAGGAGGTATGCTATTGCAGGGTATTATTTTGCAGGCAGGAGGTATGATATCACAGGCATGCGGGATGATATCCAGGGCCAGACTGGGAACTGAAACCGGCCCTGTCAAACTGCTCGGCCGCCCCCCCCCCCCCTAGGGGGGCGGCCGATGTTGTTACAGGGGGCCGATATTGCTGGCCTCCGGTAACAAAAACGGTTCCCCAGGGCCTAAAACCGGCCCCCACCCTGGCAGCCTACCGGGGAAAGCCTGGTGCCCGCTGAGGCTAGTCCGGCCCTGATGATATCACAGGCAGGAGGTATGATATTGCAGGGTATATCGCAGGCATGAGAGATGATATCTCAGGCTTGAGGTATGATATCACAGGCAAGAGGTTTGATATCGCACGGTATGATATCACAGGCATGAGGTATTATATCGCAGGCATGAGGTATGATATCGCAGGGTATAATATCACAGGCATGAGGTATGCAGCCGCGGTCCATGCAGGTAAAAGCGGTGGGGCGGTGGGGCCAGGTAAGGGCGATTTCGAGGGACGATGCTGAGGGGAAATTAAATAATTAATTTTCCCTCTGCATTGTCCCTTGAAATCCCATCTTACTGGGCCTCTCCGCCCCACCTATGTTACCTGTATGGACCGCGGCTGGAGGTATGTTATCGCAGTCATGAGGTATGTTAACGCAGTCATGAGGTATGATATCACAGGCATGAGGTATGATATCACAGGGTCTGATATCGCAGGCATGAGGTATGATATCGCAGGCATGAGTTATGATATCGCAGGGTATGATATTGCAGGCATCAGTTATTATATCAGAGTGTATGATATTGCAAGCATGGGGTAGGATAACTCATACATGAGGAATTATATCAAAGGTATGAGGTATTGTATAGCAGGCTGATTGATTGATAGGCTTTATTTAGATATATGAATATCATAAAAGCTTGACAACAAGTAAAAATAGTCAGTTATTACAATATATATACAAAAGAGAAATAAAAACAGTGACATGATCCAATAAAATACAGTTAAAAATAGAATAGCAGGCATAATGTAATATATCACAGGAATGCAATATGATTGTGATATGGCTGATCCATAACAATATTTTAGATCTTTACAAGATCTACACCAGTGTCTGCAAGATCAGAGGTATGTAAGGTTGAGGTATAATGCCATAGAGTCTATAGGTGATTTCTCACCAAAGGAGGAGGCAGACCCTAGTGTCTGCGAGGTCAGAGGTATGTAAGGTTGAGGTATGATGCCATAGAGTCTTTCTCTCACACATGGAGGAGGATGACCCTAGTGTCTGCGAGGTCAGAGGTATGTAAGGTTGAGGTATGATGCCATAGAGTCTTTCTCTCACACATGGAGGAGGCTGAACCTTGTGTCTGAGAGGTCAGAGGTATGTAAGGTTGAGGTATGATGCCATAGAATCTATAGGTGATCTCTCACACATGGAGGAGGCTGACCCTAGTGTCTGCGAGGTCAGAGGTATGTAAGGTTGAGGTATGATGTCATACAGTCTATAGGTGATCACTCACACATGGAGGAGGATGACCCTAGTGTCTGCGAGGTCAGAGGTATGTAAGGTTGAGGTATGATGCCATAGAGTCTTTCTCTCACACATGGAGGAGGCTGACCCTAGTGTCTGCGAGGTCAGAGGTATGTAAGGTTGAGGTATGATGTCCTAAAGTCTATAGGTGATCACTCACACATGGAAGAGGCTGACCCTAGTGTCTGCGAGGTCAGAGGTATGTAAGATTGAGGTATGATGCCATAGTCTTTCTCTCACACATGGAGGAGCTTACCCTAGTGTCTGCGAGGTCAGAGGTATGTAAGGTTGAGGTATGATGCCATAGAGTCTATAGGTGATCACTCACACATGGAGGAGGCAGGAGGCTGACCCTAGTGTCTGCGAGGTCAGAGGTATGTAAGGTTGAGGTATGATGCCATAGAGTCTTTCTCTCACACATGGAGGAGGCTGACCCTAGTGTCTGAGAGGTCAGAGGTATGTAAGGTTGAGGTGTGATGTCATAAAGTCTATAGGTGATCACTCACACATGGAAGAGGCTGACCCTAGTGTCTGCGAGGTCAGAGGTATGTAAGATTGAGGTATGATGCCATAGTCTTTCTCTCACACATGGAGGAGCTCACCCTAGTGTCTGCGAGGTCAGAGGTATGTAATGTTGAGGTATGATGCCATAGAGTCTCTATAGGTGATCACTCACAGATGGAGGAGGATGACCCTAGTGTCTGCGAGGTCAGAGGTATGTAAGGTTGAGGTATGATGCCATAGTCTTTCTTTCACACATGGAGGAGGCTGACCCTAGTGTCTGCGAGGTCAGAGGTATGTAAGGTTGAGGTATGATGCCATAGAGTCTATAGGTGATCACTCACACATGGAGGAGGATGACCCTAGTGTCTGCGAGGTCAGAGGTATGTAAGGTTGAGGTATGATGCCATAGAGTCTTTCTCTCACACATGGAGCAGGCTGACCCTAGTGTCTGCGAGGTCAGAGGTATGTAAGGTTGAGGTATGATGCCATAGAGTCTTTCTCTCACACATGGAGCAGGCTGACCCTAGTGTCTGCGAGGTCAGAGGTATGTAAGGTTGAGGTATGATGCCATAGAGTCTTTCTCTCACACATGGAGGAGGCTGAACCTTGTGTCTGCGAGGTCAGAGGTATGTAAGGTTGAGGTATGATGCCATAGAGTCTTTCTCTCACACATGGAGGAGGCTGACCCTAGTGTCTGAGAGGTCAGAGGTATGTAAAGTTGAGGTATGATGCCATAGAGTCTTTCCCTCACACATGGAGGAGGCTGAACCTTGTGTCTGAGAGGTCAGAGGTATATAAGGTTGAGGTATGATGTCATAAAGTCTATAGGTGATCACTCACACATGGAAGAGGCTGACCCTAGTGTCTGCGAGGTCAGAGGTATGTAAGGTTGAGGTATGATGCCATAGAGTCTTTCTCTCACACATGGAGGAGGCTGACCCTAGTGTCTGCGAGGTCAGAGGTATGTAAGGTTGAGGTATGATGCCATAGAGTCTTTCTCTCACACATGGAGGAGGATGACCCTAGTGTCTGCGAGGTCAGAGGTATGTAAGGTTGAGGTATGATGCCATAGAGTCTTTCTCTCACACATGGAGGAGGCTGACCCTAGTGTCTGCGAGGTCAGAGGTATGTAAGGTTGAGGTATGATGCCATAGAGTCTTTCTCTCACACATGGAGGAGGCTGAACCTTGTGTCTGAGAGGTCAGAGGTATGTAAGGTTGAGGTATGATGCCATAGAATCTATAGGAGATCTCTCACACATGGAGGAGGATGACCCTAGTGTCTGCGAGGTCAGAGGTATGTAAGGTTGAGGTATGATGCTATAGAGTCTATAGGTGATCTCTCACATGGAGGGGCTGACCCTAGTATGTGCAAGGTTAGAGGTATGTAAGGTTGAGGTATGATGCCATAGAGTCTTTCTCTCACACATGGAGGAGGCTGACCCTAGTGTCTGCGAGGTCAGAGGTATGTAAGGTTGAGCTATGATGCCATAGAGTCTTTCTCTCACACATGGAGGAGGCTGAACCTTGTGTCTGAGAGGTCAGAGGTATGTAAGGTTGAGGTATGATGCCATAGAATCTATAGGTGATCTCTCACACATGGAGGAGGCTGACCCTAGTGTCTGCGAGGTCAGAGGTATGTAAGGTTGAGGTATGATGCCATAGGCTCTTTCTCTCACACATGGAGGAGGCTGACCCTAGTGTCTGCGAGTTCAGAGGTACGTAAGGTTGAGGTATGATGCCATAGAATCTACAGGTGATCACTCACACATGGAGGAGGATGACCCTAGTGTCTGTCGGTCAGATATATGTACGCTTCAGGCAAGATGGTAATATTTCATACTCTGAGAGGTCTGACCCGTCGTTCTCTAGATCAGAGGTGCTTAAGTCTGAGGTATGAGATCACCGATTTTATGCTGATTTTTCAGACATGCAGGAGTCTGACCCCTTGCGACTGAGGTGCCCGACCCATAAAGGCTGAGGTATGAGATCACAGATTTTATGTTGAGATTTGAGACACACAAGAGTATGATGTTTACGGGGTCTGACACATTTAAGGCTGAGGAGAAATCACAGATTCTATGCTCAGTTTTCAGACATGGAGGAGTCATACCCCTTGTGTCAACAGTCAGACCTACGTATACGGTCGAGGTATTATACGTCAAATGTTATGCTGATATTTGAGCCGGTGTCTGACTGCCGGAGTCTACGAAGTCTGACGTCACAGATGCAATGCTGATATTTGAGACCGAGTCTGGCCGCGGGTGTCTGTGGGGTCTAACAAAATTAAGGCCGAGGCATGACGTCACAGATTCTATGCTGATATTTGAGACGGTCTGGCTCCGGGTGTCTGTGAGGTCTGACATAATTACGAACACATGTAGGGGTAAAGTATGACGTCGCATGTTCTATGCTGATATTTGGGACCCAGAGTCTGACCGCTGGTGTCTGAGGGGTGGGGGAGGGGACACATTTAGGGCTGAAGTATGCCGTCACAGATCCCTTGCTGATATTTGGGACCCAGAGTCTGGCCGCTGGTGTCTGGAGGGTGGACACATTTAGGGTTGAATTATGACATCACAGATTATTTGCTGATATCTGGGAACCAGAGTCTGACCACTGGTGTCTGGGGGGTGGACACATGTAGGGCTGAAGTATGACGTCACAGATTCTATGCTGATATTTGAGACGCTGGAGTCGGTGGTACATTTAAGGCTGAGGTCTGACACCTCGCATCCATACTGATAGCAGACCCCGAGAGGCCTACCTCGAGGCCGCTCCCTCGTAAGGAGCGCGCATCCTCTATTGATTGTCCTTTAAATAGCGGCGCTGGGAGAGGGGGGGAGGGGGGAGCGGAGGAGTAAACCCGTTTTGCGGCTAATGAGGATTGCTCGTCGGTTCTGCCGCGTGTTGTTGTTTTCCTGTGGCTTCAAACTCCCCCCACCCCTCCCCCGCCCCCTGCCTTCGCCCACCTCGCTTTATTGATCACTCCGCCCTGGAATCCAGCCGCAGACTCCAGTAATGGGAAGGCTTCAGTGCACGGCTCAGCGTGCCGGAGGGGCCGACCTGTGTGTGACGAAAGGCCTCTCTGCCCCCTCATAGCGCCTCGAGGACATGTCAGGCCCACGCGCCGCCAGACTTTAATGCTTCCTAAGGTGGATGCTGGGGTGCGAGGCCACCGCTGAGACCTGGAGGCGTCCGCGGTAACCAAAAGCCTGGGAGGGGTTGCTGATAGCGGCTGAGCCTCGTGCCGATATATGTCAAGGCGCTGCGCCTCCACTGCGGCATGCACACCTTTGAATCTCTTGTGCCACGTGCCCTCTGTGAGGTTTCTTGTTTGTCACATCCCATTCCAGTGGTCTTCAGTTTGATTCAAGGGAACCCATTAGCAACACCAGTGCGTGTCCAGGTTGGCAGCATTACAAAGAGTGGCATCTCTTCCATGGGTGCAGCGTCGGGCACCATGGCACCCCAACATGCGACCAGGGGCCCTTAGTGCTCCTTTATCTCACATCGGTGGGGGCAGGAGGGTCACCAAGAGGCAACCAGGACCGCGGAGTCCAAGGCTTTTTTTATTTCTTCTGGCACAGTATTGCAAACTTCCAGATTTTCACCTTTCACCAGGCCAGACCCTCGTGCCAGAGGAAAGTGTAAAGGGCGCACAGAACCAACACAGACTCCATGCCAGCGAGCAGTGTTCACAGAGCGCACAGCACCTGCACAGACCCCCCATGCCAGAGAGCAGTGTTCACAGAGCGCACAGCACCTGCACAGACCCTCCATGACATAGAGAGCTGTGTTCCCAGAGTGTACATAACCTGCACAGAATCCCCATGCCAGAGAGCAGTGTTCACAGAACGCACAGCACCTGCCCAGACTCCCTGCCAGAGAGCTGTGTTCAGAGTGTACAGAACCAGCACAGACCCCCATGCCAGAGAGCAGTGTTCACAGATTGTACAGCACCTGCACAGACCTGCTGCCAAAGAGCAGTGTTCACTGAGCGCACAGAACCTTCACAGACCCCCTGCCAGAGAGCAGTGTTCACAGAGCGCACAGCACCAGCACAGACCCCCATGCAAAAGATCAGTGTCAACAGAGTGCACGGCACCAGCACAGACCCCCTGCCAGAGAGCAGTGTTCACAGAGCACACAGCACCAGCACAGACCCCCTGCCAGAGAGCAGTGTTCCCAGAGTGCACAGCACCAGCACAGACTCCCTGCCAGAGAGCGGCGCTCACAGATTGTACAGCACCAGCACAGACTCCCTGCCAGAGAGCAGTGTTCAGAGTGCACATAACCAGCACAGGCCCCCATGCCAGAGAGCAGTGTTCACAGATTGTACAGCACCTGCACAGACCTGCTGCCAAAGAGCAGTGTTCACTGAGCGCACAGAACCTTCACAGACCCCCTGCCAGAGAGCAGTGTTCCCAGAGTGTACAGAACCAGCCCAGACTCCCTGCCAGAGACCAGTGTTCAGTGTACAGAACCAGCACAGACCCCGCCCATGCCAGAGATCAGTGTTCATAGTGTACAGATCCAGCCCCGACTCCCTGCCAGAGAGCAGTGTTCAGTGTACAGAACCAGCACAGAACCCCTTCTCCCATGTCAGAGAGCTGGGCTCAGAATGCACAGCACCAGGACAGACCCCGTGCCAGAGAGCAGTGTTCAAACCGTGCACAGCATCAGCACAGACCCCCTTTATCAGAAAGCAGGGCTCAAAGCGCACTGAACCAGCACAGACCCCCATGCCATTGGACAGGCAGTGTTCACAGAGCGCATAGCAGCAGGACAGATCCCCCCTCACCCCTCCTCCCCGCCATGTCATGGGGCAGGTAGCGTTCACAGGGCGCACAGCATCAGGACAGACACCCATGTCATGGGGTAGTAAGCGTTCACAGGGCGCACAGCACAGACCCCCATGCCATGGGGCATGCAGTGGTCACAGAGCGCACAGCAGCAGGTCAGCTCCCCTCCCCCCCCCCCCCCCCCCCAATGGGACGGGCAGTGCACACACAACGCACAGCTCCTGCCCAGGGTCCCTCTTGCCATGGGGCAGATAGCGTTCACAGAGCGCACAGCATCATGACAGACTCCTATATCATGGGACAGTCAGTGCACACAGAGCGCACAGCACCGGCATAGGGCCCCCATGCCCATTGATTGAAATGGAAAAATAGAAGTGCAGGTACTCTGTGCCAGAGTACCTGCTTGTTTTCAAGAAGTGCCAGTACTCTCCAATTAAAGGTATTGCATTTCTCTTGAGCAGTGCCGGTACTCTCGTCTTCAAAATAAAAAAGTGGCTGTACTCCGCACCGGACAGTACCGGCCCATTTAAAGCACTGCTACGAGACAGGCATTGTTAACACAGTGCACAGCATCAGCACAGACCCTCTTGCCATGGGACATGCAGCGTTCACAGAGCGCACAGCACCAACCCAGGGCCACTCTTGCCATGGGACATGAAGTGCACACAGAGCGCACAGCGCTGGCTCAGGGCCCCGCACGGCTCACAGCCGATGCTCCTAGCTCCGATGCTGCAGAATGATCGATGACTGTGCACCATGGCTAATGCTGAGCTCCGCCTCGGCCCCGCAGGCGGTGGCGTCCCCGGCGTCCCCGGCGTGCGGCGCCCGGTTCTCGGCAGACCAGCTGGCGGTGGCCGCAGTCAGGCGGATGCCTTAAATAAAAAGGCGCGCTCCTTCAGACGCGACGGAGGAACACTCCACTGGCACAGACCACCGCCCTCCTGCGCCCTTTCTGTTGCGGCTCCATTCACACACCTCTTGGAAGGCGCACATGGCCTGTCCTGATGGATGGGAGGAGGGGGCTCCTGCGAAGGACCATGGCTGCTGGAGCCCATCAAGGCTTGTGACCTTGGTGCACGGTGCACCCTCCCTCTGCGCCCTTCCAGCTGCAGCTCCATTCACGCACCGCTCGGTCAGGCGCACATGGCCTGTCCTGGCGGAGGCGGGGGTTCCTGCGAAGGATCATGGCTGCTGGAGCCCATCAAGGCTCGTGGCCTTGGTTCACAGTGCCCCATCCCTCTTCGCCCTCTCTGCTACAGCTCCAATCACGCACCAACATTTCTTTGATAGAAGGTAGTGGCTGCTGGAGCCCAAGAAGGGTCGGGGTTCCTCCTGTGCCCGCGCTGCTGCAGCTCCATCCATGCACCTCAGTTTCTTGGACTGGTTCCTTCCCTCCTGTGCCCTCTGCTACAGCTCCATCCACGCCCTCAGTTTCTTGGACTGGCCTCCTTCCCTCCTGTGCCCTCTGCCACAGCTCCATCCACGCACCTCAGTTTCTTGGACTGGCCTCCTTCCCTCCTGTGCCCTCTGCCACAGCTCCATCCACACACCTCACTTTCCTGGACTGGCCTCCCTCCCTGCTGTGCCCTCTGCCACAGCTCCATCCACGCACCTCAGTTTCCTGGACTGACCTCCTTCCCTCCTGTGCCCTCTGCTGCAGCTCAATCCACGCACCTCAGTTTCTTGGACTGGCCTCCTTCCCTCCTGTGCCCTCTGCCACAGCTCCATCCATTCACCTCACTTTCTTGGACTGGCCTCCTTCCCTCCTGTGCCCTCTGCCACAGCTCCATCCATGCACCTCAGTTGCTTGGACTGGCCTTCTTCCCTCCTGCCACCGCTCCATCCATGCACCTCAGTTTCTTGGACTGGCCTCCTTCCCTCATGTGCCCTCTGCCACAGCTCCATCCATGCACTTCACTTTCCTGGACTGGCCTCCCTCCCTCCTGGGCCCTCTGCCACAGCTCTATCCATGCACCTCCCTTTCTTGGACTGACCTCCTTTGCTGTCGTGCCCTCTGCCACAGCTCCATCCATGTACCTCCCTTTCTTGGACTGGCCTCCCCCCCCTCCTGGGCCCTCTGCCACAGCTCCATCCATTCACCTCACTTTCCTGGACTGGCCTCCCTCCCTCATGTGCCCTCTGCCACAGCTCCATCCATGCACCTCCCTTTCTTGGACTGGCCTCCTTCCCTCCTGGGCCCCCTGCCACAGCTCCATCCATGCACCTCCCTTTCTTGGACTGGCCTCCTTCCCTCCTGTGCCCTCTGCCTCAGCTCCATCCATGCACTTCACTTTCCTGGACTGGCCTCCCTCCCTCCTGGGCCCTCTGCCACAGCTCTAATCATGCACCTCCCTTTCTTGGACTGACCTCCTTTGCTGTCGTGCCCTCTGCCACAGCTCCATCCATGTACCTCCCTTTCTTGGACTGGCCTCCCCCCCCCTCCTGGGCCCTCTGCCACAGCTCCATCCATGCACTTCACTTTCCTGGACTGGCCTCCCTCCCTCCTGGGCCCTCTGCCACAGCTCTAATCATGCACCTCCCTTTCTTGGACTGACCTCCTTTGCTGTCGTGCCCTCTGCCACAGCTCCATCCATGCACCTCCCTTTCTTGGACTGGCCTCCTTCCCTCCTGGGCCCCCTGCCACAGCTCCATCCATGCACCTCAGTTGCTTAGATTGGTCTCCTTCCCTCCTGTAGACTCTTTGTAATACAGTCATTGTCTTTGTGCCCTCACATTGTAAAGCTCTCTGCCCTAGGGCCATGGTCGTGCTATATAAGATTGCCTGGGGTGGGGGAGAGCTAATTCTCCCAGCCAGGGCCGGCTCAAGTGCTGGTGATGCCCTTAGAGCAGTTCTTTTTTAGCGCTTTCCTCCCCCATTTCCTCCTTCTCCATGAATTCCCTCACTACCACTCTCCAACAGTGCACCTCATCTCTCCATGGCTCTTCTCTGATGTGCATTTCATTTTTTTATAGTGCTACTCATAGTTCACTCACACCCCCTTCTGTGATTTGCATGGTACATTGCATTTGCAGCAGGCCCATTAACCCTCTGCACTACTTTACGATGAGCAAAAACTGCCCCTTAACAACATTCTGAACCCTCACTGGCAGGAACATTAATCTCCAGGTTTATCCTGATATTTTTATTGTTGCCTGAAAACTGTGTGATGCACAAGGAAGTTCATGTGCTTTTAAACCAAAAATGTTTTTAAACACAGCACCCCCCACTCAAATCAACGCCAGGTGCGGCTGCACCAGTTGCATCGCCCTAATGCCAGCCCTGCTCTCAGCAATGGGGCAGGACAAGCGTGTCCAGAAATGGGGTCAGAGCTAACCTTCTAGCCAATACATGAGGAAAAAGATCTATTTAAGTAGTGGGGTGTAATACATCCCCCAAATTCCAGAAAGCAAAATAAGTGAACAGATTTCTTGTAGATGATTTAAGGGAGAGTAGACCTCTCCCCTGAGAATGTTTTGAAACTTTTAGGATACAATTTGCTAAAACACCACAGACCCATATGGGCATTCATGAACTATTCCATTACTTTCATGGGGCATCAGGGAAGCCTGGCCTTTCCTAGGAGTAGATTTTTTCCCCTCAAATGTCTCAGGGCAGAAATTACTTCCACTATACCAACATCATCATTTTTTCATGGGTGAGCCCCTTATGCCAAGGAGTACATTCAACTTGACAGTGCCAAAAATGACCATGGATTTTTCAGCCACAGTCATGGGTACCACTAAAGATTCCTTCGGTGGACAAGGGTCAGCATTTTGCCATTGGCGCCCTCTATAAAATGAGTACAGGAAATCTAATGACAAGAGTTACCTCAAATATCAGTTCCTACATTTTCCTATTGATCCATCCCATATGCTAAGAATTACGTGCATCATGTCAGGGTCTTCAGCCAGGTGGGGTGGCATGTTTTCTGCGTCCCTGTTGCGGGGTCTGACTGGGTTAGCGGCTCTCTCAGTTAGACAGTTCGAGTCCCCACAGCCAATGATGGTGTCTTCATAGAAGCATGTCAGGGCCTGCAGCTTGCCATAGGTAACACCTCCCATCCATATTCCATCAGTGCCCGTGTCCATAAGACAAGAATAACCTCCAGTATGTGAGACCGGCAGCACACTTGTACGCATAACACACGCATAACATACATACACTCACACACATTCTTTCACACACACATTCTCACTATATCTCTTGCACTGTTTCCTACATGTATCTCCTCTCTCTCCTCTCTCCTCCCCTCTCTCTCTCTCTCTCTCTCTCTCTCTCTCTCTCTCTCTCTCTCTCTCTCTCTCTCTCTCTCTCTCTCTCTCTCTCTCTTTCTCTCTCTCTCTCTTTCTCTCTTTCTCTCTTTCTCTCTTTCTCTCTTTCTCTCTTTCTCTCTTTCTCTCTCTCTCTTTCTCTCTCTCTCTTTCTCTCTCTCTCTCTCATGTGCTTTTATTGTGATCAAAAAGCTTCCCTGCTGCTTCACTCTACCTGGCCTGCCTTTTAATGAAGCTTAATTAAAACATATTCTCTATACACTTTTCAATAATAATAATATATTGCCTTGTCAATGTTTGTTATAAGTATGATGTGACTGAAAAGTGCACGTCCTTAAAACAGCTGTGGTTTCACGTGTGGATCAAGCAGTTACAGTATTGGAAATAAACAAATTCACATTCTAACATGTAATATCAGAGCATCCCGCTGATCTTCTGAAAGCCTCGACTTCTGCAGCATCCATGGACTTTATTCAGTAACACTTTGCATTGTTGGGTTTTTGAGGCCCAACTTACAATGTAAAAATAAAAAATGACAAGTCTAGGAATGAAGCATTGTGGTGAATGGAAAGCCAGGAATGGCTGACGGTGTCACACGTTCCTCAATCCAGCACCATACCCCTAGTCTCCCTTCTTGTGCCATCCCACATTCTCAGTCCACTCAGTGGCATAAGGAAACTGGAGGGTGCCCCCCTCCAAAGTACATGGAGGGGACCCCTCATGACTCACTCCGGAGCGCTCAGTCCAGGGAACTGTGCTAAGGGGACCCCCCCAGAGTCTGAAGGGTGAGCGTTGTGCTTGTGAGTGCAGGGTAGGAGACCGGTGAATTGGGTGAGTGCATAGTGAGCAGTGTGAGTGCAGTGTGGTCGCTCTGAGTGCAGGGTGAGCATGAAATTGAAGGGTGAGTGATGCGAATGAGGAGTGAGTTGTCTGAAGGAAGGATGTATACAAGGACACCCAGAGTAACTCAGCGTTGTATTGACGGCTGGCGTAGGGTTTCAGATATGTTAAACTATTGCTATCAGGGCATCAATCAGGGTTGGAGGAGGGAGGAAATCAATAATGTGCTGATCCTGCAACAAACTTTCAGTCTTCTGTTTAGGTTCGGCAGCCGATCGGATTCCTACCAGCACCACGGTATTTTCATGTCCCGGCCAGTACAAAAATAAGCAAAATCACCTAAAGACGTTTTTTAGTACTTATCTGTGCACACTTTAAACAGCAAATGCAAATAGCACTTTTAAATGTGTTCCAGGGCTGCATTAATGATCCATGACTAATCGTTAAAGTACGTTCTCTGGGAATATTTGTTATCCACACCTTACTTCTCACTCATACTCCAAGTCACATTCATTCAGATCTAATAATGAAAACCACCCCAACACTGAGTTTGTTACGTATTGGCATCAACATTTGAGATTAGTACAATAATAGTTGTAATTTATTAAAATAATTTGTATCTTGGAATATTATACAATAAAAATCAATTTAATCACAAAAAAAACAATAAAGCAATTTTAATACATTCAATATTAAAACAAATTCTTCATGATACCACAATACGGCAGCAGGACGGACGCAGTGATACGCTGCCGGTTTTCGCGGAGAACTTAGAGAGCTGGATATTTTCAATAAACGCTCTATAGAAACAAAGTTACGTAACTTCCTTCACAGAACAGTTGGAGGAAAACGTTCTCATAATATATTGCCTAAAACAAAAAAAGGGAGCTTATCAAACAAATCGAAGAATATTGAGTTCCATAAGTTCACTACCGAGCAGAGGCAGTTGCTGTGATTGGGCCAACAACGACAAAAGAGAGTACACTGAATGGGAGGTTGAGCAGTAATCCTAAAAGAAGATTTTAAAAGAACGGGAGTAACAATACTACTTTCTTGAAAAAGAAGGTGTTATATGAATAATCCTTCGAAATGCGTCGACGCTTGTTCTGTAGCCACGAATTTGGTTGTATGAACGTCTCCCTAGATGTATATGAATTATAAGACACTAGGGGTGGGGTGGTAAAATACGATTACCAATTGTGGTAATTGATGACAAAGGCTATTGTTTTAAATTTTAACTCTCGTGCAGTATACTTTCTGGATGAGATCATGAGGAATTTGTTTTAATATTGAATGTATTACAATTGCTTTATTGTTTTTTTTTGTGTGATTAAATTGTTTTTTATTGTATAATATTCCAAGATACAAATTATTTTAATAAATTACAACTCTTATTGTACTAATCTCAAGTGTTGATGCCAATGCGTAACAAACTCAGTGTTGGGGTGGTTTTAATTATTAAGTCTTAATGAATGTGACTTGGAGTATGAGTGAGAAGTAAGGTGTGGATAACAAATATTCCCAGAGGACGTCTTTGTACAAAAATTCTAATTTGAACCCAAGTCCTTTGGGTTACCAAGGGTTCCTCTCTTTTTTTATATATAATCGTTAAAATAAACAGACAGAAAAGGCGTGTTACAAATGAATACATACCTTTTTCATTTACTGCCTCATTTAGTGCCAAGGCGAGGCCATTGCATACTCTTTAAACAACAACAAATGGCCCATATATTAATACGATGGCAGCGCTACTCATAAGATACCTTCTCACACAATGCATTCTCCCACTGTGGCAGAAAAAATAAAATACAAATGTAAGGAATGGGGAGAGTGGGGACCCAGGGGCTACTGGATACTGGAACCAGTGAAAAATAGCCTTGTTAACCAGTTCAGAAAAGGCATGTAAATGGTATTTTAAAGACATGAAAAAACTAGGGTGTGGCTGAGATAAGACTCCAGACACTGCCCAGCCAATGCCACAAGCAGGCCCACCCAATGGGGGGGGGGGTGGTGTTGAGAGGCTAAAGCCCCTTTACCCTATGGGCGTTGTGTGCTTGCCTTCTACTCCCCCTCCCCTGCTCCCCACAACACACTTCCTGCATGAGCTCTACTGTCTCACAGCTTAGATGCCACCACTGCTCATGCCTCCATCTCCATCCGGACAACTTCTTCACGTCATGCAACCCTTTCTGTTTAATATCTTTGCCTTTCCACCCTTGACACTGTATAGCACTGCATATTTATTTACACAGTGCTTACTACCCCATATGGACAGGCAGCTGTGCTGTGTAGCGTGTGTGATTGGAAGGAAGTTGCCTTCGTTTTGATCCTATATGGGAAGTGTTTCTAAGTCATGCGTGGTGACCACTGAGGTGCGGTTATTGTGTTCCGGGACTCAGTGCCTAGCAGTGTGGTGGATGATGAGATATGAGATGGCTGTAGGGGAGGAATTAAAGAGAACTAGGACATTGTAAGGTGGGGAAGGGGCAAAGCAGGGTCTCTGGTAAGGGCATGCTCGCTGCACCTGAAGAGGTGCTGAAGTGACTTTTCCACTTTGGCTTATGTTACATTTGGGGTGGTGTGGGTGTAGGTGTTCAGGTGTGGGGTGGTGTGGGTGTAGATAGTCTGTTGTGGGGTGGTGTGGGTGTAGGTATTCAGACATGGGGTGGTGTGGGTGTAGGTGTTCTGGTGTAGGCGTTCAGGCGTGGAGTGGTGTGGGTGTAGGTGTTCAGGTGTCGGTGTAGGTGTTCAGGCATGGAGTGGTGTGGGTGTAGATATTGAGGCGGGGAGGATGTGAGTGTGGGTGTAGGTTTTCGGGTGTGGGTGTAGGTGTTCAGGTATGGGGTGGTATGGGTGTAGATATTCAGGTATCCACTCTCGAACACCATAATTTCACAGCATCTAGTGTGGCCAGGGGACCTGCCCCATTCAGTGTCTCACACGTCCCCCCTCCCCTTTTCATCTCGCTCCCTCAGAGATGGAGCTGAACTCCGGCATGGGCGGAGGAATGGTAGTGGTTATTTAGTAATACTTTGGATGAATAATCTTACCCTGAAAGGCTACACCAATAATGTTGAACCTCAAACAGTCAACTGCACCTATCTTGAACTGAGTTATCTATCAATGGGGTAACCCGATAGACCACTGGACCCGGGTAAAAAGTGGTGCACAAGAAAAGGTCACAGTGGAAAATATTCACACTACATCAAGAAACAGCACATGATCTAAAGTAGACAAAGTTGGACTACACTAAATAGCTAATTCAACAAATGATTGTGATCTAATGCATATCACATGGATGAACAATAAATCAAAACTATAACGTATAGTGAATATGACATTTATGAATTTATGAGAACCAGATGCACACAGTGTGAAGTGACAGGTGAGCGATAGGGATAAGTGCAGGTGATGTGCAGAGGAAAGGTAGTACATATATATACATCAACAATCAGTGATGACTGCCTATCCTGCCAGTTTTCTGGCAAACACAAAAATGCAAAATCATAACATAAAGATGCAGATATATATTCTCTGTCATCTAGGCTTGACACAAAGCAAAGAAAGAAACAATGTCGACGTTTCGACCCCTAAGAGATTCAGCAGACTTTATGCCTTGAGAATGGGGTCTCCATCAGGACCAAGGTAGGGGGAATTGGTACCAATAACAGCGAGAAAGACTACCGGCTGAGATGAGAAGGTGTGGGCCTTGAGGGCTCGGTTTGGAAAGGTATTCGTGGGCAGTAGGCCAAGGTTTGTCAATAACCTGTGGTCAAAGGTAGATATCCATAATAGGTGAGCAAAGGCTGATTAGCAGCCTATGGCTGGTGGCTGCCTCAATACGTCTGACAGCTTATCTTGAACTGAGCAAAAGTCCCCAAGCTTCTCCAGCCAGTCACTTCCGGCTTCATCAGCATGTGGTCCAATCAGTGCTCAGTTTGAGCCGGTGGTTTCCGGTGCTTGGCACCGCACTTAATTGTCAACAGCGACACTTATGACCGCTGCCACATGGGACGTTGTTTGCTATTTAGAGATGAGCAGAACAACAGTTTTTCCTAAGTTCAATGTAGAATAAAAACAACTAATACCTGCTGCCCCAGCCCTTCTTGTAGTTTTGGGGGCCTGAAATAGTCTGAATTGTCACACTTACACACACAGGCACTATCCTTGGCAGCGCTGGCACGGGCAGTGGATGGTGCAAGCTTCACCGGCCTCCTGACTAGGGCCCTTAAACACAAATTTTTTTTTTTTTTTTTTACAAATTAAGCACTGGATCCAATAACTCCCTCTGCATTTCCCTTATCTTTGCACCAGTTAAAAGAAGAACCCCCTGGGGCTGGCAGAGCGGCCACATCACCCAGAGAAGGTGCACAGAAATGTCAGGTGAGAGCAGCAGAAGATCTTGTGCCTGCCGCTACAGATGGGGCGCTCTGGTGTCCAAGGTGTGCCATTCCCACCTTCGCCCCACCCCACCCAAGTCCCAACAGCTGCCGAGTCCCAGCTGCTGCAGGGTGAGGGCTTGGCCTGGGTATCACAACATCAGTTGGCATCTTTATTTCATCATCAGAACCGAGCCTTGGTTCTCCTTCTTTCATGGTCATCGTCCAAGGCCCCTCCCTACGGTGTTCTCCAGGGTTCATCTTTGAGTCCAACTCTTTTTAACATATACCGCCACCTTGGATAACCTCGTTCACTCTTTGATGCCCGTTATTTTAGCATGCCGTCCACTCTCGGCGTATTAGTTTAGGCATAGAGTGATCTCCTGCTTAGTCCACGTTTCTGTAGGGTTTTGTTGTCACTGTCGACTGGATGGAAGAAATCCACCATGGTAAAATGCACTTTCTCTGGGTATTTACCTAAAATTTGCAGCCGGCTTCCTATCCGCCTTCTGTGAGCTCCGAAACAGAATGAAACAATTAATCATAGAGTCTCTTAGATACGTGGGCACTCTTAGCCCCATATTTAGGGAACCCGTGCCCGGCTGTGGGCGCTCTAGACATCTGTCTACATACTCCGAACTCTACGCTTTGCAGATGCCAGTATGCCTTACTTCTCTCTTGCATACCTCCCTACTCCTGCATGAGTGAGGTCCATAGAGCTATACAGTCCATATTACCTATGTTATCATTCCTGTTTAATGCCTACGTCTTACAGATCTCCTCCGACACCATCTGATCTGTGGGCCGTGCCTGTAGCCTACACTGCCTCTATGTACCGTGCATGTCACCTGTACACCGTGAATAACTCTCACAGCCTCTGCTGAGCTGAGAAGTGATATGCAAGAAAGAAATAAATTAATAAAACTCAGCCAGGCAAGACATGGACCCTTCTACCTGATGGCCCTGCTCTCTCCCCAGAGTGTGATCTGGAATCCCTTCCTATAGGGGTTCCCCATAACCTACAAATGAGGTAGACCATCTCAGAACGACCGCTGACAAACCCTTGTTCCTTAAGTATCTGGTGACCAGCCTTTCATGAACCTGCTTCTACTGCCTCAAAGCGCTATGCAACGTTCTCCCCAATGACTGCAGGAAGATGGTCACCCAAGGCAGTCCCACCATCTCGCCTTCGTTCTGCCAATTCTGCCCTCCTGGCTCTGCCTTGCTACCTAGGGACCCGATTCACAAAGGGAAACCTAGAGTCAGGTCTAAGTTTACAATTTTTTGATATTTACATAGGAAAGTTGCTACTAGTAAATTCACCACTAGTAATTTAACAAGTAGCACGTTTTCTAGTAGTAAAGTTACAAGTAGTAACCTACCTTTGTGAACGCCAAAAGGTAGTAAACTTAGACTTAAGTCTAAAGTAACTTACCTTTGTGAATGCCAAAAAGTAATAAACAGAATTAAATAGTGAAGTTAGACTTAATTCCAGGTTTGCTACTTTTTGGTATTTATGAAAGTAAGTTACTATTAGTAACTTTACTACTTGTAATGTACCTTCTTGTAAGTTTACTAGCAGTAAAGTTACTACTAGTAACTTACTTTTGTGAATACCAAGAAGTAGTGAAGCTAGACTTAAGTCGAAGTTAGGCTTTGTGAATCGGGCATCTAATGTCTCGGGTTAAGACCCTCCAGCTGCAGTTAGACCGGTCTCTGGTCTTCTCGCCGAGTCAGTATTTCTTTCTCTGTGGTTAGACTCCATTGGTGGCAGTGCCCAAAGGAATCCTCTTCCGATGCCAGCACTTGTACCATGGGATCGCCCACAGGGCTGGGCCTTTCTTAGCTCTCATTTCTGGAGACGCGCCCCTGCGGTGGTTGGAGGTCTCCTACCTCACCCCAAGGTCTGCAACACGCTTCCCCTGTGCGGAGAGCCTTCAGGTACCACCAGACGTGCGGTAAGGGTCTGAAGGCATGGTTTCAAAGCTTGGGCATTGCTTGAGGTAGCTGTAAGTCATTATTTATTTATTTATTCATTCATTCATTCATCCATCCATCTCCACCCTGGTGGACTGTGTCTTCCACATCACTGTCTCGGGCCTCACATGTCCCTGCTACTCCACGTTCAAGGGATCTCAGTTTGAGATTCTGTGCCAACACTTTGGCGCACTCCCAGATGAATGAATGATGTTGTGAAAGGAAGAGAGTTGGGTTTACAAGGACATATTTATTCATTCATCCAACTCTACCCTGGTGGACTGCTTCTTTCACGTCACTCTCTCAGGCTGCACGTGTCCGGGCTGTGGCGCATACAAGTGATCCCTGTTTGAGGTTGTGTGTCTAAGCCTGGGCCATACTCCTAGGTGAATGAAGGTGTGAAAGGAAGAGAGCTGGGTTGACAAGGACATATTCATTCATCTCCACCCTGGTGGACAGCGTCTTCCACGTCACTGTCTCAGGCTGCATGTGTCTGTGCTGCTGTTTGTTTAAGTGTTCCCAGCTTGAGATTATGTGTCTATGCCCCGGTCGCACACCCAGGTGAATACAAGTTTGAAAGGAAGAGAGTTGGGTTTACAAGGACATATTCGTTCGTTCATTCATTCATCCACCCATCCATCTCCACTGCAGTGGACAGTGTAGGAAGGTGGAATCTGACTATATGGTTGCCTCCACTTTTTCCTGGTGTTTTGCTGGTTTATGACTTAGTTGGACTGGGATCCTGCATTCTGGATTCTGGGGTGCCTTATAAGCCCCTAGTATATGGTATACTATGTACCTAGGGCATAGGTACCTCAGATGCCTACCAGGGGCTGAACATGTATTATGCCACCCCTGGGAAGCACTCCAAAATGACACCACAGGTCTGCTACTGCAGCCTGGGTAAGGGTGTGCTTGCATCCCTTACAGTGGTATAGGCTACATATACCAACATATATACAGACACATATAAACCTATAAGCCACTCCTATGGCAGGCCTTGACAATCCTGAAGGCAGAGTGCTTGGTTTTGTGTGAGAGGGTGCTCAAGCATGATCTGAGCCCCTCTGCAGCTTTCGGAAATACTTCCTTATGGCTGTTCTGTGATACAGCCATACCATATACTCTTAAGTGCATTATAATCTTGCGGTAAATGCTAACTTTGGGATGGCTGCATCAAAACATGTCGTGTTTGGGGTCAAACGCTTTGGAATACTACCCCCCACACCAGTTCTGGCAGCGGGGGTAGAATTCCACCCTTCTAGAGGGAGAGACATGTTTTCACTGGTCAAACCCGGTAGGACTTTCCTGAGCCCTGGCATCACAAAATGGATGCCTCTGCCACAGACACGGATCTGGCCTCCTGCTGCTGACCGAAACTCCAGCAGGGGAGGCCTGGGCAATAAGTTTCCTGTCAAGGGGAGGTGTAACCACCTCCCCAGACATGCAGATGTGTATTGGGGCTGGGTGGGAGCACTCTCTGGTGCTTTGAAGTCCTGCACTGGGGGCACACTTGGTGTCCCTGTGTATAGTCCAGCTCAAACTGGTTGCAGGGGCTACCTGCCTCTGCTCTGGCGTGAAACTGGACAAAGGAAATGGGTGTAACCACCCCTCTTTCCAAACCCTCCCATAGGTGGGTCCCTAGAGTATGTCCAACCCCCAAACTTAGTAGAAGTATGGGAACCCAGTCCTTTTGACTTTAGATTACCCTGGACGAAACTCTGCAACATATATCCTGGACCTTCGACGTTTTACTTTGACTAGAAGACTGAAGAAATCTCCCTTGGGGTCAAGGAGTGACTCCCCTGCTTGGCAGGCACCAAAGAAGCAACTGACTGGTCTGCACTGCTGAAGCACCCGCCGGACGCCGAAGTCTTTGCATCACCAGAGGTGGATTTCCAGACTTCACCGAGGCTACCCCGAGTCCACTGCATGAGGTGACATGGAACCGTGACCCCTGGACACCGTAAACTTTTGCAGCAAGACTGTCTTCCTGGTCCTCCTCGAAGTTGTGATTTGGGCTCCTGGTAGCCCCAGCCTTGAGCATCTCCTGCACGTAATATTGCTGGCCTCCACTCCACGAGTGACCCGTGGGCCAGTTTCAAGTGCTATCGCTCGAGGCTCCTTCGCGATCACTAGCCCGTTGGCTAGCAGGTCCCCACGATGGCAACTCCTCTTCTGCTTGGGCTTTTCTGGTTGCTCCAGATGTACCCTGACTTACCCTTGCTGGGTGAGTCCCTCAGACCTTGCTGGTCTGCACCGCAGTCCTTTCTCTTAATTCCTGTGACTTGCCGTTGCCAAGGCTTGTTGGGTCCAATCTGCTCGCCGACACTGCAGCACTTGACAGACTTTGTGAGACAGCTTGAATCCATCTCATGGACTTCGTCGATGCCTCCTGGATCTCGTGGATGAAGAGTCAAGACACCCATCAACTCACCTGAAGCACCCGACATCCGAATATGTTTTGTCTTTTTTCTGCAGCAGCGCTTCTCTCGGTGTCCACTAAGCTCGTTTGAGTGCTTGTTCTAAGAGTTTTTTAGGATAGCCTCGCGATTTTAACTTTTCGAGCAAGTTGTTTGCATGAAACATATATTCATCTCTGGTTGAACAATTGCGTTTTGCTTGAAGAAATTGGCCTACTGGCAGGTTGTCACGCAAACTACGCGGATGGTGACGTGTGTAAAAGGGCTTTGTTTCTGTCCGTCGGTTTAGTGTGTAATGAAGTCAACAGCTTGCCATGCGAGCTATATACTTCTACATCCAAAAAAGTTATCGTATTTGAACTAGATTTCAAACTGAATTGGATATCTGGTGTCCTTTTGTTTAACCAGTTATGAAATTCCACAAGGTCTGAAAAATTGCCATTCCAAATTAGGAAGATATCATCTATATACCGAACATATGTCGATATCTGACTCCAAAAGGGGTTGTTGTTGTAAATAAACCGTTCTTCGTATTGTGCCATAAACAGAACTGCCAATTCCGGCGCAAAGGGACAACCAATAGCAGTACCCTTAGTCTGAAAATAGTAGCACAATGCGGGGGGATGGGGGGGCTGGAGCAAGGAGAGGTGAGACTGGCCTCGTGCACTGGACCAGCAGGGGTGAGAGGGCCTTGTGCACTGGGCCAGCAGGAGGGAGAGGGTCTCATGCACTGGACCAGCAGGGGCGAGAGGGCTTCGTGCACTGGACCAGCAAGGGGGGGGAGAGGGCCTCGTGCACTGGACCAGCAGGGGGAGAGGGCCTTTGGCACTGGGCCAGCAGGTGTGAGAGGGCCTTGTGCACTGGGCCAGCAGGGGGGGAGAGGGCCTCGTGCACTGGACCAGCAGGGGGAGAGGGCCTTGTGCACTGGGCCAGCAGGTGTGAGAGGGCCTTGTGCACTGGGCCAGCAGGGGGGGAGAGGGCCTCGTGCACTGGGCCAGCAAGGGGGAGAGGGTCTCATGCACTGGACCAGCAGGGGTTAGAGGGCCTCGTGCACTGGACCAGCAGGGGTTAGAGGGCCTCGTGCACTGGACCAGCAAGGGGGGAGAGGGCCTCGTGCACTGGACCAGCAGGAGGAGAGGGTCTTTGGCGCTGGACCAGCAGGGGGGAGAGGGCCTTGTGCACTGGGCCAGCAGGGGGGAGAGGGCCTCGTGCACTGGGCCAGCAGGGGGGAGAGGTAAAAGACTGGCCTTCGGTGCTGGACCAGCAGGATGAAAATGGCCCATGCACGGCCATTATTTATTACATTTTCCCTCGTGGTCATCTGTCAAATCCCCCCCGCCCCACCGCTCTTACCTGCACGGGTTGTGTCTATGCACTGAACCAGCAGGGTGACGATGGTGAAGACTGGCCTTAGGCACTGAACCCGAATACTAGCCGTAGGACCTGAACCAGCAGGGTGAAGACTGGCCTTAGGCCCTGAACCAGCAGGGTGAAGAGGGGCTTAGGCACTGGACCAGCAGGGTGAAGAGGGCCTTAGGCGCTGGACCAGCAGGGTGAAGAGGGCCTTAGGCGCTGGACCAGCCAGTTGGCGTGGCTCTTTAGGCGCTAGACCGGCAGGATGAAGAGGGTCTTAGGCACTGGGCCAGCAGGATGGCGGAGGCCTTTAGGCACTGGACCAGCAGGGTGAAGAGGGCCTTAGGCACTGAACCAGCAGGATGGTGAGGGTCTTTAGGCGCTGGACCATCAGGGTAAAGAGGGCCTTAGGCGCTGGACCAGCAGGGTGAAGAGGGCCTTAGGCACTGGACCAGCAGGGTGAGGAGGGCCTTAGGCACTGGACCAACAGGGTGAAGAGGGTCTTAGGTGCTGGACCAGCAGGATGAAGAGGGCCTTAGGCGCTGGACCAGCAGAGTGAAGAGGGCCTTAGGCACTGGACCAGCAGGGTGAAGAGGGCCTTAGGCACTGGACCAGCAGGGTGAAGAGGGCCTTAGGCACTGGACCAGCAGGGTAAAGAGGGCCTTAGGCGCTGGACCAGCAGGGTGAAGAGGGCCTTAGGCACTGGACCAGCAGGTTGGCGGGGGTCTTTAGGCGCTGGACCAGCAGGATGAAGAGGGCCTTAGGTGCTTGACCAGCAGGGCGAAGAGGGCAAAGACTGGCCTTAGGTGCTGGACCAGCAAGATGGCAGGGGTCTTTCGGGCTGGGCCAGCAGGGCGAAGACTGGCCTTAGGCACTGGACCAGCCGGATAAAAAGAGAATGAGAAGTCCGGCTAATGTTTCAGAAGGATGAGTACATGATGGAAATGTCTGTATTTTCACAGCTCACACCACTATCCTGGTCGTCCCGAGTAGCCTTATGAAGACGTTGAGTGTTTGTGGATTTGGCCAAGAACGCTGAACAGGAGTGAAGACCTCGGCTGTCCCAGACTTCAGTGAATGGGGAGCTCCCGGATCACTGTCCCAGACTTTAGTGAACGGGGAGCTGGGTCCTCCCAGGTCACTACCCCAGAGTGCTTGGCCATGGCGTAGCGCTGGATCTTTCAAAGAAGGGCTGTTCCACACCTTCAACTTCCCATATGGCTCATCCTTGACATTTTCATCTATCTATCTATCTATCTATCTATCTATCTATCTATCTATCTATCTATCTGTGCATTGACAAAGTGTACACCTAGCTTTAAAGCAATAAACAGACTTTGGGTGGAAGTCAAGAGGGGGTAACAAGTGCAGGTTACTGACGGACAATGGGATCATTAGATGACGTACTTACAAACTCTGCATTTAGGGTGTCAAACTCCATTTTATTGCCAGTATTTTTCTGGCACATTAGGAGATTCCACCTGGTAGTTCACTGGCCGTGAACCGCGCTCCGCTGCATTTTGGCTAGGTCTGTGCTATAGAAATACCATAAACCTATGCATAGTAACCAAGGCATACATTTCCGGTTTGTTTGTGGACTGCGTTTGCAGACTGCGTTTTTGAGTGTTTTGCACCATAAGAGGATATTGTGGTGAAGGCGGCCGTCCCAACACACAGAGTAAATGCAGCTTTTGTGATTTCCCAGGATTGCCTGACTTCAGAAGAGACATGAAAGGCAGCCATCTGGGCTTTCACACGAGCATTCTCTAAACAACAGTCCCTGAAAGTGGGATTAAAGGCAGGCGCTCGGTTTGACCAGCCTCATCCCCCCTTCCCATTGGTATAGCGCAGAGGTGCCATGCCAATGCCATGTCCTTTATCGGATGCCACATTTCCCCTTCTGAAAGAGGTAAGACTGAATGCACTACGGACCCTACAAGTTCCCTGTATGTTGTCCATCCGAAAGTCCTCACAAGTGTGGGGTTTGTGCAGGCCCTGTTGCTCTCGTTGAAAGTCTGACCTCCATAAACCTTACCTGGTGCACTTTGAAGGTGGCTCGTAGGTTGAATTTCTAGCCAGTCTTGTCGGGTGTATGCTGAGCTCACGTGCAGTCCCCGAAGCCCACGGCCCTGTGATTACTATTTGAACGGCAGCAAAACTGTACACGCGCCAGTAATTGGCGTGTCCCTCGCAATTAATACCCGCGCGGCCATTTGTCAAAGTACCAAGGATGGCGGCGCAATTTGTTTAATGGGGACTGCGTCTTGTTGCTTAGAGTGATGGAGAGAGTGAAGGGGAGAAGAGACGAAGTGATTCATTCTTGTCTTCACTAATGTGCAAGGAAAGCTTCCAGAGGGAGATATTACCAGACTGTACAGGTTCGGCGGCAGCTCATGCGTTCAACCGGAAGCGAAAAAGGTCTGTGGTTGGTGGCCAGCCTTTTGGCTTTGGCAATGCTTGTTTTCTCAGTTTTGCAAAGCTTTGTTGTTGGGGAGTTGCTGGGCCTCCACGAATATATCTATATATGATATTCAAAAAAATCCTTGGCTGAAAGCAAAAAAAAATTATTTTGCGTTCTAAAAGCAAGCATTGCTACGGTGCTCCCTGGCGCTGGTGGGGACTACTTTGTGAGCAGATGTGCTCCTTGTGAAGGAGCAGAATAATGCCACTCAAAGTGAAGTCAGCCAATGGCTAAAGTGGGCGGACCCGTTGGCCTACGTTTTATGGTGTAGTGGGAGGAAGAAAAATGTGAATGTTACAAGAAGAGAACAATGGATGAAGACTGCTGGCTAAAAAACCCTATATGTACGTCTAATATAAATACATCATTTTAGTAAAATAATGGGGCCTATTCACAAAGTCAACTTTGGCTATTCACCAGGTGCGAGTGCAAATGTACTAAAAGTGTAGACTTGCATGTTCTTACCCCCTGAATTCAGGGAGTTCACTCCAATTTTAAAGTTGCTACTTGTAAATGTTGCTTCGCAGGCAGAGAACTCCCCCACAGCATCAGAACAGGGCAAGTTCATTAAAGTTAAAACAAAAAAAAACAAAAATAATATAAATATATATATATATATATATATATATATGTGTGTGTGTGTGTGTATATATATATATATATATAATTCACTTAAAAAACCATAGGTTTCACACATGTTATAGTTAGCTGGACATTTCACTCGTAAAAAACCAATGAAATTCCCCCATTATAGTTAGTGCAGGCAACTATAACTCACGCGACCGCAATCCTCTGCTGATGACATCAGATATTACATCACTGTATTTAGACACTTATTTACCCATGTCTTCTTCCATTAATCTTTAGCTATACATATATTACAAATATTTATTTTTCAGAAAGACACATATGTCATCAGTGATGTAATATCTGACGTCATCAGCAGAGGATTGCGGTCGCGTGAGTTATAGTTGCCTGCACTAACTATAACAGGGGAATTTCATTGGTTTTTTACGAGTGAAATGTCCAGCTAACTATAACATGTGTGAAACCTATGGTTTTTTAAGTGAATTTGCAAGGTTTTTTAAATGCTAATTCGTAACTATAACGTGTGTGAAACCTATGGTTTTTTCAGTGAATTTGTACGTTTTTTTAAATGCTAAGTTATGTTTTTATTATTTTTTTTTTTTTTCAGGTTTTACACCGTGCGTGCACGGTTCGCAGTGCGCGCAGGGTGCGCGCACCTCGCGATTTAAAAAAAAAAAAAATTGTTTTTTTCTCCCTTGGGGGTCCTTCTGTGACCCCCTGACCAAGGCTAGGGGGTCAGGAACTGTCCACTCTGCCCCCTTTTCACGTTCTCCACCTTTGTTTTTCACCCCCTCAGACTACGAGAGACAAAATGGCGGCCGACACTTCCTGGTTTCGACCGATTCGAATGTTTACCGACATCTAACAACCAATCAGAATTGCGCTTGCGCACGGTGCGCGCGTATAGATATTGATATGCTTTTAAATGCTATTTTCTCAGGAAATACTGAACAGATTTACACCAGACCTGCAAAAGGCACTTCCTTGACCTTATGGCTACCTCTCTGCCAAATTACACGTAATTCTGTTCAGCCGTTCGGGCTGTAGCTGCGACTAAAGGTCCTATGGAAAAATGCATGGGGAAAACGCATTTTGGGACCCCCCCTTTTTCTCGGCGCCCGCTTGACAAATCACCCCGAGACTTTCAGGGTAGGAGGTGAACGGAGCGTCCCATTAGTTTTGAAAATTTCGCGAGGATTCGTCAACCGGCGCCAAAGTTATTCAAAATAGAATTTTGAGATTTCCTATGGAAACTAGGTTGTAACTATAACTATCTACTGGCGACTGCCAGTAGATAATATATCTATATATATATATGTATATTAATAGTAATTTTTCTACATTTAATATATAAATGTCGAAAAATATTAAATAACGCAATTAATATTAACATTCGTTCCTGTGGCTTTTTATTTCATTTCTTTACAGTCCCTGCCTCCGTTATGTTCCTTGTGAGGTTGATGCAGTACCTGTGAGTGACAGTGTGTGGTTGTGGAATACATTCACAATTGCTTTGGGTCCTTTTGGGTTCTAGCAATTATAGAGGAGCTGTTTGTGAATAGGAAAGGATTACTCTTTTGTGGGTGGGACTATACACCTACCAAAACCCCTCCCCAACTATTTCTTATCTCATCCTTAAACCTGCCTTCACCCCCCCAGGCAGCAGGCGCGGTCGGTGCAGGTAAGAGCGATGGGGCAGGGTGAGGAAATGGCAGGGCGTTTGGGAAGTCGACAAACGAAATAGGAAAAAAAAAAAATAACACTTACCTTGCACTTACCGCATCGGCGATGTGGCGAGCGCAAGGTAAGTGGTTTTATTTATGTTTTTATTATATGTTCCTTATTCCGTTGTCTGTCGACTTGCCCTGTCCCCGCCCTACAGCTCTTACCTGCACCCACCCCCCCTCCTGCCTCATCTTTAGTAATGCGTATGCCCCATTTTTCCAGTGACTCCCTTCCGTTCCACCCACAATTACTAATTAACATATACTTACCTGTGTGGAGTTCTCCACCATTGGGGGCTGAAATTTCTGCATATAACACATAGAGGTGGAGGCGTAGACCTCCGACACCCAGGCATTTGAACACCATTTTGCAGTACCCTAGTAATACTAGTGTAATACTAGTAAATGTACTACAAAACGAATGTTGTGAATATCCCCATAAACGTCTTTCTACAAATCTAAAACAGGAAGTATCAGATAAAACAGGACCATGGAATCAACCAGGCTAAGAGGGGTGATGATGTTTCGATTAACTGAAGACATTGGGAGTTGAATGGAATACAATGCATGAGAAGGTGCAGAGATCGTTACTAGACAAAGAGTTGTCCATCAGTGTCAAGCATCATATCCTACCTCATGGCCTGCCTCTTCCCTTACATGAGGTTGTAGGGCTGTATTCAACTGCCATTTTAGGTCCGTCTCAGAGAATTTATCAATCAATCGGGTTAATTGTAAAGCACAACTACTCACCGGTAAGGGTCTCAAGGTATTGGGAGGAGGTGGGCAAACTGCCGATCCGTCGAAAGGATCTGTGGTTCAGTTGAAGAACCAGGTCTTGATGTCCTTCCTTAATTGAGGCAGTGACGGTGATTGCCTGAGGTGGAGAGGCAGAGTGTTCCAGGTCCTTGCTGCGAGGTAGGAGAAGAATCTTCCTCCTGCCGTGATCTTGCGGATATGTGGGACGGCGACCAGGGCCAATTGGGTAGAGCGGAGGTCTCTGGTCAGTGGCGGCTCCTTCTCAGCTAAGGCGGAGGAGAGTCGCCCTACTGTTTTGCAGCAGTGAAGTCAAGGAAACATAAATGATAATTTGCGCTATTATCATTTTATTTCCTTCTCCTGAAGCTTTGCATTTGGGGTGGGGCTGCTCCAATGACAGAGGAGCAGGGGAGGAGTGGTTTGCATACTCCTAAGTGCACATGACTGTTTGGCCACCCCTCACAGTCATGTGCACTTTGCATCTTCTCCATGTAGGCTGCATTACAGCCATTGTGGAGAACATGCCCAGGCCTCTATTTACTGGCTGTGCGTTGACCCTTGGCGCTCACACCGATCACAATGCTGCATTGCAGGGTTGTGATTGGCTATAGGGAGGCCAGGAGGAGTCTGCTGCATCCTCCTGGTTCCTGCATCCTGCTGCATGACTGCAGTCAGAAAGAATAGGACTGAGAATAGGCAACGGCCGGCCGGCCGGCCAGCCAGCTGGACAGCCTTCGCAGGTAAGTGTTTTTTTTTTTTAATTTTTACTTTTTTCGACACCCCGCCCCTGGCCCACCACCCTGGTCTGGTAGCAGCATGGAATGGTCTCTAGTAGGTGCATGAAATGTGAGGCGATGGTTGAGGTACGCAGGTCCCGCATTGTGTACGGCTTTGTTGGTGTGTGTGAGGAGCATGAAGTTGATTCTTTTGTTGACTGGGAGCCAATGGAGGTCTTTCAGGTGGTCAGTGATGTGGCTGTGGAGGGGTATATTGAGGTTGAGTCTAGCAGAGGTATTCTGAATGTTCTGCAGTTTCTTGAGGAGTTTCTGGGTGATGCCGGGGTAGAGTGCGTTGCCGTTGTCGAGTCTACTGCTGATGAATGCATGGGTGACCATTACCATGGGTGATTTATTGGATTCCCCTGTGTAATCACCAAGGACAATTAATGCTGCTCTTATTCTTGTCTCCACCGAATACCATAGTCAATGTCCTTTTAAACATACGAAGACTAGAGAGATAAGATTCCCACACACTCAGGCAGAATTCTATTGGTTCTAGATGTTTGGACAATATTTTTGACTTATGAGTAAACTTCACCATGGAATAAAAGTGTTGTTAATGCTATTGAACCAACAGACGTTAGTCCTAGGGATAAGAAAATGGCTTGGTAAGTTACAAGCTTGCTGCTAACATCTCCTACTGTCTGCAGATCATTAGCTGAATAGCAAAGTCAGTCTTGCATCCTGCTGACATCAGTACATTTCAAAGCCATTAACCTGATAGTAGAAACACCTTTTCTGTCGAGTGTGCCATGCTATTATTATTGTTGCTGTTATTGTTATTATATTGTCACTTACTCTGTTAGAAGTCAGGTTGTCAATCTCTTAATAGGTTGTGTTTTACACTTGTGGGAGATAAAGTGCCTGATTTTGAGTTTTGCGATTGGGACATTGTATCACAAACATGATGACTATCCCTTCTGCTGTATTATAGGTGCCGTAGAATATAACGCTTGTGATACAATTAATAGGATATCCATCACATTTGTGACAAAGCATTCCATCCAACAAACTCTAAATCAGGTCTAAAGTTTGTTGATTTCGAGAACACTGAGAAACTGATTTCATTCCAAAAAACATTGTTCCTATAATACCTGAAGTGCTTGTGTTGGAAATGGCCCTCCCGTCTGCTTCCAGCAAAATAATACATCTTTTGCATAGTCAGCATCAGGCTCTACCATCCTCAAGATAATTGTACCGTAGAGAGTATTAATTGTAGAGTTGGACATAACTCTTTGAAACGTATGCACCCTTTCACTACTTCGTGCAGGAAGAGGGAAAATGGATGTACCCTTATCCTTTTTACACCATTTAGTGGGAGAGGTGGAGAAGCACAAATTTGAGGGGCCTTAAGCATAGTGTTTGCCTATGCTGGTAGTTCTACAACAAAATTAGCTTACTAGCAGTGGAACGTTGCACATTTCAAGATTATGTGTGTATTAAGTGAAGCTCAGAGGAGAAATGTGTAGTTATTTCAAGAGGTTTGGTGTGGTGCAGAGAGAGTTTTTCGACAACGAATGAAAGCCTATTCATATTGTTAAGTGTAGCTTGATTCTAAGCTTTAATATGGGATAAGCAGTATAGGCATTACTAGTCCCTGCTCAAGACCACGGTGCATTTGGGAGAGACTAAATGTCATTCTCCATTGATTGTCATGTTGCCTTCATTGGACCATGTGTCAGATTTGTCCTTGTGGAGTTGAGCTGTGGGGCTTGTTGAAATGCTCCAATCTGACAGATTTGTATGTGGTGTATGTCATTGCTTTGCCCTTGAGGATTCAAGTGTATTTGGTGCTGCGCACACTATTGATTAATGCAAGTTTGATGTATTTTTCATTCACCTCTTCCTTGTATGTCAGCTGCTGCCATTCGTGGAGTGATTCATGGCACACGTTACAATTGAATTCACTGTTGTGATTCTGTGCTGTGGGTCTGGGAGAGACTGATGGTCTTTGGTTCTTAGACAAGGATGGTCATTTTCCTGATGGACAATACTCGGTCCCTTCAGTGGTGACTCAGGACAGAGACAGAGACAGAGACAGAGAGGACAGTAGGTCTTTCCACCAAGTATGTTCATTGTTCGAGATAGCTGTAGTGCTCCAGCCATACTTGCTGATTTGTAGTCGTGGTTATGTTGTGCAGACCATGTGGGTGCTTGAGTGGGGTGCAGAAGTGCTTTCTTGCTTTGGAACAATGCTTTCATTGAACAACCATGTCAGAGAAGACCTTACATTCTGATTGTGTGGAGGGGTGATTCCAGACGGAGTAGTGATTGGACTGTACAGTTGTGTCACATAGATACTTAGATTGTATGTAGCGCTGATTCCAGAGGGTGGGGTAGAGGTTGGATTGTACAGTTGTTTCACAGAGGTCCTTAGATTGTATGTAGCGGTGATTCCAGAGGGGATTTGAGGTTGGGTTCTACAGTTATGTCACTGTGGTCCTTAGATTGTGTGCAGTGGTGATTGTAGAGGTTGGATTGTACAGTTATGTCACTGTGCTCCTTAGAGTTGTGTAGTGGTGATTCCAGAGGGGAGTAGAGGTTCGGTTCTACAGTTATGTCACTGTGGTCCTTAGATTGTGTGCAGTGGTGATTGTAGAGGTTGGATTGTACAGTTATGTCACTGTGCTCCTTAGAGTTGTGTAGTGGTGATTCCAGAGGGGAGTAGAGGTTGGATTGTACAGTTGTGTCACATAGATACTTAGATTGTATGTAGCGGTGATTCCAGAGGGTGGGGTAGAGGTTGGATTGTACAGTTGTGTCACAGAGGTCCTTATATTGTGTGTAGTGGTGATTCCAGAGGGTGGGGTAGAGGTTGGATTGTACAGTTGTTTCACAGAGGTCCTTAGATTGTATGTAGCGGTGATTCCAGAGGGGATTTGAGGTTGGGTTCTACAGTTATGTCACTGTGGTCCTTAGATTGTGTGCAGTGGTGATTGTAGAGGTTGGATTGTACAGTTATGTCACTGTGCTCCTTAGAGTTGTGTAGTGGTGATTCCAGAGGGGAGTAGAGGTTGGAGTGTACAGTTGTGTCACATAGATACTTAGATTGTGTGCAGTGGTGATTGTAGAGGGTGGGGTAGAGGTTGGATTGTACAGTTGTGTCACAGAGGTCCTTAGATTGTGTGTAGTGGTGATTCCAGAGGGGAGTAGAGGTTGGGTTCTACAGTTATGTCACTGTGTTCCTTAGATTGTGTGCAGTGGTGATTGTAGAGGTTGGATTGTACAGTTATGTCACTGTGCTCCTTAGAGTTGTGTAGTGGTGATTCCAGAGGGGAGTAGAGGTTGGATTGTACAGTTGTGTCACATAGATACTTAGATTGCATGTAGCGGTGATTCCAGAGGGTGGGGTAGAGGTTGGATTGTACAGTTGTGTCGGAGAGGTACTTGCATAAAGACGCTTTCCCTTGTCGGAACAGTGACCGGATTTCACAATAATTTCGAAGGACGGTCACCCTGCATTGGTTTATGGTTCACAGTTGACTTGTGTAGCTACACCTCTGATTGGGTTGGTTTTTTGTGAGGAAGCAGGTGGCAGAGCAGAGTCAGAACAGTACAATGAATGGCATATTTTAGGTTTTGAGGCATTCTAACGCAGTTATTTGCAGGCAGTGGTACGCCAAGGGTTCCTTCAAGTACCTTGGTTCTACCACTAGGAGACATGGGCCAAGCTCGAAACATAACCCCACCACAGGTCCTGATGTGCTAGAGACTGGTCAAGCTCGAGGCATAACCCCACCACAGGTCTTGGGGTGCAAGACACAGGCCAAGCTCGAGGCGTAAACCCACCACAGGTCCTGGGGTGCAAGACATGGGCCAAGCTTGAGGCTTAAACCCACCCTTCCCAGGTTATGTGGTGCAATGCATGGGCCAAGCTGGAGATGTAACCCCCCCCACAGGTCCTGAGGTGCAAGACCCGGGCCAAGCTTGAGGCATAACCCCACTGCTCCCAGGTTCTGGGGTGCAATACATGGGCCAAGCTTGAGGTGTAAGCCCACCACAGGTACTGAGGTGCAAGACCCGGGCCAAGCTTGAGGCATAACCCCACCGCACCCAGGTTCTGGGGTGCAATGCATGGGTCAAGCTTGAGGCGTAACCCCACCACAGGTCTGGGGGTGCAAGACACAGGTCATGCTAGAGGTGTCACCCCACCACAGGTTCAGAGGTGCAAAGCACAGGCCAAGCTCGAGGCGTAACCCCACCACAGGTCCTGGGATGCAAGAGACGGGCCAAGCTCGAGGCGTAACCCCACCACAGGTCCTGGGATGCAAGAGACGGGCCAAGCTTGAGGCGTAACCCCACCGCTCCCATGTCCTGGGCTGGGGCGCAATGCATGGGCCAAGCTTGAGGCGTTAGCCCACCACAGGTCCTGAGGTGCAAGACACTGGCCAAGCTTGAGATGAAACCTCACCCCAGGTCCTGGGGTGCAAGATACGGGCCAAGTTCGAGGAGTCACCCCACCCCAGGTTCTGGGGTGCAAGAATCAACAGCCACAACACCCTGAAGCCAAGAGAGGGTGGATTTGGGGGTCAGACACACTTTGGTGCTACTGGTTGGAACCTCTATCAACCACGGGGTGGTCACCTCAGGCGCTCTGCTGCCGACCCTCGTGTGGTGTCTGTTCCAGGTCCTCTCTCCTGTCCCTGGCGAGGACTGCAGACTGCCCTGCTGCCCGGATGCGATCGCTGCTCTTCAGACAGATAGGGCAGTGTCTTATCTGTCCCGGGTATCACAGCTTCTGCAGCCCTTTCTGGTCCCTTAGGACAGTTACAGCTTCAGATGAGGACTGCAAACTGCCCTGCCTAGATGCGATGGCTGCTCTTCAGACGGACAGGGCAGTGTCGTATCTGTCCGCCTGTTACAGTTACTGCCCTAGAGGACCCATCGAGACTTCAGCGACCGCTTCTGGGGGGCTGCAGACTGCCCTGCAGTCCGGATGCGACGGGACAGTGTCATATCTGTCCCGGGTATCACAGCTCCTGCAGCTCTTTCTGGTCCTCTCGGACAGTGACAGCTTCTGAGGACTGCAGGCTGCTCTTCAGATCGGTAGGACAAGGGCAGTGGCGCAGCTGCTCTAGGACAGTGACCGCTTCTGTTGAGACCTGCGACGGCTGCTCTTCAGATCGGTAGGACAAGGGCAGTGGCGCATCCATTCCGGGTGCCGCAGCTGCTCTAGGACAGTGACAGCTTCTGATGAGGACTGCAGGCTGCTCTTCAGATCGGTATCCTATCACTCCGGGTGCCGCAGCCGCGCTAGGACAGTGACAGCTTCTGATGAGGACTGCAGGCTGCTCTTCAAATCGGTATCCTGTCACTCCGGGTGCCGCAGCTGCTCTGGGACAGTGACCGCTTCTGATGAGGCCTGCGACGGCTGCTCTTCACACGGCACAGATCGTGACCGCCGGCGGGCCCGCCTTTTTTAGATCACTTCTCACATTATCTGTGATTAAAGCTCGCGGAACATGGAGGGGGCTCTCAAAATGAGGTGCCCGGCAGGAGCTGCCAGAATCCTTGGCTGCGACCCATGACGAGGAGACAGCTGGCGAGAAGGTGGAGATGTAGAGAGCCAGGACCTGCTGAGGATAGAGTCAGAGCCTTCTGGTGCAAGTATGGAACCAGGACCTCCTAGCAGAGGGATAGAACCAGGACCTGCTGCTGAGGATAGAGTCAGAGCCTCCTGGTGCAATTATGGAACCAGGACCTCCTAGCAGAGGTATAGAACCAGGACCTGCTTCTGAGGATAGAGTCAGAGTCTACTGGTGCATGTGTGGAACCAGGACCTCCTAGCAGAGGTATAGAGCCAGGACCTGCTGCAGAGGACAGTCAGAGCCTCCTGGTGCAAGTATGGCACCAGGACCTCCTAGCAGAGGTATAGAACCAGGACCTGCTGCTGAGGATAGAGTCAGAGCCTCCTGGTGCAAGTATGGAATCAGGACCTCCTAGCACAGGGATAGAAGCAGGACCTGCTGCTGAGGATATAGTCCGAGCCTCCTCCTGGTACAAGTATAGAACCAGGATCTGCTTCTGAGGATATAGTCCGAGCCTCCTCCTGGTACAAGTATATAACCAGTACCTCCTAGCAGAGGCATAGCACCGACCTTGCTGCTGAGGCTAGAGTCAGAGCCTCCTGGTGCAAGTATAGAACCAGGACCTCCTAGCAGAGGTAGAGAACTAGGACCTGCTGCTGAGGATAGTCTGAGCCTTCTGGTGCAAGTATGGAACCAGGACCTCGTAGCACTTGGATATAACCAGAACTTGCTGCTAAGGATAGAGTCCGAGCCTCCTCCTGGTACAAGTATAGAACCAGGACCTCCTAGCAGAGGTAAAGAACTGGGCTTGCTGCTGAGGGTGGAAACCCAGGGCCTTTCTGCACGGCCAGAGTATTCTAGGGCCAGCCGAGAACCAGGACCCGCTGCTCAGACTAAGAATCTCCCAGTGTAAGTATGGAACCAGGACCTCCTAGCAGAGGTATAGAACAAGGACCTGCTGCTGAGGATAGAGTCAGAGCCTCCTGGTGCAAGTATGGAACCAGGACCTCCTAGCAGAGGTATAGAACCAGGACCTGCTTTTGAGGACAGAGTCCGAGCCTCCTGGTGCAAGTATGGAACCAGGACCTCGTAGCACAGGGATAGAACCAGGACCTGCTTCGGAGGATAGAGTCAGAGTCTCCTGGTGCATGTGTGGAACCAGGACCTCCTAGCAGAGGTATAGAGCCAGGACCTGCTGCAGAGGACAGTCCGAGCCTCCTGGTGCAAGTATGGAACCAGGACCTCCTAGCAGAGGTATAGAACCAGGACCTGCTGCTGAGGATAGAGTCAGAGCCTCCTGGTGCAAGTATGGAACTAGGACCTCCTAGCACAGGTGTAGAACCAGGACCTGCTGCTGAGGATAGAGTCAGAGCCTCCCGGTGCAAGTATGGAACCAGGACCTCCTAGCAGAGGTATAGAACAGGACCTGCTGCTGAGGATAGAGTCAGAGCCTACTGGTGCAAGTATGGAACCAGGACCTCCTAGCAGAGGTATAGAACATGGCCTGCTGCTGAGGATAGAGTCAGAGCCTTCTGGTGCAAGTATGGAACCAGGACCTCCTAGCAAAGGTAAAGACCCGGGCTTGCTGCTGAGGGTGGAAACCCGGGGCCTTCCTGTATGGCCAGAGTATTCTAGTGCCAGCCCAGAACCAGGACCCACTGCTCAAAGTAAGAATCTCCTGGTGCAAATATGGAACCAAGACCTCCCAGCAGAGGTATAGAACCAGGACCTGCTGCTGCGGATAGTCCGAACCTCCTGGTACAAGTCTAGAACCAGGACCTCTTAGCACAGGTATAGCACCAGGACCTGCTTCTGATGACAGAGTCCGAGCCTCCTGGTGCAAGTATGGAACCAGGGCCTTCCTAGCACAGGTATAGAACCATAGCTTGCTGCTGAGGGGGAAATCCGGGGCATTCCTGTAGGGCCAGAGTATTCTAGTGCCAGCCCAGGACCAGGACCTGCCCCACAGAGTAAGAATCTCCCGGTGCAAGTCCAGAACAAGGACCTCCTAGCACAGGTATAGAACCAGGGCTTGCTACTGAGGGTGGAAGCCCGGATCCTTACAATAGGGACATAATAGGCTTGTGCCATCCCAGAACCAGGAGCCGCTGTTGTGAGTAAGAATCTCCTGGTGCAAGTCGAAAACCAGGACCTCCTAACACAGCCAGAGAAGCAGAGCTTGCTACTGAGGGTGGAAACCCGGGGCCTTCCTTTAGGGCCAGAGTATTCTAAGGCCAGCCCAGAACCAGGAACCGTTGTTGTGAGTAAGAATCTCCTGGTGGAAGTCTAGAACCAGGACCTCCCAGCACAGGTAGAGAAGCAGGGCTTGCTACTGAGAGTGGAAACCTGGGGCCTTCCTTTAGGGCCAGAGTATTCTAGGGCCAGCCCAGAACCAAGGATCTGCTATTGAGAAAAAAAACACCTAGTGCCAGTGACCGAAGTGAACCAGGGAGTTCTCCTGCAAGCTGAAGTCCTGCACCTGTTGGTGCAAAAAGAGAGCCAGAGTGTTCTAGTAGAAGTTCAGAACCAGGACTTCCTAGTGCAAGTTTAAAGCTATGTCCTCCTGCTGCTGCCTGTGCACTTGGATGTAGAACCAGAGCCTCCGAGCACAGCATAACCTTCTATGAAGAGCCATGGCTGTCCTAGCTCAAACCCAGAGCCAGGGACTTCTAGGACTGCGTCTGTGTGCACATCTAGAAGATGGGCACTTCTGTGCACATACAGACCAAGGGCCTGCTCAGACTGTCCGAATCTGACGGCACTATGTCTGGGTTGACATGGACCTATGCCCCCACCCTTCGGGCAGTGTGTCCGGGTTAGCAATTGGCATGGACCTGTGCCCCCACCCTTCGGGCAGTGTGTCTGGGTTGGCATGGACCTGTGCCCCCACCCTTCGGGCAGTGTGTCCAGGTTGGCATGGACCTGTGCCCCCACTTCGGGCAGTGTCTGGGTTGGCATGGACCTGTGCCCCCACCCTTCGGGCAGTATGTCTGCGTTGGCATGGACCTGTGCCCCCACCCTTCGGGCAGTGTGTTCAGGTTGGCATGGACCTGTGCCCCCACCCTTCGGGCAGTGTGTCCGGGTTGGCACTGACCTGTACTGGAGTGGTGTAGGAAGCCAGGCTACTCAGTGGCAATAGTCGCCCCCTGCTGTGCAGACGTGTTACTCCAAGACAGCCTCGTCTACCCCTTAGTAGCGCATGACCAAGAGGGTAGGCGACTTCAGAGAAAGTGTTAGGGGTTACCAGTACAAACACAACTGGATCAAGAAACCACTCGTGAAGCCCCCAGACCAATCTAGAACAAGCATTGGCAATGCAATAGGTCTCGCATTACTAACCGTTTGAGCTATTGGCGTTGCAAATAATAATGCAACGCCAATAGCTCAAATCTAATGCAGCGCCATCTGTGAAAGTTTATCACCACGAACATGCACTCATCTTAAATGTGCAGCTCCGTCTGTGAAAGTCTATCACATGAATGTGCACTTGTATGCAGCACTATCTGTAAAAGTCTATCACCGTGAACGTGCACTTATGTGCAGCACCATCTGTGAAAGTCTGTCACCGTGAACGTGCACTCATGTGCAGCATAATCTGTGAAAGTCTATCACTGTTAACGTGCACTTATGTGCAGCATTCTCTGTGAAAGTCTGTCACCGTGAACATGCACTCATGTGCAGCACCATCTGTGCAAGTCTATCACCGTGAACGTGCACTCATGTGCAGCAACATCTGTGCAAGTCTATCACATGAATGTGCACTTATGTGCAGCGCCATCTGTGAGGGTTTATCACCATGAACATGCACTCATCTTAAATGTGCAGTTCTGTCTGTGAAAGTCTATCACATGAATGTGCACTTATATGCAGCACTATCTGTGAAAGTCTATCACCGTGAACGTGCACTCATGTGCAGCACCATCTGTGCAAGTCTATCACATGAATGTGGACTTATGTGAGGCACCATCTGTGAAGGTTTATCACCATGAACATGCACTCATCTTAAATGTGCAGCTCTGTCTGTGAAAGTCTATCACGTGAATGTGCACTTATATGCAGCAGTATCTGTGAAAGTCTATCACCGTGAACGTGCACTCATGTGCAGCACCATCTGTGCAAGTCTATCACATGAATGTGGACTTATGTGATGCACCATCTGTGAAGGTTTATCACCATGAACATGCACTCATCTTAAATGTGCAGCTCCGTCTGTGAAAGTCTATCACATGAATGTGCACTTATGTGCAGCACGATCTGTGAAAGTCTATCACCGTGAACGTGCACTCATGTGCAGCACCATCTGAGAAAGTCTATCACCGTGAACATGCAGCCATTTGCAGCACCATCTGTGAAAGTCTATCACATGAATGTGCACTTATGTGCAGCACCATCTGTGAGGGTTTATCACCATGAACATGCACTCCTCTTAAATGTGCAGCTCCGTCTGTGAAAGTCTATCACATGAATGTGCACTTATGTGCAGCACGATCTGTGAAAGTCTATTACCGTGAACGTGCACTCATGTGCAGCACCATCTGTGCAAGTCTATCACCGTGAACATGCACCCATGTGCAGCACCATCTGTGAAAGTCTATCACATGAATGTGCACTTATGTGCAGCGCCATCTGTGAGGGTTTATCACCATGAACATGCACTCCTCTTAAATGTGCAGCTCTGTCTGTGAAAGTCTATCACATGAATGTGCATCCCATTTCTGAATGTCTAACATGTGAACTGCGTCCGTGAAAGACTAACAATAAAAAGGTGCACTTCCGTCTGTGAGATCTAACATCAGAAATGTGCAGCTGCTTATGTGAGAGTCCAATATCAAAAATGCACAGCTCCATCTGTGTGAAGCTATCATTAAAAATGCACAGCTCCATCTGTGAGAAGCCACATCAGGATTACACAGCTACATCTGCGAGAAACTAACGCCAGAAATGCACAGCTCGATCTGTGAAAGGTAATCAACAGAAAGGTGCCTTCCCCCTGTGAGCTCTACCATCAGAAATGTGCAGCTGCTTATGTGAGAGTCAAATATCAAAAATGCACAGTTCCGTCTGTGAGAAGCTAACATTAAAAATGCACAGCTCCATCTGTGAGAAGCTAACATTAAAAATGCACAGCTCCATCTGTGAGAAGCTAACATTAAAAATGCACAGCTCCGTCTGCGGGAGGCTCTCATCAGGGATACACAGCTCCCTCTTTAAAAGGCTAACGTCAGAAGTGTACAGCTCCATCTAGGAGTCTATGACCAGAGACTCTAGCATTATGCGTGCAGTTCCATCTGCGAGAAGCTAACTTCAGAAATGTACAGCTCTACCTGTGAGTCCAAAAACGGGAATGTGCAGCTCCTTCTGTGAGAGTCTAACATCAGAAATGTGCACCCCTCTCTGCGAGTCTAACTTTAGAAATGTGCAACTCCTGTAAGAGTCAGGCAATAGAAATGCACAGCTCCATCTGTGAGAGGCCAACGTTAGAAATGTATGACTCCATCTGTGAGAGGTTAACATGCGACCTCTGTGAGTCTGAGATCCGGAATGTGCAGACTCGTCTGTGAAACTCTAACATCAGGAATGCACAGCTCCACCTAAGCATTTGGAATACACAGCTCCGTCTCTGAGAGGTTAACTTTAGAAACCTATAACTCCACCTGTGAGTCTAAGATCAGGAATGTAAAGCCATACGTTTGAGACTCTAAGATTAAGAATGCTGAGCTCCCCGTGAGAATCTAGCTTTCGGAATGCACAGCTCCGTCTGTGAGAGGATAACATTAGAAACGAGTAACGCCATCTGTAAGTCTAAGATCAGGAATGTAAAGCCATATGTTTTAGACTCTAAGATCAAGAATGCACAGCTCTGCCCGTGAGAGTCTAACATTTGGAATGCACAGCTCCACCCGTGAGAGCCTAACATTTGGAATGCACAGCTCCACCTGTGAGAGCCTAACATTTGCAATGCACAGCTCCACCCGTGAGAGTCTAACATTTGGAATGCATAGCACCGTCTGAGAAAAGCTGACATTAGAAAAGTATAGTTCCCCCGGTGATTCAAAGATCAGCCTGAGGTGTGAGACAGTTTCAGACTCCGACATTAAGCATGCACAGCTCCACCCGTGAGAGTCTAACATTTGGAATGCACAGCTCCGCCCGTGAGAGTCTAACATTTGGAATGCATAGCTCCGTCTGAGAGAGGCTGACATTAGAAAAGTATAGTTCCCCATGTGATTCAAAGATCAGCCTGAGGTGTGAGACAGTTTGAGACTCCGACATTAAGCATGCACAGCTCCACCCGTGAGAGTCTAACATTTGGAATGCACAGCTCCACCTGTGAGAGTCTAACATTTGGAATGCACAGCTCCGCCCGTGAGAGTCTAACATTTGGAATGGCCAGCTCCACCCGTGAGAGTCTAACATTTGAATGCACAGCTCCATCTGCGAGGGGCTAACACCAGGAACACAGATATAAACTCTGAACTATACAGCTCTCTGCGGGGCAGTCTAATATTAGGGATGTAGGTGGGAGCTGTACATCCCTAATATTAGAGTGCCCCACAGGTACATTCCTTACCACAGCTCCGTCTGTGAGAGGTTGTCATTAGAAACGTATAGCTCCCCCGTGGCAAGGAATGTACAGCTCTATGGTGAAAGTCTAATGTGCAGAAAACGTGCTCCGTTTGACACCCTAACTTCAAGAATCTAAAGATCGCTCTGGGACGGCTTAGTCTAAAAACACATTCCTCCTATATGAGAGTCTGCATTGCAACTTATTGATACTTTTGAGAGAGTCTCATCCACGTGACAACCTACAGTCACGAACCCCGTACACGGTTCTTTCTATATGTGACAGATTACTCGGAAACTCTTATGTTCCAATAGTGACCGTTTTACGATGGGAATGCGCAGCCCTCTGGGTGGCGGTCCAAGTTAAAAAGGGGCACCCTTCTATATGTGACGGCGTTACACTAGAACTGCACAATTCCAAACGCGACTGTCTAACATAAGGAGGTTCTATCGCAGACAGGCCGATATAAGCGATACTGGATACACTGATCAATGGCCGACAAGCTAATATCAGAAGGCAGCCTTCTAAAGGTGACATGCTGACGCTGGGAATACACAGCTCTTGTTCACAAGTGTGTATGTGAGTCTACCATCAGGAATGGATACACAGTTCTATATGCGACACTCTCACAAACACAGTTCTATACGTGACACTGACATCAGGAATGGATACACAGTTCTATATGCGACACTCTAACATCGGAAATGGATACACAGTTCTTTGTGCGACACTGACATAAGGAATGGATATACACAGTACTACATGCAACAGTCTGACAACAGGAATGGATACGCAGCTCTATATGTGACACTCTGACATCAGGAATGGATACACAGTTCTATATGCGACAGTCTGACATCAGGAATGGATACGCAGCTCTATATGCGACAGTCTGACATCAGGAAAGGATGCATAGCTTTATATGCAACACTCTGACATGAGGAATGCACAGTTATTATTGAGAGAGCTTGGCATCACGAATGCACAGTTCTGTGTGCCGGTCAGACACCTGCAGTGCACAGTTCCTTATGTGTGTGACAATCTGACATAAAAAATAGTCCTTTCTACATATGCCATTTTAACATCGGGAATGCAGGGTTCTATGTTTGACAGATTGGCATCAGGAATACATTTGCATATATGACAACCTTACGTCAGCGGTGCAAAGTTCTACATGTGTAACTCGGACATCAGCAATGCACAATTCTGTGTAGCAGGGTGACATCTGCAGCCCACAGCTTCTGACGTCAGGAATACAAAGTTCTACGTGCGTCGCTGACATCAGTAATGCATAGTTCTGTGTGACAGGCTGACATCAGGTTGACATCTGCAGCGCACAGGTCTATATGTCAGTCTGACGTCAGGAATATAAAGTTCTACGTGTGTCACTAACATCAGTAATACACAGTTCTATATGTCATCAGGAACACACAGCTGTACGTGTACGTTGACATCAGTAATGAACAGTTCTATGTGCCAGGCTGACACAAGAAGCGAACAGCTCTATATGTCAGTCACATTAGGAATACAAAATTCTATGTGTGTCACTTTCACATGAGTAATACACAATTCTATATGTCAATCTGATATCAGGAACACAAAGTTTTACGTGTACACTTTGACATCAGTAATGCACAGTTCTGTGCGCCATGCTGAAATCTGCAGCGCACAGTTCTATAAGTCAATATTACATCAGGAATACAAAGTTGTACGTTTGCACTCTGACATCAGTAATGCACAGTTCTGTGAGCCTGGCTGATATTGGTAGAGTACTGTCTGGCATTTGGAGTGTGTGACAGTCTGACATCTGGAGTAGTTAGCCCCATAGTCCATATAGAACATTGTGACATCAAGGATGCACAGTTCTATGAATACGCGGCTCTATAAATGTGACAGCCTAGGATCAAGAATTAAACACGGCATACATGACGCCCAACATATGGGGTTTAAAGGGTTCACAAGTAGGCTAATGACGCACTTCACGCAATAGCCCTGACACTTACCGAGTGAGTGGTGCTGCGGCGGGTGCCCTGCTCTGCCTGCCCTCTGCTGCCTGTTTCTGCCCTGCCCGCCTTGCCTCTGGCTCCCATACACGCACAGATGCGATGTGTACTAAATAGCCTGTGCACGAGGGGTCACCCAGTGACAACCATTGGCGCTTCCTCCACCCCCTTCCACCCTCCTCCCGAAGTTTTGATTTCCCTGCAAAGGCTCTCGAAAGTGAAATTTACGGCACAGAGGTGCGTGCGCAGCTCCACGTGCACAGACCGTGGCCCGCACCCTCTGCTGAATGCACACTTTGAAGACACCACAGGCATGTAACATTCATCTAGACACGGGTGGTGACGGAGAGCATGCTCATTTCCATATGCATAGGTTAGAATATATGGGTAGGCATATATATACACGACACAAAGTGAAAGCACGCCATGTGCGCGTTGTGCCTCACAGTTCTACACCAACTAAAACTGTATCATGACTAGACTGATGCAATGCCTGAAACGCCGCGGGCAAAAGAAACGCTGTGCGCATGCACAATCTCCATTCTGGGCAGGCGAGGCAAACAGGAGACAGGGATGGAAGAAACCTGCCTGCCTTGCAATGAAAAGCGAGTGTTTGTGCCGCGTGCCAGTCAGAAGCATGGGTGGAGCGTCCACCCCACTTCCAAAGCAAACCCAACGACAATAGATCTCGCAAGCGTGCAGCGCATGCGCTGCGTAGCTAGGTGAGACCTTAAAATCACAAAGAATTTCATGCTTAAAATAAGGACAAAAATGGAAGGAATCCCTTCAGTTCTAGTGTTTCAAAGCAAGAGATCCATTGCACATGGCGTCTCCATCCTGTATCGAGCCAATGAGAGTTCCTCGCAGTACCTATTAGTAACCTTGGGCGTAGTTTGCGTAGTAGCGCTACGCGAAGTGCACTTCGCACTACGCGAGATACACGTACCACTACGCAATCTGCGTAGTGCGCTGTTCGCGGTGATTGCACAGTGCCGAATGTTTGTCCGCACTATGCAATCATTGAAAACGGCATCTTGCACAGTGCGAGCTGTCGTTTTCTGCCGCTCGAGTAGATTTTTACCCGAGCTGCAGCTTTCTCAAAGCGGACTGGTAGTTTCTCATCGCGAGCGGTCGCGAGCATACGCGACCACTCGCAATGAGAAACCTGATCTCCCCGCGTTGAGTATCTCGTCGGGAGGTTTATTTTCCGCGATCGGCAATTTGAGGTTGCTGATCGCAAACGAGGAAAAAGTCTCGCCGGGATGTCATTTTGCTCGCTCACGGTTGGCAACTTGACGTTGAGGACTGCGAGCGAGTAAAAATGCCATCTACGCTACGCGATTTTGCACTGTGCTACGTGCAATTCGCGTAGCGCAAAGTAGCACAAACTACGCAAACTTCGCAAGCATAGCGTAGTTGTCCACCCAGGGTTACCTATTAGTAGCCACTGGAGGCTCCCTCCCCACCAAGTCATGCAGCATGACGCCCATCTCCAGGCTGTCTCTGGTCTTCAGTCAGGACAGAGAGTTGGATGGGAGTCAGTCCCATAATTCAAGGCTTCCAAGCTTCACAGAGTTACTCTGGGGTTAACTCTGGCCTGTTTATCTGTGACGGACAGAGGGCTGTCAAATATCCTCCCTGCTGTGATGGAGTAACCCGTCCGCTGAGATCTAAATTGTGTCCAGACTCTTCCCTGGTCCTCCCAAGTCTCCGTGGGCCAGTAGAAGTCATCCTCGCCTCCTCAGTTGCCAGTTCAGTCCTTGGTGTTGATGCCGAAGTCCTTCCCTGCCTCTGGAGAGCGCTCTTTCCGGATACGAGTAGGGTGGTGGGAAATGTGCATAATTTGCTATTACATCATTTTGGCAATATTACACAAACGTACGTGTAGTTACGTAAAATGCAAATTCATCATTTTGTGATATATTTTAGTGTGAAATGCACCCACACGTCAATTTTCAAGACACGGTGCCACAAAACAAAGGCAGCTGCTTGTGTTCTGGTTCCTCATGTGTGTGTTTATGGTGCATTTTTACAACGTATGGAACGCTTGTGGTGATTTTTTTACAACGTTTGTTGTAAAAGTTTGCTCCTTTGAAGCCTCCCTGTAGCACGGATTCAGCCCAGTGGCACAGCACAAAACGATGGTGGTCCCCTCTAGAACGTGATGAGGGGCCACTGACACTCCCATATCTCACAGGTATCCATAGGCTTTAGACTGAATTGAAGGGTGAAGGGGGCCTCGTGTGGCATAGGGACTGCAGAGGCCAGCCTTATGCACCACACCCAGCCCCACCTATACGCTATTCTCGCCTCTTAGGGCCACCTAAGGACTTCCTGTCACCCCTTTTCTCCAGATTACAACTGCAGACCATTGTAGAGAGAATCAGCCTTTCTGCATCCCTCTCCTACAAAGAACAGTCGGGTTGTGCACCTGCAGCTGAGACACTAAATACAGTGACCTGATGAACCATTAAGCGTGTTGATCGCCCAAAAAGTTCTTCGACGCCTCGTCGGGGGTAGTAAGCGATATATAAATGCAATTACAACACAATACAATAGGGTAAACGCATGCAAGGAGAATCTGTGGTCGCTGAATGTGGTTCGTCCGCAGTATCTAGCAGATACAAGCATTTACAATGCAATGGTCTCGGCATTGTCAAAGTTAGAGCTATTGGTATTGCTCATGACATTGGCCTACTGCTCTCTCCTGTAAAAGCGTCCTTCCGGTGCCTGGGCAGCGCCCACAGGAAGTGACGCAGTAGAACGGGACTGCTACAAACCTCAACATAGAAAAGGATGAGATAGACGAAAGGGTGCATTTCATTCACACGTATAAGGTGGTCTGTCGAGGCGCAGATGCATAGAGAAGTTTTGTGAAGTTCTAGATAAAAATATATATATTATATATGTGTGTGTGTGTGGACATATATATATATATATATATATATATATATAAGTGCTGCAGAGTAAAAATCTGCCCTTTGTTGCACTGCTCAATGGCGGGCTCTTTAGTTTCCTGTCACCCGGGGGTTAGGGGTGGTGGTTTGTGCGTCCACCGCTATATCAAAGTTATAATATGGGCCCGCATTTACACCACCATGTCAGTTACCAGCCACATATTGCCAGATAAATAGATTTGGAGTTAAGAAGAGTACATTTGCATTTCCTATGTATGTTGGCCATGACAGTGTTTCGGTAGACACTCTCTGGAGTCCACATGCATGTAATGTAATATTGTTCCCCTGGATGCTGTGACATGCCGTCTTTTATTGGCTAGAATGATGAGCGAATCAGGAGGCGCCATTTCTAAAGTCAGTTCCCACCCTGCATCACTTCTCCAGGGTCCCCCTTCACTAGGGGCACCTAGAAACCGGTTGAACACTGGTGTTAAACACTTTATAAATAACAGATACTTACATGCAGGTCCGCAAGTCGTATCCTAGAATGAACTTTTGAACAAAAAACATGACGCTGAAGGTTTTTTTTTTTTTTTTTTATTGGTTGAAAAGACTAAACAAAGAAGGGGAAATAAACCATAAAGTGCCGAAACACGGATCCCGGGTTTTGGAAGCGCGAACCTTCAGCCGGTACCTCTCGTCTCAGTTCCTCCGAGCCCAATGGGCGCCTTTTGTCGATCTATGTTTTTCCCGCAGACTCTTTTCCTTGTTTTTGATTTTATTTTTGTTTTTGAACAAACAAAAACGGCTCTTTTAGTGCAGAATGCGCTGTCACTTCGATAAATCTCACATGACATACAATCTCACCCTTTCCATCGCATGGGAAGTAGATGTGATGTTAAGAATTGTAAGACATGGCCCCTTATGTAGTGGGTGAAAGTGACTTTTTTTCCCAAAGTGACTTTTTTTCCGCTGCTGGGGGGTAACCCATGACAAGTTTTTCATAGGTTGCACAACGTTCAAGACACAGTTTGGAAATGGCCGGCTCGGATAAATGAACGGTAAAGGTGACATAAGTGAGTGATTTGTCTCCTCCATCTTGCCTCTTCGCGGCTGTAACGTGGCAGGGAGGAAAGGGAGATAGTGACGTCTTTCTCCGAGGTCAAGCAGAAATGCCTCGGAGAAACGCAGCGTCCTGTTCGGATTCGGAGGCGTGTTTTACTTTCTCTCCTCTTCCCATTGGCTGGAATGTTTACATTCCGGAGGAGAGAAAGAAAGTAAAAAACACGCCCCCGAATCCGAAAAAGATGGGACTTAAATGGAAAGACGGCCCTCTCCTCCAATGGCTGGCCTCCGTTTAGGAAGCCAGCCAATGGAGAAGAGGGGCGGGTTCAAGCCCCGTACTAGAAGACGTTAAATCTCGCGAGCGAGACTGCGCAAGCGCAGCCTTCGCTAGCCGAGACCTAAAAAAGGACAGGAACCATGTGAACCTACAGATTTTCTACCTCCCACCGCACCATGTGAAAGCATCTGTGGGGTTTGGAATCACTCAGAAATGTTTCATTCTCGGCATACGTGAACATTCTGTGCATTGATGTGGACCACCAAGAACCGATTGTACATGGCTGAGTAATCACTCCCTCCCTCCTTCCGAGAGTCCGTTTCTCCTAAGCCCCCCATGAGCCCACCTGGAGTAGGACTGTGCTTTAAGCCCTATGCTGGAAAAGTAACCCGCGTGGCCGGAAGTGCATAAGGCTGCAGTGTTTTCCCACCAACCTTGTCCCATCCGTCCTGGCACCCAGCAAGCCGCCCACTTCCGGTCCACAGAGAAAGCTTCCAGCAGTCCAACTCTCTGTCTCCACTGCATGAAGACTGCCAGGACCAGGGTTGCCCAGGGTGGTTTGGCCTGGTTCTGTGCTGGACCAGCGCGCCCTGGGTCCTGCCTCGAGAGTGGGCGCCTCTGAGAGAGGACTTCTGCCCCTGCGCTGGGGAGAAAGAGCCTTCAGCATCCTTGCTCTAGTGGCGGAACTCAAAATGATGCCTCCTTGGAGAATGTGATGAAGGGCCCTTGGTACCCCCATATCTAACAGATACCTATAGGCTTTAGACTGAAGTGGGGTCCCCAAGAAGGGTGATGCCTTCCTGTACCCCCGATCTCGCCCTCTACCTGAAGACTGTCTGTAGATACCCATGTCCTCACCCTTCCCTCTGTCCACTGATAAAATGTGTAAACTTTCAGATGACCTCCTCAACTGCCCGAGGGCGAAGGCACACTGCAAAAACTGCAGTCCCAACCGATGAGGAAACACTGCATGTGCTGCAGGCCCACCCTACTGCATAGCACTGCATGGGCCTGCAGACTCTCCCTACTGAGGAACACTGCCCCTGCTGCAGGCCCACCCTGCTGCATAGCACCGCATCGGCTGTGGACTCTCCCTACTGAGGAACTCTGCACCTGCTGCAGGCCCACCCGGTGGCTGAAACACTGCGCCTGCTGCAGGCCCACGCTACTGCATAGCACTGCATTGGCCTGCAGAATCTTCCTGTTGAGGAAGACTGCCCCTGCTGCAGGCCCACCCTACTGCATTGCACCGAATGGGCTGCAGACTCTCCCTACTGAGGAACTCTGCACCTGCTGCAGGCCCACCCTACTGCATAGCACTGCATGTGCCTGCAAGCTCTCCCTACTGAGGAACACTGCACCTGCTGCAGGCCCACCCTACTGCATAGCACTGCATGGGCCTGCAGTCTCTCCCTACTGAGGAACACTGCACCTGCTGCAAGCCCACCCTACTGCATAGCACTGCATGGGCCTGCAGTCTCTCCCTACTGAGGAACTCTGCACCTGCTGCAGTCCCACCCGGTGGCTGAAACACTGCACCTGCTGCAGGCCCACCCTACTGCATAGCCCTGCATGGGCCTGCAGACTCTCCCTTCTGAGGAACACTGCACCTTCTGTAGGCCCAACTTACTGTATAGCGGTGCATGGGCCTGCAGACTCTCCCTACTGAGGAACACTGCACCTGCTGCAGGCCCACCCTACTGCATAGCACTGCATGGGCCTGCAGTCTCTCCCTACTGAGGAACACTGCACCTGCTGCAGGCCCACCCTACTGCATAGCACTGCATGGGCCTGCAGTCTCTCCCTACTGAGGAACTCTGCACCTGCTGCAGTCCCACCCGGTGGCTGAAACACTGCACCTGCTGCAGGCCCACCCTACTGCATAGCCCTGCATGGGCCTGCAGACTCTCCCTGCTGAGGAAGACTGCCCCTGCTGCAGGCCCACCCGGTGGCTGAAACACTGCACCTGCTGCAGGCCCACCCTACTGCATAGCCCTGCATGGGCCTGCAGACTCTCCCTTCTAAGGAACACTGCACCTTCTGTAGGCCCAACTTACTGTAAAGCGGTGCATGGGCCTGCAGACTCTCCCTACTGAGGAACACTGCCCCTGCTGCAGGCCCACCCTGCTGCATAGCACCGCATCGGCTGTAGACTCTCCCTACTGAGGGACTCTGCACCTGCTGCAGGCCCACCCGGTGGCTGAAACACTGCGCCTGCTGCAGGCCCACGCTACTGCATAGCACTGCATTGGCCTGCAGAATCTTCCTGTTGAGGAAGACTGCCCCTGCTGCAGGCCCACCCTACTGCATTGCACCGAATGGGCTGCAGACTCTCCCTACTGAGGAACTCTGCACCTGCTGCAGGCCCACCCTACTGCATAGCACTGCATGTGCCTGCAAACTCTCCCTACTGAGGAACACTGCACCTGCTGCAGGTCCACCCTACTGCATAGCACTGCATGGGCCTGCAGTCTCTCCCTACTGAGGAACACTGCACCTGCTGCAAGCCCACCCTACTGCATAGCACTGCATGGGCCTGCAGTCTCTCCCTACTGAGGAACTCTGCACCTGCTGCAGTCCCACCCGGTGGCTGAAACACTGCACCTGCTGCAGGCCCACCCTACTGCATAGCCCTGCATGGGCCTGCAGACTCTCCCTTCTGAGGAACACTGCACCTTCTGTAGGCCCAACTTACTGTATAGCGGTGCATGGGCCTGCAGACTCTCCCTACTGAGGAACACTGCACCTGCTGCAGGCCCACCCTACTGCATAGCACTGCATGGGCCTGCAGTCTCTCCCTACTGAGGAACACTGCACCTGCTGCAGGCCCACCCTACTGCATAGCACTGCATGGGCCTGCAGTCTCTCCCTACTGAGGAACACTGCACCTGCTGCAGGCCCACCCTACTGCATAGCACTGCATGGGCCTGCAGTCTCTCCCTACTGAGGAACTCTGCACCTGCTGCAGTCCCACCCGGTGGCTGAAACACTGCACCTGCTGCAGGCCCACCCTACTGCATAGCCCTGCATGGGCCTGCAGACTCTCCCTGCTGAGGAAGACTGCCCCTGCTGCAGGCCCACCCGGTGGCTGAAACACTGCACCTGCTGCAGGCCCACCCTACTGCATAGCCCTGCATGGGCCTGCAGACTCTCCCTTCTAAGGAACACTGCACCTTCTGTAGGCCCAACTTACTGTAAAGCGGTGCATGGGCCTGCAGACTCTCCCTACTGAAGAACACTGCCCCTGCTGCAGGCCCACCCTGCTGCATAGCACCGCATCGGCTGCGGACTCTCCCTACTGAGGAACACTGCACCTGCTGCAGGCCCACCCTACTGCATAGCACTGCATGGGCCTGCAGTCTCTCCCTACTGAGGAACTCTGCACCTGCTGCAGTCCCACCCGGTGGCTGAAACACTGCGCCTGCTGCAGACCCACGCTACTGCATAGCACCGCATGAGCTGCAGACTCTCCCTACTGAGGAACTCTGCACCTGCTGCAGGCCCACCCGGTGGCTGAAACACTGCACCTGCTGCAGGCCCACTCTACTGCATAGCCCTGCATGGGCCTGCAGACTCTCCCTTCTGAGGAACACTGCACCTTCTGTAAGCCCAACTTACTGTATAGTGGTGCATGGGCCTGCAGACTCTCCCTGCTGAGAAACAGTGCCCCTGCTGCAGGCCCACCCTACTGCATAGCACTGCATGGGCTGCGGACTCTCCCTACTGAGGAACACTGCACCTGCTGCAGTCCCACCCGGTGGCTGAAACACTGCACCTGCTGCACGCCCGCCCTACTGCATAGCACTGCATGGGCCTGCAGACTCTCCCTGCTGAAGAACACTGCACCTTCTGCAGGCCCACCCTACTGCATAGCACTGCATGGGCCTGCAGTCTCTCCCTACTGAGGAACACTGCCCCTGCTGCAGGCCCACCCTACTACATAGCACCACATGGGCTGCAGACTCTCCCTACTCAGGAACTATGCACCTGCTGCAGGCCCACCAGGTGGCTGAAACCCTACACCTGCTGCAGGCCCACCTTTCTGCATAGCAATGCATGGGCCTGCAGACTCTCCCTACTGAGGAACACTGCCCCTGCTGCAGGCCCACCCAGTGGCCGAAACACTGCCCCTGCTGCAGGCCCACCCTACTGCATAGCAATGCATGGGCCTGCAGACTCTCCCTACTGAGGAACACTGCCCCTGCTGCAGGCCCACTCTGCTGCATAGCACCGCATGGGCTGCGGACTCTCCCTACTGAGGAACACTGCCCCTGCTGCAGGCCCACCCTACTGCATAGCAATGCAAGGGCCTGCAGACTCTCCCTACTGAGGAACACTGCCCCTGCTGCAGGCCCACTCTGCTGCATAGCACTGCATGGGCTGCAGACTCTGCCTACTGAGGAACACTGCCCCTGCTGCAGGCCCACCCCATGGGCATAGCACTGCATGGGCCTGCAGTCTCTCCCTACTGAGGAACTCTGCACCTGCTGCAGTCCCACCCGGTGGCTGAAACACTGCACCTGCTGCAGGCCCACCCTACTGCATAGCCCTGCATGGGCCTGCAGACTCTCCCTGCTGAGGAAGACTGCCCCTGCTGCAGGCCCACCCGGTGGCTGAAACACTGCACCTGCTGCAGGCCCACCCTACTGCATAGCCCTGCATGGGCCTGCAGACTCTCCCTTCTAAGGAACACTGCACCTTCTGTAGGCCCAACTTACTGTAAAGCGGTGCATGGGCCTGCAGACTCTCCCTACTGAGGAACACTGCCCCTGCTGCAGGCCCACCCTGCTGCATAGCACCGCATCGGCTGCGGACTCTCCCTACTGAGGAACACTGCACCTGCTGCAGGCCCACCCTACTGCATAGCACTGCATGGGCCTGCAGTCTCTCCCTACTGAGGAACTCTGCACCTGCTGCAGTCCCATCCGGTGGCTGAAACACTGCGCCTGCTGCAGACCCACGCTACTGCATAGCACCGCATGAGCTGCAGACTCTCCCTACTGAGGAACTCTGCACCTGCTGCAGGCCCACCCGGTGGCTGAAACACTGCACCTGCTGCAGGCCCACTCTACTGCATAGCCCTGCATGGGCCTGCAGACTCTCCCTTCTGAGGAACACTGCACCTTCTGTAAGCCCAACTTACTGTATAGTGGTGCATGGGCCTGCAGACTCTCCCTGCTGAGAAACAGTGCCCCTGCTGCAGGCCCACCCTACTGCATAGCACTGCATGGGCTGCGGACTCTCCCTACTGAGGAACACTGCACCTGCTGCAGTCCCACCCGGTGGCTGAAACACTGCACCTGCTGCACGCCCGCCCTACTGCATAGCACTGCATGGGCCTGCAGACTCTCCCTGCTGAAGAACACTGCACCTTCTGCAGGCCCACCCTACTGCATAGCACTGCATGGGCCTGCAGTCTCTCCCTACTGAGGAACACTGCCCCTGCTGCAGGCCCACCCTACTACATAGCACCACATGGGCTGCAGACTCTCCCTACTCAGGAACTATGCACCTGCTGCAGGCCCACCAGGTGGCTGAAACCCTACACCTGCTGCAGGCCCACCTTTCTGCATAGCAATGCATGGGCCTGCAGACTCTCCCTACTGAGGAACACTGCCCCTGCTGCAGGCCCACCCAGTGGCCGAAACACTGCCCCTGCTGCAGGCCCACCCTACTGCATAGCAATGCATGGGCCTGCAGACTCTCCCTACTGAGGAACACTGCCCCTGCTGCAGGCCCACTCTGCTGCATAGCACCGCATGGGCTGCGGACTCTCCCTACTGAGGAACACTGCCCCTGCTCCAGGCCCACCCTACTGCATAGCAATGCAAGGGCCTGCAGACTCTCCCTACTGAGGAACACTGCCCCTGCTGCAGGCCCACTCTGCTGCATAGCACTGCATGGGCTGCAGACTCTGCCTACTGAGGAACACTGCCCCTGCTGCAGGCCCACCCCATGGCTGAAACACTGCACCTGCTGCCGGCCCACCCCACTGCAGAAACACTGCACCTGGTGGCAGAAACACTGCACGTGCCGCAGGCCCACCCAGTGGCAGTAACACTGCACCTGCTGCAGGCCCACACTACTGCATAGCACTGCATAGGCCTACAGACTCTCCCTACTGAGGAACACTGCACCTGCTGCTGTACCACCCAGTGGCCGAAACACTGCCCCTGCTGCAGGCCCACCCTCCTGCATAGCACTGCATGGGCCTGCTGACTGTCCCTACTGAGGAATACTGCCCCTGCTGCAGGCCCACCCTGCTGCATTGCACAGCATTGGCTGCACACTCTCCCTTCTGAGGAACTCTGCACCTGCTGCTGGCCCACCCAGTGGCCAAAACACTGCCCCTGCTGCAGGCGCACCTCACGGCAGAAACACTGCACCTGCCGCAGGCCCACCCAGTGTCAGAAACACTGCACCTGCTGCAGGCCCACCTGGTGGCAGAAATACTGCACCTGCCACAGGCCCACCCAGTGGCAGAAATACTGCACCTGCCGCAGGCCCACCCAGTGGCAGAAATACTGCACCTGCCGCAGGCCCACCCAGTGGCAGAAATACTGCACCTGCCGCAGGCCCACCCAGTGGCAGAAATACTGTACCTGCCGCAGGCCCACCCAGTGGCAGAAATACTGTACCTGCTGCAGGCCCACCCAGTGGCAGAACCACTGTACCTGTTGCAGGCCCACCCAGTGGCAGAACCACTGTACCTGTTGCAGGCCCACCCAGTGGCAGAACCGCTGTACCTGCTGCAGGCCCACCCAGTGGCAGAACCACTGCACCTGCTGCAGGTCCACCCGGTGACACACACTGCACCTGCTGCAGGTCCACCCGGTGGCGGAAACACTGCACCAGCTGCAGGTCCACCCGGTGGCAGAAACACTGTATCTGCTGCAATCTCGCTCTGGAAACCTCCGCATTCCAGAGGGAACACAGCATCACATTGTTGGAGTCGCAAGAAGGGTTTCCGCTGCATCCACCGGCCTTTAAATATATCTAAGAGGAGTGTTGTAGATGAACGCAGAGAGGCATGTGTGTGTCTTGCCAAAGATGGATGTAGAATACGTGTGAATGGGCAAAGCCACAAGGAGCACGCGCATCTGCGGTAAGTGGCTCGTAAATTGCATCCAGATCTAGGCGCTAACTTACCATTCTCATACTGTTTGCTTTTCTCAAAGTCCCTTCTGGCGTTTTTAGAACCCGAGTGAACTTTTACCCCTGCTCCCCATCTGCCTCACCCCTTCAAACGCGCTGTTTGGGATCCTTTGTGGCTAGCAGCCCACTCTGTGGCCAGCAGCTGGGCGTCGTTGGTTTAGGCGGCTATGCACACTTGGAGAGACGTCAAGCTCGCTGCCTTTTTGACAGCTGTGCATAATGTTGTGTCCTTTTTTATGAGCGTTGGTCCCGCGCTCCTCCGCCCTCTGACGTCAGGTGGAAACCTCCCAAGTCCGTCGCCGAGGCGTGCTCGGGCAGGACTGAACTCCAGGGTGCGAGGAATGGACGAACCGCGGAGCGAGACCGCGCTTGTCGCTTCTGCAGCGCACGCGCTAGCGCCCTGATCTTGTCCCTGCTCCTTCTTGGCGCTTTCACTTCCTCTTCGATATATTGTTTGTTTGCGGCAAGGTATTCGTATGGGGTGCTGGAGGGGATTTGTATGTTGTGGCCTGGGTACTTGTATCAGGGTCTGAGTTATGTGAATGGTGTTTAGCTGGATATTAGTATGTTGTGTTGCAGTTTGTGTCCCGGTTGTTTGCAGGTTGTGTAGTTGGTTAGTGGAGTGTTGTGTTGCAGGTTATTTACAGTTTGTATGGCTGGTAATTAGTATGTTGTGTTGCAGGTTGTTTGCAGTTTATGTAGGTTGTGTAGCTCGTTAGTGGTATGTTGCGTTGCAGGCCGTGTGGCTGGTTATTGGTATGTTGCATTGCAGGCCGTGTGGCTGGTTATTGGTATGTTGCGTTGCAGGTCGTGTAGCTGGTTATTGGTATGTTGTGTTGCAGGTCGTGTGGCTGGTTATTGGTATGTTGTGTTGCAGGTCGTGTGGCTGGTTATTAGTATGTTGTGTTGCAGGTTATTTGCAGTTTATGTAGGTTGTGTAGCTCGTTAGTGGTATGTTGCGTTGCAGGTCGTGTGGCTGGTTATTGGTATGTTGTGTTGCAGGTCGTGTGGCTGGTTATTAGTATGTTGTGTTGCAGGTCGTGTGGCTGGTTATTAGTATGTTGTGTTGCAGGTCGTGTGGCTGGTTATTAGTATGTTGTGTTGCAGGTCATGTAGCTGGTTATTGGTATGTTGTGTTGCAGGTCGTGTGGCTGGTTATTAGTATGTTGTGTTGCAGGTCGTGTAGCTGGTTATTGGTATGTTGTGTTGCAGGTCGTGTGGCTGGTTATTAGTATGTTGTGTTGCAGGTCGTGTAGCTGGTTATTGGTATGTTGTGTTGCAGGTCGTGTGGCTGGTTATTAGTATGTTGTGTTGCAGGTTGTGTGGCTGGTTATTAGTATGTTGTGTTGCAGGTCGTGTGGCTGGTTATTAGTATGTTGTGTTGCAGGTTGTGTAGCTCGTTAGTGGTATGTTGCATTGCAGGCCGTGTGGCTGGTTATTGGTATGTTGTGTTGCAGGTCGTGTGGCTGGTTATTAGTATGTTGTGTTGCAGGTTATTTGCAGTTTATGTAGGTTGTGTAGCTCGTTAGTGGTATGTTGCGTTGCAGGTCGTGTGGCTGGTTATTGGTATGTTGTGTTGCAGGTCGTGTGGCTGGTTGTTAGCATGTTGTGTTGCAGGTTTTTTGTTTTTCTGAAGATATGTACCCGTTGTGTTGCATGGTAACATGTTTATGTTGTGGTGATGGTTATTATCTGTGATGTTGCACTGTAGCTATCGAGATGTTGTAGGTACTTGGTGTTGTGTTGTATGCTGTTTGTAGCTGTGTTGTACGTTTGCGTATCCCGTGTCGTGGATATTAGTTTGTTGCGTTTCAGGGTATGCGACTTGCGCCGTGGGGGATTTGTATTTCCTGTTGAATCATCAGAAGAGCCCAACAGCCCGCGTCTCCTCACTCGTCTGGTGAACTCCAGACTGAATATCCTTGGCTTTGCATTCAGAATGCTCGCCACGCCCCTCAGCATTACTACTGGTCAAATTCACTCATCATGTTCAAGGAATTCTTAAAATGTGCATGAAAAAAACACTAAAATTAGTTACAAAAACATAGAAGGTAGAATGAGTTTGCCAGTATTCCATTTTAATTTATTATAAAGTACAAGCGGATCTTAAAAGCTACTCATGGTGCAGGCGTCAGGACCGGCCACCCTCATGCTGCGCATGAGGGAGAGGGTGATCCAGATCTGTGTCCCCAATAACACTCCAAATTGTGATAGAACAAGAGCGAGAACCTTAGTGAAACGACCGAGGATGAACAATGGCAGCAGCTGTGTTGTTTCACAGCAACATATTTAATTGAAATCTTCTTTTTATCTTGTTCAGCCTGATGAAGCGATCATTGCGTCACGAAACGTGTTGGCTAGAAGCGTACAGTATGATTATGTATTTGGAGGATTTAATAAAGCCAAAAAGTGTGTATTTATAGGGATGGCACCTCCAAGATTGTCACTTTTATTAGAACTTGTGCGCTCGTGGGCCTGGAGTGTAGTCCTTGAGGGATGACCCAGAAGTACGAACAATCACTGGAGCCCACATCCGCAAGACTCCTCTGTCCTTTTCGTCATGGCTACCATCATGATCAGTTCGATGCGATTTGGTAGTTGGAGGTAACGGGAGGATCCTCCCCAAAGACGTAAGGTAGAAGGTGGTATTTTCATCAGTTGCTGTCCAGATCTTTGGAACCACGCTTTGAGATTCTTCACTACTGAGGCTTGAGTGGTGGAGGCTCCCAGTTCCTCTGGACACCTCAATTTTTCCTATGGGCAGAAGGTTCTAAGATGCTGAGGATTTAGGTCTTTGCTTCCTTCAGGCGCAGACAGATCTCCCCCATCTCAATTGTCTCTGCCACTGACAACCTTTGGCATTTGTGTGATGATCTTCAAGGTTCTCCAGCCAGATGTGAAGTTGCATCTCATCAGCAAACTTCTGAAAATTGATTTCATACTGAGAATTGATCTGGACCAATTGCCTCTTGTAGGAGGTTGAAGAGTCGCAGGTGTGACCGTGAGGGTCCCGGTGGGATCCGTTGTCTGTCGATGATGCAGCATTGTGCATATCAAGGTCCTGATGATGTATACAGTGCCCTGCTGCTCCTCAAAGTGAGGGGCTCGCCCTAGTAATTAGCCTAAAAAATGAATAGTTTGTCTATAACTAGGAGTTGGCAAAAATCGCATCTTTTGCTTTGGTATATTTACGTGAAAATCTGCAGAAATGATGCAACATGCAATAACTGGGATTTAGCACTGTGTTTTAGCACAAAATGTAGCCTTGCATCCATTTTGGATACAAGAATGTATTTCACACTGTAAATATTGCACACTATAAACACATGTGCCACAAACAGCTGTGAGCACTGGGATCAATTGTTGTTCCTTTACCCCACGATAAAACTTTGCCAGGTGGCGTAAAGGTGAAATTTCAGGAATTTTTCATAACCAGAAACTTGTGCAGTTGGGCCATATTACACAGATGCATTGGGAATTTCAAGCAGGTTTACCTAAAACTTGGTTTGAATGGGTCAATCGCATCCCTAGTCAATGACCACCCCCTGAAAGGACTCCGTCTTAGGTGTCTTTTGTTGATGACGAGAGGTTGCCAACCACTGTCCTCCACAAGTAAGCCCCCTGCATCCGTGAGCTTGGCAGAGGATGTGATTGTACCAGGATGCTTACTCCAGAAGGTGGGCAAGTGACAGATTAACCCTCAAAGAGCCTGCGGTTGGTTGCACCAGTCATAGGGCGCTTGAAGATATCTCACTTTAATTAAAGAATACAGCTCCTTTGAGACCCTGTGCTCCAAACCATTTAATACAACACATCCCAGGAGAAATGATGAGAAACTTAATGGGTCATGGGCGTGGGGAGGATGCCATTTTACCGTTGTCTGGAGCTTGGTGTCTGTTCTCCTCAGACACCACAATCACAGCAGTGCCCCAAACAGGGAGAACCAAGGAAAGAAACCATGGAAGACCACACTTGAGACCACCTCAGAGTGTCTCCTCACAGACTGAAGACCTGCAGCATCTTCTCAGCCGGTACCACCTCAGCATAGACATGTCATGGACACCAGGGATTGACAGGTACTCTCTCCAATCACACGTCGAATCACCTCATGCGCTCTCAGTTGCATTAGAGGTGCACCCACCTTCAACCAATGAACGTGCTCTTTCCATCTCTGGATTTTACAGGCTGGGCCCTTTCAAAATCTGCCTAAAGCCATCCATGGAAAGGAAACATGGTGAGGATAAACCTTTAGAATGGACATGCTTTTCAAGAGCCTTTGCTTTAGTGGTGAGATATGCATGTTGTTGTATAGGTCATTTTTATTTTCTATAGTGCTGTGCTGGGTCCCCAAAGTGCTCTCCAGCAGGCTGAGTATACCCTTAACCACTTTACCCAGTACCTGTATGGATAAATATCAGAATATCGGAGGCAAAAATCACAGTAAACAAAAATATTGTAAGGTAAGGGCCTGATTTAGAATTTATCAGACAGGTTACTCCTTCACAACGATGATGGATATCCCATCATGCAAACTATAAATCCCCTAGGAAACACCGGGATTTATATTTCAGCAGACCGGATACCCGTCACTGTTGTGACAGGGTAACCAGTCTGCCAAGGCCTAAATGAGGCCCTAAATCTGGAACAGTTAAACACGTGAAGGTAAAAATATATTTTCTATTCATAATATTTTATGTCTTGGTGAGATAAATATATGGCAAACACAAAGAGATGAAGAAAGGAGCAATTAAACTTTTCAGACACTCACCCCCAGTCACAGATCAGGGTTGAATCCATCATCATTTTTTAGTTCACTTCGCCACCCCAGACATGAGTCCCTTGCTCACATTGCCACAGGAAAATAAGCCTGGCTGATGAGGGGTGTTACCCCGAAATAGGTCCCAGGATGCTTGTTTCCTGTCCAGGGAAGACCTGGCTTGGCAGTTCAGGCTGGACTGTTCCCATGAGGCACAGGGTCAAGACTGATTTGCATATAGCTGGGTCTGAACTGGGGTGGGGAAGTGAGGTAAAGAACGATGATGGATTCAACCCAGATCTGTGACTGGGGGGGGGGGGGCGGGGGGGAGAGTCTGAGAAGTTTCAGCTCTCTATCCATCATCTCCTTGTATTTGCTTTGTTCGCCCTAAGTTGGCAGGGTATGCCCAGGCGTGGGTCCCTTGCTCACTTTGTCACTGGATTCAAGCTAGCCTGGCTGATGAGGGGTGTTACCCCGAAACCGGTCCCAGGATGCTTGTTTCCGGTCCAAGGAAGACCTGGCTTTGCAGTTCTGGTTGGACTGTTCCTATGAGGAATAGTGTCAAGACTGATTTGCACATAGCTGGGTGTGAAATGATGGATTCAACCCAGATCTGTGGCTGGGGGTGAATGTCTGAAACATTTGAATGCTTCATCCATCATCTCCTTGTGTTTTCTGACATATATATTGTCAAGGTGCATATATGTGGAGTACAGTACAACAAACCTGTATTTGCGCATTGACACTTCCCCACCCAACATTTTGGTACTGGAACGGATATTTTGGCAGCCATATTTTGCCATCGATAGTCCGGTCGATGATCACATTGATTGAGGAAAGGAGATGTCTGGGTTGTCATCCATTCAAGTCGAGTTTTTGTGCCACTTGTGAGGCCTTGAGAGTGTGGTGGGGACTCCTCTCTGGGATGCCAACAGTGTCTCATCCATCCAGTTGTACCGGAGTTGGCCACTTGCTGATCCAGATTGTGCTCTAAACATTTTGCACGTTGTTTCCCTTTTACCTGTTCTGTTGCATTCACATGCTCCTTTCTAAGTTTTTAAAAATTATTTATTTGTAGGATTCCAGGTTAATTGCACGTTGTGAGATTAGTTATTTTTATGTTGTGTCACATGTTAGTCACGCATTCTTCTGTTACTATTTACTTGTAGGTGAAGTTTTAGGTTAATCGTATGTGGTGATCTAGTCTGTTTGCATGGTGCGTTCTAGGTGTACATTGTGTTTGGTTTCACTCTTTGGTCCTAGGTTATCTCCAGGTTGTGTTCTAGGTTACGTGAATGCTGTTCTATAAGGTGTTTTCATTTGGTGCCTTTGGGTATATAAGTTGTTTTCTAGATTTTCGTCTCTATTCTATGCCATATGCCTAGTGTGTTCAGGTTACTTGCATGTCTCGTTCTAGATGCTTGCATAGCTCGTTCGAGGTTACTTGCATGGTGCGTTCAGGTTACTTGCATGATGCATTCTAGGTTGCTTGCATGACGCGTTCTAGCTTGCTTGCATGACGCGTTCTAGGTTGCTTTTATGACACATTCTGGGTTGCTTGCATGACATGTTCTAGGTTTCTTGCATGGTGCGTTCTAGGTTGCTTGCATGACGTGTTCTAGGTTACTTGAATGGTGGGTTCTAGGTTACTTGCATGGTGCGCCCTAGGTTACTCATATGCTGTGTCCAAGCGCGTGTGCACAACTGGTGATTTGTGAATTATTGTATGGAGCCTACGGATCTTTGTTCTAGGTCCCATAGGTGAGGTACCCAGCTCTGTTCCCCTGCAGAAGGAACCAGCTGATGCAGGCCCCGGCTTCCATAGGACTCCACCAGGCCTGTTCAATACCGTTTGAGCCGAATGGGTCTCCTGAGCCCCCTGCGTGGCGCAGCGAGAGATCGCTTTAATGTACAGCCAATTGATACCTTCTAGATTCTCTTCTCTATTCTAGGTCATATGCCTAGTGCGTTCTAGGTTGCTTGCATGACGCGTTCTAGGTTGCTTGCATGACGCGTTATAGGTTGCTTGCATGACGCGTTATAGGTTACTTGCATGGCGGGTTCTAGGTTACTTGCATGGCGGGTTCTAGGTTACTTGCATGGTGCGCCCTAGGTTACTCATATGTTGTGTCCAAGCGCGTGTGCACAACTGGTGATTTGTGTATCATCCGTAGGCTCCATACAAGCTCTGTTCTAGGCCCCATAGGTGAGGTACTGCAGCTCTGTTCCCCTGCAGAAGGAACCAGCTGATGCAGGCCCCGGCTTCCATAGGACTCCACCAGGCCTGTTCAATACCGTTTGAGCCGAATGTGTCTCCTGAGCCCTCGGCGTGGCGCGGCGAGAGATCGCTTTAATGTACAGCCAATTGATACCTTATGCATTATTGATGCGGGCTGATGGTGTTGCGCCTGCTTTCCCCATCGCTTCCTCCTGGAGGGGGTCGGCTGTTGTACATCCTCCCCCGGGTGGCACCCAGGAGGGAAACCACAGCCTGCTTGGTTAAGCTGAAGAGATGCCTCGAAGGTCCCTCCGCCTGCTGCAGCCGCTGTGCAGGGGTTGCGCGTTGGCGGCGGCGCGCCTGCGCACTGTTTGGTCCCCTCAGGACTTGGCGCGCTGTGCTTTGTGGAAAGTAGTGCATCTGCAGAGGCTGTGGAGATGGTTTACACTGCATCCAATACTGCCTCCCTTTGGCTATGGTATGCCTCTCCCCTCTTGGATTGGCAGAGGCTCCAGGGGGCACACAGAGGGTTCGCCTCAGGACATGTGCTATGATATTGGTTTGTTTCACAAACAGAAGCCAGTTAGACACCTCTCCTCTCATAAATGCAATTGGTTTGAGTGCAAATCAGGGGAGGAGAGCAGACCTTTGAAGTACACGTCATATCCGTCTGATTTATGCAAATATAATCTCTTGTAACCTCAGTCATTGGCCATGCTTAGCACGTGTAATTTCTGTTTTTCGTACGCCCACCTCCTTGTGGACATTCTCTTGTGGACATTTGTTTCGGACACCTCGCACTCGCCACCGTCCATCGCATCCGTAGAACAACCACCGGCGGAAGATTCTTCTCCCACCTCGCCGCCAAGACCTGAAACACCCTCTCACTGAGCCTACGACAGACCCAAGGCCTGCTGACATTCAGGAGGCTACTCAAGACCTGGCTGTTTGACCAGTAGTGGCCCCCCCTCCTCCCAGCGCCTTGAGACTCTTGCGGGTATGTAGTGTGCTCTACAAATGATTGATTGAACTGTGAAACTGGATGTGCACCACAGCCAGGCGCATGTGCCGCGCTAGCTACGCCCACTGCGTGACTTCAGAAACTGTGTGGACGGTACAGTGACCTGTTCTGTCTCCTGCTTTTCAGATTCAAAAGCATACAGGACACACACCCTTCACACAGACCACAGGCCACCAGTAATACAGTGAAGGGGAATCGTAGAATAAGCAGCATTGCCCCCCCCCCCCCCCCCCCATCTGATGCCCAACGTGCGACCATCATCACAAAGGAAGCAAGACAGAGAGTGGCCAATCATGAATATTGTCTATCGAAAAGTACTTAAGCTGGCCCAGGGCCGGACTGGCCATAGAAGCCATAGGGTGTTTCCCCAGGAGGCTGGAATGGTGGGGGCAGGTTTTGCAGCAGTGGGGGCCGGTTTTCTTACTGGGGGCTGGTTTTGCAGTGGTGCAGCAAAAAAAGCAGTGCTCCATACTGGCACCTCCCTCCCCCCGGGGGGCTGGTCTGACATAATTTCCTGGGCTGCTTTTGGTGTCCTTCCAGCCCTAACTGCTGCAAGGCTGCTTCTAAGCACTTTTAAGAGAAGTAAGCAGAGAGTAAGTAGAAGAGCCAATCGCATGAGGGAAAGAAAAGAGAGAGTCCGAATCTGAAAGGAGCTGACCTCAGGAGTCCGGATCTGAAGGGAGCTGACCTCAGGAGTCCGAATCTGAAGGGAGCTGACCTCAGGAGTCCGGATCTGAAGGGAGCTGACCTCAGGAGTCAGAATCTGAAGGGAGCTGACCTCAGGAGTCAGAATAGGAAGGGAGCTGACCTCGGGAGTCAGAATAGGAAGGGAGCTGACCTCGGGAGTCAGAATAGGAAGGGAGCTGACCTCGGGAGTCAGAATAGGAAGGGAGCTGACCTTGGGAGTCAGAATAGGAAGGGAGCTGACCTTGGGAGTCAGAATAGGAAGGGAGATGACCTTGGGAGTCAGGATCTGAAGCGAGATGACCTTGGGAGTCAGGATCTGAAGCGAGATGACCTTGGGAGTCAGGATCTGAAGGGAGCTGACCTCGGGAGTCAGAATAGGAAGGGAGCTGACCTTGGGAGTCAGGATCTGAAGGGAGCTGACCTCGGGAGTTAGGATCTGAAGGGAGCTGACCTCGGGAGTTAGGATCTGAAGGGAGCTGACCTCAGGGGTCAGAATAGGAAGAGAGCTGACCTTGGGAGTCAGGATCTTAAGGGAGCTGACCACTGGAGTTAGGATCTGAAGGGAGCTGACCACTGGAGTTAGGATCTGAAGGGAGCTGACCTGGGAGTCAGGATCTGAAGGGAGCTGACCTCGGGAGTTAGGATCTGAAGGGAGCTGACCTGGGAGCGAAGGTCTGAAGAGAGATGACCTTGGGAGTCAGGATCTGAAGAGAGATGACCTTGTGAGTCAGGATCTGAAGGGAGCTGACCTCGGGAGTCAGAATAGGAAGGGAGCTGACCTCGGGAGTTAGGATCTGAAGGGAGCTGACCTGGGAGTCAGGATCTGAAGGGAGCTGACCTCGGGAGTTAGGATCTGAAGGAAGCTGACCTGGGAGTCAGGATCTGAAGAGAGAGGACCTTGGGAGTCAGGATCTGAAGAGAGAGAACCTCGGGAGTCAGAATAGGAAGGGAGCTGACTTTGGGAGTCAGGATCTTAAGGGAGCTGACCTCGGGAGTTAGGATCTGAAGGAAGCTGACCTGGGAGTCAGGATCTGAAGAGAGATGACCTCGGGAGTTAGGATCTGAAGGGAGCTGACCTGGGAGTCAGGATCTGAAGAGAGATGACCTTGGGAGTCAGGATCTGAAGAGAGATGACCTTGGGAGTCAGGACCTGAAGGGAGCTGACCTCGGGAGTCAGAATAGGAAGGGAGCTGACCTTGGGAGTCAGGATCTTAAGGGAGCTGACCTCGGGAGTTAGGATCTGAAGGGAGCTGACCTGGGAGTCAGGAACTGAAGAGAGATGACCTTGGGACTTACTCACATAAAGGCAATTTGGCCCTGAAAGAGATAAAGCAGGCCAAACCTCCTCTATCTTCACGGGGTGTCCAAAGAGATTGGAGTAGAAGTCTTCCTCACTTATCGCGACATGCTTCATCATACTAATAAAGGATTTCTCTTGGGATATGGTGTGAGTTTAAACTCCCTACCCACCATTCTCTTCTGGATCCCCCCTGCACTATCCAGTTTTATTTCATCCAAGAACTCCCAGAGACTTTTTTCTGGTATAATCTGCCCTGGTGGTATTTCCCTTTCAGGCTGTGGGTAAGCGCCGATGATGAAGCATGTCACGACGAGTGAGGCGTCTACTCAGAGGTGGCTCCTCCGTTATGGTGGAAGAACGTCTCCCCACAAAGTAGCAGCAGAGTTAAATACTTGAAATATAAAATGATAATATATTTGTTTTATACTCATTTTATTTTTCATCCTTTTCTTCCTTCTTACCTATGGCTGCCAGTGAGCAGGGCCTTGGGCAGGGCCACGCAGAGTGCGCAACAGTAGTGCGGTGGAACGTGATGGGCACTACAAACCGTCATGCGCACTTAGCATTTCCCCACCCGGTTGTGTTGTACAGCCTGGAGGAAAAACGCCACAGGCTCCCAGTCCCTGTATGAGCGCGGAACAAGGGCGGTCAGACCAATCCGAGCGCTGATCTCATGCTGGGAATAGCATTCCCAGCATGAGAGTTGTCAGGAATCGGCATCTGGGGGCCTGCGCAGTGTGATCAGCCCGGGACTAGAATAGAATCAGGATCGAGAGGAGCAATGTGGCAGGTAAGTCTTTTTTTTATTTTTTTTATTTTGCCTGTCCACCCCCCACCCCCACCCTACTGCTTCGGATTCCGTGCAGCCGCCACTGCGTCTGCGCAAATCTTTGGTTACCTGGATGAGATAATAGAGATTTAGCCTGTTTTCCCCTCTTTCAGGGTCCAGTTGCCCTTATGTGAGCAAGTGTTTGTTTCTAGGAGAACGAAACTGGACTTAAAATCTGCCCGCCTCTGGAAGTGAGATGAGCTGACCTGGGGATCCAGGAAGTCAAGGCTGGATAGCAAGAGAATGGGGAGAAACTCAATCTTTTTTGCACTTCAAGCTTTTCCTAGTCCTTCTGCAGCTGAGAAAAGAGCTGAAAAGACATTTCTTCAGGCTCACCTCATCCGTCATCTTGGATGGACTGGCCAGCTGGGCACTGGGTTTTTCCCCGGGGATGGCAGGAGGAGGCCCCACAGCCCCGCTTGCTGAAGCAGATGCTAGAGCGACAGCTCCCAGGCTCTGAGGATGAATGAATGAATGTGAAATGAGGCATAGCGCCGTTTCTGCTTTTCTTACACAGACCACTAATTCAGCGGCCCAGAGGAAAGCGCAGAGGCTGCTGGGAACCGAATCCTAGTCTCCATTCTTCCCTACGGTCGGATCACTGAGGCCACTCCTTTAATATGCAAAAGTTCCCAGCATCCCTGGTTGTTCTCTCATTTCCCTTTAGCCCACACCAGACATTGGGAGGAAGAGACAGATCAGGTGGAAGATCAGGGGGGACTGCCTACTTCCACAGTGGTGGCCCCTCAACTATGGCGGAGGACCGCCGCCCCACTGCTTTCAAGCAGTGCGAGAAGCAAAAACATAAAACGATAATAACTTTCAGATATCATTTTATGTTTGTGCTGCTTTGCGGGCAGGCGGGTGGGCGGGGCTGCTCTGCTCTCAGAGCAGGTCAGGGGAGGCGTGGTTCGCCCACTCCTAAGTGTGCAATGACTGCTTGGTCGGCCCTCTTGGGCTGCCCAAACCATTCATGCGCACTTTCCCTGTTCTCCATGCAGGCTGCATTACAGCCTGCATGGAGCACAAGACCACCCCTCCAGCCCCTGGCTGAGCATCGTGTCATGGCGCTCAGACCAATCACAAAACTGCATTGCAGCGTTGTGATTGGCTTAGAAGAGAGAGCCTGGTTGCAGGCTTCCTGGCCTGAAGTCGGGGGAAGGAGAGCAGGAGCTGACACGTGGGACCCGGCGGCAAGGTTTTTATTATTTATTTTGCTCACTCACTCCTGCAATTGCAACCCCCCGCATGCCTCACCACAAACCCCTGCGCAGGTCCACCCACCCTCGAGTCATGCGGACTGCCACTGTATTTCCATTTGATTGGCTCTTGTATTTTGGAAAGAGATAATGATGGCTGTCAAGGAAGTGGAGGGGGTACAGGATGACTCTTGTAAGGCCAGAGATTTACCTTCTAGGCTAACTAGTCTTTCTTTTATGGCAATGGGAGGGGCCAATGGAGATGAAAATACTAAGGATGTTTGGGAGAAGGTCTGGGAAATAGTACTGTCTGATGCCTGAAAATGAATATTCAGTAACCGGAGGGTTATACATAATTAGGGTTCCCGGTTTTATGGAATTTCTTTTTTTTTTTAACCTTTTCATCTGTATTTATCCATGTTTACACTTTACCCATCTTATTGGTATTTATCCATATTTTGTTTGTGTTTTATGAGCAATTGGAGTCGTAAAATTGTATATTTCCACATTTATATAACTAACAAACGGGCACACTTACTGTGATGCCCGTCACGTTTTAGCAAATTGGGCAGCGAAAAATAATAGCACTACACACCGGTGAATATTAGCATTATAAGCAAATGTATGTTCAGCTGTGCCTGTATTTAAGGATATCTCATGCCATGTTTTACCTCTCCATGCTGTCTGTGTTCAGCTGTTGGCTTTGAATTCATGAGAGCAAGCACGGAGAGCAGTGGCGGACGGTGACATTTGAAAGTGGTTGGGCGTAAAATGTTTGGCATACTTCAGCATAGCGAGCGAGCGTAGCGAGCGATCTCGAACAACCTAAGGGGGGTTCGGGGGGGTTCTCCCCCCCGAGAAAATTTTGAAAAAAAGAGTGGAAAAATGGTGCATTTGCAAGCAAATTTGAGAAAGCAGAAAGGTTAATAAAGCAATGAAGAAAGTGCAGTTATTACAGTAATAAAGAGATCATGTCATATAACATAGGTAGCTGCTTATTCAGTATAACCACAGAGCTTCATAACAGACTTTGAGATATAATGCATTTCTGAGTACCTCACAGTGAGCATGTTGCAAAGGCAATAGTGACAATTGTGCAAGTATCAAGAGGAAACAAACTACAAGAGGGAGCAAACGATACGTTACGAAAGGAAAAAGTGATATGTGTGCATGTTACAAAAGCATACAAGTACAAGTAGAGTAGAGGTAAAATATTGCAATAATTGGCAGACACTCAAAACACTAAAACAAACGTTACGTTACATGAGGCAATGGAGGCAATTGTGCAAGTTTCAAAAGCAAACAAAATACAAGAGGTAGCAAACGATACGTTACAAAAGGAAAGGTGACGTGTGCATGTTACAAAAGAGTACAAAGTACAAGTAGAAGGTTTACTGCACTAAATGGCAAATTCTAGGCGCTGGACACAAATCTATGACACTACAACGCGTGACTCAGCAGCACAACACCACATATTTTGTAGGTTTTTTTTGAGGAAAGGGTATGCGATAATGCGAGGGGGGAATAAACAGACTGAAAAGGTACCACCTTCCAGCTCACTTCGGCCTCGCAAGACGGCTGTCCTCAGTGTCCTGAAACTTTATAATGCGAGCAGGGCCTCGAGCGCTGACACCGCTCAGAAAACTGTTGTGACAGGCCGCCCGTGAACGTACTAAGGTGATGGAGAGGGCCGGGGGAGGGGGGCACAAAGGACTGAGGCGCGAGGGGGACGTGTGGGTGGTGAGTCACGGACCCTGACAGGTGGTCCTCATTCTTCAAGATGGCGGGCGCAGCAAGTGTTGATTTTAAGCAGAACAAGCACACTTATATGTGACTCGCTCGTTTGTCAAGCATTGGAAAAAATATGACAGCACTGCATTCATGAATCTATAACCGGAGTGCGTCCGACAGCAGAGCCCTGTGTAGGGAATGAGCGATGCACCTATCTTATCAGGTCCCACCGTCCCAAACAGCATAACTTTCAAAGACCTCTCCTTTTTTGCCGCCCGCTTTCTTAGTATTATGTTTTTCATTAACAAATCATTGTTATTATTAGGTGTATTGGTACAAGTTATTCAATAGAAACAAACTAAGACTACAACTCTCACAATGCTTTGATTTGTTAAATCAAATGTTCGTGACTCGAAACGTGGTACTGTTGGGCCAACATGGAGCAAAATTACACATTTGGTACAGATTATAATAACAATGACATTAAGTACGTAACTGCGTTCGCTAGGATTAGGTTTCGTTTTTAATTAGTGGGATGAATTTAGGCATTTTTGAACTGCGCAATAAGTACGAAGTTCCTCGAAGGTGTCGTGTCGGTGGCGTAATTTTAACTTCACAAATCTCTGCGGCCAGATGCCCTGCTCAACATGGCCTAAGTAAACACCAGGCTGCGGAGATGTGTTTGAATATATATTGCAACCTTGGGTGGCATGATCTTTTCCTCTGTCCAGAAGTCCTGCCCGGTGCTTCTGACAACGACGGTAAGCGGCTGCTTCTGACAGCCCTGTGCAGCAGTGGGAAAGTGTCTGCTGCGCGGGAAGAATTAAAAACAATTGGGGCTAATACCCCAATAGTAGGCCCATTTTTAAATATTTCGTCTGCCTTGCAAAGCTGGTCGAGCATTTAAAAAACATGATGTTGGTGGGGCAGCTTTCTTTAAAAATCCGCCCACCTCTATGTGTACAGCACAGCACTTACTATCACAGAGTTATCTCACCATAAATAACAGTAACACGCGGATTTACAATTACCTATCTCAGAACTTTTTTCACATGTTAGGAGTTTTTGGTGCATCTTTGTATGCTGTGTGACGTATATCTGGGATTTGAACCCTGAACTTTTTAATATCAGGCAGATTTATTTCACCAATAAATATATATATCTGCTGTGATCATAGTAGTTGTTATCTGGCCCTATGTCTGGTGTGGGGAGCGTCGAGAAAGGTAAAAGGGGAAGAAATGACCGGTTGTGAGAGATGAAAAAAAACGTGGGAGTGAGGGAGAGATTAACTAGGCCGCGGCCGCGTACTACGTAGGTTCGTTTGGGCCGTTTGGCAGACACACTAACGTAACACTCAGGTAGCTGAAATTCGTCTTGCAGTCGCAGAAAATATTCCTCGTCTAGAGCCTTACTCGTCCTGTAGTTCCTCTTGGCAAAGTTTTTAAAAGGGCAACATACATTTCATTAAAAGTCAACTTTTAGGTTGGAAAGATATCTGTGCAAAGATACTCGCTCGCTAAACGTTACGACACATGAGGCAATGGAGGCAATTGTGCATGTTTCAAAAGCAAACAAAATACCTTTCTGCCAGGCCAGGTGAATAACGTAACGTCGACGACTGCGACAGTGCGACTCGTGACTGACTCCGTGTCCGTGAGTGACTCCAGTCATGTGGCAGCACTGGCGCGGGGACGAGCGACACGTGCCAACTGCCGAGTCAGCGAGCATATCAGCGTACGCCTCGGGAAATCAGGCCAATCACTACTGCATGGCTTGGCTTCACATAAGCCAGCCACACTGGGATTGGCCATACAAGTGCGGCCACCACCCACGCGCGGCACCATGCAGGCTGCGCGGTGTCTTAGCCAATCATGGCGCTGCGTTAGCAGCGCACTGCAACAGGATTGGGCCAAGAGCAGGGTTACTCCCTGCCCATAATGAGCCTCGGGGGCTGCGGTCCCTCGCCTCGCCACACCCACACACTGCCTGAGAATGAGTCGCTAGGGGAGGAGGGGGGGGAGGAGGGAAGGTCAAGGTATTGTGTGCGTGTGCACATGTTCGGGCCAGTCATGACTAGCCCAAAAATTGACATGCGCAAACTGCTGCTGCTGCCTGCTGCACTATTCGCGCTGACAGCCCCGCCCCCAGTGTCGTCCACATTGAGTCGGGCATATCCCCGATTCCCGGAGTGCGTGCGGCGCCGTGCGCGAGTCAGTGGCAGCACAGTGCGTGCGATCGATTTCCAAATATTTATTTATGCATGATGATGACTGTGAGTGTGCTTAGTGGGGCAACGCCCCAACGCCCCCAATGGACGGACCGCCACTGATGGAGAGTCACTCACAAGAAGCGCAATTTTCTGTATTTTTCTGCATTTATAAAGAAAATTCATATAGGAAAGACATTGTTTTCTGTCTGTATTTATCTGTAAAAATGAAAATGTGGGAGGCTTATACATAATCTCCCACTAGCGCTGCGACACCCAGCCACCATCCCACATCTGAGAAGGTCCAAGCCTATTTCAGTGTCGGCACACTCCGCAAGAGTTCGCTCGACAAGCTGGCACACTGAGCCAGACTTTGGCATGTGTGAACACTACTCTTGGCATGCTGACACAAAAGGCGCCCTATTATTGTTAGCAGCACACTGGCTTGTTTTAGCAGAATCACAAAATATCATTTTTGGCAGTTTGGCATTTTTTGAGTGACACCGCTAATTTAGACACAACCTGGCGTGTTCCAGCATCACCCTGGCATCAGCAGTGAGGCTCATCTCCTGACAACCACATCTGGGTTGTCTACAAACTGCTACATATCTTAGCATTGGACTTTTAGTACTCCTTTTTCTGGTGGAGTAGGGTACCAGGTGCTCTGTTTGTCTGTTGCATGTTTTCCGGATGACCACATAGAATATATTTGCGTGGAGTTACTCTAAGTGCAAATGATTACTACAATCAGTAGTTATCCTGAGAATCTGTCCTGGATGCAGCCCTCTTGGACCATACTTGGAAACCACCCAGATAAGCATTGCTTTGTCTGCAAGACATATGTATTTGTCTGCATTGCACACTGCATTCTGCTACAGATGCACCATCTTCTCATGATGCACAATTTTCTGCTATGGAGGAAAAGTGCTCCTCGGTTCTGTGATTTGTTACGTTAACTTGGAGAGCGCTCTATCACCCACGAGGGTACAATGGTGCTGAACAGGTGTGTGTGCCTGTCCCTGCCTAGGGTGAATTGGTTAATCACCCTCAAGGGTATCCTGGCGCTGAGCAGGTGTGTGTGCCTGGCCCTGCCTAGGGCAGGCTGGCTAACCCCCCGTGAGGGTATCCTGGCGAAGAGCAGATGATTATGTGTGCCTGGCCCCACCTAGGGTAGGTTGGTTAAGCACCCACAAGGATATCCTTGTGCTGAGCAGGTGTGTGTGCCTACCCAGCCTAGAGTAGGTTGGGTAATCACCCTCGCGGGTATCCTGGCACTGAGCAAGTGTGTGTGCCTGGCAGTGGTGTAACGAAACTCGAGGGAGCCCCTCTGCAAAGTACATGGAGGGCCCCCTTTCAGCTCACTCAGGAGCTCTCAGGCCAGCATACTTTGCTGAGGGGGCCCCCTGGCGCTTGGGCCCCCCCCGCACTGCATGGGCTTTGTTAAGCCCCTGGCCCTGCCTAGGGTAGGCTGGCTAACCAGCTGCTAGGGTATCCTGGCGCTGAGCAGGTATGTGCCTGGCCCTGCCTAGGGTAGGTTGGCTAACAACCTACGAGGGTATCCTGGCGCTGAGCAGGTGTGTGTGTCTGGCCCTGCCTAGGGTAGGTTGGCTAATCACCCTCAAGGGTATCCTGGTGCTGAGCAGGTGTGTGTGCCTGGCTCTGCCAAGGGTAGGTTGGTTAATTACCCTCGAGGGTATCCTGGTGCTGAGCAGGTGAGTGTGTGCCCAGCCTGGCCCCAGGTAGGTGGGTTAATCACCCTCTAGGGTATCCTGGCACTCAGCGGGTGTGTGTGCGTGGCCCAGCCTAGGGTAGGTTGCTTAATCACCCTTGAGGGTATCCTGGTGTTGAGCAGGTTGTGTGCCTAGCCCGGCCCTGGGTAAGTGGGTTAATCACCCTCGAGGGTATCCTGGCACTGAGCAGGTGTGTGTACTTGGCCCGGGCTTGGGTAGGTTGGTTAACCACCATCGAGGGTATACTGGTGCTGAACAGGTGTGTGCGCCTAGCCCAGTACCGGGTAGGTGGGTTAACCACCCTCGAGGGTATCCTGGTGCTGAGCAGAGGTGTGTGCCTGGCCCGGCCAAGGGTAGGTTGGTTAACCACCCTCGAGGGTATCCTGGTGCTGAGCAGGTGTGTGTGCCTGGCCCGGCCTAGGGTAGGTTGGTTAACCACCCTCGAGGGTATCCTGGTGCTGAGCAGAGGTGTGTGCCTGGCCCGGCCTAGGGTAGGTTGGTTAATCACCTTTGAGGGTATCCTGGTGCTGAACAGGTGTGTGCGCCTAGCCCAGTCCCGGGTAGGTGGGTTAATTACCATTGAGGGTATCCTGGCGCTGAGCAGGTGTGTGTGCTTGGCCCGGCCTAGGGTAGGTTGGTTAACCACCCTCGAGGGTATCCTGGTGCTGAGCAGAGGTGTGTGCCTGGCCCGGCCTAGGGTAGGTTGGTTAACCACCCTCGAGGGTATCCTGGTGCTGAGCAGAGGTGTGTGCCTGGCCCGGCCTAGGGTAGGTTGGTTAACCACCCTCGAGGGTATCCTGGTGCTGAGCAGAGGTGTGTGCCTGGCCCGGCCTAGGGTAGGTTGGTTAACCACCCTCGAGGGTATCCTGGTGCTGAGCAGGGGTGTGTGCCTGGCCCGGCCTAGGGTAGGTGGGTTAATTACCCTCGAGGGTATCCTGGTGCTGAGCAGGTGTGTGTGTGTGTGCCTGGCCCCGCCTAGGGTAGGTTGGTTAACCACCCTCGAGTGTATCCTGGTACTGAGCAGTGGTGTGTGCCTGACCCAGCCCCGGGTAGGTTGGTTAATCACCCTTGAGGGTATCCGGGTGCTGAGCAGGTGTGTATGCCTGGCCCGGCCTAGGGTAGGTTGGTTAATCACCCTTGAGGGTATCCTGGTGCTGAGCAGGGGTGTGCTTGGCCCAGCCTAGGGTAGGTTGGTTAATCGCCCTCGAGGGTATCCTGTTGCTGAGCAGGTGTGTGTGCCTAGCCCGGCTCCGGGTAGGTGGGTTAATCACCCATGAGGGTATCCTGGTGCTGAGCAGGGGTGTGTGCCTGGCCCGGCCTAGGGTAGGTTGGTTAACCACCCTCGAGGGAATCCTGGTGCTGAGCAGAGGTGTGTGCCTGGCCCAGCCCCGGGTAGGTTGGTAATTCACCCTCGAGGGTATCCTGGTGCTGAGCAGGGGTGTGTGCCTGGCCCGGCCTAGGGTAGGTCGGTTAACTACCCTCGAGGGTATCCTGGTGCTGAGCAGGGGTGTGTGCCTGGCCCGGCCTAGGGTAGGTTGGTTAACCACCCTCGAGGGTATCCTGGTGCTGAGCAGAGGTGTGTGCCTGGCCTGGCCTAGGGTAGGTTGGTTAACCACCCTCGAGGGTATCCTGGTGCTGAGCAGGGGTGTGTGCCTGGCCCGGCCTAGGGTAGGTTGGTTAATCGCCCTCGAGGGTATCCTGTTGCTGAGCGGGTGTGTGTGCCTAGCCTGGCTCCGGGTAGGTGGGTTAATCAGCCTCGAGGGTATCCTGGTGCTGAGCAGGTGTGTGTGCTTGGCCCAGCCTAGGGTAGGTTGGTTAACCACCCTCGAGGGTATCCTGGTGCTGTGCAGGGGTGTGGGCCTGGCCCGGCCTAGGGTAGGTTGGTTAATCGCCCTCGAGGGTATCCTGTTGCTGAGCGGGTGTGTGTGCCTAGCCTGGCTCCGGGTAGGTGGGTTAATCACCCTCGAGGGTATCCTGGTGCTGAGCAGGTGTGTGTGCTTGGCCCGGCCTAGGGTAGGTTGGTTAACCACCCTTGAGGGAATCCTGGTGCTGAGCAGAGGTGTGTGCCTGGCCCAGCCCCGGGTAGGTTGGTTAATCACCCTCGAGGGTATCCTGGTGCTGAGCAGGGGTGTGTGCCTGGCCCGGCCTAGGGTAGGTGGGTTAATCACCCTCGAGGGTATCCTGGTGCTGAGCAGAGGTGTGTGCCTGGCCCGGCCTAGGGTAGGTTGGTTAACCACCCTCGAGGGTATCCTGGTGCTGAGCAGGGGTGTGTGCCTGGCCTGGCCTAGGGTAGGTTGGTTAATCGCCCTCGAGGGTATCCTGTTGCTGAGCGGGTGTGTGTGCCTAGCCTGGCTCTGGGTAGGTGGGTTAATCACCCTCGAGGGTATCCTGGTGCTGAGCAGGTGTGTGTGCCTGGCCCGGCCTAAGGTAGGTTGGTTAACCACCCTCGAGGGTATCCTGGTGCTGAGCAGGGGTGTGTGCCTGGCCTGGCCTAGGGTAGGTGGGTTAACTACCCTCGAGGGTATCCTGGTGCTGAGCAGAGGTGTGCCTGGCCCGGCCTAGGGTAGGTTGGTTAATCACCCTCGAGGGTATCCTGTTGCTGAGCGGGTGTGTGTGCCTAGCCTGGCTCCGGGTAGGTGGGTTAATCACCCTCGAGGGTATCCTGGTGCTGAGCAGGTGTGTGTGCTTGGCCCGGCCTAGGGTAGGTTGGTTAACCACCCTCGAGGGTATCCTGGTGCTGAGCAGGGGTGTGTGCCTGGCCCAGCCTAGGGTAGGTGGGTTAACCACCCTCGAGGGTATCCTGGTGCTGAGCAGGGGTGTGCGCCTGGCCGGGCCTAGGGTAGGTGGGTTAACCACCCTCGAGGGTATCCTGGTGCTGAGCAGAGGTGTGTGGCTGGCCCGGCCTAGGGTAGGTTGGTTAACCACCCTCGAGGGTATCCTGGTGCTGAGCAGGGGTGTGTGCCTGGCCCAGCCTAGGGTAGGTGGGTTAACCACCCTCGAGGGTATCCTGGTGCTGAGCAGAGGTGTGTGCCTGGCCCGGCCTAGCGTAGGTGGGTTAACCACCCTCGAGGGTATCCTGGTGCTGACCAGAGGTGTGTGCCTGGCCTGGCCTAGGGTAGGTGGGTTAACCACCCTCGAGGGTATCCTGGTGCTGAGCAGGGGTGTGTGCCTGGCCCGGCCTAGGGTAGGTTGGTTAGTTAAAAACCCAGGTCTTCAGCTTCCTGCGGAGCTCAAGAAGAGAGGAGGCCTCTTCTGGCGTGGGTGCTGGGTGTGTCCGAGTTTGGCCAGTCACCAGTTGGAGACCCATGGTGAGTTGTCTTGCCAAAGATAAATATATTTAAACAAGCATTGGCCTGCTCACTGTAAATGTACCCAGGACCTGTGCTCGTTACCAACACCGGCCGACCACATCCACCACTTTTTCCCAACCGCACACTTACCAGTCCAATGAACAAGCATTGCTTCCTCCATGATCGCAGTTTACAACACACATCCCATGGTACCCTGGTGTGCTCCCTCGTTCACTGTGAATGCCACCAGGCAGCACCCCGACATACAGAACTGCAGACGCCCGTCCTTTCTTTCTCCCCTGCATCGCTCTCGTGCACTATCACACCACCTTCCAAGCCTCCAGGGTCCAGGGGGCCGGCCGCCAGGGCCATGGTTTTTTGCATTTTAATTGTGGAAGTACAACTAGCCCGCGGCGCTGGCCTGAACCTTCTATGCTGCACACAGGGGGGTGAAAGATTGGGGTGCAGGGGAGGAAGAAGCTACAGCTGTTTGTCTTGGCTTGCTTTCTGCACAAGAGTCTCAGAGTAGCTCGGGCCGAGCCAGAGCCCGACATCTCGCATGAACCAGCTGGAGCCTTTAGTGGTCAGCCCACGTCTATAGTAGGTACCCTTCCCATTTATTGTAACTTTCTTACAGGACAGGACGCAGCGCCTTGAAACCCTCACCGGTGATTTGCCGCGCTCTAGAAATTCGTGACTGAGGACGCGAGGCGGTGCCCTGCGGAAAGAAGCTACATCTGCTTTTTGGGAAGGGCAGGCAGTGCCCAGGGAGAACCCGTGCTCGTTTTTAAGGTCCCTGTAGCCCCAGATGAGATACCCCCTAAAGGAGAGATGCGACGCCCTGCTTCTCCGGAAGGCCAGGCTGTGCCCCCAGGGCATCTCGGGGGCTGCCCAGAGCGAGAACCGCGTCATTAGATAAGCACAGGCAGTGCCTCCGGGGTACCTGAGCTAGCCTCGGGGGTCCCCTGACTCCAGCGCAGAGGCAGCTCATAGGCGAGTTGTGTCGTCATCAGACAAGTGCTGACTGTGTCTCGGGGTCCATGGGCCTGTGCCTCGGGGTCCCTGTGGTGCAGTTTAGAGGTCGTGCAGAGACGAGCCGTGCCCTCAATAGACCAGGGCTGACTGTGCCTCTGGGTCCCTGGGCCTGGGCCTGAGGGTCCCTGTAGCCCAGCTAGAGGCTGTGCAGAGACGAGAAGTGCCCGTACTAGGCCCTGCGCTGACTGTGCCTGGGGGTCCCTGGGCCCACACCTGGGGGTCCCTGTAGCTCAGCTCAGAGGTCGCCCGGGGGCTCTTTGCACCGTCGTGCTGCACAGTCTTGCCCTGGTGGGGTGAGTTGTGTGTGTGTATGTTTGGGTGGGGTCATCAGCCCCGTCTTGTTGCACAGAGCCTCGCCCTGGGGGGCCCTGGACAGTGGCTTTTTCTGGCTCCATGGAGCGCTGCGCGAGGCCCCGGAGAGGGCGAGCGCGAGAGCCCGTGTCGGCTTTTTGTGCTCAGCCTCCTTGTAAGTGCTGATAATAACTTGTAATATACGTCACATTACAGGCCGCGGCGCTATCGCCGTAATGCAGGCGCTGGAGGCGCGCGCTATGCGCGGCTTATGCTAATACCGCCATTGTCCTTCGGCGGCCTGTGCGCACCAGCCCGAGCCGGGCCGGGCCACAAAGGACCCTTTCACAGATTACTGACGGGGCTGTTGTCGTGTCGTGTCCCTGGCAGTTATTGTCTGCTAAACTGGGGGTTCGAGGCCCGCGCCCCGACGCCTCCTACCTCGGGCATCATTCATTCAGGGAGAGTTAATCCGTGGAGCAGCGCGGCTGGAGGGCCAGGGCGTACTCTCCAGACTGGCACCGTAGGCTGGTGCCCAGGGACCCAGACCGTATACATCAGCTGACCTGACGGGCCAGGGCGTTGTGCGGAAGGAGGCAGTGTGGCACAGGGGCCCAACAGACCCTCTAACCTGGACCCAAGGACTGGAGGTGACAAGTCATAACGTGAAGCTACAGAGTGCGTGGAACTATGGATGTCACTCAATGCACTCTTTGATGCACTCTTTGAATGCACTCTTTGATGCACTCTTTCAATGCACTCTTTCGATGCACTCTTTCGATGCACTCTTTCGATGCACTCTTTCGATGCACTCTTTCGATGCACTCTTTCGATGCACTCTTTCGATGCACTCTTCCGATGCACTCTTCCGATGCACTCTTTGCACTCTTTCAATGCACTCGTTGATGCACTCGTTGATGCACTCGTTGATGCACTCGTTGATGCACTCGTTGATGCACTCTTTCAATACACTCTTTCAATACACTCTTTCGATGCACTCTTTCGATGCACTCTTTCGATGCACTCTTTCGATGCACTCTTTCGATGCACTCTTTCGATGCACTCTTTCGATGCACTCTTTCGATGCACTCTTTGCACTCTTTCAATGCACTCGTTGATGCACTCGTTGATGCACTCGTTGATGCACTCGTTGATGCACTCGTTGATGCACTCTTTCAATACACTCTTTCAATACACTCTTTCGATGCACTCTTTCGATGCACTCTTTCGATGCACTCTTTCGATGCACTCTTTCGATGCACTCTTTCGATGCACTCTTTCGATGCACTCTTTCGATGCACTCTTTCGATGCACTCTTTCGATGCACTCTTTCGATGCACTCTTCCGATGCACTCTTCCGATGCACTCTTCCGATGCACTCTTTGCACTCTTTCAATGCACTCGTTGATGCACTCGTTGATGCACTCGTTGATGCACTCTTTCAATACACTCTTTCAATACACTCTTTCGATGCACTCTTTCAATGCACTCTTTGCACTCTTTCAATGCACTCTTTAATGCATTCTTTCAATGCACTCTTTGATGCATTCTTTTGATGCACTCTTTGATGCACTCTTTGGATGCACTCTTTGGATGCACTCTTTGGATGCACTCTTTGGATGCACTCTTTCGATGCACTCTTTCGATGCACTCTTTCGATGCACTCTTTCGATGCACTCTTTCGATGCACTCTTTCGATGCACTCTTTCGATGCACTCTTTGAGTTCTCAGCTAACATTCTGTAGTTGAAATGTTTAACCCATGCTCTCTGCTTCACCTGTTCTAGCAGGGCCGGCTTTCGGGCAGTGCGACCTGTGTGTCGGCACTGGGTGCTTCCCTAGAAAGAGTGAGGAGGGGCACTGAATTAGTAGGGGGGGCGCTGCGTTTAGCAATAAATTACGATTTAAAAGCACCGGCTGCAGGCTTCCTAGTGCCCTGAGGCAACAATATAAACGTCGAGGTAACTCCTATGGTTCATGTTCCTGCTGGAGAGAGCCTGGAGTTTTGTCTAGTGGCAGTTTTGACTCGTCATAAAGTAGCGCAGAGGGTTAATGTGCCTGCTGCAAATAACAGATCTATATTTTATGTGGATAGCCTAGTGGATTAGTAAAGCCAGCCTTTACCAGCTCTTTAATACTAATGAAACATATGTGGGAGAGGTGCTATGGAGAGATGAGGGGCCCCCAACTAGTGAGTGAAGATCATGGGGAGGCAGGGGGCACCAAACTAGACTGTCGCACGGGGTGCCCCCAGCACTAAAGCCGGCCCTGCGTGTCAGTTCTTGTGTGGAGGAACGGTGGGGCCTGGGATGTTAGGGCTCTCCCTCACCAGCAGACTCTCCCCTGACACCAGCAGGGTCCGCCCTACCCCCTACCATGCCAGCAGGCCCCTCCCTACCATGCCAGTCGGACCCTCCATAGTCCCTACCATGCCAGTCGGGCCCTCCGTAGTCCCTACCATGCCAGTCGGGCTTTCCGTAGTCCCTACCATGCCAGTCGGGCCCTCTGTAGTCCCTACCATGCCAGTCGGGCCCGCAGTAGTCCCTACCATGCCAGTCGGGCCCTCCGTAGTCCCTACCATGCCAGTCGGGCTTTCCGTAGTCCCTACCATGCCAGTCGGGCCCTCTGTAGTCCCTACCATGCCAGTCGGGCCCTCCCTTGCACGCTTTTCGTTCCAGCAGGGCCCGGGCTGGACTGGCCGTAGCGGGCATCGGGTGTTTCCCCGGGAGGCTGGGGGCCGGTTTTGTTACTGGGGGCCTTTTTGCATTGGTGCTTCAATATCGCCCCCCAGTAACAAAAGCAGCAGTGCCTCACACTTTCACCCCCCCCCCCCCCCATTCACCCGCGGGCCGGTCTTATAATGCCGCCAGGACTGCTTTGAGTTCCCAAATCCAGCCCCGAGCAGGGCTCCCCGCCCCCCACACCCGCATTACTCCCCGGGGTTCAGCACTCGGGAGCCATCGGATTTTCCTCTACAACTTCAATGGCTTCTCTTGGGATCAGTCGGTCACAGTTGACCGAGTAAACAGGACACCCCCTTAACTGCACTTACAGAAACGGAAAAACAGTATTAACCGTTTGCTGTTCAGAACTCGAAGGCGCAGATCACCGCCCCCCGAGTCGAGTCGCTGTCAGGGGTGTCCCAGCTACCAGCACCACCCTCCCCCCCCCCCCCGCGGCAGAACACATCACCCTGTCACCGCTCGAAGGCCCCTCTCCAAAAACACGCCACAGCTGACGCAAGAGAAGGCCACATCATTCTGTGATCCCCTCACAATCCCTGCCACACGATAAGAACACATCTCTCTGCAATCCCTGCCACACGATAAGAACACATCTCTCTGCAATCCCTGCCACACGATAAGAACACATCTCTCTGCAATCCCTGCCATACGATAAGAACACATCTCTCTGTAATGGGCAGAGAAATCCTCCACTATAGAAAAATACCACACCGTTGAGTGATCTAGAGAAGGTCACATCACTGATCCCCTGCTCTGTCACAGGAAGAGACCGCATCAGTCCCTGACCAATGGCATCCATTACAGAAGACCACATCACCCTGTGATCACCGAGATGACAAAAAAAGACCACACCACTGTGTGATCTCAGATCTTACTACAGAAGACCACACCACTCTGTGATCCCCAACATGACAAAAAGACCACACCGCTGTGTGATCTCAGGTCTTAACTACAGAAGACCACATCACTCTGTGATCACCAACATGACAAAAAAAGACCACACCACTGTGTTATCTCAGATCTTACTACAAAAGACCACACCACTCTGTGATCACAAGCCTCAACTAGAACAGAAAACCACACTACTTCACTACTTGGTGAGCACCAGAAAAGTCTCAAACTGGAGGAAAAGACTCGGGGTGGGGAAACATTCATGGGTTAATATTACCTCAGCTGTTATGAGAATGAAAGCCGTGCATCACATGAGGTGCGGGTAGTTAATACTAATACTCACTCATCAGTAACATCATAGAGTTATAATCTAGGGGTTCATTATCGATATTATGCTGACTTGCAGCCTATTAGGTCTCGCCTGACCCAGCGCATGCGCTGATCTGGCGAGACTTATTGATAGGGCTCCAAAAAGTGCTACCAGGCCAGCCTAGAGCTACAGTGCATGTGCGCGGGCGTGCGCGCCGCGCTTTACCGTGATTACTTTCGGTTTCGCGCCCGCACGGCCGCTTTGATGTTTGATCGCGATCACTTTCACTTTAGCGGCCGCATGGCCGCTTTGCATAGCCAATAGGTCTCGCTTTTGGGACCTTAGAAGTATTTAGTTATGCAACTGTTGCATGGCTAAACACTTATAAGGTCCCAAAGGCGAGACCTTTTGGTTATGCCAATGCTTGTTTTTGGATGCTGCAATGACGAGGACAGATGTTCCACCGTTATATGGATAACCCTGACTGATAAGAGGGCTACTTAGACACAAGCAAAATAGAGGTGCATGGAATTTAGTGAAAGGTGCATGAGGATTGGTTAAGAAAGCATCTAAACAGTAAATAGATTGCTCAATATGTTATTAAGGTGTCCAAGTCCTGAAGAAGGTGAAAGATCCACATTTGATCACTTATAGTGCTGAAACATGTTGACTTTCAATGGTGCATAACCGCGTGAACTATATTTAATCTAGTACCACATTGTTGCCACTGGTACTTCTAAAGTTTAAATGGGGGGGGGGGGGGGAAGCGCACACCTGATTAGTATGATGATCTGTATATTCAAATTGTACTCTAAAGGTGCGACAGTGTTATGCTTGCTTTCTGGTCAAGCGTTTGAGATATAAGGAAAAAGTTACAAGCCGGCAGGGTTTGTATACACTGTGCAATGGGTTACTATGGAACCCTTAGATCTTATACAAAACTCTTATGAGACATGATAAATCAATCAAAACATGAATAGATTAAGTGCATTGTATTTTTATATATATGCAACAAATTTCCTCAAGCCAAATTAATAAGACATGGTAGTATCACCAGTGCATGCCATGTTACATGAATAAACAGGGCATATAGAGCATTACATCATGCGAGACACATAAATCAATATACACGGTGTTTGAGAAAGACCCCGATGCATTTCGGGACTGGCACGTCCCTTCGTCAGGGGCAACCTGTAGACAAAAATGTCAATATTACTAGTAACATCCACAATGATATTTTAATGCTTGTTGAAAGGAGGACAACATGGGGGTGCCAGTACTTAAAATCACTTAAAGCTTTGATAAAGATGTGTTTAATTGTTGTGCTGTTATTGTTATTTGACCCTTAAGTAATTAGTAGTGTGCTTAATAGCTGAAATGCAATATAAAAATTCAATAAAATAATTTTTCTTTTAAAACAGTGTGCTGGTAGTTTGTGAATAAAGAAATTAATAAGACATGTGGGGAAAACTTAACCAATAGTGACTAGAAAACCACGAAGAATAAGGTGGTACCTTATGTCTCTAAGATGTAAAGCTGAAAAAAGATGTCAAATGAGAAGGCTAAAAACGAGAAAAGATAAAAAGAAAATGGTGAAATAGCTGCTAAGTGAGCATGGAAACTATTGTGAGAGGAAATAGGACTGAGCTCACCTTGAGTTTATGGTAAATGGTATGGCTAAGAGATGCTGACAAGTAAGCAAAAATGAGAAAAAATTACAATGAGCTGGTGAACAAAACGCTGAAGAGCGTTAGCTCTAATTGGATTGTGACAGAAAGTAACTCACCCCGGTAGGCGCGTGAACAGTTAGCCAAAATTACTCTTGTATGAAAGCGTTAAAAGCTTGGAACCACTTTGGGTCACTATAAACAAAAAGAATGCGTAACGTCAAATTGAGATAAAATGTGCCGGATTACGAGTTAAAGAACACGGAGGTGCGCAATACCACTCACCAATTTTAGATTCTTCAACGCGGAAATAATAGAAGGTTGAAGTCAGCTGAACCGGCAGAACGCCCATCTGGACGCTCGTCTAAACGCATGTGTACGGAAGCATGAAATAAAAGAGGGACTATAAAAAAGAGTGTAGCGGCCATCTTTGAATGGAGTATTAGATATAATGAAAGAATGGACCAAAGGGTAACAATGTTATATGAAAGGGGATAAATTAAAAATGATATATTAAAAATATATATTAAAGATTGAATGTGGAAAATAGCGAACGTCACGAAAGAAACTGGAAAAATGAAGCGCCAAAGTGCAAAAATATTTGCTGGAAATGAAAGGAAAATGGGACAACTAATCCTGGGTGATGCAAAAAAATAGTAAAAGACGTAGCATCGTCACTGTAAGGAATAGAATGAACGGATGACTATTAGAAAATGGAAGGGGTTGAAAAAAGGAAGGTATAGAGGAGTGGAAAGAGCGTCACAAGTGAACAAACGTCACAAGTGTAAACAGAATAAAAAAGATGGAAAAGAATTACAGCGAACACACTATTGGTATGCTTTTAAAAATGCAGGAAAAATCACAGAACAGTGGCATAAAGAACTACATGGTGATGCTCAAAGGTGAAATGTGGTTAAAACAGTGGATATGTTCAGGGAGAAGCTAAATGTGTGAAGAAGAATAAAAAAGTAGTGATAACCACCACCATGATTGTGGATGTATTTACAAGCTACAAAGTATTAGTACTGACAGATATTTATTAAATGAGGCATTACAAGAAGCAACTCATGTCAAAACGATCATTAAGACCTGCGGAAAACATGGTATTTAATTGTTTAATCCAGAATATTTGCCTTTGGAGTAGAATTTTTGTAACGTCCATGCCTGGACGTACAGTCAATCTTTCAATTATTTGAAATCGTAGTTGGGATATTGTGTGTTTAAAGTCGTCCCAATGGGTAGCTATACTAGATGTAGTGCTTTTGTTTCTAATCTTACTTTTATGTTCAGTTTTGCAGACTTTAAGTTTCCGTTCAGTTTTTCCCACATCGGCTTTGCCGCATGGGCACTTAATACTATAGATTACATTAGAAGAGTTGCAATCACTCATGTGTTTATGTCTGATTTTGATTCCTGACAGTGGGTGAGTTAATGTATTGCCAACTATGACGTTGTTGCATTGGACGCAGCTTTTGCATTTGTTGGTGCCTAATTGGTCCTCAGTGTTTTGAGTTGTTCTGGGTGAAGATAATAGTGCTCGTAGATTTTTCCCTCTGGTGTAAGCAAAAAGGTTTTTTTCCAGGAATAGTCCATTGAAGCCTTTTTCGTTTTGTAATAATTCCCATTGGTTATTTATGATTTTTTTTATTGTTTGTGAAACGGTGGAATATCTGGACACAAATACTGTTCTTCTATCTGCCTGCACGTTTTGCTTTAAAAATAGTTCTTGGCATGGTTTAGTCAATGCCTTGTTGAGGCAATCTTGTAAAATCACATCGGGATAACCTCGCGCTTGAAACCGTTGTTGATATTCTTGTAATTTGGGTCTGAACAAATCCTCCGAATGTGGATAAATTGAGAATATGGCAAATTTTTTATCAAACTTTTGGGGTGAAAACTGGAGTAAGCCAAGGTGCTGTTCCAATCTGTAGGTTTTTTGTAAACCGATGTGTCAAACTGGTTAAGAGAAGATTTATTGATCTGAACATCAAGGAAATTAATGGTTTCTTTTTGGATGTTGTATGTCAAATGAATATGAGAGTTTGTATTGTTCAGAGTATCAATCATAGATATAAAAGATTGTTCAGTGTTGTTCCACAGTAAAAACATATCATCGATATACTGACAATATAAGGAGTTTTTTTGCCACCAAACAGTATTTGATATGATGTTATCGTGTTCGTATTGAGCCATGAAAATATTGGCATACACGGGGGCCCCCGAAAAACCCATAGAGGTACCTGTCAATTGGATGTAAAATTGTTGTTCCCATTCAAAGTAGCTATTGTTGAGGCAAACCTTAAGCAGCTGCAAGATAAATACTTTTTCAATTCCAATAGAATCTGTTTGAAGGAGTGCCCATTCAACGGCTTCCAATCCTGCTGAGTGGGGTATAGATGAATATAGAGCAGTCACATCAATGGTACAAAGAAGAATAGATATATCATGTTGAATCTCCAATCCTGAAAGTTTCTGAAGAAAGTGTGTTGTGTCTTTTAGATATGTAATCCAATTTTGAACAAAGTTTTGAAGATAGAAGTCCAATAACTTGCCAACCGGGTCAAAAATGGAACCACAGCCGGATACTATAGGTCGAAAGGGTGGGTCTTGTGCGTCCCAATGCATTTTAGGTATCATGTAGAGTTTCGGCCGTCGAGGGTTGTTAGTTGTAAGAAATGATTGTATTTGGTCACTGATCCAATCATTGTCACGTGCCTCCCATAAAAGCTTGGTAAGCATTTTTTGAAGTTGACCAGTAGGATCATAAGTAAGCTTCATATAGGTGTTAGTATCTCCAACGTGTGCATTGACTTTAGCATGATAATACTGTGTATCCATGACAATGGTTGCTCCCCCATTCACTCTATTCCTTACAGTGACGGTGCTACGTCTTTTTTACTATTTTTTTGCATCACCCAGGATTAGTTGTCCCATTTTCCTTCAATTTCCAGCACATTTTTTTGCACTTTGGCGCTTCATTTTTCCAGTTTCTTTCGTGACGTTCGCTATTTTCCACATTCAATCTTTAATATATATTTTTAATATATCATTTTTAATATATCCCCTTTCATATAACATCCTTACCCTCCCTTTGGTCCATTTTTTCATTATATCTAATGCTCCATTCAAAGATGGCCGCTACAGTCTTTTTTATAGTCCCTCTTTTATTTCATGCTTCCGTACACACGCATTTAGACCAGCGTCCAGATGGGCGTTCTGCCGGTTCAGCTGACTTCAACCTTCTATTGTTTCCGTGTTGAAGAATCTACAATTGGTGAGTGGTATTGCGCACCTCTGTGTTCTTTAACCCCTTCGCTGCGGCGCGAATTCCGCCGCAGCGCGGGGGGGTGAGGGGGCGAGCGCGGCGCCGCCCTGCTCGCGACGGAACCACGCCGTCATGAGTCACGGGCGAGCTGTGCTCATGACGGCGTGGTTCCGTCACGACTCCGCCCACTCTCTAATTCGCCCGCACAGGCGGGGAATTAGAGCCGCGTGGGAGGAGCGGCCGCCAACGGCCGTAGCATGACGGAACCACGCCGTCATGAGCACACGCCGCCCATGGCTCATGATGGCGTGGTTCCGCCATGAGCGCACAAGGGGTTAACTCGTAATCCGGCACATCTTATCTCAATTTGACGTTATGCATTCTTTTTGTTTACAGTGACCCAAAGTGGTTCCAAGCTTTTAACGCTTTCATACAAGAGTAATTTTGGCTAACTGTTCACGCGCCTACCGGGATGAGTTACCTTCTGTCACAACCCATTCAGAGCTAACGCTCTTCAGCGTCTTGTTCACCAGATCATTGTCATTTTTTCTTACTTTTCAGCATCTCTTAGCCATACCATTTACCATAAACTCAAGGTGAGCTCAGTCCTATTTCCTCTCACAATAGCTTCCATGCTCACTTAGCAGCTATTTCACCATTTTCTTTTTATCTTTTCTCGTTTTTAGCCTTCTCATTTGACATCTTTTCTCAGCTTTACATCTTAGAGACATAAGGTACCACCTTATTCTTCGTGGTTTTCTAGTCACTATTGGTTAAGTTTTCCCCACGTCTTATTAAGTTTTTTTATTCACAAACTAACAGCACACGGATTACATTTTTTTTTTCTTTTATTGAATTTTTTAATTTCATTTCAGCTATTAAGCACACTACTAATTACTTAAAGGTCAAATAACAATAACCGCACAACAATTAAACACAGCTTTATCAAAGCTTTACGTGATTTTACGTACTGGCACCCCCATGTTGTCCTCCTTTGAAGAAGCATTAAAATATCATTGTGGATGTTACTAGTAATATTGACATTTTTGTCTACAGGTTTCCCCTGACGAAGGGACATGCCAGTCCCGAAATGCATCGGGGTCTTTCTCAAACACCGTGTATATTTATTTGTGTCTCGCATGATGTAATGCTCTATATGCTATGTTTATTCATGCAACATGACTTGTACTGCTGATACTACCATGTCTTATTAATTTGGCTTGAGGAAATTTGTTGCATATATAGAAATACAATGCAATTAATCTATTCACGTTTTGATTGATTTATCATGTCTCATAAGAGTTTGTATAAGATCTAAGGGTTCCATAGTAACCCATTGCACAGTGCACAGTGTATACAAACCCTGCCGGCTTGTAACTTTTTACTTCTAAAGTTTGAACACATTTATCTTTCTTTCAGTGCCCCTTTTGTGATATTGTTTGCTCCTCTATATTTCATGTGTTTGGAGCCCATGGAAACTAAAATGTCTTATTTCTACACATAGGTGATGCTACTGCTATTAAACAGTTTCTTCATTATCCTACCGGTGGGTTGATGTATGTTAGTTGGTTCTTGATGGTGTAGAAGAGACACACAGTTTTTCAGTGACTTTAATGCCACCTTAAATCTTCCAGATATGCATATTCTGATGCCCACGTAGGTGTACTCTGTGGTGGGCTCAACCTCTGTGTCATTAGAAAACAATTTGTCCTTGTTTTATTTGTATTGTTTTTATTTTTTATGGAAAATCATCATTTTATTCTTATGATTTTCTCCCATATTCTACTATAAGCTTTCTGGATATTAAGATTGTGCGTTCTTGGTTCTGCAGATTATGGTTGTGACTTCTTGCTTCTGAGATAAAGATTTAGCTTTTTTGGTTCTGCAGATTAAGATTGTGCTTTCTTGGTTCTGCATATTATGATTGTGTTTTCTACACTCCCGGAGGCCTCGCCACTAGAAGACAGGGTCTTGACTGAGCAGATCAGGGACAAAACCACTTCCTTATTTTACAAAAAGATAATCCATAACGCCCCAGACCCCACTACCGCGCTCCGAGCGGCTTGGGAGCAAGATGTAGGCACCCTCCAGGTGGAGCAATGAGCAGAAGTGTTGGAGGGTCCAAGGGAGGTGGCGATCCGGGCACGGTTCCACCTGATACACCTCAAGATACTCCACAGCGTGTATTACACAAGATCGGCAATGTTTTGAATGGGACGCTGTGAAAACTCCAGATGTCACGGGGGTTGTGGGGAGACGGGGTCATTCTTCCACTTGCTGTGGGAATGCCCAGCTCTTCAGCTTTACTGGACAAAGATAGCCCGCAGAATGACAGAGGTAGTGGGCATGGAGGTGCAGACTGATCCAAAATGACTTCTTCTGGTAACAGGAGCAAATGAAGACTGGCCACGACACACACAGCAATGGCGATCTGTGGCTGCGGTGGTAGCAAAACGCAACATAGCCAGAACGTGGGGCGCGAGGATGCCCCCAACAGTGACCGATTGGTAAAAGGATTTAGATTGGTACTGGCAAGCGGAGTTAACAATCTATAAAAGCAGAGGCTGCCCCCAAAAAGGAGAGAAAATATGGGGGGCATGGCAGGCACACCAGGGTCTATAAAGGAGGACACAGACAAAATTTGGTGGGGGCCACTTGGTCTAATAGTAGCAAGCATGATCAATGATGTAGTAGACAAGGTTATTTCCATGGTAACAAGAATATCTGTGATTATTCCTTTGATGCTCTCTGTTGTGCAGATGTTTGATGTTTTAATAAAAAAAAGAATGTTAAAAAAAAAGATTACGATTGTGCTTTCTTGGTTCTGGAGATAACGATTGTGCTTTCTTGGTTCTGGAGATAACGATTGTGCTTTCTTGGTTCTGGAGATAATGATTGTGCTTTCTTGGTTCTGGAGATAACGATTGTGCTTTCTTGGTTCTGGAGATAATGATTGTGCTTTCTTGGTTCTGTGCTCTGTTGGTTCTGCATCTTAAGATTGTGCTTTCTTGGTTCTCTGCTCTCTTGGTTCTGCAGATTAAGATTTTGCTTTCTCGGTTCTGTGCTCTCTTGGTTCTGGAGATTAAGATTGTGCTCTCTTGGTTCTGGAGATTAAGATTGTGCTTTCTTGGTTCTGGAGATTACGATTGTGCTTTCTTGGTTCTGTGCTTTCTTGTTTCTGCAGATTAAAATTGTGCTTTCTTTGTTCTGCAGATTAAGATTGTGCTTTCTTGATTCTGGAGATTAAGAATGTGCTTTCTTGGTTCTGGAGATTAAGATTGTGCTTTCTTGGTTCTGCAGATTGAGATTGTGTTTTCTTGGTTCTGCAGACTAAGATTGTGTTTTCTTGGTTCTGCAGATTAAGATTGTGCCTTCTTGGTTCTGCAGATTAGGATTGTGATTTCTTGGTTCTGGAGATTAAGAATGTGCTTTCTATTTCTGGGGATTATGATTGTACTTTTTTGGTTCTGCAGATTAAGATTGTGCTTTCTTGGGTCTGCAGATTAGGATTGTGATTTCTTGGTTCTGGAGATTAAGGATGTGCGTTCTATTTCTGGGGATTAAGATTGTGCTTTCTTGGTTCTGGAGATTAAGGATGTGATTTCTTGATTCTGCAGATTAAGATTGTGCTTTCTTGGTTCTGGAGATTAAGATTGTGCTTTCTTGGTTCTGGAGATTAAGATTGTGCTTTCTTGGCTCTGCAGATTAAGATTGTGCTTTCTTGGTTCTGGAGATTAAGATTCTGCTTTCTTGGTTCTGCGAGTGATGTGTTCTAGGTATGATTCTCAGATAGGGAGGTATTCAGCAGGGGTGGACAGGGAAACCAAAAGCAACCCTGGCAAAAATGCTCAAACCACCCTTGCACCCTTCCACTGTGCACAAATTCTCTCTTTCCATCCATCTGTTTTTCTCTCCACTCTCTCCTTCTCTGATCACTTTCTCTCTACTCCCCCCCCCTCTCTTTCTCTTTTGAAGCATCCCAAACCTGCTGATGTTAGTGTGGGAGAGTCCTGGGCTCTCAAAACTAGCCTCCACCCCATGAGACCTGCCAGGTGGAATACAACCCTTGCCCAGCCCTGGTATGGAGTAGGCCTGTGCTTGTTCCTGTGTGTTTGGTTGTAGCTTCTTTCCACTGCCAGACCTTGTTATAGCACATCTGTATTTTCCAGAGGATTTCTAAACAGTTTACCACCTCCCGGGACTTCACACTTTGCTCCTTATTGCATAGTCATCGGTTAGACATGAGGCACATACAGACAGATCAACAAAGCATATATGTGGCCCCCAGAGAGATCTTGCTCACAATTGCTGTCAGGTGGGGCGGTGTCATGTGACCGACGCAAAGTGGTCATGTTCTTGGTTTACATTTAACTTGATTCAATCTGGGAGTTGTAGTCCATGTTGTCTTCTATTTATCAACTTAAATTAACACACCTGAAAACAATGTGTTAGAAATGGGATCTCTGGTTGGCAGGTCCCTGCCCAATTAGGGACCCTTACTCTAGTCCGGGTAAGGGAGTCACATGGCTAAGAAAACCCCTGCTCAACCCGTTGGTAGCTTGGCACGAGCAGTCAGACTTATCTCAGAGGCAAGGTGTAAAGCATTTGTACATACACACACAGTAACACAGTGAAAACACTACAAAAGGAGTCCACACCAGTTTAGAAAAGTAGCCAATATTTATCAAACACGACCAATACAACAAAAAAATCCAACATACAGAAGTAAAGATATCACTTTTCAAAGCTTAAATAAGTTCAGCCCACAGGAATCTATGGATGTGTTTCTTTTAGCACAAATTTTCTTGGATGGTTCAAAATTCAAAGGCGCAATGGAGGTGAGGCCCTGGAAAAGAAAGCAATGTGTTGTTTCTTACTCCCAGGGAAGGTGATGCGTTGGTTCCTCCCTGCCAGGGGAGGTGATGTGTCGGCTCCTTACTGTCACGCTGGGGAGGTGATGCGTCAGTTCCTTACTGTCAGGGGAGGTGATGTGTTGGTTCCTCACTGTAAGGGGAAGTGATGCATTGATCCCCGGACTCATGGCTTTGGTTCCTTACTGCTGGGCAACATTGCTTAAGAGACAGCGACGAGGGATGATGCGTTTGTTGGAGGGAAGATTTATTAAGGGTCAAGATGGCTGGGGGCTGTGCACAGAGCCCCGGGAGCCTTCACAGAGTGAGCGAGGGAGTGAGTTAGGGACAAAAGGGGCACCTTAATTTGAGCCTGGTGTCTGGGTGCGCTCGCTCTAAAAATGAAGGAAACAGATATGTGAGCCATGGAAACCCTCTCTCACGTTGAAAATCCAGACACTCTGCGTCAATGCGACGGCGATTCAGGCGCTGCGTCAATTTCACAGCCTCGAAGCTGGATTTGGCACCACTTAGCAAGTCGGGGATCTCTGCAGAAGAGCCCAGGCACTGGTAGGTGAGGTCTTTGATGACCCTGAGACTTCTTAACAGGAGGCAAGCACACACAAGCCCTTGGAGAACCTTGGAAGCAGGATGTAGAGAGCAAAGTTCAGTCCTTTCACTCCAAAAGCAGCAAGCAGCAGCCCAGCATAACAAAGCAACAGGCAGCGTGGTAGTCCCTCCTACAGCATCCAGCTCTTCTTCCTGGCAGAATGTCCTCAATCCAGAAGTATTCTGATTTAGGGGTGTCAGATGTCCAATACTTATACCCCTTTCTGCCTTTGAAGTAGGCAAACTTCAAAGGAAAGTCTTTGTAGTGCGCAAGACCCTGCCTTCCCTGACCTGGCTCCAGGCACACTGCAGGGGGGGTGGGGGGGGGACAGCTTTGTGTGAGGACAGGCACAGCCCTATTCAGGTTTCAGTGACCCCTCCTCCCACCACTCTAGCTCGGGAGGCCCATCAACCTGGTGTTGGGCCATCAGGATATACAGGGAACACCTTCTGCTCCCTTTGAGTGACTGTCTAGAGTGAATGCATAAGAGACCAACTGCGAGCTAACCCAGACAGGTAGAGGCACAGAATGGTTAAGCAAGAACATGCCTAATTTCTAAAAATGGCATTTTCAAACATGCAATTTAAAAACCAACTTCCGCAAAAGATGCATTTTTAAATTGTGAGTTAAGAGACCCTGAACTCCAAATCTCTATCTGCTCCCAATGGGAAATTAAACGTAAAAGATATTTCAAGGCATAACCTATGTTACCCTATGGGACAGATAGTCCTTGCAGTAGTGAAAAATGAGTTAGTAGAATTTCACTATTAGGACGTGTAAAGCATGCAAGTACATGTCCTATGTTTTAAATACACTGCCCATGGGCTGCCTTGGGCCTACCTTAGGGGAAAGTTACAGGTAGAGAAAGGGAAGGTTTTGGCCTGACAAATGAGTGCACTTGCCAAGTCGACATGGCCGTTTAAAACTGCACACACAGGCTGTGCAGTGGCAGGTATAAGACATGTGTGCAGGGCTACTCCATGTGGCTGGCACAAATAGTGCTGCAGGCCCACTAGTAGCTTTTGCTTTACAGTCCTTGGGCTCAGCTGGTGCACCTTACCAGGGACTTAGTAGTGAATCAGATATGTCAATCATGGATAAACCAAACACTAATACGATTTAGACAGAGAGCACCAGCACTTTAACACTTGTCAGCCGTGGTAAAGTGCCCAGAGTCCTAAAACCAGCAAAAGCGAAATGCAGCACACAGTCAAAAAACAGGTCAGAAGCAAAAAGACAGGGGGAATCATGCCAAAGAGGCCAGGTCTAGCATAATGAGTTGTAAATGATGTGTTTTCAGATATGGCCCTCTGGGGCCAGAGGGCAGCTCAAACATCCCAAGGTGCCCAGGGTCACGTGGTGCGCTCCTGCACAGGCACAGCTGAACACTGATTGGATTAGGGCGTGTTAGTGCCGCCTGTTTGTGTTCTCTGCTCTCGTGCGTCGGAGGCGCCTCCTTAATACGATCACTGCTTTTAAAGCCCTTTTAAATAATGTTTGTTTTTCTTTCTCACTGCTCCTAATGTGTAAACTAATTAGGTTAACCTTGCAGCGGCGGGCGCGCGGGGGCGGGGCCCGGGAGATGAGACCAGGGCGGGGGATTAGAGCGGGCCCCAGGTGTCGGGTGCGAGGAGATCACGGTGGGCCTCGAAATAAAATATGAGTTTATAACTGGCCTCGTAGCAAAGGCCTGACCAGCTGAGGTGCTCGTGCCGCGGTGTGAGGGGGGCACCGGGGCAGCTCACTGCCCGTGGATGGCATCTTCAGTCACCCGTACAGTGCAGGTGTGATATTGTGTGTGCCAGACCTCGACGGGCACAACACAGCCTGGGCATGTCGGCTCCTCCCCCAAGCTGTTTTGTGCCCGTCGAAGCCTGGCACACCGCGAGGGTACATGGGACCTCACACCGCCTAAGAAGGAGGGAAGATTTAACCCGGCTGTGCTATAGGTGCCTAGGCCTGGCACACCCGAGGGTACATGGAACCTCACACAGGGTAAGGGTGAGGGAAGTTGTAACCCACCTGTGCTATGGATGCCAAGGCCTGGCACACCAGAGGGTACATGGAACCTCACACCGCGTGTTGTGCGTGCCAACGCCTGACACACCCGAGGGTACATGGAAACTTCCACAGGGTAAGGGTGAGGGACGTTGTAACCCGGCTGTGCTATGGGTGCCAAGGCCTGGCGCACTCCGAGGGTACATGGAACCTCACACCGCGTGTTGTGCGTGCCCAGGCCTGGCCCACCCCGAGGGTACATGGAACCTCACACAGACTAAGGATGAGGGAAGATGTGGCACACACGAGGGTACATGGGACCTCACACAGAGTAAGGATGAGGGAACATTTAACCCGGCTGTCCTATGTGTGCCCAGGCCTGGCACACTGAGAGGGTACAAGAGACCTCACACAGAGTAATGATGAGGGGACATTTAACCCGGCTGTGCAATGAGTGTCCAGACCTGGCACACCCGAGGGTACATGGAACCTCACACAGTGTAAGGGTGAGGGGAGGTTTAACCCGGCTGTGGTATGAGTGTCCAGGCCTGGCACACCCGAGGGTACATGGGACCTCACACAGTGTAAGGGTGAAGGGAGGTTTAACCAGGCTGTGCTGTGATGTGTGTGTCCAGGCCTGGCACACCCGAGGGTATATGGGACCTTTCATCGTGTAAGGACGAGGGAAGTTGTAACCCAACCTGTGCTAAGGGTGCCAACGCCTGACACACCCGAGGGTACATGGGACCTCACACAGCGTAAGGGTGAGGGGACGTTTAACAGGGCTGTGATGTGGGTGCCAAGGCCTGGCACACTCAAGGGCACATGGGACCTCATACAGCGTAAGGGTGAGGGGAGGTGTAACCCGTCTGTGCAATGGGCGTCCAGGCCTGGCACACACAGGGTACAAGGGACCTCACAAAGAGTAAGGATGAGGGAACATTTAACCCGGCTGTCCTATGGGTGCCCAGGCCTGGCACACTGAGAGGGTACAAGGGACCTTCCACTGTGAAAGGATGAGGGAACATTTAACCCGGCTGTCCTATGGGTGTCCAGGCCTGGCACACTGAGAGGGTACAAGGGACCTTCCACTGTGTAAGGATGAAGGAAGATGTAACCCAGATGTGCTATGAGTGTCTCGGCCTGGCACACCCTGAGGGTACATGGGACCTCACACAGAGTAAGGATGAGGGAAGATTTAACCCGGCTGTGCTGTGCGTGCCCAGGCCTGGCACACCCGAGGGTACATGGAACCTCACACTGTGTAAGGGTGAGGGGAGGTTTAAGCAGGCTGTGCTGTGATGTGTGTGTCCAGGCCTGGCACACTGAGAGGGTACAAGTGACCTTCCACCGTGTAAGGACGAGGTAAGGCTTAACCAGGCTGTGCTATGGGTGCCAAGGCCTGGCGCACCCCGAGAGTACATGAGACCTTCCACAGGGTAAGGGTGAGGGAAGTTGTAACCCGGCTGTTCTATGGGTGCCAAGGCCTGGCACACCCGAGGGTACATGGGACCTTCCACAGGGTAAGGGTGAGGGAAGATTTAACCAGGTTGTGCGATGCTTCTCCAGACCTGGCACACCCGAGGGTACCTGGTCCCTCACACCGCGTAAGGGAAGAGGGAAGATTTAACCCGGCTGTGCTATGGGTGCCCAGGCCTGGCACACCCTTGGGGCACACAGCATCTCACACGCACAGTGTTCTGAAGAGGGCAGATATCACCCGATTATCTTGCCTCCATCGAGGCCTGGCACACTGAGGGTACATGCAGTGTTTGAAATGGAAAAAGAGAAGTACAGGTACTCGCCAAATTTAACGGAGGGGCGGGGCTAAGGCCGTGATTAGGAGACCAGCATTTAATTTGAGATGTTCTTGGTGTGAACCTATGCAAAAGATTGCAGCAACAGTTCTGCCATCTGCAGAGTAGTTTTTGTCTATACATTGTTACATTCATATAATGGCACAGATATTGCTTTGCGCATGCATTTTTAGGTCTTGCCTAGCAATGCAGCGCATGCGCTGCTAGCCTTGGCGAGACCTATAGTCGTCGGTTTCTGTGCCGAAGGGGGACAGAGATGTGCACGCGTACGGACAGGAGATGTGCACTCCGTACGCGTGCACATCTCCTGTCCCCGCATAAACTCAGCGCGCACGTGGCACGCTTTCACTTCCCCTTTCCCCCGTCGGCTCCAGATCATTTCGGGAGCTCCCGGGGACCCTGCATGGCATCATCAGTCTCGGAGTCGGCTTGTTTCCCACATAAAGTGCTTCGTCTCGTCAGGGGTGGTAAGCGCTATATAAATCCGAATACAATGCTCTCCCGACGCGTGCTTACACAGAATAGGCTGTGACGAGATGACACGGAGCTCCTATTTCGGTAAACGCTTCACACTTTTCAGGATTGACTCTACAAAGCTCTTGTCTAGCCCAAAGTAGAAAAGTGTAAACTTAAGTCTTAAACCGCATTTTCCTCCTCACGGCTTGAAAACTTTGGTATTTGTAGAATGAACAGCTGCAGGGATAGGCGGGAGCTGGAGCGACCCTGTGGTCTTATGATCCATCGCTGTAGCATATTACCTCTGCCTTTCATGACTGCCTAAATGGCATTTTACTGGTCTTGGTAGTGATGCGGGCGGTACTGGCGCGTGCGTGTTTCTTTGCATTTTTTATTTATATAATTTTTATTGAAGATGCACAGGGCATGCAATAGCAAGAGAATACTGGCAGTACACCAACAGTAAATGCACCGACAGGTAAATCAAACGTTTATCAAGAACAATACACCGAATCCACTGCCCCCAACTGCTCTTGTGTACCTCTCCCCAGTCTGTACATTAGCGTGTGTTTCTATGCTTCTTCGTACACTTGTGTAACTGTTAGAGATTTATCTCGTCAGTTTTGCAGTGTTGACTACTTAAATTTGGCCCAGTTTATTTTGGAGTGGAGGTGAGGGCTGGGCTGTGAAAACCACGCATACTCTATATTTGAGTTTGTGAACCATTTGGTATGTAATGGGGCTCGATCAGCCTAGTACAGGTGTTCAGTTGTGCTTTTTATTGAGCTTGCTGCTGTCGGTGAGTATATGTGTGCGTGTGTGTCTGTTTGCAGAGCCTGGAATTCATCCTAGCCCAGTTGAGAACCCCTTTGCTCTTTTACAAAGTGTATCTTTTTCTGAGGGGGTGTTAGGGTGTGTAATTTCACTTACGTGAAATGAGAACCCCGATCTACTTTGCCAGAATCCTCTACTCTCACCCTCCTTACAAGCAGTAGTGTCTGGGTGCAGCAGCCCCGTAGATTACATACAGACATCTTAAGTCTGTGTCTATTGGCCTACTTGCAGGTGTACTGTTCAGCTGCAAACGTACGAGTTCTTCTCGGTGTCTCTCGACTCCAGGATACAACTGCCTTCCTGCTCTGGAGCTGCCCTAGTTATAGGTCTGGCGCCCTTTGATGTCCGGACCCTCGCACTTGGAGGTCGGGGGGTCCGGGATGAGGGAGTCCAGACACCCAGCAGGGGGGTGGAGCCAGCGCCCGGGGGAGCTGGAGGGCGATCGGCACCTGGCGGGGGAGAGCCATCGACACTTCTTTCTCCCATTGACCTGCCAAGTGGTCCGTTCACCTCCTGGGTGGATGGTGGTGCCGGGATGTCGGGGCCGGGCCAGGCCCAGGGTTAGGGTCGAGCTGAGGCCACTCGGCCTCGTGGTGCAGTGTCCAAGATGGCGGCTGATCCGGCCGGGGGAGCCGGTAGTGGTTCGGCCCCATGATACATGGATGTCCGGGGGCAGGAGTTCCGTCGGGAGACGGGGTGCGGGTTGCTCTTGTGGGTAACACCTGGGAGTCCGGGGCTGGGGCCCTGTCATGCGGGGAGGGAGCAAGCCCTTCATGTGGCCTGTCCAACAGCGAGCAAGATGGACTGACCGCCTATGGTAGGGATCTGCAGGCGAGGAAGATGGACTGACCACCTATGGTAGGGATCTGCAGGTGGTAGGGATCTGCAGGTGAGCAAGACGGAATCACTGTCTATGCTAGGGATCTGCAGGTGAGCAAGATGGAATCACCGCCTATGGTAGGGATCGGTGGAAAATAGAGTAGGCGTGTGAGAGAAGGAGAGAAACATCTGACTGTGTCTCACTTCTCTGAAAGGGAATCATCTCAGTTGATGGGAAGCAGAACTCTATCTTGATGTTGCCGAGATGGAGGTTATTGAACCAGGATTACTGGTTTTGTTAGTGGGTGTTGCCTTGGTGAGCCTTAAGCAGACCATGAATGCTGCTGAGGGTCCCAGGTTACCCCTGTAAACTCACCCATCACAAGCTAGGAGACAAGTGAGCGATGGACCTCACAAGCACTGCTGACTTCTGTTCCGTCTTCTCCAACCCCTGGGCACTCCATGCCTGTTCATGTGTCTGCACTTGGCTTCAAGCCTCACTGTGTTCTGTTCTCTTTGTGAGGATCAGTACATTGAGAGGATTTCAATTCCGGGTGTCTACACCTCAGTCCTTTTGAATATTTTACCAGAAACGCCAAAATAATTAGTAGGCAATGCTAGTTTCTGCCCTAAACTAAGCAGATGGTACTTCTCTTTTGAAGTGCAATGGAGAGGGCCTGGAGAGGATGTTTGGGCTTCATAGACGATTAAAACATGAGAAGGTTGAGAGCTCTATTGAAGACACTGCATTAGCCCTGGGTTTATAAAGTCTGCCACAAGCCCGGATCTCCAACATTCTCATGTTTGTCTTCATGTTTCTCACTTTTTAATTTAGAACATTCTACCCTTAGAGGTATACTGGTCGTTAAAGGCCCTCATCCTCGTTATAGGCCTTCGCCTGTGGGTCGGGCCTACAATTTGGGCTCAGGGCTTTAACAACCAGCATAGCCCTCCGCAGTGGGCTATAAGACGCTTTATCCTCCTCTGTCGATGCTCCTCCGCCTTACCCTTCCGAGTCCCTCCAGTCACCCGGAGATCAGAGCGAGGAGTGCTTTAAAGTTTAAGGGGAGTGCAGCGACTCGGCTCAGTACCTCTGCCGTGGATTGAGCCAGTACTGGCCTGACACAGTTATAATTAAATGCATATTAAGTGTTCCTTCCACTGAAGGACTGGTCCCCAGGCTCCCGCATGCCACTCTCGTCTTTGGGCCTGAGCTGCCAATGTTGCAGCTCTTTTACTCTCCTGGGGCCCCTCCTCCCATGCCCCTCCTTCCTCCCGACTACCTTAGAGCTGCTGTTAGGATGTTGGTGATTTATAAAGCGCAAGCAATAGAAGGGGGTTGGAGAGGGTGTGACACAATTCAGTATCCGGTGTAACCAGGGAGTGGTTGGGTGGATGGGGGTGGCGGGCTCTGTGGGGTCGGCAAATGACCAGACACTGATTACACCTAGATGTGAAAGTGACAACTTGGAAACAGCCTCATCTTCTCTTCCCCCTTCTCACTCGGTCTTCACAGTCCTCCACAGTCGGTATATCCAGCACGGTGTATGTCACAGCATACACCTGTAATGTATTACTTACCACTGTCTCCCCTTTACACTGGTTTCCAGTACCACCCACCTTTAAATATGTGAACTGTGTGATGTGATCATCATCTTGTATCGAAGAAATACAGCTAACCTCAATGAAGCACAGCCACCTACAAAGAAACACCCCTACTCACAGAAAATCCTTGATGAAATAAAGCTACCTGCAAAAGAACACAGCTAACCTTAAAGCCTCAATGAAATACAACTACCTAAAAAGAAACACAGCAAACCTCAACTTGGCTAACATCAATGCATCCTCTATGAAACACAGCTACCTGAAAAGAAAAGCAACCTCTGGTTCCCCTGAATGCCCCTTCTCCTAGAACACCCAATGATATACCATCAGTACTCCCTCGTACCCGCCTCTCGAGTTCTCCCCAGCCTAAATTAGACCTTACTTCAACCCCCAATCCACCCTCTTGTATGCCCTCTCCCTCAATACATCAGCACTCTAGCTCCATCTTCACTGCTATGCCCCCATGCCCAATGCCTCAGGACTTGTCAACCCACCACCATACCTCACTAGAATCCAGACTGAATGAGATTACAAAAAGCTTGCAAGATCTCAAAGCAGACCTACATAGACTCATTGACATCATAGCAGAGACAACCAACTCTCAGGGGCCTAATAGGAACCACAGGATGCGTTCACTCACACAAGACCAACCCTCCAACCACCCCACCATATCTCGAATACACCTCCCTTCCAACCAGACCTTTCCTTCTACACTGCCCTCACAATGGATTTAGAGAATGAGATCCTATCCCAAATCGCCTTTGCAACCAACTAGATGTAAAGTCCCCCTATCCGATAACAATATCCAAACCCTCCTTTCATACAACTCTTCACACCCTCATAACATTGTTAATCAGGAAATTATCCAGGCCATCGCGACAAACCATCACAGAACTCCGAGACTCATCTTTAGAGCTGTCAACAAGCACAACCTCAGATGAGTTAACCTCACATAGTCTACCCCAGCACACCACAAGCCCCAACTGAAATGCATGCTAATGAACTGCAGATCTGCTTCTAGACCTGCAGGAGATGTATACATGTGATCTTGACCTCCTAATTCAGACTGAAACTTGGCTAAATGACCCTTCTGCTCCTATCATTGACATTCGAGTCCCTCCTAACCATGGAATTACCAGACTGTGATAGACCCTGTAGATCAGGTGGAGGCATTGTTTGCATACACAGCCTCAACTTATAAGCCTTACACGCACAAACTCAAATTTCTTCCACCTGCAACTACCTATGCCTTGATATCTCATGCAACAACAGACCTCCTTGCATGCTGCACACAATATACCACCTTCCAGGAGACAATCTGTTCCAACGGTTTCCATGGCTTGTTCAATAAAATCCAAACCCTGGTCACCATTGCCCTCAAGTCTGCCTCCGAGACTTCAACCTGCACTGGAATGACCTGAATGATCCAGCAGTCGGCCGCTTCGAAACATTCCTTGAGGGCCTTAACCGGATACAATTCTGTTACAGACCCGCTCACAACAAAGGGTCAACATTCGATCTTATCATTGCAAAGTCCAACTCAATTCAGATGGAATCTATCCTCCCGGTGGTTGGACCGACCTCCACCTTATCACTTTCATCATCACGGAAGTTGTGATAACCACCACCGCTCAACTATCCAAGCCGAGACTCTGGAAAAGAGGTCATGCACAGCAACAACCGTAATGAACTGTCTTCTCTCAGCCACAACATCCTGCCTTCTCCTGGAGAGATGTCAGATGTCCATGATCTTACAAATCACTACACTCGCTCCCTGGAGACTGTTCTTGATCGCTCCACTACAACTAAAAAGAGCGCCCACTAAAGACTCAAAACCTTGGTACAATGCCAGTCTCAACACAGAAAGACGCAACTTGAGACTAGCTGAACGTCAGTGGGGATCAGCTCCATCCCTTGATCGCCTCAAGCACCTGAGATTATTGAGGAATAAATACTACAAAACAACAGAATTTCAAAAGCAAATTCCTTCAGAAGCCAACTAGATCAAGCCAGTAACCAACCCACAATCTTTTTGAACTCATAAAAGCACAATCGAACTGCGTACCTAATCAATCACTGGTGAGATCCAACTTGCTACCAAATTGTGATGAATCCACCTTCTTCTTTCTGCAGAAGGCATAAACCATGAAAATTGACCTTTAGATGGCCTTGGAACAAACATCCTATCCCCCTTCAAACTAGCCCTCTACCTCCAGGGCTACCATTCCAGTGGGTCCTCCCGGGCATTCCGCCAAAAACACCTCATAGAACTCTTTCAGAACCTTTGAGGAAAGCTCCATTCATAAAATCCTAGCTACGCAGAAACCCTCAAACCACTTCAATGACCCTCTTCTCTCTAACGTCTTCAAGGAGATAATACCCATCATACTCTCAATCTGGACCAAGATTGTCAATGCCTCCCTCCCTCAAGGTACTATCCCTGACTGCCTAAAGCCTGGTCAAGTTACCCCCATCCTAAAAAGACCAAACGTAGACCAAACTGACCTAAACAACGTCCAACCCATTTCCAATATTCCTACCGTGGCAAAGCTCCTGGAAAAAAGTGTTCATATCCAACTCGGCAACCACATCGATCAATTATAACTATTAGACCAATTTCAATCTGGCTTCCGCGCAGGGCACAGCACAAAAACAGCTATGACTCACATACTGGACGATATACTAAAATTACTGAATCGGAACCAAGTTTGTTTCTTAGTCATCCTTGACCTGTCATGGGCATTCAATACAGTTAATCAAGACAACCTCATTGAGTTTTTAGAAAACCGTATGGGACTAACAGGATCAGTCCTTAACTGGTTCTCCTCTTATTTCCAAAACTGGTCTCAAAGAATAAAGCTCAATCGCTCATTATCGCAGACCACACCAAACACATTAGGGGTCCCACAGGGCCTCAACACAACACTACAGAAAACTCAAAATTGGCTAGCAACCAGTCACCTCACTAAATACTCAAACAAATAAATGGTTGAAACAGCGTTACAGCCCTCAACTGCATTCTACAAGACACGTCATTGACTCTGCAAACTCAATAGCCTAGCTCTTGACAAGAATCTCAACATGCGGAATCACATTAGTCCTGCTAAGAAAGGAGCAAATCACCAAATTAATATACTAAGAAAATTAAAACCTTTCCTCTCCCCTCAACAACTTCAAGCCTGCGGAATAAGCTCTAGTGATTCCCTGGTTAGACTATAGAAGTGTAACCCTTTCTTGACCACCCAGATCCAAACTGGCTCCTCTAAGGGCCTCACTCAGCTCGGCTGCAAGGCCAATCACCAGCTCAATAAAATACAAGCACATCCCCCCCCCGATCTCAAATCCCTCAACTGTCTCCCTTACGACGCAAGAGTCCAGCTAAACATTGCCTGCATGACGCATAAAGCCCTACATTACAAAATCTCGTCCAGAAGCTTAAACTTTCTGGCGGCTTCAGATCATCCAGGAGCTCCAGTACCTTTCTTTTGAAACCTTAGAGACTTCACAAGAAGAAACCCTACAACCAATCTTTCTCTGGGATGGCTCCAAGAATGTGGAACACATTACCTCCTGAAGTCGGGATGAATCCCTCGATTGTAGCCTTCAAGAAGGAAGTCAAAGTACTCCTTATGAACAAAGTTCTTCCCTAGATCCCGATATTCTATTTTCCCCAATCACACGCATGACTCTTTATCACTGGCTACCTTAATGCTTTCATCTTATCCGTACCAACATTACTCTCCTGCTTCTCCACTCTGCCTGGTGCGTGCAGTTATTAGTAAGTCTCCCCTGCTCTCTGATCAGGGTAACGCTTCCCCTCCCGTTTCTGTGTACTATCCTTTCCTGCTTTCTGTGTGAATTCAATATTATTGTTCCTACTTCTCTGCTCTCTGTAAATTTGCAAAGTGCTCTGTTACCGTCAAGGGTCATGTTCACGATATAAAAAAACTAACCATTCAAAACCTCAATGAAACACAACTTACTACAAAGGAACACAGCTAACTTGAATGAAACCTCAATGGGGCACCGCTTCCTGCAAAGGAACACAGTAAACCTCAATGAAACACAGCCAACTTTAACTTGGGTAACATCAACACATCCTTAAGAAAAAAAGCTAACTGCAAAGGAACTCAGCTTAACTAAATGACACCACAGTTAATCACAGCTAACTTTCAAGGAACACAGCAAACCTCAATGAAACACAGCTAACCACAATGCAACACAACTAACTGCAAAGAAAACACAGCTAACCCCAGAAAACCTCAATGAAACACAGCTAACTACAAAGGAACACAGCTAACCTCAATGAAATCTCAATAAAGCACGGATAGCTACATAGGAACACAGTAACCTGAAATAAACCTCAATGAAACACAGCTAACTGCAAAAAAACAAAGCCAGCCCCAAAGAAAACACAGCTAACCTCAACAAAACCTCGATGAAACACAGCTAAACGCAAAGGAAAAGGAATAGAGCTAACCTCAGCAAAACCTCCAATGGATCACATCCAACTGCAAAGGAACACAGCTCACCTCAACAAAATCTTAACAGCACACAGCTAACTGCAGAGGAGCATAACTAACCTCAACAAAACCACAATGCAAATCAACTAACGACAAAGAAATTCAGCTAACCTCAACTTGGCTAACATCAACACATCCTTAATGGAAGATAGATAAATTGAATGAAACAAAGCTAACCTCAATTAAACCCACCTAACTTCAATGAAACACTCCTATCCTCAATGAAACCCACCTAACCTCAATGAAACACTCCTATCCTCAATGAAACCCACCTAAACTCAATGAAACACTCCTATCCTCAATGAAACCCACCTAACCTCAATGAAACACTCCTATCCTCAATGAAACACACCTAAACTCAATGAAACACTCCTATCCTCAATGAAACCCACCTAACCTCAATGAAACACTCCTATCCTCAATGAAACCCAACTAAACTCAATGAAACACTCCTATCCTCAATGAAACCCACCTAACCTCAATGAAACACTCCTATCCTCAATGAAACCCAACTAAACTCAATGAAACACTCCTATCTTCAATGAAACCCAACTAAACTCAATGAAACACTCCTATCCTCAATGAAACAATCCTATCCTCAATGAAACCCAACTAAACTCAATGAAACACTCCTATCCTCAATGAAACCCACCTAACCTCAATGAAACACACCTAACCTCAATGAAACACTCCTATCCTCAATGAAACCCACATAAACTCAATGAAACACTACTATCCTCAATGAAACCCACCTAACCTCAATGAAACCTCAATGAAACTTAACTTACTGCAAATGAAGAAAAACCTCAACAAGACAACCTCAATGAAATACTGTCAACTGCAAGGGAGCACAGCTAACCTCAACGAAACTCAGCTAGCCTCACCAAAACACAGCTAACTGCAATGGAAGACAGCTAACCACAACAAACCTCAACCTGAAGAAAGCACAGTGAACTGCAGAGAAGCACATTCTCCTGCAGCTAACCTCAATGAAAAATAATTAACCCCAGTGAAACTATGAACCACAAAGAAACACTGATCACCATAAAGTAAGAGAGGTAATCACTAAAAAATACAACTAACTGCAAACAAACCTAATTACTGTCAATGAATCAGAGCTAATCTCAATGAAAAACAGTTAACGTCAATGAAATGCAGCCAACAGCTAAGAGTTATAGATAACCACAATAAAATACAACTGACTGCAAAGCAACACAGCTGACCTCAAGGAAACTCAGCTAACATCAAAGGAGCACTGCTAACTGTAGAGAAGCCACACCACATTACAAACGAAGACGATGAAGCACCGGAAACGCACACTAAAAACAACAAGAAAATACTACTAACCACAAAGTAGGAGAGCTAACCATAAGGAAAAACAGCTAACTGCAAAGAAACACAGCTAAAAGGAAATAGCACAGTTAATCCAAAAGAAAGGCTGCTAACAACAAAGGAAGATAGCTTACCTCAGCTCAAGGCCCATACAAACTCCGAATCACAACTAATAACAAAGAAAGACCACAAGCTACCTACAAATAAACACAGTTAATCCCCCCCCAAAAATACTGCTAACCACAAAGAAACACTGCCAAGTACAAAAAGACGTAGTTTGTTGCAAGCACAAATGTAAAATTGGTGACTATCCGGGACGTCAGGCTACATCTGACTGGATTAGAGCATCTTTGTGAGCCAACAGGCTCTGAGATGAAACATACTTAAAAAGTACTAGGCAGAAAGCACCACAAAATCGAGTGCTGCCCTCACCACTTCCTACAAAGTTCACTCTAAAAAACACACTGAGTCTAAAAACCATGCACAAGAAACCGAGTGGCTTCTTACTTAACTGCCACTGTAGTGTTCTAGGGCCTCGCTAGTGTAGGAAAGTGTCACACAAATGGCACAATGCAAGACATAATGAGGACTCTGAGGGGCTGGTGCCTTCAGTGGCATTCACAGGTGTAGCACGAGCCTGCTCCTGGGGAACCATCGTCTGTACAAGGGCAGAGCGGGCGTTGTGCCCTTTCACTCCTCGACCAGTGCTGTCCAGTGCAGAGTACCTGCACTTCTCAGCACTGCTGCCGTACATTTAATGGAAGAGAACCAGCACTGCTGCCGTACATTTAATGGAAGAGAACCAGCACTTCTCAACACTGCTGCCGTGCATTTAATGGGAGAGAACCTGCACTTCTCAGCACTGCTGCCATACATTTAATGGAAGAGAACCAGCACTTCTCAGCTCTGCTGCCGTGCATTTAATGGGAGAGAACCTGCACTTCTCAGCGCTGCTGCTGTACATTTAATGGGAGAGAACCTGCACTTCTCAGCGCTGCTGCTGTATATTTAATGGGAGAGAACCTGCACTTCTCAGCACTGCTGCCGTACATTTAATGGGAGAGAACCTGCACTTCTCAGCGCTGCTGCCGTACATTTAATGGAAGAGAACCTGCACTTCCCAGCACTGCTGCCGTACATTTAATGGGAGAGACACTGCACTTCTCAGCACTGCTGCCGTACATTTAATGGAAGAGAACCAGCACTTCTCAACGCTGCTGCCATACATTTAATGGAAGAGAACCAGCACTTCTCAGCACTGCTGCCGTACATTTAATGGAAGAGAACCAGCACTTCTCAACGCTGCTGCCATACATTTAATGGAAGAGAACCAGCACTTCTCAACGCTGCTGCCATACATTTAATGGAAGAGAACCAGCACTTCTCAGCACTGCTGCCGTACATTTAATGGGAGAGACACTGCACTTCTCAGCACTGCTGCCGTACATTTAATGGAAGAGAACCAGCACTTCTCAACGCTGCTGCCATACATTTAATGGAAGAGAACCAGCACTTCTCAGCACTGCTGCCGTACATTTAATGGAAGAGAACCAGCACTTCTCAACGCTGCTGCCATACATTTAATGGAAGAGAACCAGCACTTCTCAACGCTGCTGCCATACATTTAATGGAAGAGAACCAGCACTTCTCAGCACTGCTGCCGTACATTTAATGGAAGAGAACCAGCACTTCTCAACGCTGCTGCCATACATTTAATGGAAGAGAACCAGCACTTCTCAGCACTGCTGCCATACATTTAATGGAAGAGAACCAGCACTTCTCAGCACTGCTGCCGTACATTTAATGGGAGAGACACTGCACTTCTCAGCACTGCTGCCGTACATTTAATGGAAGAGAACCAGCACTTCTCAACGCTGCTGCCATACATTTAATGGGAGAGAACCTGCACTTCTCAGCGCTGCTGCCATACATTTAATGGGAGAGAACCTGCTCTTCTCAGCGCTGCTGCTGTACATTTAATGGGAGAGACACTGCACTTCTCAGCGCTGCTGCCATACATTTAATGGGAGAGAACCTGCACTTCTCAGCGCTGCTGCCATACATTTAATGGGAGAGAACCTGCTCTTCTCAGCGCTGCTGCCGTACATTGAATGGGGGGGAACCTGCACTTCTCAGCGCTGCTGCCGTGCATTTAATGGGAGAGACACTGCACTTCTCAGCGCTGCTGCCGTACATTTAATGGGAGAGAACCTGCACTTCTCAGCGCTGCTGCTGTACATTTAATGGGAGAGAACCTGCTCTTCTCAGCACTGCTGCCGTGCATTTAATGGGAGAGACACTGCACTTCTCAGCGCTGCTGCCGTGCATTTAATGGGAGAGAACCTGCACTTCTCAGCGCTGCTGCCGTACATTTAATGGGAGAGAACCTGCACTTCTCAGCGCTGCTGCTGTATATTTAATGGGAGAGAACCTGCACTTCTCAGCGCTGCTGCCGTACATTTAATGGGAGAGACACTGCACTTCTCAGCACTGCTGCCGTACATTTAATGGAAGAGAACCAGCACTTCTCAGCACTGCTGCCGTACATTTAATGGAAGAGAACCAGCACTTCTCAGCACTGCTGCCGTACATTTAATGGAAGAGAACCAGCACTTCTCAACGCTGCTGCCGTACATTTAATGGGAGAGAACCTGCACTTCTCAGCACTGCTGCCATACATTTAATGGAAGAGAACCAGCACTTCTCAACGCTGCTGCCATGCATTTAATGGGAGAGACACTGCACTTCTCAGCGCTGCTGCCGTACATTTAATTGGAGAGAACCTGCACTTCTCAGCGCTGCTGTTGTACATTGAATGGGAGAGAATCTGCTTTTCTCAGCGCTGCTGCTGTACATTTAATGGGAGAGAACCTGCACTTCTCAGCGCTGCTGCTGTACATTTAATGGGAGAGAACCTGCACTTCTCAGCGCTGCTGCTGTACATTGAATGGGGGAGAACCTGCACTTCTCCGCACTGCTGCTGTACATTTAATGGAGGAGAACCTGCACTTCTCAACACTGCTGCCGTACATTGAATGGGAGAGAACCTGCACTTCTCAGCGCTGCTGCCATACATTTAATGGGAGAGAACCTGCACTTCTCAGCACTGCTGCCGTACATTTAATGGGAGAGAACCTGCACTTCTCAGCGCTGCTGCTGTACATTTAATGGAAGAGAACCTGCACTTCCCAGCGCTGCTGCCGTACATTGAATGGGAGAGAAACTGCACTTCTCAGCGCTGCTGCCATACATTGAATGGAGGAGAACCAGCACTTCTCAGCACTGCTGTCGTACATTTAATGGGAGAGAACCTGCACTTCTCAGCGCTGCTGCCGTACATTTAATGGGAGAGAACCTGCACTTCTCAGCGCTGCTGCCGTACATTTAATGGGAGAGAACCTGCACTTCTCAGCGCTGCTGCCGTACATTGAATGGGGGAGAACTTGCACTTCTCAGCGCTGCTGCTGTACATTTAATGGGAGAGAACCTGCACTTCTCAGCACTGCTGGCGTACATTGAATGGAGGAGAACCTGCACTTCTCAGCGCTGCTGCCGTACATTGAATGGGGGAGAACCTGCACTTCTCAGTGCTGCTGCCGTACATTGAATGGGGGAGAACCTGCACTTCTCAGCGCTGCTGCCGTACATTGAATGGGGGAGAACCTGCACTTCTCAGCGTTGCTGCCGTACATTGAATGGGGGAGAACCTGCACTTCTCAGTGCTGCTGCCGTACATTGAATGGGGGGGAACCTGCACTTCTCAGCGCTGCTGCTGTACATTTAATGGGAGAGAACCTGCACTTCCCAGCGCTGCTGCTGTACATTTAATGGAAGAGAACCTGCACTTCCCAGGAGTGAATCGGTACTCTGAATAGTGAGTACTTGCACTTCTATGTTTCTACTTAAAATCACGGTCCTTGACATATCTCTAGTGATAACCCTCAGAGGTGTAATGAGTTCACAGAGTGCCTCCAGTCCATGCTCTCAGCCTCTGAAGGTCTCTTGCAGTGGCCTTGCCCCATTTCTCACGCTCATCTCAAAAGCCAAGAGTGAACTTCAATCAATCCATCAATCAAGATTTGTGTAGCGCTGCTAATCACTCCATGGGGTATCCAGGCGCTGGGTCTTCACCTTCAACCTTTGGCCACACTCACTCCTCTCCTGCTCTTTCCTTCTCTTTCACTACATCCCTCCCCATCTGAGTCCATTCGTGTTTTTGTTCAGAATCCATTTCTGGAGGAAGCAGGTGGTTGGGTGACAGACTGCCCCTTGCCTCTGGTATTCTTAAGTCTGGACTTTGAGACCGCCTTAGCTGTCTGGGCGCTCTATTGTTTTCCCTCAAAAGTCACACATATAGATAGATATATATATATATACATCGAGGGGCTTTTGGTACCCCAGCTTCTGCTCCCACCCATCCCATCACACATCCTGGGGCAGAAGGCCCGCCCACTTTACCCATTGGCTCCCGTCATCTGAGTGACAGCACAAAGCCTCGACACATTGTTCACATCCACCTACATACCTCCTTTCTCTTCTGTGACAAATCTGGTTCAACTGGTGTTTTATTTTATTTATTTGTATATTAAGTGTAAATACCAGCTCTTTATGTTGCCTGCACCTCAGGTGCCGGTTCAGAGGGTGATTTGTTTGCCGTCTCCTCTTAAAGTTGCTTTTATAAAGCCTTTAAGCGCCTCTGTAACGCTGCAGCTGCCTGAGATTCGATGCTTTGTTGGTTGCTGATTGGTTCTTGGTTCCTTCACAAATAATAAATTGCAGGTGCATCTGAAATACCTGTTATTTAAGAAATCATCGCTAATAGCGCAGCCATATTAACATTTTTTAAATCAAAAAATGTGTTTGCAAGCATAGCTGGCTGCATGTTTACCTTTTCTATGTTCATTTTTGTGGCCTATACTTGCAATAAAAAATACAATGAATAACCATCTCCCCAGCTTGTCGAGGCCAGATTTTTGGCTGCGCCACTGCTTGTTTAGGTTGCTCTGCCAGGATTCCCACAGTTTGCCGTGGGAGGCCAGCTGAGCAGCTCGCGGTCCGCAAACTTTATTTAAGCATGGGGAGGGCGGCCGTCCTCAAAAGAACTCTTTTTGTCACAGACGGGCAGTGATTTACCTTCCAGATTGTAAATGTACTAAGATGACACATTCCCTCCCAGTGTCTGGGCACCTTGGCGACTCGCCACGAAACCCTGCACCAGTGCCGCGTAGGACAATGTGCCCAGTAAACACTGGACTCTTTTATCACGCGGCTGCAGTGTAGGCAGTCACAGGAAGGAGTGGTGAGTGTTTGCTCTCTAACCAATCAGCTGCCATGGTGACCTTGTGTTAACAAAGTGTTGTGCAGATGAAGATGTCATCAATCTCCCCCTTGAGCAGCTCCCGCCCACTAGATATTCACTTACAATGAAGACCAGCAGACTAGGAGTGGAACTGTCCACTGGAAGACCTCAGAACGACCATCTTGCTGTAATACCTACAGCAGGGCTTGAGGAAGGCATACGCTGGATTTTCAGTGGATTGGGTCTCCTGCTGGGCACGTTGCCCTGGAGGAACCTGTGATTGGTTATAAATGTACCTCATTCTATTCTAGTATTTTAGGAAGTAATATTTTTTGTCTTGGTCTATTTCTCCTGCAAAGTCTTTGTCTTGCGTCAGCCAAGACCTTTTGCTAAAAATAAATACAATAAACTTCAAGAGGCTTTTGGCCAACCATCTTCATCTATTGGCCTGTTGATGCATCAATCACGTCCCCCCTCCCACCACAGCATGGGGCAGTGGGCCAGCCCATTTCAGCCATTGGCTAACTTCAGTGAGTGGCGGCACAATGCCCTCTCACATGGAGCACCACCACGCGCAAGGTACTTTTCTCAAGGACTGCTCTTTGAAACTAAGAAAATATTTGGACTATTACACTTTTTTTTGCTAGAGTTTGAGTCTGGCAGCTTCCTAACAATACTGTTTCGCACAATCCATACAATACAAACTAAGCATTGACAAAGAAAATAAAGCCGCCAGCCCACCCCAGGCACGTTGGCTTGGCACGGCTTGTTTCTTTGGGGGCTTGGCATGGGAGGACTGTCGAGCAGAGCCAAATATTGTCATTTCTCACCGCAGCTCTCAGGCAAACTTAGCCCACGATGCCAATCTGTAACAAGCTCTGAAATCGAGTAAAAAAACGAAAAGTTCAGAAATAATTTAAAATAAAGTGTTTATAGATACCGTATGGACTGGGCTCGACCTGGAAAAAGGAGAGTTCCTGCTTTAGATACATTGTCGAAGCGGGGGGGGGGGGGGGGGCTCTCTGAGAGAGAAACCTGCATACGTGAGAAAGTAACTGCATCTTTATTTCCCTTCGCAATACAAAAACAATAGAAACGGAAACAATAAATAAAAACCAGAATGGTAAGCTCTGATTCGCGGCGATCGTGCAAGCAGGGAGGAGGCGTGACAGTGGAGAAACTTGGATTTGTTAGAAAAAAATATGTCCCCTTCGTGATGTTTTCCTTTCAATTAAAACCGGCAACAGACGGAGAGAAAGCCGAGGGGAGGGGGTGTACCCGGTTCTGCAACGCTCTGATAACCTTTTGCAAAGGCAGAACCTGTAATCTATCACATGCTTGTTTAATAAAGCTCGGTAATTGAGTGCGCTTTATCAAGTAATTGAAAAGCTCTTTCAAAGCGCCTCGACCTGGCGGAGGGCGGGCTGTCGCGGCGCGGCCCGGTGTCGACGAGGCCTTTCATCGCCTGTCTGCGGCCTCCCGCGGCCCTTTCTTCTCGGCCCCGAGATGACGTTTGATCGGTTCCGCTGATGATGGCTCCCAGGCTGGAGGAACACCTAGCGCCAAATTAGCTGAATTTGGGGCCTCGCGGAGCTTTGTTGATAAAGTGGGGGCCGACTGGGATCCAAAATCAGCCCTGAAAGCGTTTTGGTAACAAAGGAATGAAAGCGACCGACGTGCACAGGTGAGAGGCCGAAGAGGGGCCCAGGGCCGGCTTTACCGCTGGTGGCGCCGGCGCGACAGTGTTCGTTGGCGACCCCCTATCCCCCCCTCTCCCCCCAATGACCACCTCCACCACGGATTCCCTCACTATCGACCTTTAACAGCGCCCCTCAAATCCCCATAACCACTCTCTTTGAGGTTCATTTAATTAGTTATATAGCGCCACTCCTACTAGTGTAGGGTGTCAGAGCACTTTGCATCACACACACTACAGAGACCATCAGTCCTGGATGTGTAAATCAGTGTATAGGAAATGTTACATAAGACCGAGGGCTACAAGGCGTAGGAGTGACAGGCCGCCCATACTGCTGGGCAGTAGAGTTTGAGCGTTTGGTTTGGAGAAGCACAAACTCAGAATCGAAAAAGAAACACCATCGTTGGGGTTTCTCTTTGATAAGAAGAATCGATTTCTACCCAAATTAACCCTTTTGCAACATTAATCTATGCTCCAAGCTATACTTTGCAGTGTGCATTCAGTTCTTTGATGACCATTAATACTCTACTGTTCGATATCAGGATTTTCACAAAAAAATTGCAAGATGTCTCAGAAAAACAGTAACCCATCTACAGGGACCACATTATTTGCAGCAGGGATATTAACCCTCTGTGCTACTTTATACAGAGTCAAAACCTTAACTCTCTCTCCAGGAAGAGCATTAATCATGGATATATCTTGACATTTTTATTGTTGCCTAGAAATTGCTGGAGACAAGGAAGGAGTCAGCAGGTGCTTTAAAACCATAATAAACTAGCAAACGCCCCCCACCCGCCACACGCCAAAGTCAGCAACTGGTGCAGTGGCCCCCGGATTGCACCGCCCTAGAGTTGGCTCTTGAGGTGCCATGCCCACCCCTAGAGGGTATGCTGCAGGGTTCCTTCCCGGAATATCCCCCATGAGATCTCACAGCTTCCGCCCCAAGCCCTCACTCTAGTACACAAAGGTGAACCCCCTACCCTCCTCATCAGTTCTCCCATCGAGCCGGTAATCCAAAGGGCCACCCATTGCTTCTGGGCGCTTCCCACGTACTAGCGCCTCACTGCATTCAGCTGCCCTCTCGGTACTCGGCGCTGTCTTGCAGGGGATGAGGTGATCTTGGTCCCCACTGCACTATATGGCTATGAGGGCCCTGCACCCGATCGGGCTGTCTGGCTCTGTGCGGTGTTGGCCAGCTGAGGGCCCTGCTCCCTATGGGACTCTGTGGCTCTGTGCGGTGTTGGCCAGCTGAGGGCCCTGCACCCTATGGGACTCTATGGCTCTGTGCTGTTTTTTTCCAGCTGAGGGCCCCACTCCCAATGGGACTCTGTGGCTCTGTGCGGTGTTGGCCAGCTGAGGGCCCTGCTCCCTATGGGACTCTGTGGCTCTGTGCTGTGTATGCCGGCTGAGAACCCTGCTCCCTATGGGACTCTGTGGCTCTGTGCGGTGTAGGCCAGCTGAGGGCCCTGCTCCCTATGGAACTCTGTGGCTCTGTGCAGTGTTGGCCAGCTGAGGGCCCTGCTTCCTATGGGACTCTGTGGCTCTGTGTGGTGTAGGCCAGCTGAGGGCCCTGCTCCCTATGGGACTCTGTGGCTCTGTGCAGTGTTGGTCAGCTGAGGGCCCTGCTCCCTATGGGACTCTGTGGCTCTGTGCAGTGTAGGCCAGCTGAGGGCCCTGCTCCCTATGGGACTCTGTGGCTCTGTGCAGTGTTGGCCAGCTGAGGGCCCTGCTCCCTATGGGACTCTGTGGCTCTGTGCGTTGTTGGCCAGCTGAGGGCCCTGCTCCCTATGGGACTCTGTGGCTCTGTGCGGTGTTAGCCAGCTGAGGGCCCTGCTCCCTATGGGACTCTGTGGCTCTGTGCTGTGTTGGCCAGCTGAGGGCCTCACTCCCAATGGGACCCTGTGGCTCTGTGCTGTGTAGGCCAGCTGAGGGCTCTGCTCCCTATGGGACTCTATGGCTCTGTGCAGTGTTGGCCAGCTGAGGGCCCTGCTCCCTATGGGACTCTGTGGCTCTGAGCGCTGTAGGTCAGCTGAGGGCCCTGCTCCCTATGGGATTCTGTGGCTCTGTGCTGTGTAGGCCAGCTGAGGCCCCCACTGCTTATGGTACTCTGTGGCTCTGTGCTGTGTAGGCCAGCTGAGGGCCCGCTCCGCATGGGACTCTATGGCTCTGTGCAGTGTAGGCCAGCTGAGGGCCCGCACCGATTGTACTCTGTGGCACTGTGTGGTGTAGGCCGGCTGAGGGCCCTCTCCCTATGGGACTCTATGGCTCTCTGCGGTGTAGGCCATCTGAGGGCCCGCTCCCGATGGTACTCTGTGGCTCAGTGCCGTGTAGGCCGGCTGAGGGCCCCACTCCTGATTGGACTGTATGGCTCTGTGTGGTGTAGGCCAGCTGAGGGCCCCGCTCCGGTGGGAATCTATGGCTCTGTGCTGTGTTGGCCAGCTGAGGGCCCCACTCCTGATCGGACTGTATGGCTCTGTGCGGTGTAGGCCAGCTGAGGGCCCTGCTCCCTATGGGACTCTATGGCTCTGTGCGGTTCTGACCAGCTGGGGCCTCTGCTCCCTATGGGACTCTATGGCTCTGTGCAGTGTAGGCCGGCTGAGGGCCCCACTCCTGATTGGAATGTATGGCTCTGTGCAGTGTAGGCCAGCTGAGGGCCCGCTCCCGATGGTACTCTGTGGCTCTGTGCAGTGTAGGTCGGCTGAGGGCCCCACTCCTGATTGGACTGTATGGCTCTGTGCGGTGTAGGCCAGCTGAGGGCCCGCACTGATGGTACTCTGTGGCACTGGGTGGTGTAGTTCAGCTCAGTGAGCTGTGCTCCGTGGGAGCCATGACCAGATTGCCACTGCAAAAGGCCAGTCATGGCTTTGGGTGCACGGAACTCGTGGTGTTTATCTCTGTGGAAATCCACGGAGTTACCTAAAAGCTCTGTGAGAGTCCGCTGAGTTCTGCCAATGGGTGGAAATTGGCATGTCGCACTGCTGGTGCTGTGATTTAGTGACGCAGTGCGTTCCGCGCTGAAAAATGAGTGCCTACGGCACCACAGTGTGCGCCCAAAGATGCAGCTACTCTGGTTGTTTTGCTGCAGACGAAGTAGATTTTCTGCTTGAGTGGCAGCCTTCTGACCGTGAATGGTCGCTTCCACCTGCTTTAGACAAATCAGGCGGGTGTCCTCCAGGTGACCATAAGTTGCGAAAATGCCAAATCTCACCTTCCAACGTACCCTTCTGATGCCGCTACAAACAATTCTGCCACGTGGCAATTGGCAAAATGTGGCCGGAACTCTGTGTTACAAGAGTAAAGTGGAATTGCTGAAATTCCGACCAAATTCCCGGGCGGGATGGATTATCCCACTCACCTCTAGTCCGGACCTGGTTCCCCTCTCCAGAATCCACACCCTCTATTCTTGGGCGCCCCGCATCACACATGCAGGTAAAGCAGCCTCGGGGGAGGGGCTCAGGAGACTTCAGCTTTTTGTCTTATAAAGCATGACAACATCCGGCCTGGGTGGAGCCCAGCATTTTTATACAGAGGCCTGACAGCTGGGCTTTAACTGGGAGGAGAGGCTCTGAACTAGGGGACGCTTTCTTTTTTAGGTCTCGGCTAGCGAAGGCTGCGCTTGCGCAGTCTCGCTCGCGAGATTGAATGACTTTGAGAAGAGGGGCTTGAACCCGCCCCTCTTCTCTCCTCTTCTCCATTGGCTGGCCTCTTGAATGCTGGCCAGCCATTGGAGAAGAGGCTTGTCACTCCGAACAGGCCCCGTCCTTTTCGGATTCGGGGGCGTGTTTTTTCGTTGCTTTTCGCCCGGGCGTGTTTTTCTCTCCTCCAGCCAATGGCAAGAGGAGAGAAAGAAAAACACGCCACCGATTCCGAAAACAACACTGCGTTTCTCCGTGGCATTTCTGCTTCGCCTCGGAGAAAGGCGGTGGTGTTCTGTACCTATGCATGCACTCCGACCATCTCTGGAGTGACTTGTATTTTAGGCTGGCTCTTCTCCGTTTGAGGCATACTTCCTCCCCCACCTGTTGAGAACAGTCTTAGACGGCACCACTTGCACTATCCGGGCAAGGGGCGAAGAGATGCGCTCGGAAACCGCGTCCATGTCCCATTTATAATCATAAATGAACACTTAACGCTGGGTATAAAGGTACCTTACAATGTACTCTAATCTATTTGGTTACCGTCCTCTATGCTCCACTTGATCCTTGGCGTCATTGTGGGAACATTATACATCCTCTTTATATTAGAGGAAGCTTTAGATATATTTACTTTCACTCCAGCACCGCTAGATGCACAGTACTCTCAATAAAGTTCAATTGACGCTCCTAAGATGGCCGCCCTCCGCCGCATTTTAGCGTTTCACGTAACAACGCTATGACGAGTTGCATTAATACGGAACACCAAGTAGGCATAACCACAGGAGCCAGAGCAGGGTTAGGATGTCCGCTAGTTGCGCGCCACCCTTTTGTAAGTAGCGTCCTTATTCGTCTAAAATTGAATAGTTTATGAAGAGGCCGGTAAGATTGTATGACTTGTGCTTATGTTTAGATGTGTGCGGCTGCCCGCCTTTTGTTGATTTTATTTTTACAGAATCGAGCAACGAAGTGCTCATTTGGCAGACCCGTTAGCATCGGACCTCATTACCAGGGGGGAGTCAGGTTTGTGTGATGTCAGCCTTGAGTGTCATGCGATGTGTATCACACTACTACTGCGCTGTCTTTCACGTTATGTGAAGTGTACCACCCTGACTAAGCTACTAGTATGACACTAATCTATCTATATTTCTACATCGAGTATGTTTTTTCTCTGTATTGCTCGGTGGTCCCGGGATGATGCATTTTTCAACATTTGTTCACTGCTAGCAGCGGGGCTTCCAGAAGCGGACGTTTTCCATGTTTCGGTTTCTTTTTAAGGTCTGGGCTGCTTTTAATTATCTGGCCTGTCTTCCCTGCTCTCACGTTTTGAAAGACGTGTAAGGAAATAACACTAGAACGTTTTTCTTTGCAACATTCTTGAGAGAGGGGCTGTACCTCGTGAAGCACTGATAGCCACCGAGTGCTGTTTGAATTTTAAGCTCGGACTGAAAGGGGTAAAGGGGCGGAAGTGGGTCAGAAGTAGCGATCATTGCTCGCATTTGAGAGTGATTAAGCTATTGACATTGTAAATAACAATGCCGTTTCTTTAAATGTTTTAAACACAAAAACATAAACAAAAATAATGTCATGAGCAATGCCAATAGCTTTAACTTTAACAATGCCGAGACCATTGCATTGTAAATGCTTGTTCCTCTCAACATCAGGAAGTCAGCTGGAGCATCTCTGACCTCATGTCTGTCAGGCTCAGATTCATTATTATTTTCTGTACTGTAGGGTTAGGGGTGTGATGTGGGGGGCTGCCTCCCACTGTCAAGCATCCCTGCCTCGGTGTAGGAGCTGAAGAAAGATTTCAATGTGTATCTTGTTTTCAAGTGTCTGAGAACATTTAAGTTAACAAAGGTGCATAGGACAAGCGGCCGCAGGACAAGAGGCCGGAGGACAAGAGGTGGCGGGACATGAGGCGGCGGGACATGAGGCGGCGGGACAAGAGACGGCGGGACAAGAGACGGCGGGACAAGAGACGGCGGGACAAGAGACGGCGGGACAAGAGTCGGCGGGACAAGAGTCGGCGGGACAAGAGTCGGCGGGACAAGAGGCCGGAGGACAAGAGGCCGGAGGACAAGAGGTGGCGGGACAAGAGGTGGCGGGACAAGAGGTGGCGGGACAAGAGGTGGCGGGACAAGAGACGGCGGGACAAGAGACGGCGGGACATGAGGCGGCGGGACAAGAGGCCGGAGGACAAGAGGCCGGAGGACAAGAGTCGGCGGGACAAGAGTCGGCGGGACAAGAGTCGGCGGGACAAGAGTCGGCGGGACAAGAGTCGGCGGGACAAGAGTCGGCGGGACAAGAGTCGGCGGGACAAGAGTCGGCGGGACAAGAGTCGGCGGGACAAGAGACGGCGGGACAAGAGACGGCGGGACAAGAGACGGCGGGACAAGAGACGGCGGGACAAGAGACGGCGGGACAAGAGACGGCGGGACAAGAGGCCGGAGGACAAGAGGCCGGAGGGACAAGAGACGGCGGGACAAGAGACGGCGGGACAAGAGACGGCGGGACAAGAGACGGCGGGACAAGAGACGGCGGGACAAGAGACGGCGGGACAGGAGACGGTGGGATAATAGACGGCGGGATAATAGACGGCGGGACACGAGACGGCGGGACACGAGACGGCGGGACACGAGACGGCGGGACACGAGACGGCGGGACACGAGACGGCGGGACACGAGACGGCGGGACACGAGACGGCGGGACACGAGACGGCGGGACAAGAGACGGCGGGACAAGAGACGGCGGGACAAGAGACGGCGGGACAAGAGACGGCAGGACAAGAGATGGCAGGACAAGAGGCCGGAGGACAAGAGACGGCGGGACAAGAGACGGCGGGACAAGAGACGGCGGGACAAGAGACGGCGGGACAAGAGACGGCGGGACAAGAGACGGCGGGACAAGAGACGGCGGGACAAGAGACGGCGGGACAAGAGACGGCGGGACAAGAGACGGCGGGACAAGAGACGGCGGGACAAGAGACGGCGGGACAGGAGACGGTGGGATAAGAGACGGCGGGACACGAGACGGTGGGATAAGAGACGGCGGGACACGAGACTGCAGGATAAGGGGCCGTAGGACAAGAGACTGCCGACGTTGCGGCAAGAGATTCTACTTTCTGGCTTCAGAAAAGAAAATTCCTATAACATGTTGCCTGAATGCACAATACATATACTGTACTGTAGTTATGGGATAATAAAAGTGCTAACAGTAGCCATGCAGGTAGTACACAGCAATAATGTTTATTGATGATTACATGACTTGTAATCATTAATTAACTTAATTGTGCTCATTTTATCATCTCCACAAGCATAATAACTCATGCATTTCCAGCAAGAACTCAATGTTGCACCCTGTGCATCACATGTAGATTTTGCCACCAGGTACATGCCCCCAGAGCGATTGTAAACTGCCCGAATCTTGTGACTTGTAGGTTGCATTCACATCTCTGGAGCAAGTAAATGAACCCACTGGGCTGTCTTCGAGGACTCAAACCCACCTCCTGCAGCTTACGCACGGTGCGCAGCTGCCAACACATAGACCACTTGAGCTACCGTGCCACCTTTCGATCTGCTACAGAGTGATCTCTCCAGACAGTCATGACCCATTGAGCTATGTCCATCTGGCCACAGATTTGCCATGCAGGTGGCTCAGCGAGTTAAGGTTCCTACTGTGGTAATCTGTTTGCAACTTGAAGGCTCCAAGTTTGTTTCTTTGTGTCCATCTCAGCTTTTCATCTTTCAGAAGTAAGATGGTTATAATAACGGCTATTATTTAGAGTGCTGCTGATGTGCGAGAGAGCGAGTGCGTGTGTGTGCGTGTGTGTATACTTCTCTTTTTAGCATGGGTGGGTTTAAAGTCAAGACTCTGGGCTCGATTCATATCTTGGGGGTAAGCATACGCCTTCACAACAGTGACAGAGTATGCTTACTGCCAGGAAAATGGTCCCGCCGCCTGATTTAGATGCTGCGGCCATAGGTTTGGCTATAGCCGTGAGTGCACCTTCACCGCCATGGCCAAACCTCTCCGACAGCCCGACGGAGTAAGGGCCATCGGAGAAATGGCTACCTATCTCCTCATCCAATTAGGATGGGCTGATATACAGGCAATTATTTTTTATTTGTTACTATCTGTCACCACCAAGCACACCATGGCGGTAAAGAATAGTAAAAAATTAAATAATGCTCCTCTCGCCGAGGGTGATGACTCCCATGGTGAGGGGGGCATTTTCTTTTTGAAAATAAAAATTAAAAATATTTTGAGCAGGGCTCTGTCATGAAGCCTGAGCCCTGACCACATAGGGAAGAGCATTGACGGGAACTGTTATGACAGTGGTTCCTGCCAATGCTTTATTAATGACCGCCATCTTGGTGGGTGGGTGGTCCCTCCACCAGGGGGGAATGGAGTATTCCACCCCATCCCCTGGGCAGAACAGCGGGCGGTCTGTCGAAATATAAATTGGGCCCTCGGTTTTAAACAAAGGTGGCAGCTAGAAAACAGCGCATCTTTGTTGAAAAATTAGAGTAAAATATTAGGTCTGCCTAGCGTTTGAAACAGACGAAGGAGGCACTTTCCTGGCACGACTAAGAAACGAGCCCTCCAGTCTGGAGGCGTCCAGTGGAAGGGTCAAGCAGCAGCAGTGATGTGGGGACAGGACCCCATTCAAAGCTCTGAAAGAGTGAAGGTTCAGAGGCCGACAGGACATAGGAGGGGGAGGGAGATGGGGAGATGGAGGTGTGGTGTAGATCTGGTGTGGGGCTGCCCAGGGGCATGTGGTGCCCCTTCGGTCTGCTGAGATCTTTACCCTTATAAGGAGCAGGGTATTCTGTATGTACCTTGGCAAAGTCACTATGAATAAGTTCCCATTTAGGGTTCTGAAAACTGATGCACGCCAACAGCTGGACTGTCCGTTCCCTCACTCGTCGGCTGCTGACCCTCAGTCATGCTTTACACACTCAGCTGTGCTGCTCTGCACACGCAGCCCTGCACAACCTTGGCTGTGCTCTGCAGACTCCTAGCCGTACCATGTTCGCCCTCGGCCTTGCTCTAGTCTAAACACTATCCGTCGTGCCTTGCACAACTTCAGCCATGCTCTGCACTCTTTCAGCCTTGCTTTGCACATTCTTGCACACTCTCGGTCGTGCGCTGCACACCATCAGAAATGACCCACAGCTGTGCTCTGCACACCCTCGGCCTTCCTTTTCACACCACCAATCTTGCTCTACACTCTTTGCTGTGCACACCCTCAGCCTTCCTTTGCACACCTCCAGTCATGCACTGCACACACCGAGCCATGCTCTGCGCACCCTCAGCCTTCCTTTGCACACCTCCAGTCATGCACTGCACACACCGAGCCATGCTCTGTGCACGCTCAGCCTTCCTTTGCACACCTCCAGTCATGCACTGCACTCTCTAAGGCTTGCTGTGCACACACCGAGCCATGCTCTGCGCACCCTCAGCCTTCCTTTGCACACCTCCAGTCATGCACTGCACTCTCTAAGGCTTGCTGTGCACACACCGAGCCATACTCTGCGCACCCTCAGCCTTCTTTTGCACACCTCCAGTCATGCACTGCACTCTCTAAGACTTGCTGTGCACACACCGAGCCATGCTCTGCGCACCCTCAGCCTTCCTTTGCACACCTCCAGTCATGCACTGCACTCTCTAAGACTTGCTGTGCACACACCGAGCCATGCTCTGCGCACCCTCAGCCTTCCTTTGCACACCTACAGTCATGCACTGCACACACCGAGCCATGCTCTGCGCACACTCAGCCTTCCTTTGCACACCTCCAGTCATGCACTGCACTCTCTAAGGCTTGCTGTGCACACACCGAGCCATGCTCTGCGCACCCTCAGCCTTCCTTTGCACACCTCCAGTCATGCATTGCACTCTCTAAGACTTGCTGTGCACACACCGAGCCATGCTCTGCGCACCCTCAGCCTTCCTTTGCACACCTCCAGTCATGCACTGCACTCTCTAAGGCTTGCTGTGCACACACCGAGCCATGCTCTGCGCACCCTCAGCCTTCCTTTGCACACCTCCAGTCATGCACTGCACTCTCTAAGGCTTGCTGTGCACACACCGAGCCATGCTCTGCGCACCCTCAGCCTTCCTTTGCACACCTCCAGTCATGCTCTGCTCTCTTTAAGGCTTGCTGTGCACACCCGACACATGCTCTGCGCACCCTCAGCCTTTCCTTTGCACACTTCCAGTCATGCTCTGCCCTCTCTAAGACTTGATGTGCACACCCAACACATGCTCTGCGCACCCTCAGCCTTCCTTTGCACACCTCCAGTCATGCACTGCACTCTCTAAGGTTTGATGTGCACACCCGACACATGCTCTGCGCACCCTCAGCCTTCCTTTGCACACCTCCAGTCATGCACCGCACTCTCTAAGACTTGCTGTGCAATCCTCGAGCTGTGCTCTGCGCACCCTCAGCCTTCCTTTGCACACCTCCAGTCATGCACTGCACACACCGAGCCATGCTCTGCGCACGCTCAGCCTTCCTTTGCACACCTCCAGTCATGCACTGCACTCTCTAAGGCTTGCTGTGCACACACCGAGCCATGCTCTGCGCACCCTCAGCCTTCCTTTGCACACCTCCAGTCATGCTCTGCTCTCTTTAAGGCTTGCTGTGCACACCCGACACATGCTCTGCGCACCCTCAGCCTTTCCTTTGCACACTTCCAGTCATGCTCTGCCCTCTCTAAGACTTGATGTGCACACCCAACACATGCTCTGCGCACCCTCAGCCTTCCTTTGCACACCTCCAGTCATGCACTGCACTCTCTAAGGTTTGATGTGCACACCCGACACATGCTCTGCGCACCCTCAGCCTTCCTTTGCACACCTCCAGTCATGCACTGCACACACCGAGCCATGCTCTGCGCACGCTCAGCCTTCCTTTGCACACCTCCAGTCATGCACTGCACACACCGAGCCATGCTCTGCGCACGCTCAGCCTTCCTTTGCACACCTCCAGTCATGCACTGCACTCTCTAAGACTTGCTGTGCACACACCGAGCCATGCTCTGCGCACCCTCAGCCTTCCTTTGCACACCTCCAGTCATGCACTGCACTCTCTAAGACTTGCTGTGCACACACCGAGCCATGCTCTGCGCACCCTCAGCCTTCCTTTGCACACCTCCAGTCATGCACTGCACACACCGAGCCATGCTCTGCGCACGCTCAGCCTTCCTTTGCACACCTCCAGTCATGCACTGCACTCTCTAAGGCTTGCTGTGGACACACCGAGCCATGCTCTGCGCACCCTCAGCCTTCCTTTGCACACCTCCAGTCATGCATTGCACTCTCTAAGACTTGCTGTGCACACACCGAGCCATGCTCTGCGCACCCTCAGCCTTCCTTTGCACACCTCCAGTCATGCACTGCACTCTCTAAGGCTTGCTGTGCACACACCGAGCCATGCTCTGCGCACCCTCAGCCTTCCTTTGCACACCTCCAGTCATGCACTGCACTCTCTAAGGCTTGCTGTGCACACACCGAGCCATGCTCTGCGCACCCTCAGCCTTCCTTTGCACACCTCCAGTCATGCTCTGCTCTCTTTAAGACTTGATGTGCACACCCAACACATGCTCTGCGCACCCTCAGCCTTCCTTTGCACACCTCCAGTCATGCACTGCACTCTCTAAGGTTTGATGTGCACACCCGACACATGCTCTGCGCACCCTCAGCCTTCCTTTGCACACCTCCAGTCATGCACCGCACTCTCTAAGACTTGCTGTGCAATCCTCGAGCTGTGCTCTGCGCACCCTTAGCCTTCCTTTGCACACCTCCAGTCATGCACTGCACACACCGAGCCATGCTCTGCGCACGCTCAGCCTTCCTTTGCACACCTCCAGTCATGCACTGCACTCTCTAAGGCTTGCTGTGCACACACCGAGCCATGCTCTGCGCACCCTCAGCCTTCCTTTGCACACCTCCAGTCATGCTCTGCTCTCTTTAAGGCTTGCTGTGCACACCCGACACATGCTCTGCGCACCCTCAGCCTTTCCTTTGCACACTTCCAGTCATGCTCTGCCCTCTCTAAGACTTGATGTGCACACCCAACACATGCTCTGCGCACCCTCAGCCTTCCTTTGCACACCTCCAGTCATGCACTGCACTCTCTAAGGTTTGATGTGCACACCCGACACATGCTCTGCGCACCCTCAGCCTTCCTTTGCACACCTCCAGTCATGCACTGCACACACCGAGCCATGCTCTGCGCACGCTCAGCCTTCCTTTGCACACCTCCAGTCATGCACTGCACACACCGAGTCATGCTCTGCGCACGCTCAGCCTTCCTTTGCACACCTCCAGTCATGCACTGCACTCTCTAAGGCTTGCTGTGCACACACCGAGCCATGCTCTGCGCACCCTCAGCCTTCCTTTGCACACCTCCAGTCATGCACTGCACTCTCTAAGGCTTGCTGTGCACACACCGAGCCATGCTCTGCGCACGCTCAGCCTTCCTTTGCACACCTCCAGTCATGCACTGCACACACCGAGCCATGCTCTGCGCACGCTCAGCCTTCCTTTGCACACCTCCAGTCATGCACTGCACTCTCTAAGGCTTGCTGTGCACACACCGAGCCATGCTCTGCGCACCCTCAGCCTTCCTTTGCACACCTCCAGTCATGCACTGCACTCTCTAAGGCTTGCTGTGCACACATCGAGCCATGCTCTGCGCACCCTCAGCCTTCCTTTGCACACCTCCAGTCATGCACTGCACTCTCTAAGGCTTGCTGTGCACACACCGAGCCATGCTCTGCGCACGCTCAGCCTTCCTTTGCACACCTCCAGTCATGCACTGCACTCTCTAAGGCTTGCTGTGCACACACCGAGCCATGCTCTGCGCACCCTCAGCCTTCCTTTGCACACCTCCAGTCATGCACTGCACTCTCTAAGGCTTGCTGTGCACACACCGAGCCATGCTCTGCGCACGCTCAGCCTTCCTTTGCACACCTCCAGTCATGCACTGCACTCTCTAAGGCTTGCTGTGCACACACCGAGCCATGCTCTGCGCACCCTCAGCCTTCCTTTGCACACCTCCAGTCATGCACTGCACTCTCTAAGGCTTGCTGTGCACACACCGAGCCATGCTCTGCGCACCCTCAGCCTTCCTTTGCACACCTCCAGTCATGCACTGCACTCTCTAAGACTTGCTCTGCACACACCGAGCCATGCTTTGCGCACCCTCAGCCTTCCTTTGCACACCTCCAGTCATGCACTGCACTCTCTAAGGTTTGCTGTGCACACACCGAGCCATGCTCTGCGCACCCTCAGCCTTCCTTTGCACACCTCCAGTCATGCACTGCACTCTCTAAGACTTGCTGTGCAATCCCCGAGGCGTGCTCTTCGCACCCTCAGTCTTCCTTTGCACACCTCCTGTCATGCTTTGCACTCTCTTTGCTGTGCACACCCGAGCCCTGCCGTGCACGCCCTCCGCTGTACTGTGCATACTCACAGACAGCTCTGCACGCCTCCAGGCACGCTGTGTCTTCTCTTTGGTCAATCCGTATGTATGCATGTAGCCTTTCTATAGGGCACACCAGACAAAGTGCAGCGCAGCATTGTAAGGGTCCAGGACCAGCATAAAGTCCCTGAGTGCCAGGAGGGGCGGCTGCTTCGTGGACCGTCAATGCTCTGTGACGTCATCTTATTCAAAGAGAGGAGTCTTCAACTCTTTCCCAAATTGGAGCCTCTTTGGGGCGGCCCTGATAGATGCCGGGATTGAGTTCCAGTTCTTGGCCCAGTGATGGAAAAGGCCTGCTGCCTTGCTTTTTTCTTTTTTTACACTCCCTAGTCTGTAGTCTGATGGGATGCTGGCTACAGGTGAACCGAGAGATGGTGAGCTTGTCTACAGGATGAACGGAGTGCTGGTCGTTATAGCTTCGTAAATGATGCAGCCGGTTATGAAGATTGTACGGTCCGGCAAGGAGAGCCAATACAGTTCCATCAGGAGCGGGGCGGAGTGATCCTAATTCTTCAGCCCTGGAAGCCACGAAGCAGGACATTACCACCATACAGAAGTGAATTTTGAGGGCTTGAACAACAGCTCTGAAGTCGCTTACTGGAAGAAATGGTTTGACTTTCCTTAGAAGAGCGAGCTGGGACCTTTCAGTCTTTGGTCTTTTGAAGGTGAGGCTGGTGTCCAGGGTGAATCCATGTGACTTGGCATACAATCGACTCCATGTAGAGGTGGACGATGGCAGGACACAGTATGGACCCCTTCGGGGCTCCACAGGTCATGTGGCAGGGGCCAGTGTGGTCAACTGCTGTCAGCTGGAAGCGTAGGAGGAGATGCAGAAAAGGACATTGTCGATGAATCCCGTTCGAGAATCTAGAGTGCATGTGAGGGGGTGGAAAGGTTGACTGTGTTGAAAGCCACTGAGAGGTTCAACAATAAGAGGGTTCTGGGGTCACCTTCATCTGTGGTTAATACTAGGACGTGGCCAATGATGTGTAAGGTGGCAGTCACCAGACTGGTTGCCGTGTACAAAATATAGGCTTGGTGTTGAACATGAACTTCTTTTTAAGTGATTTTGTTGATGAATGGTCGGTGAGTGATGGGCCTGTGCTTGGCGACGTCATCAGGGTCTAGCGTAGGTTTCTTCATGAGTGGGAGGATCTGGCCCGTCTTGAGAGCCTTTTTAAAGATGCCTTGATACCCTCTTTGCGGCTCTCTGCACCCTTGTTGGCTCCTTTCCCTCATTGTTTCCTTTCTCTCATTGGCTGCTTCCCCTCATTGGCTGCTTCCCCTCATTGGCTCCTTTCCCTCATTGGTTCCTTTCCCTCATTGACTCCTTTCCCTCATTGGCTCCTTTCCCTCATTGGCTCCTTCCCCTCATTGGCTGCTTCCCCTCATTGGCTCCTTTCCCTCATTGGATCCTTTCTCTCATACTAATCTGCCAATGTCAACAAAGAGTTGTGGCGTGCAAATGTGGGCCAGTGTTTTGTTACTGGCTGGGACAATATTTGGAATCAATCCAACCCTGTTGGGGGATCTGCTCCTAGGATCTGCATTGGTGCAAAGCCGAGGCCTCTGCAGGGTCAGGTGACTTGTCCCCCTTCTCTGGGGATGTCCTCGGTGGTGAATCACCGCGCCTCCTCCGCTGCCCTCATTCTCAGCTAGACTCGTCCCCGTGGCTCCTGGCGAGGTGTCGTCTCACCCTGGCAGAGTCATTCTCACCTCTGGGCGAGCAGGAGGCGAGCTGAGCAAATGAGAGCGGCAGCTGTGAAAACCTCCCGAGCTACCGGTGCGCAATTCCCTCAGCCTCCTCCCCCCCTCCCTCTGAACATCCCTCTCTGGCCTGTGCCATCGCTTGTCTCTCTTTGCCCTTTCTCTCTCTCGCTTTCTTTTCTACCTGTTCCAGCTGCCTTTTCCTCTTTCTCGTCCTCTCATATTCTATCTCTGCCTCTCTACCTCCACCTCCACCTGTCTCTGTTCCCTGTTCTCCCCCTCTCTCTCTTTCTCTCTCTCTCTCTCTCTCTGCTTTGTCTTTTTTCAGTCATTCTTCCCTCTCTCGTCCCGTTTAGGTATTATTTCTCCCATTAAGCTATATATCAAGATTAGGACTCCCGGTTTATGTTTTTTTTTTTTTTTTTTACATTTCTGTCTGTATTCATCGATATTCAATGGAGTTTCCCTCCTCGCTGGCCTCGTGCACTTCAATGGAGTCTTCCTCATCGCTGGCCTCGTACCCTTCAATGGAGTGTCCCTCATCACTGGCCTCGTGCACTTCAACGGAGTCTCCCTCATCACTGACCTCGTACCTTTCAATGGAGTCTCCCTCATCACTGGCCTCGTACCCTTCAATGGAGTCTCCCTCATCGCTGGCCGCTTGCACTTCAATGGAGTTTCCCTCATCGCTGGCCTTGTACACTTCAATTGAGTCTCCCTCATCACTCGCCTCGTACCCTTCAATGGAGTTTCCCTCATCGCTGGCCTCGTACACTTCAATGAAGTCTCCCTCATCACTCGCCTCGTACCCTTCAATGGAGTTTCCCTCATCGCTGGCCTCGTACACTTCAATGAAGTCTCCCTCATCACTCGCCTCGTACCCTTCAATGAAGACTCCCTCATCACTGGCCTCATACCCTTCAATGGAGTCTCCCTCATCACTGGCCTCATACCCTTCAATGGAGTCTCCCTCATCACTCGCCTCATACCCTTCAATGGAGTCTCCCTCATCGCTGGCCGCTTGCACTTCAATTGAGTCTCCCTCATCACTGGCCTTGTACACTTCAATGGAGTCTCCCTCATCACTCGCCTCATACCCTTCAATGGAGTCTCCCTCATCGCTGGCCTCATACCCTTCAATGAAGTCTCCCTCATCACTGGCCTCATACCCTTCAATGGAGTCTCCCTCATCACTGGCCGCTTGCACTTCAATGGAGTCTCCCTCATCACTGGTCTCGTACACTTCAATGGAGTCACCCTCATCACTCGCCTCGTACCCTTCAATGAGGTCTCCCTCATCGCTGGCTTCGTACACTTCAATGAAGACTCCCTCATCACTGGCCTCATACCCTTCAATGGAGTCTCCCTCATCACTGGCCTCGTACCCTTCAATGAAGACTCCCTCATCACTGGCCTCATACCCTTCAATGGAGTCTCCTTCATCACTGGTCTCATACACTTCAATGGAGTCTCCCTCATCACTCGCCTCGTACCCTTCAATGGAGTCTCCCTCATCGCTGGCCTCGTACACTTCAATGGAGTCTCCCTCATCACTCGCCTCGTACCCTTCAATGGAGTCTCCCTCATCGCTGGCCTCATACCCTTCAATGAAGTCTCCCTCATCACTGGCCTCATACCCTTCAATGGAGTCTCCCTCATCACTGGTCTCATACACTTCAATGGAGTCTCCCTCATCGCTGGCATCGTACACTTCAATGGAGTCTCCCTCATCACTGACCTCGTACCTTTCAATTGAGTCTCCCTCATCGCTGGCCGCTTGCACTTCAATGGAGTCTCCCTCATCGCTGTCCTCGTACACTTCAATGGAGTCTCCCTCATCACTGACCTCGTACACTTCAATGGAGTCTCCCTCATCGCTGGCCTCGTACACTTCAATGGAGTCTCCCTCATCACTGACCTCGTACCTTTCAATGGAGTCTCCCTCATCGCTGACCGCTTGCACTTCAATGGAGTCTCCCTCATCGCTGTCCTCGTACACTTCAATGGAGTCTCTCTCATCGCTGGCCTTGTACCCTTCAATGAATTCTCCCTCATCACTGGCCTCGTACCCTCCAATGGAGTCTCCCTCATCGCTGGCCTCATACACTTCAATGAAGTCACCCTCATCACTCGCCTCGTACCTTTCAATGGAGTCTCCCTCATCGCTGGCCTCAAACACTTCAATGGAGTCACCATCATCACTCTCCTCGTACCCTTCAATGGAGTCTCCCTCATCCCCCGCCTCGTACCCTTCAATGGAGTCTCCCTCATCGCTGGCCTCATACCCTTCAATGAAGTCTCCCTCATCACTGGCCTCGTACACTTTAATGGAGTCTCCCTCATCACTCGCCTTGTACCCTTCAATGGAGTCTCCCTCATCGCTGGCCTCGTACACTTTAATGGAGTCTCCCTCATCACTCGCCTCGTACCCTTCAATGGAGTCTCCCTCATCACTGTACTCATGCACTTCAATGGAGTCTCCCTCATCGCTGGCCTCGTACACTTCAATGGAGTCTCCCTCATCACTGACCTCATCCCCTTCAATGGAGTCTCCCTCATCACTGGCCTCATGCACTTCAATGGAGTCTCCCTCATCGCTGGCCTCGTACACTTCAATGGAGTCTCCCTCATCGCTGGCCTCGTACACTTCAATGGAGTCTCCCTCATCACTGACCTCGTACCTTTCAATGGAGTCTCCCTCATCACTGGCCTCATGCACTTCAATGGAGTCTCTCCCTCATCGCTGGCCTCGTACACTTCAATGGAGTCTCCCTCATCACTGACCTCGTCATTTCATTGGAGTCTCCCTCATCGCTGGCCTCGTACACTTTAATGGAGTCTCCCTCATCTCTCGCCTCGTACCCTTCAATGGAGTCTCCCTCATCGCTGGCCTCGTACACTTCAATGGAGTCTCCCTCATCACTGGCCTCATACCCTTCAATGGAGTCTCCCTCATCGCTGGCCTCGTACACTTTAATGGAGTCTCCCTCATCACTCGCCTCGTACCCTTCAATGGAGTCTCCCTCATCACTGACCTCATCCCCTTCAATGGAGTCTCCCTCATCACTGGCCTCATGCACTTCAATGGAGTCTCCCTCATCGCTGGCCTCGTACACTTCAATGGAGTCTCCCTCATCACTGGCCTCATGCACTTCAATGGAGTCTCCCTCATCACTGGCCTCATGCACTTCAATGGAGTCTCCCTCATCACTGGCCTCATGCACTTCAATGGAGTCTCCCTCATCGCTGGTCTCGTACACTTCAATGGAGTCTCCCTCATCGTTTGCCCCGTACACTTCAATGGAGTCTCCCTCATCACTGACCTCGTACACTTCAATGGAGTCTCCCTCATCACTGACCTCGTACCTTTCAATGGAGTCTCCCTCATCACTGACCTCGTACCTTTCAATGGAGTCTCCCTCATCGCTGGCCGCGTGCACTTCAATGTCTTGCCGTAGGTACTTCAGTGAAGTCACACACATTGTTCACAACTGGCCCCAGACATTCTACTCCAGGACCTCATGCACTCCACTGGATTCTCCCTCCACCACTGGCCTCTGGCACTTCCACTGTGTCTCACTCACTCCTGTCTGGCCTCAGTTACTTCAATAGAGATTCACTCATCCCCTTCTCCCGCTGGCTTCCTATTTATTTATTTTGTGTTTTGTATAGCGCGAACAAGACCCAGAAATGTGCATGTTATTGGGGTTTCACACAGACTGCACCACTGGTCTCAGAATCCACTACAATGTCTCACACATTTTCCATCACTGGCATCACACACCAGAGAAATGTCACTCATCTATCATCACAGACCTCAGCCACCAGTGGAGTCTCACACATTCTCCTTTGTTACACTCAGACACCATGGTGGTATGACTCAATGCCCATCACCAGCCTCAAACACTAGCGGAGTCTGACCCATTCCCACATCACTGGCATCGGATACTTCTGTATTGTCTCACACATTCCCCATCACTGGCCTCAGACACTTCCACAGTGTCTCATATTCCCCATCACTGGCCTCAGACACATCACAGTGTCTCACACATTCCCCATCACTGGCCTCAGACACTTCCACAGTGTCTCATATTCCCCATCACTGGCCTCAGACACATCACAGTGTCTCACACATTCCCCATCACTGGCCTCAGACACTTCCACAGTGTCTCATATTCCCCATCACTGGCCTCAGACACATCACAGTGTCTCACACATTCTCCATCATTGGCCTCAGACACTTCCACAGTGTTTCACACATTCCCCGTCACTGGCCTCAGACACATCACAGTGTCTCACACATTCCCCATCACTGGCCTCAGACACTTCCACAGTGTCTCATATTCCCCATCACTGGCCTCAGACACATCACAGTGTCTCACACATTCCCCATCACTGGCCTCAGACACTTCCACAGTGTCTCATATTCCCCATCACTGGCCTCAGACACATCACAGTGTCTCACACATTCCCCATCACTGGCCCCAGACACTTCCACAGTGTCTCATATTCCCCATCACTGGCCTCAGACACATCACAGTGTCTCACACATTCCCCATCACTGGCCTCAGACACTTCCACAGTGTCTCATATTCCACATAACTGGCCTCAGACACCAGTGCAGTCCCACTCAGCCCCCCTCACTGACCTCAGACACTTCCACAGTGTCTCATATTCCCCATCACAGGTCTCAGACACCAGTGGAGTCTAACTCAGTCCCCATCATTGACCTCAGACACTTCCACAGTGTCACATATTCCACATCACTGACCTCAGACACCAGTGCAGTCTACCTCAGTCCCCATCACTGGCCTCAGACACTTCCACAGTGTCTCACATTCCACATCTCTGACCTCAGACACTTCCACAGTGTCTCATATTCCCCATCACAGGTCTCAGACACCAGTGGAGTCTCACTCAGTCCCCATCATTGACCTCAGACACTTCCACAGTGTCACATATTCCCCATCACTGGCCTCAGACACCAGTGCAGTCTACCTCAGTCCCCATCACTGGCCTCAGACACTTCCACAGTGTCTCACATTCCACATCTCTGACCTGAGACACATCCACAGTGTCTCACATTTCACATCCCTGGCCTCAGACACTTCTACATTGTCTCCCTCATCGGCTCTTTTGCAGCGCGAGCAGAATTCTCTTGAAGGAAATGGTGATATTTTCTGTTTCTTGTTTTTAAATTGTGTGTTATTGATTCCCTACTGAGAAATTGAAAGTGGAGCAAAAAGCAAGATAATAAGCTGCTAATAAAGGGATTATCCAAGCCGAGGAGACTTGGGGAGATGTGAGTGAAGCTGTGCAGGGAGGGAGATGTGAGTGAAAAGCCCTGCGGATGGAGGTAGCTATGAAGGAAAGGGGTTGCGGGTGGAGGGACATGCGGGTGAAAGTAGCTGCGTGGGGAGGAGATGTGAGAGAAAGGAGCTGCACGTGGGGAGATGTGAGAGAAAGGAGCTGCACGTGGGGAGGAGATGTGAGAGAAAGGAGCTGCGTGTGGGGAGGAGATGTGAGGGAAAGGAGCTGCGTGTGGGGAGGAGATGTGAGAGAAAGGAGCTACGTGTGGGGAGGAGATGTGAGGGAAAGGAGCTGCGTGTGGGGAGGAGATGTGAGAGAAAGGAGCTGCGTGTGGGGAGGAGATGTGAGGGAAAGGAGCTGCGCGTGGGGAGGAGATGTGAGGGAAAGGAGCTGTGTGTGGGCGGAGATGTGAGGGAAAGGAGCTGCGTGTGGGCGGAGATGTGAGGGAAAGGAGCTGCGCGTGGGGAGGAGATGTGAGAGAAAGGAGCTGCGTGTGGGGAGGAGATGTGAGGGAAAGGAGCTGCGTGTGGGTGGGAGAAGTGAGGGAAAGGAGCTGCGTGTGGGTGCGAGTGTGTGTGAAGGAAAGGAGTTGCACGTGGGGGAGATGTGAGAGGAACGAGTTGAGCCTGGGGGGAGATGTTCGGGAAGGAAGCTGTGTGTTGAGGGAGATGTGAGGGAAAGGAGCTGCCATTGGGAGGTGATGCAGGGAGTCAGATGTGAGGGAAAGGATCTACACCTGGAGAGAGGTGTGTGTGATGTGAGTACAGTAGTCATGAGGTGCTGCAAAGCTGGAAGAGTGGGGGGCTGTGTGATTCCAGGAAGGGAGAGTTTCGGGGACCGTGAAGCAGAAAGGGAGATCTGAGAGTGTCCAGTGTCAGGACAGGCTCAATCCTGTCTCAGTCCTTTCTCTCACTGGGCAGAGTGACTTATTCCGTGTCAATATCTAAATTGTGCGGATTTCTGCCAGCTTTGACCTCTTTTAAGACCAGTAGGGCTGGGACAGAGTAAGTAACTTGTCCGAGTTGGTATTCACAGACTTAATTCAGACACCTGCATGCTGGTACCTCTCTAGAAGGTTTGTAGAGCATGGCCCACAGTCAGTTATAGGCAAGTAAGTGCCCTAGCCACAAGGTCAGCCATAGGCATGTGACTGCCCCAGCCTTTGGCATGGCTGGCCCGTGGTCCGGCCCTCTTCATGGAAGATGTGGACAGTGAAGGTGGGCTTGGGTTCCTTCAAGAGAATTAACAAAGGACTCTGATTTCTATCCAAGCATCAGGCCCTTGCAGTGGCGCGTGTAACTCGTGTAATTTGCTGTAGTGTAGTAAATAGTGTAATATTGCACAAGATTACATGGCATTACATGAGGAGTGTAACACACCCTGATGTCCACAATGGACTCAAGGATAGAGTTTGTGCTAATCAAAGAGCCCTAAATGCAACCGAGCACAAGCAGCGGCCCGCACTCGCCACGTTCGCCGCTCCTGTGCTCCAGCGGTAGGATTCTTGTGTCAAATTACTCATACTTGTGCGAACTGGCATAATTGCTTAATTTTCGATCATTTTGCGTCAAAAGAGTAATGCAAAATTATGTAAATCACCATGAGGTAACGACCGTTTTGCCGAGGCTTAGACCTTCGGCCTAGCACCGCTGTGCGTAGGGGTTCTGCCGACTGCTAGGAAGTGCTCCTGCCGCCACTACGTCCATTCACTACTTCAGCGCATATATGTCGAAGCCATTATACCAACGCATACCACTGCTCTACTTACCACTACAATGACAGTGCGATATCAATCCAGCTATGTTTATGGCTTGTATTAAGTGTAGGTTTAGGAGTAGAGTTTGGGTAGGTTTAGTTTTGAGGTTAGAGCTCAGTTATTTCGAAGATATTTGGGTTAGGGTCATGCTTAGGGTGGTTTATAGACAGGTTTCAGTTTAGGCTTGGGGTCGGGGCATGGCTGGATATGGGGAGAAGCTTAAGGCTGTGGCGAAGTTTGGGGTGAGCCTTGGTGCGAGCCTTGGTGCTTAGAGTAAGCCCTTCGGCCAGCCCTAGAGTTTGGTTTATGAGTAGATGGTGTTGGGATAAGGTTGCTGTAGATGAGTTATTGTTCTACTAGTGTTGATGTAGTGGCTAATTCACATTAAATAAATACCTAATGGATCTAAGTCTTGGTTATGGGTTACTCATAATCTCCATGGGGCACGGTCACAGAAGTTACCAGGCCCAGCGGAAGAGCGAGTAGCGCATAGGCGTTGCGGGCCTGCACCTGTTCCCCTGGGAACTTTGTTGTTTCCCCATAGATAGCTTCCCCAGAGCACCCTTGCATGATCTATAACATCAGTCGCGTCATGGCACTCTCACACTCAACCATTCTGAGGCCGCTAGAGTTGTGAGGGAGAAAGTTCTGGGTGGCCGAGCAGTACTGCAGCTGCCCACAGAGCTCTGCTGTATTTGGGTTTTTTTTCTCGCTAACTCCACAGAATTCCGCAGAGTGAAGCTCCACGAGCTCTGCCCAGGCCTAAAACATGTCAGAGTGAAAATCTGAGTACCAGTGATGCATAACTAAGGGAAGTGGATACTCTAAATCCAATGTAGTCAGTTATTCCTCATTCTCAAGTGGACTTTCGTGAACCAACTCATAAGCCATTAATGGACCACATATGATGAAGACCTTGTTGGTAGCGTGATGTAGAGATCTTCTGTTTAGAAATATAAATCCGCCTGGACATGAGGGGCAGCAGCTAATGCTGCCTCTTTTGTGGACTAGCCCCAGCCTTTGTTTCCAGAGGACCACAGGACGGCTGTGAGATGAAGAAAGATGCACTTTCCGCTGATTGGTTGCTAATGAATAGGCGAAGCCGAGGCACGAGTAAAATCTTATTACCATGAGTGCTTTTCCGTGGGCTGGTAAGGAGGTTTCACATCAGATGGCGGCCATCTGGAGTTCTGTGATTGGCTCCAGCAGAACTCATTAGCCAATCCGTTCAGTCCAGTTTGAAACTGCTGTTTCCTCTTACTTTGGGATAGTTTTAGGTTATAAACTGTGCACCCCAAGTCTTGTATCTTCTACTCACATGACGGTCCCTCATTCTCACAAGCTCCACCATCTACAGCGCTCCTAGGCGAGCTGGCGGGGTCCCCGGTGCTCATCGGCGGAGCCTGTCCCACATTCAGAAAGGTACAGCCTAGAACTGGGGCGAATATATAAATGGCCGTCCTGGTATTGGGCTGTGCTGCGGCTGGCACCCCACTCCCCACTAGTCACGCTATGTACGTGTGCCAGTGGACGTGTGGGTCACAGTCCACTAGCAGACTTCTTAGAGCAGCGCGTCAACCACAGGACACCAACAGCCCATGGTATGTTTTATTATGTTGTGCTATTTTACCTGGCACATGTCACCTGGGAGGGTATCCTACTGCCCATATCCCCTATATATGCAATAAATCATGATTTGGGGGGTTTCATGTCCCTATTTTTCACCATCCTACGCCGCAGCACTACTTTCTCTCTCTCTTTCCTTCTCTCTCTCCCTGTTCGCTGCTTACATTCCTTCGGAATTGATTCTTACAATGATTGCTTCTCCCCGAGGTGGAAATGCTGATGTCTGTTCTCACCACGCATCTCAGCCTCCGATGAAAATCAGACGGGAAATGTTTCCTGTGTTAAGATGCCAGCAATAACAAGCAGCGTGAACAGCCCATGCAGCAGGACTGTTTCCAGGCCAATGCAGAGGGAAGCTTCATCGAGGACCAGTAATTGAGCAGAATGAAGTGCCAGTGGTGTGGGTTGTGGCTGTAGCGTTTATGTTTCGCAGCCCCGAACAGAGCGACTCTTCATCAGGGAAGATATTGAACAGAGTAAATTCCTGTTGTCATGGAACCTTTCTGTGGGTGTGTGTTTCGCAGGTTCGAGCAGAGGGAACCTTCATCAGGGAAGAGTTATTAGAGAGAGGGAACTCTTGCTGCTGTGAGAGGCTTCGGTCACTGTTTCATGGTTTCGAGCAGAGGGAACATTCATCAGGGAAGAGTTATTAGAGAGAGGGAACTCTTGCTGCTGTGAGATGCTTCGGTCACTGTTTCGAGCAGAGGGAACCTTCATCAGTGAAGTTATTAGAGAGAGGGAACTCTTGCTGCTGTGAGATGCTTCGGTCACTGCTTCATGGTTTCGAGCAGAGGGACCCTTCATCTGGGAAGAGTTATTAGAGAGAGGGAACTCTTGCTGCTGTGAGATGCTTCGGTCACTGTTTCATGGTTTCGAGCAGAGGGAACCTTCATCAGGGAAGAGTTATTAGAGAGAGGGAACTCTTGCTGCTGTGAGATGCTTCGGTCACTGCTTCATGGTTTCGAGCAGAGGGACCCTTCATCAGCGAAGAGTTATTAGAGAGAGGGAACTCTTGCTGCTGTGAGATGCTTCGGTCACTGCTTCATGGTTTCGAGCAGAGGGAACCTTCATCAGGGAAGTTATTAGAGAGAGGGAACTCTTGCTGCTGTGAGATACTTCGGTCACTGTTTCATGGTTTCGAGCAGAGGGAACCTTCATCAGGGAAGAGTTATTAGAGAGAGGGAACTCTTGCTGCTGTGAGATGCTTCGGTCACTGCTTCATGGTTTCGAGCAGAGGGACCCTTCATCAGGGAAGAGTTATTAGAGAGAGGGAACTCTTGCTGCTGTGAGATGCTTCGGTCACTGTTTCATGGTTTCGAGCAGAGGGAACCTTCATCAGGGAAGAGTTATTAGAGAGAAGGAACTCTTGCTGCTGTGAGATACTTTGGTCACTGTTTCATGGTTTCGAGCAGAGGGAACCTTCATCAGGGAAGAGTTATTAGAGAGAGGGAACTCTTGCTGCTGTGAGATGCTTCGGTCACTGCTTCATGGTTTCGAGCAGAGGGACCCTTCATCAGCGAAGAGTTATTAGAGAGAGGGAACTCTTGCTGCTGTGAGATGCTTCGGTCACTGTTTCATGGTTTCGAGCAGAGGGAACCTTCATCAGGGAAGAGTTATTAGAGAGAGGGAACTCTTGCTGCTGTGAGATACTTCGGTCACTGTTTCATGGTTTCGAGCAGAGGGAGCCTTCATCAGGGAAGAGTTATTAGAGAGAGGGAACTCTTGCTGCTGTGAGATGCTTCGGTCACTGTTTCATGGTTTCGAGCAGAGGGAACCTTCATCAGGGAAGAGTTATTAGAGAGAGGGAACTCTTGCTGCTGTGAGATGCTTCAGTCACTGTTTCATGGTTTTGAGCAGAGGGAACCTTCATCAGGGAAGAGTTGTTGAACAGAGGGAACTCTTGCTGCTGTGAGATGCTTCGGTCACTGTGTTTCATGGTTTCGAGCAGAGGGAACCTTCATCAGGGAAGAGTTGTTGAACAGAGGGAACTCTTGCTGCTGTGAGATGCTTCGGTCAGTGTGTTTCATGGTTTCGAGCAGAGGGACTCTTCGTCAGGGAAGAGTTATTAGAGAGAGGGAACTCTTGCTGCTGTGAGATGCTTCGGTCACTGTGTTTCATGGTTTTGAGCAGAGGGACTCTTCGTCAGGGAAGAGTTGTTGAACAGAGGGAACTCTTGCTTCTGTGAGATGCTTCAGTCACTGTTTCATGGTTTTGAGCAGAGGGAACCTTCATCAGGGAAGAGTTGTTGAACAGAGGGAACTCTTGCTGCTGTGAGATGCTTCGGTCACTGTGTTTCATGGTTTCGAGCAGAGGGAACCTTCATCAGGGAAGAGTTGTTGAACAGAGGGAACTCTTGCTGCTGTGAGATGCTTCGGTCAGTGTGTTTCATGGTTTCGAGCAGAGGGACTCTTCGTCAGGGAAGAGTTGCAACACACTGCTTTTCAGGGCAGTTTACTCTCCTGGAGAGGGGGTTGTGTGAGTGGTTGGTAGTAGGGAGCATGGTCACCAAGGAGTGGAGCATGACCAGGAGATAGAAGGATGGGAACTTGGAGTCCGCCCTGTGTTGCTTGGTAGGAGCTAAAAGATTGGAGTAAGTTCATCTTACACTCAGAGTATTCATACAGCAAGAAAGGATGCTGGGGGGGCTTGTCAATTATTAACTTTAAAACAGTTTTAGTATGGCCCTGTTTTTGGCAGAAAGCTACCAGCCCGGTGATGGTAAGATGAGGCAGGAATACGCCTCGGTAGAACAAATTCCTGTGCCTTTGAGATCCCCTTTCATAGCTTGATTTGTTTCCTATGGCATTGTTTGTCGCATTAACATCCACTTTGCAGCGCTATGACGATTTCTTGAATGGGTCCTCCCGAAGTCCTTCTCATGAGCAGAGGAGGGGTTGACCAGGACTCTTCAGGTGTTGGCTTGTAGGAGGGGCCGGAACCATTCTTGAAGGTGGATGGGTGGGCTGGTGAAAGCCTCAGTCAAAGGACTCACCTTCAAGACCCTTTGAAAGTCTGACAGACTGGGCTGGTTCCTCAGATCCTGGCTCAAGGTGCTCCAGAGCCGAGACCCCCGAAGTCCTATTTCTCACTCCATGATACTTGCTGTTGGATGGGGTTTAGATGGTCGACTTTGATTTCCTGTCTTGTGTGTGACTAGAGACATGTCCGAGAGCAAGCGTGTGAAGGTTGCTCTTCTCCTGTCTCTTCGAAGTGATAGACATGTGCCCTGTGCCATGACCTGTTGTCTCTGCCCATGGATGTGTTTGTAACCATGAGACGCTGTTGTACTGTCTCTGTGCAGCGATAGACATGTGCCCAGTGCCATACTCCATGTCTCTGCCCACTGGTGGGTATGTGCCATGAGACCTCTGAAGTCCTGTGTCTGTACAGTGATAAGCAAGTGACTCATGCCTTACCCACTTGCCTCTGCCCAATGGCGAGACCTATGTTGTCCTGTCTATACAGTGACATACATGTGCCCAGAGCCATGTGTTCTTATCTATGCCCACTGAAGGTTGAGTGCCCCTGAGCTTTCTGTTGTTCTGTCTCTGTACAGTGATAGGCATGTGCCCTGTGCCTTGCCCTCATGTCTCTATCCACTGAAGTGCCCATGAGACCTCTGCTGTCCTACCTCAGTACGTAATGTACATGTGCCCTGTGCTGTACCCTCTTGTCTATGCCCACTGAAGAGTGCGTGCCCCTGAGCCCTCTGTTGTCCTGTGTCTGTACATTGATAGGCATGTGCCCTGTGCCAGGCCCTCTGGTCTCTACCAACTGATGAGTGCTCATGAGCCCTCTGTTGTCCTGTTTCTGTACAGTGATAGGCATGTGCCCTGTGCTGTACCCTCTTGTCTATGCCCACTGGAGAGGGAATGCCCCTGAGCCCTCTGTTGTCCTGTCTCTGTACAGAGATAGGCATGTGCCCTCTGCCATGCCCTCTTATCCCTGCCCACTGAAGAGTGAGTGCCCGAGCCCTCTGTTGTCCTGTCTCTGTACAGAGATTGGGTTGTGCCCTGTGCTTTGCCCTCATGTCTCTACCAACTTATAGGTGCCCATGAGCCCTCTATTGTCCTGTCTTTGTGCAGTGATGTGCCCTGTGCCTTGCCCTCATGTCTCTAGTCTCTGATGGGTGCCCATGGGCCCTCTGTTGTCCTGTTGGTTTCTGTACAGTGATAGGCACATGCCCTGTGCCAGGCCCTCTTGTCTCTACCAACTGATGGGTGCCCATGAGCCCTCTGTTGTCCTGTCTATTTACAGTCATGTGCCCTGTGCCATGCCCTCATGTCTCTAGCCGTTGATGGGTGCCCATGAGCCCTCTGCTGGCTGTTTCTGTACAGTGATAGGCATGTGCTCTGTGCCAGGCCCTCTTGTCACTGCCCACTGATGGGTGAGTGCCCCTGAGCCCTCTTTTGTCCTGTCTCTGTACAGATAGGGTTGTGCCCTGTGCCAGGCCCTCTTGTCTCTCACCAACTTATTGATTCCCATGTGCCCTCTGCTGTGCTGTCTTTGTACAGTCATGTGCCCTGTGCCAGGCCCTCTTGTCTCTACCGACTGATGGGTGCTCATGAGCCCTCCGTTGTCCTGTCTCTGTGCAGTCATGTGCCCTGTGCCTTGCCCTCATGTCTCTAGTCTCTGATGGGTGCCCATGAGCCATCTGTTGTCCTGTCTCTGTGCAGTCATGTGCCCTGTGCCTTGGTCTCCTGTCTCTAGTCTCTGATGGGTGCCCATGAGCCCTCTGTTGTCCTGTTTCTGGACAGTGATGGGCACGTGCCCTGTGCAGTCCCTGTCTTTGTACCCGTGAAAGGCTGTCTTGCATTCATTCTTTAATGGGTTCGGTGTTATCTTTCCGACACAGGGTTGTTCTGCGCCTCCTCTCTGTTCTCTCGCATCCCTGTATTACACGCCTCTCACTCCCCGCCCCATCGCCTCTGATGACCGCGCGCTCGGGGTGATTGTGCCAAAGGGGTCTGCGGAGCAGGCGGCTCGGACGGCAGCGGGCTGGGATCCTGGGGGTAGGGTGGACAGGACGGCAAGGACTCCGCCCATCCTTGGACCCGCAGGGTCTCCCAGTCTACCCTCAGAAAGGGTCATTTGTGTTTTGATATTTCTGGATCAAGACACCTACGCAACCTCCGGACACCGAGGGCCCGATGTAGGTGTTGGCGGGAAGGGGGCTTCATTGCATAAGCACCAGAGCTCCTCCCCGGCGTCAACGCCGGTCCGCCTACCCGATGCCATAGGCTTAGCTATGGCGATAACTACTCCGTCACTGCCGGCCAAACTTCGCCTTCAGACCGACATCCTAAGGGCCGTCAGAGAATTGGCTACATGCCCATCCGCCCAACTAGGGTGGGCGGACTTACAGCTGTTTGTTTACTGTCCCTCACTGCCAGCAAAGCCCAGCGGTAAGGGACAGTAACACATCATATTACTCCCGTAGCGAGGGTGGCATATCTTTATTTCTAAAAGAAGATTTTCATTTTGAAAATAAAAAGAAGACTGTGATGCGAACCGCGAGCGGCATTCACAGGAACCGCCGTGACGCGTTTCCTGGCAATGCTTTAAAAATTACCACCTGCCTTGCGGCACTTTCTAAACCTGGCGGGTGGCGACTCAGTCGGGGCAATGGAAGTAATTTACTTGGTCACCCTAGCGGAGAAACGGGCCTCCCGCCAGGATATAAATCCGGCCCTTAGATCTCTGCCTAGAGAAGCGTCACGCACAAGCAGGCTTCCGGTGCACACCGAGTCACGCAAACACGCGCTCTACATATCAGAAGTAAAAAAACAACTTTAAAAGCCACCCTCCACATGAACAATGTTACCAGCACACTCTTCGTACACCCCAATAGAGGGACTCACCCCAAATCTTAAGAAGACCTTACATCACCCTTGATACTCCAAGGAGGGTCGGCCCATTCCACATCCCCCCCCTCTTCCCTATGTTTACTTAACCACTTTTTCCTAATCTGTTTTCTTCTCATGTTCATTCTAACTTTGGTGGTTCTGGCTTGCGCTCCCTTCCTGGTTGCCTGTTCTAATCCATTCCCCACCCCTCGCTCACTTTATTTATCGCCCACTTCCCTACAGTCCATGTCTTGTTCTCTCCTTTCCCCCCTCTGGTGACCTCCTGTTCTCCCCTATTCCCTCTCTCGGGGGGAGGGGGGGTAACTCAAGCCTGTGTAGCACAGGGGGCTACCAACCCTTCATGTTCTACAATATATATATATGACCCTGTCAAAGGCTGCGGCTGAAACGCGTTGGTGAGAAGCACAAAACCGGAAATAAAAGCCTTACAAAGTGTCGGTGCCCGGCCGTGCTGCAGTGTCTGTGCCTCGTGTCAATTCGAGGTTATATTTGTGGAGAATTTTTTTTAAATGAATATATATATGTATATATATATAAATTATTTTCCTCTTGTCAGGAATTCATGTCTGGTTCAGATACCTACAATCGTCACCTTCCACAAAGACCTATTTGTTCATAAGTCGTGGTCACTAAATCGTAGGTAATAAACTTGACAACAAGTGCGTGAGGTGTCCCTTTGACATTTTACCTGTTAAGGAAAAAGGTCACGTTAGTCAGAAACATTACAGTGCATCACTTTATATTTACTACCCCCATTTGTCCCCTATTGCCAACCGGTTCCTGGGTTGAAGGAAAAAACAGACAAAGAGGTTAGTGGCTCTATATTAGTTCTAGAAGATATGCGAGACTCAGGGCCCCTCATGGTATTCTGTGAGGGGGGTTGTATCATTTTGCATTACACTGCTGCCCCCCCTCCCCCCAATCCAATCTCTCTGTCTGTTCATGGCCCCCTCCCCCACCTGCCCTGGGCTCCCTTCCCTTAGACACTGACGGTGTCCCCTGCAGAAACCTCTCCTTTTCATCCTGTAGACCTAGGTGTGTTCCCACTTACAGATACCAGCCTTCTCTGCTTCCCTCCCCCCACCTACCCCCCAGATGTACCCTGCATTTCCCGTCTTTTCTCTCCTCCTGCTCTCATCCCTCCAGACCCTGCCTCTGGTCCACCTTCTCCCCTTCCTTTCATCTCCCTGCCTCTCTCCTGCCCCCCTGCCTTCTTCCCCTCCACCCTCTGCCTTTCCCCTGCTGCCCTTCCCTTGCCTCCCTCTCTGCCTCCATCTTCTGGGAGGACGCGCTCCGGCCGGGGTCCTGGGGCCCTCCTCCTGAGAGTGCAGCCAGGTACTTACCTCCATTTGCATGCTCCCTGCATGTGATAAACGGCCTGGAAGGGCAAGAACCGAATCAGAAAACCCATTAGCAGCTGAGGGCGGGGGCACGAGGTGGACCAGGAGGGTGGCACAGGCCAGCCCGGTGGGTGCCACAGCCGCCCCGGCGCACTCCGAGGTGCCTAATGCGCCCTGCGTCCTTGTCACTTCCTGACGGCAAATGGCAGGCATTAATATTTATTTAGGCAAACACTGCTCCGGGGGCACCTTCCTCACCGGTATCTGCCACTCTCCCCTGGCCTGGCACCCCCTCCCCCCTCCGGAAAGTACGTGTACAACAAGCAAATGTTGTAAATACTCCGCGGAGGCCGCCGGCCCCACAACATGTCAGAATGCACCTCTCAGATTCACATCCGGGCACATGCCAGCTGGCAGCGGCCTGGCTCTCACTGTCTGTCTACAATGAGACACTCACAGGACACGGGTAATGAATCCGTCGTCTCTGCAGACACTGGCAACGGCCTGGCTCTAGCTGGCTGTCTAAAGTGAGACACTCACAGGACGAGGGCGATGAATCCGTCGTCACTGCAGAAACTGGCAGCCGCCTGGCTCTCACTGGCTGTCTAAAGTGAGACAATCACAGGACGCGGACGTCGGCGATGAGTCCTTCGTCACTGCAGAAACTGGCAGCGGACTGGCTCTCACTGGCTGTCTACAGTGAGACACTCACAGGACGCAGGCGATTAATCCGTCGTCAGTGCAGAAACTGGCAGCGGCCTGGTCTTTGCTGCCTGTCTAAAGTGAGACATTCACAGGGCGCGGGCGTTAATCCTTCCTGCCTGGAGAAACAGGCAGTGGCCTGTCCTTTGATGCCTGTCTAAAATGAGACACTCACAGGACCCAGGAGATGAACCCGTCCTCACTGCAGACACTGGCAGCGGACTGGCTCTCACTGGCTGTCTACAGTGAGACACTCACAGGAGGCGGGCGTTAATCCTTCCTGGTTGGAGAACTGGCAGCGGCCTGGTAAATGTAAATGTAAAATGTAAATGTCCAGTATTTGTGAAGCGCGAACAATTACCCGAAGGTGTCAAGGCGCTGGAGGCCGTCGGGAAGATTAATCGAGCTATTGCCCAGAGTCACATGGTGCTGGGCTGATCTGCCGCCGGTGCTGGGGATCGAACTGTGAGCCCCCGCCCTGGCCGCTGCGCCACACCTCTTCCACTTTGCTGTCTGTCTAAAGTGAGACATTCCCAGGACCCAGGAGATGACCAAACTCCAGTTATTGTATGGAAATTCCTCTTTTTGTATGATCACCCCCACAGTTTTGGGCTGATGAGGCTGACCTGCTGACCGGACCTGCTGACCAGACCCCCGTGCCAGAATTCTAGCCCCTTGCTGCATGTATGATGAATTGACTACCATGAATTGGCATACGCCGACTAACTTCTAAGTCCCTGGTATATGGCATGAAGGGTACCCGGGGCATGTACGACCGAGTGTCCCCCGTCTGTGACGAAGTGCAACATGGCCCCGCCTGACACTGCCGCCTGAAAGGGCGACTGCCAGGGCGACTTTGACATTTAAACCAATGGCAAGGCCCTCGCTGTGCTAAACAATATATACGTCTCCCCTAAGGCAGAATTCGGGGAGTGTGATACAGATGAATCGGGGGACTCACACAAACCTTCCACCAGATTCCATGGAATTCCACGAGGGGAGGAGGGGCCATTTAGAGCAACATCACCCTTACGTCTGAAATGAATGCACGGGTGCGTTTTGCCTCCGGAAATAGCGGGTATGTGAGGGCGCCGAGTGGCAACTGTGTGGTTTCTAAAAGTAGAAGGACTGCTCACTCCAGGAAGATGGAGCAGTCCCTTTATGAGTAGAAACTGTACCCCTCAGTGCCCTTGTACACTTTCTGAACAGCGAGGCAAGAGGGAGCAGGCCCTCTATGTTTAGAAACGGCACCCCTCAATGCCCGTACTTACTTTCACAACAGTGCAGGGGAAGGGAGCAGTCCCTTTACAGTTAGAATCTGCACCCCTCTGTGTCCTTACATACTTCCTAAACAGTGCAGGAAGAGGGAGCCGTCCCTTTATGGTTAGAAACTGCACCCCTCTGTGCCCTTACATACTTCCTAAACAGTGCGGGAAGAGGGAGCCGTCCCTTTACAGTTAGAATCTGCACCCCTCCGTGCCCTTACATACTTTCTAAACAGTGCGGGAAGAGGGATCAGTCCCTTTAAGGGTTAGAATCTGCACCCCTCGGTGCCCTTACATACTTTCTAAACAGTGCGGGAAGAGGGAGCAGTCCCTTTACAGTTAGAATCTGCACCCCTCTGTGTCCTTACATACTTCCTAAAGAGTGCGGGAAGAGGGAGCTGTCCCTTTAAGGGTTAGAATCTGCACCCCTCTGTGCCCTTACATACATTCTAAACAGTGTGGGAAGAGGGAGCAGTCCCTTTACAGTTAGAATCTGCACCCCTCTGTGTCCTTACATACTTCCTAAAGAGTGCGGGAAGAGGGAGCTGTCCCTTTAAGGGTTAGAATCTGCACCCCTCTGTGCCCTTACATACTTCCTAAACAGTGCGGGAAGAGGGAGCAGTCCCTTTATGGTTAGAAACTGCACCCCTCTGTGCCCTTACATACATCCTAAACAGTGTGGGAAGAGGGAGCAGTCCCTTTACAGTTAGAATCTGCACCCCTCGGTGCCCTTACATACTTCCTAAACAGTGCGGGAGGAGGGAGCAGTCCCTTTACAGTTAGAATCTGCACCCCTCTGTGCCCTTACATACTTCCTAAACAGTGCGGGAAGAGGGAGCAGTCCCTTTACAGTTAGAATCTGCACCCCTCTGTGCCCTTACATACTTCCTAAACAGTGCGGGAAGAGGGAGCAGTCCCTTTACAGTTAGAATCTGCACCCCTCTGTGCCCTTCCATACATTCTAAACAGTGTGGGAAGAGGGAGCAGTCCCTTTACAGTTAGAATCTGCACCCCTCTGTGCCCTTACATACTTCCTAAACAGTGCGGGAAGAGGGAGCAGTCCCTTTACAGTTAGAATCTGCACCCCTCTGTGCCCTTCCATACATTCTAAACAGTGCGGGAAGAGGGAGCAGTCTCTTTATGGTTAGAAACTGCACCCCTCTGTGTCCTTACATACTTCCTAAACAGTGAGGGAAGAGGGAGCCGTCCCTTTAAGGGTTAGAATCTGCACCCCTCAATGCCCTTACATACTTCCTAAACAGCGCGGGAAGAGGGAGCAGTCCCTTTATGGTTAGAATCTGCACCCCTCTGTGCCCTTACATACTTCCTAAACAGCGCGGGAAGAGGGAGCAGTCCCTTTACAGTTAGAATCTGCACCCCTCCGTGCCCTTACATACTTTCTAAACAGTGCGGGAAGAGGGAGCAGTCCCTTTACAGTTAGAATCTGCACCCCTCCATGCCCTTACATACTTCCTAAAGAGTGCGGGAAGAGGGATCAGTCCCTTTAAGGGTTAGAATCTGCACCCCTCGGTGCCCTTACATACTTTCTAAACAGTGCGGGAAGAGGGAGCAGTCCCTTTACAGTTAGAATCTGCACCCCTCTGTGTCCTTACATACTTCCTAAAGAGTGCGGGAAGAGGGAGCTGTCCCTTTAAGGGTTAGAATCTGCACCCCTCTGTGCCCTTACATACATTCTAAACAGTGTGGGAAGAGGGAGCAGTCCCTTTACAGTTAGAATCTGCACCCCTCTGAGCCCTTACATACTTCCTAAACAGTGTGGGAAGAGGGAGCAGTCCCTTTACAGTTAGAATATGCACCCCTCGATGACCTTACATACTTTCTAAACAGAGCATGAAGCAGCAGCAGGCCCTTTACGGTAAGAAACTGCACCCCTCGGTGCCCTTACATACTTCCTAAACAGTGCGGGAAGAGGGAGCAGTCCCTTTACAGTTAGAATCTGCACCCCTCAATGCCCTTACATACTTCCTAAACAGTGTGGGAAGAGGGAGCAGTCCCTTTACGGTTAGAAACTGCACCCCTCGATGCCCTTACATACTTCCTAAACAGTGCGGGAGGAGGGAGCAGTCCCTTTACAGTTAGAATCTGCACCCCTCTGTGCCCTTACATACTTCCTAAACAGTGCGGGAAGAGGGAGCAGTCCCTTTACAGTTAGAATCTGCACCCCTCGATGCCCTTACATACTTCCTAAACAGTGCGGGAGGAGGGAGCAGTCCCTTTACAGTTAGAATCTGCACCCCTCTGTGCCCTTACATACTTCCTAAACAGTGCGGGAAGAGGGAGCAGTCCCTTTACAGTTAGAATCTGCACCCCTCTGTGCCCTTCCATACATTCTAAACAGTGTGGGAAGAGGGAGCAGTCCCTCTACAGTTAGAATCTGCACCCCTCTGTGCCCTTACACACTTCCTAAACAGTGCGGGAAGAGGGAGCAGTCCCTTTATGGTTAGAAACTGCACCCCTCGATGCCCTTACATACTTCCTAAACAGTGCGGGAAGAGGGAGCAGTCCCTTTACGGTTAGAAACTGCACCCCTCGATGCCCTTGCATACTTCCTAAACAGTGTGGGAAGAGGGAGCAGTCCCTTTACAGTTAGAATCTGCACCCCTCGATGCCCTTACATACTTCCTAAACAGTGCGGGAGGAGGGAGCAGTCCCTTTACAGTTAGAATCTGCACCCCTCTGTGCCCTTACATACTTCCTAAACAGTGCGGGAAGAGGGAGCAGTCCCTTTACAGTTAGAATCTGCACCCCTCTGTGCCCTTCCATACATTCTAAACAGTGTGGGAAGAGGGAGCAGTCCCTCTACAGTTAGAATCTGCACCCCTCTGTGCCCTTACATACTTCCTAAACAGTGCGGGAAGAGGGAGCAGTCCCTTTACAGTTAGAATCTGCACCCCTCTGTGCCCTTCCATACATTCTAAACAGTGTGGGAAGAGGGAGCAGTCCCTCTACAGTTAGAATCTGCACCCCTCTGTGCCCTTACACACTTCCTAAACAGTGTGGGAAGAGGGAGCAGTCCCTTTATGGTTAGAAACTGCACCCTCGATGCCCTTACATACTTCCTAAACAGTGCGGGAAGAGGGAGCAGTCCCTTTACAGTTAGAATCTGCACCCCTCTGTGCCCTTACATACATTCTAAACAGTGTGGGAAGAGGGAGCAGCCCCTTTACAGTTAGAATCTGCACCCCTCTGTGCCCTTACATACTTCCTAAACAGTGCGGGAAGAGGGAGCAGTCCCTTTACAGTTAGAATCTGCACCCCTCTGTGCCCTTACATACTTCCTAAACAGTGCGGGAAGAGGGAGCCGTCCCTTTACAGTTAGAATCTGCACCCCTCCGTGCCCTTACATACTTCCTAAACAGGGCGGGAAGAGGGAGCAGTCCCTTTACAGTTAGAATCTGCACCCCTCGGTGCCCTTACATACTTCCTAAACAGTGCGGGAAGAGGGAGCAGTCCCTTTACAGTTAGAATCTGCACCCCTCGTTGCCCTTACATAATTTCTACACAGTGCGGGAAGCGGGAGCAGGCCCTTCACAGTTAGAATCTGCACCCCTCGGTGGCCTTACATACTTCCTAAACAGTGCGGGAAGAGGGAGCAGTCCCTTTACAGTTAGAATCTGCACCCCTCGGTGCCCTTACATAATTTCTACACAGTGCGGGAAGCGGGAGCAGGCCCTTTACGGTAAGAAACTGCACCCCTCGGTGCCCTTACATACTTCCTAAACAGTGCGGAAAGAGGGAGCAGTCCCTTTACAGTTAGAATCTGCACCCCTATGTGCCCTTACATACTTCCTAAACAGTGCGGGAAGAGGGAGCAGTCCCTTTACGGTTTGAAACTGCACCCCTCGGTGCCCTTACATACTTCCTAAACAGTGCGGGAAGAGGGAGCAGTCCCTTTACAGTTAGAATCTGCACCCCTCTGTGCCCTTACATACATCCTAAACCGTGTGGGAAGAGGGAGCAGTCCCTTTACAGTTAGAATCTGCACCCGTCGGTGCCCTTACATACTTTCTAAACAGTGCTGGAGCAGTCTTTTAACGGTACAAACTGCACCCCTCGATGCCCTTACATACTTTCTAAACAGTGCAGGAGAAGTCCTTTTACAGTACAAACTGCACCCCTCTGTGCCCTTACATACTTCCTAAACAGTGCGGGAAGCTGGAGCAGTCCCTTTATGGTTAGAAACTGCACCACTCTGTGCAGTCCCTTTAACCCCTTCGGTGCTCATGACGGAATGGTTCCGTCATGACCCACGGTTGAGCTGTGCTCATGACGGATCCATTCCGTCATGACCACACCCGCGCAAGATTCCGCCAGCACAGCAGCGGAATCTGCGCAGCATCGAAGGGGTTAAGGGTTAGCATCTGCACCCCTCCGTGCCCTTACATACTTTCTAAACAGTGCGGGAAGAGGGAGCAGTCCCTTTAAGGGTTAGAATCTGCACCCCTCCGTGCCCTTACATACTTTCTAAACAGTGCGGGAAGAGGGAGCAGCCCCTTTACAGTTAGAATTTGCACCCCTCGGTGCCTTTACAAGCTTTCTAAACAGTGCGGGAAGAGGGAGCAGTCCCTTTACAGTTAGAATCTGCACCCCTCTGTGCCCTTACATACTTTCTACACAGTGTGGGAAGAGGGAGCAGTCCCTTTACAGTTAGAATCTGCACCCCTCGGTGCCCTTACATACTTTCTAAACAGTACGGGAAGAGGGAACAGCCCCTCTGTGTTGAGAAAGCTCTGTGGATTTAACGTTTAATCTGCAGTGCTCTTTAAAAATGGAGGACTGATCCCGCTTCCTGCGCTGTTTAGAAATCACTTCAGTGCAGTAATCACCGCAGAGCATGGAAGGGTGCCATGGCAAGGGACTCGCACTGAAGTGCAGTGGTTTGTAACCAGGGCAGGAAGAGAGACAGACCCTTTATTTTTTAAAAGCATTGCAGATTAAACTTTAATCTGCAGTGTTTTTTAAACATGGAGGGATTGCTCCCTCTTCCCACACTGCTTGGAAACCAAACCACTGCAGATTAATTCCACCAGCAGAGAGGCGGAATTTATCAGTCATTCCACGTTACAAGACTAACACAGAATTACCAAATTCCTCCAATTACACCGGCAGAATAAAAAATGTCACCAAGGCCTACTATTAAGTAGGACATATACATTTAATATGTCCTAAGAGCAAAACTTCCAGATTGTCGTTTTCGTTGTGGAAAAGTTAGTAGCCCCATTGGCTAACACAGAGTTACCGGCTGACCCTTCATCCCGGCCAACTTCTGAATGGGTCTACTAAAATGGGTACTTGAAGGCATTACATTAATCGTGGCATTAAATACGACTTGATGCCCAGGTTGAATTTAATGTCAGTTTTAAGGGAAGGTAACTTTTAGTTGCCATTCTGTTGGCCAGGTTGTCAAGTGGTCTCTCACTGTTGCTGGCCCCCAGACTTCCTTCTGCCCTTCTGGGGAGTAGTGTAAATGACTCTGACTCAAGAACAATAGAACCTGCTACAGGGAAAGGTGTTTCCTCCCCCTTACAAAAAGCTAATCAGTGTTTAGGCCCAAAAGGTGAGCTTTAAAGGCAAAGTGCCTTTATTTATTTTTTTACTATTTTTTTTTGCAGAGTTTTATATAGCGGAACTTGGCCCAAATCTAATCAGGTATCAGAGCGCTTTACATAGCACCAGTTACGTTACATGAGGGGACACATTCATTTTTTTGTTAGGCACGGGGAGATTAAGTGATTTGCCTAGAATTACAGGATGTTCAGCGTCATTACCGAGACTCAAACCCAGTTCCCCAGGTCCGAGGTCAAGCGCCCTAGCCGTTAGGCCAACTCTGATTTTTTTTTATCATACTGCTGAAGGGTTCACCCTTTGTTCAGGTAGACAGGCCGGCAGGAGGAACAGAGAGGGGAGACCAGTGCCAAAACCGGTTTTCCCTTGGGCATGTAGTCCACAGATAGCCACACCTCTAGGGTGGGCTACCAAGCTCCTACCATCTGATGAAGGGTTCAAACACCTTGGGAATGGGCAGGATAGTGCAATCTGGGATTTCTAGTTGCCACACATAACTGGAAATTGCCTCAGTGAGCGAGGGATCCTGGAAGCACATTGGCTAGTGACCGAATCATTCCCCTAGGGCACTTTCTGGGTATAAATATGGCGCCCCTGGCACCTTGAACCTCAGACCACGATGAGCTGGAGAAAGGGTCGAAGGACTGCCCTGCTGACCCCTGGAGCTGGCAAGAGATGATGCACAATCTGCACCTGCCTCACCTTGGGCTAGCAGAGCGAGGACTGTGCCTGGCTCCTGTCTCATGGAAAAGCCGCTTTTGAGCCACAGACGAAAAAAGTAACTCCAAGGGTCAGTCGGCTGATCCTGGAACCAGCAACAGAGCCATCAAAGTTTAAGAATCCCACCCTGGCAAGTCAGTAGCCAATTTCTGCGAATCGCAGCTTACTGCCGCTAGGCGCCCTAAGAGACCGATCCTCAACAGCTAACAATTGCACCTGAGACTGCTTGACCTGGATGTGTAGTCTAAGTCAAGATTGGTTGTCCAAGAGAGACACCAGGCTTCACAAAGGATACTGCGGTAACCCACTGTGTATGGAGTTGGATAGCCTACTGCAGATGGCCTTATACTACCCTGATCCTTTTGTGGCCAAAGTCACCCTACCTTACTTGTGGAGCAAGGAATAACTGCAAGGACACCCCCATCGACTTAACATCACCCACTGCATCTTTCAGCATCCTACATTCCCAGCTTCAGAACCACTGCTTTGAAGTATTGATGTAAAGTGTGGAACTGGACTTGAGACTTAGGTGACAAGGTAACTGTCCAAATACTCTTTAGTGCCCCCCTGACCTACTACTTGTCAGATTTGGTTGCCCCAATCGGCCCAGAGTAGCCAAACACAACTCTTTCACATTTTTCAACATTTCTAATCTTTACGGTTACCAATGCTTGTTTGCGCTTTGGACTAAAAAGCTGAAATGTATGTTTTACTTAAAAATCTATATCTCTTAAACACTCTGGGTTATGCTCATCTTGGTGTCTAAAAATTCATAGAAATATAATCTATTTTACAATTTGGTGTTGAATTTCTTTCGTATTATGTGACTTTCCTTCTTAGCTGTTGGTGCTTTCAAATGCTTTGCACAAGTTTCTTTGCTTAAGCCTCACAGCTCAAAGCCACAGCTACCCAGGATTGAGCTAAATGTTTTACAAATGAGTCTTACTGGACCCATGACAGTTTTGCGATGGTAGGATGTAGCCTTACTTACGGCTAGAGCGGTCGACCTCGAAGCTGGGAAACCGGTTTCGAGTCTAGGCAACGACACTCAACATCCTGTGATTTTGGGCAAATCACTTAATCTCCCTGTGCCTAACAAAAAAATGAATGTGTCCATTTGTAAAAAAAACTGGTGCTCATGGAAAGTGCTCTGATACCTGATATTTTCAGGTCTAGTTTGCGCTATATAAAACTCTACGAAAAATGACACGCTAAGATTACACAACCACACCATAAAATACACCACAATCCTCACATTACTACACTGGGTTAGAGTTAATTTTAAATACAAAGCAAGTACTATTGCGCAGGACATCAGATTCATCATTTTTAATGACTGAACCATCTCTGGCAAAGGTTTATGAAGGTGTAGGGGAAAATCCAATTCTAGGCTGTCTCGTCGAATAGTGCCTTCATGTTCCCAGCTTCAATGCATCTCATTCGCATTCATTCAATAGCCAACTGCAGGTTGATGGTCCTTCGTATTCAAGTCCTCGAAAGGGCGGGATATCTGACTTCAAGGCGCAGACTTGGAGTCCGATGACCGTATTTTGTTCTTCAGTCTTGTTCCTGAGAGTGATGGAGACAATTTTCTGAAAGGGTTAAGTGAAGTAAGAAACATGGGGTCAGGAGTACACATGCACTTACAGGTTGCAAACCCCACTATTCGGTAAATATCACGTTTTGCGACCAATAAATGTGGTGTTCACATGTACTAAGCCCATCTGGCAGCTCACTAAATGGGTTTAGGATACCATATCGAAATGCTTTTTGGAAGGAGCGTGTTTAAGGTATCCCTTCCATACAGCGATTCTCAATCAGATGTATTAATGTTTTGTGATCGAAACCTGGTTGTAAAATATTTACTGACGTCTCAAAGGAGGTGGCAACTGATTCACATACTGGGAAATCTCTCCAAGGGACCGCTTCCCCTTTGTGAATGTTGACTAAGCCATTTTTAGGAGCATGCAGTGGTCATGTGGAACTTTCCATTTTTTGTAATGCATCTCATTTTCCTTTATGGAAAATGGTCTGCATTAAAAAAAAAAAAATTGCATTATTTCAAAGCAATCACAGATGGAGTGGTCTTCTGGCCCCTTCAGGCCACCATCCTTGTGAGAGCAGCGAAACGTAGTGGGTCTCAATTTATGACCTACCTCTTTAATATTCATGAGGTAGGCTGGCTTGTGACCCACTGTGATTCGTTTTTTTGTGACGTGAACTACTAAAGCTTAGGGTGATTTGCAATACCATTGGGTTCGGTAAATGTCGAGGCACAAATTGCGACCGGATTCAGCGAATCCACTTTACCGACATCTGGGCCATGTGAACTACTTGTGACAGCTGGGGTCCTTGGGAAGGAGGTAAAATGAACTTCATTTGCACCCAGCTACTCACATGCCTAGGGAGCTAACCTGGTTACATGAAGAAAGCGTGACTACCTTTTAATTACACAGGATTAGCCATTTTAATATAGGAGTTTAAGTTTAATGAAAGCCTGCACATAAATAATTCAAATGTGCAATCTCTGTTCTATTAGGGGATGAGCTTTTGGTACAAAAAGATTTTCATCAGTAGATTTCATTATTTATTTTTTATATGTGAAAGTAAACAGATGGCTTGCATGAAAGCCTCATTGGGTATCAATAAATGTAATTTTATAAACCCCTCCCTGTCTAAGAACCTAAACACCGCAGTGAGACGCGTCTGCCTCAGACCTGTAGAGTGCCCCAGGATCTGTACTAGACAAGTACCCTCCAAACCTGTAGAGTACCCCAGGGTCTGTACTAGGCAAATACTTTTGAGACCTGTAGAGTACCCTCGGATTGGTACTACTAGGCGAGTATGCTTCTGACCTGTAGAGCATCCCAGGGTCTATACTAGGTGACTATGCTTCAGACCTGTAGAGTACCATAGGGTCAGCACTAGGTGACTACACTTCAGATCTGTTGAGTACCCTAGGGTCGGTACTGGGTGACTATGCTTTGGACCTGTAGAGTACCCTATGGTCGGTACTAGGCAACGATGCTTCAGACCTGTAGGGTACCCTAGGGGCGGTGCTAGTGATTACGCTTCAGACCTGTAGGGTACCCCAGGGTCTGTACTAGTGACTACGCTTCAGACTTGCAGAGTACCCTGGGGGCGGTGCTAGGCGAGTATGCTTCAGACCTGTAGAGTGCTTTAGGGTCAGTGCTAGGTGACTATGCTTCAGCCCTGTACTACCCTTGGGTTAGTACTAGGCGACTATGCTTCAGACCTGTAGAGTACCCTATGGTCGGCACTAGGCAACGATGCTTCAGACATGTAGAGTACTATAGCGTCGGTACTCGTGACTACGCTTCAGACTTGCAGAGTACCCTAGGGTCGGTGCTAGGCGACTATGTTTCAGACCTGTAGAGTACAGTAGGGTCGTTGCTAGATGACTAAGCTTCATACCTATAGAATACCCCAGGGCTGATCCTGTCCCACTTCTGTCCCATATGATAATTTGACGTAGCGTAAAACGTTCAAAATATTCCAGTGATCCCTAGATTCAGTCGGCAACTGGGTTAATTCAGGTGTGGGTTACTGAGCCTGCCTTTCGTAGATGAAGCTAGTGGTGTTGGTTGTAGATAGTGATCACCCAATCCCAAATCCCAGTGAACATCCTCAGGGGAGGCCCTGTCCCCAGGCCCACGTGAGAGCCCTCACTTCTAGGTGTCTGCAGATACCTCGCCCCTCCTCCTTCTGAGAGACGTTCAAGCCTCTGTGTTCCCTACATCCTCAGGAGAGGCCCTGTCCCCAGGCCCACGTGAGAGCCCTCACTTCTAGGTGTCTGCAGAGACCTCATCACCTCCTCCTTCTGAGAGACGTTCAAGCCTCTGTGTTCCCTACATCCTCTGGGGCGGCCCTGTCCCCAAATCCCATTAGAAGAGCCCTCACTTCTATGTCTGCAGAGACCTCGTCCCCTCCTCCTTCTGAGAGAGGGTTCAAGGCTCTGTGCTCCCTCCATCCTCAGGGAAGGGCCCTGTCCCCAGGCCCACGTGAGAGCCCTCACTTCTATGTCTGCAGAGACCTCGTCGCCTCCTCCTTCTGAGAGACGGTTCAAGCCTCTGTGCACCATACATCCTCAGGGAAGGCCCTGTCCCCAGGCCCACGTGAGAGTCCTCACTTCTAGGTGTCTGCAGAGAGCTCGTCCCCTCCTCCTTCTGACAGAGGGTTCAAGCCTCTGTGCTCCCTCCATCCTCAGGGGAGGCCCTGTCCAGGCCCACGTGAGAGCCCTCACTTATAGGTGCCCGTAGAGACCTCGGGTGAGTGAGAACAACCAGACCCCTGGTGAGTACCTTCTCCTGCTGTAGTGACTCCATACCTACTTCTAAACCACGAGATTGTGCTCTGCTCGGAGAATAAAGTGTGAACTTTTGGTTCACTCTCACATTTGGTGAATCCAAGGCAAAGACGCGTCTCTGGTCTCATTCCAACAAACACGTTGCTGACGTCCTTGCGTCCACTCCTTGACGCGCTCACGTCTGTTCTGGCTCGTATGTGCTCCTCGGGCGGAGAACAGGACGGGACCATCGGCCCCTGGCAGGGTGCGTGGCTCTGCCGAGTAATGTTGACGTTTAATGTATAGAAACGTGCATGGGGCATTAACGACCTGTACAGCGCATAGTCCACGAAAGTCACGTGTTTGCTGGTTGGCGCAGGAGGCGCGCAGGCTCGGCATGTCTCCGTGTTTTGGCTGTCTAAACATCGATTCATTTTGATAAATACAATTCTGCCCAACGCTGCCACGTCGCCTTCCCTGGCAGAGCGAGCAGCAGCTGTCTGTTCTGCCAGTTTGATTCCTTCTTTTTAATCTGCTGTCAGCCTTCAAGTAACGACAGCCTGTCTGTGCCATGTTTACGCTGGATTGGCAACCCTGGCTTTTTCACCCCACACAATAAATATTTTACTTCCGAGATATAGAATGTCGTTTTTTATTCATGGGCAAATTAAACTGCTGCTGAGACCGAGGGAAAAATCCCGAATAAGCCAGGGATGAAAAATTAATGTCAAGACCTCGAGGAGGGCGCGTGTGTTCAACACCGTGGACGGGAGTGTTCAACAGCGGGCCGCTGGAGGCAGGGCGGGAAAATGGGGAGGGGGCGGGGGTGGGGGCGTTCCACTGGAAAAAGAAATTCGGAGGAACCCAACTGTTTCTACACAGCTGTATCTTGTGCGCTCTGAAGGCGCTTCCCAGTTTCGCGCACTATTAAAACCAACATTATTTTAGGTGAGCCGCACGGTATGCCTTGTTGTGTCCGACACGTGTTTCGCTAATTGTCTGCTGTCCAGGGAAAGCCTAATCCTGTGTCCCTCCCATCTCCTGCTTCATCATGTGTTTCATCGTCGCCCTGGATGTATTCATCCCAAATCTTTAAATCATTAACAGGTATCCTACAGAGCCAACATTGAGAACTGAAGACCCCACAGAGGCAACATTGAGATCTGAAGACCCCACAGAGGCAACATTGAGATCCGATGACCCCTATAGAGCCGACGTTGAGACTAGGAGGTCTCTACAGAGCCGACACTGAGGCCAGGAGACCCCTACATACCCAGCATTGAGAACAGGAGACTGTTACTGAGCCTACATTGAGATCTGAAGACCCCCACAGAGGCAACAGTGAGATTAGAAAACCCCTATAGAGCCGATGCTGATACTAGGAGGTCTCTATAGAGCCGACACTGAGGCCAGGAGACCCCTACAGAGCCTGCGTTGAGAACAGGAGACTCTTACTAGCCAACATTGAGATCTGAAGACCCCCACAGAGGCAACAGTGAGATTAGAAAACCCTATAGAGCCGACGTTGAGACTAGAAGGTCTCTACAGAGCCGACCCTGAGGCCAGGAGACCCCTACAGAGCCAGCGTTGAGAACAGGAGACTCCTACTGAGCCTACATTGAGATCTGAAGACCCCCACAGAGGCAACATCGAGATTAGAAAACCCCTATAGAGCCGACTTTGAGACTAGGAGGTCTCTGCAGAGCCGACAATGAGGCCAGGCGACCCCTACAGACCCATATTTGAGAACAGGAGACTCTTACTGAGCCAACATTGAGATCTGAAGACCCCCACAGAGGCAACATTGAGATCAAAAAACCTCTATAGAGCCAACGTTAAGACTAGGAGGTCTCTATAGAGCCGACACTGAGGCCAGGAGACCCCTACAGAGCCAGCGTTGAGAACAGGAGACTCTTACTGAGCCAACATTGAGGTCTGAAGACCACCACAGAAGCAACATTGAGATTAGAAAACCCCTATAGAGCCGACGCTGAGAGTAGGAGGTCACTACAGAGCCGACACTGAGGCCAGGAGACCCCCTACAGACCCAGCGTTGAGAACAAGAGACTCTTACTGAGCCAGCATTGAGATCTGAATACCCCTACAGAGGCAACATTGAGATTAGAAAACCCCTATAGAGCCGACGCTGAGAATAGGAGGTCTCTACAGAGCCGACACTGAGGCCAGGAGACCCCTACAGACCCAGTATTGAGAACAGGAGACTCCTACTGAGCCTACATTGAGATCTGAAGACCTCCACAGAGGCAATATTGAGATTAGAAAAGCCCTATAGAGCCAACGTTGAGACTAGGAGGTCTCTACAGAGCCGACACTGAGGCCAGGAGACCCCTACAGAGCCAGCGTTGAGAACAGGAGACTGTTACTGAGCCAATATTGAGATCTGAAGACCCCCACAGAGCCAACATTGAGATTAGAAAACCCCTTTAGAGCCAACGTTGAGACTAGAAGGACTCTACAGAGCCGACACTGAGGCCAGGAGACCCCTACAGAGCCAGCGTTGAGAACAGGAGACTCTTACTAAGCCAATATTGAGATCTGAAGACCCCCACAGAGGCAACATTGAGATTAGAAAACCCCTATAGAGCCAACGTTGAGACTAGAAGGTCTCTACAGAGCCGACACTGAGGCCAGGAGACCCCTACAGAGCCAGCGTGGAGAACAGGAGACTCTCACTAAGCCAACATTGAGATCTGAAGACCCCCACAGAGGCAACATTGAGATTAGAAAACCCCTATAGAGCCGACTTTGAGACTAGGAGGTCTCTGCAGAGCCGACAATGAGGCCAGGCGACCCCTACAGACCCATATTTGAGAACAGGAGAATCCTACTGAGCCAACATTGAGATCTGAAGACCCCCCCTAGAGGCAACAGTGAGACTGAGACCTCTATTGAGGATGAACTGAGATTAGGTACCCCCTTTTTGAACTGATACTGAGGGTAGCAGGTACCAACAGAACTGACGTTGAGGCTAGGAGACCCCTACAGACCCAGCATTGAGTATAGGAAAAAGAAAACCTCCTCCAAGCCAACATTGGGAATGGCAGTATTCCCCCCTCCCGGTCCCCCGAGCCAACATTGAGAATAGGAGACCCCTCACCACCAAGCCAGCATTGAGAATAGGAGACCCCCCACAGAGCCAACTTTGAGAACAGGAGATTCCTACAGAGCTGACACTGAGGCACAGAGACCCCCTACATAGACAACATTGACATCTGAAGACCTCTACAGAGACTACAGTGAAACTAGGAAACTTGTATTGAGGCAGAACTGATATTAGGAACTCCTTCAGAACTGACTGTAGGCCTGGGCGGAGCTCGCGGAGTTTCCCTCCGCTGAATTCCGCAGAGTTACCAAAAAATTCCGCTAAATTCCGCAGAGTTCAGCGAACAGGCGGAGTGACTGGAACAATAGTAGTACTGCACACCACACACACTATGCTCACTGCGATCCTAGGTCCTGCCTCCTGGCTGACAATCCAAGCAATATCCATTATCCAAGCACACACACACACACACACCAGTACCCACGTCCTGCGAGTTTCCCACATGAATGTCTATGCAGTGTACACTTCTATTCCCACAGTCCACACCCGCCCCATATGACCAAGTATGTCTGAGTCCTTACTGCTCTTAGGTTCTTTAGTTCTCCCCGTTAGCCAGGTCGCGCTGGCTCTGAGCGGGGTTTGCGGATGGTGCTGCTGTCCATCTCGGCGGTGCCTGCTGTACTCAGAGACATGGACGGGGTTGGCGGTGGGGGGAACGGAACATGAGAGATGCTGGAGCCGGACACTGAGGCTCATGGCGCTCTGACGCTGAGGGGAGACCAGGCATCATGGAGACATCCAAGAGTAAAGGATCCAACTCGGTAGTCGGTAGAGAAAACAGCCAAAGTGGTCGCCTTCCCTGCGTGAGAGGCTTGAGGGCCACCAGCCTTGGGGACAGACACAGGGACTGGAGGGGAGCCCTGAGGTGTGTGCTGGTGACTGACAGATGAGGGCGAGGGGTACAGCTATGGATACTGGGCTGGTACCCCACTCTGAGGGGTGGGGGAAGTCACTGATGGACGGCACAATCCGGGATCAGACTCTTGAGGCGGACCCCGAATGCCGCTTGCTATAGTCATAACGGCGGCAGGTCGCCAGAGCACCAAGGAAAGGCCTGGATGACAGATTGCATTCTGGGGGTTGGGATCTAGCTAGGGGATTGTGATCGGCGAGTGGCGTCATGTCCGTAGTGAAGGGCATGGAAATAGAAACATTGACATTAGAAGACCCCTACAGAGACAGCATTGAAGCAAAAGACCCCTATAGAGCTGACCTTGAAATTAGAAGACCCCTACAGAGACGACATTGAAACAAAAGACCCCTATAGAGCTGACCTTGAAATTAGAAGACCCCTAAAGAGACGGCATTGAAACAAAAGACCCCTATAGAGCTGACCTTGAAATTAGAAGACCCCTACAGATACGGCATTGAAGCAAAAGACCCCTATAGAGCTGACCTTGAAATTAGAAGACCCTACAGAGACGACATTGAAGCAAAAGAACCCTATAGAGCTGACATTGAAATTTGAAGACCCCTACAGAGACGACGTTTGAAGCCAAGAGATACCTATAGAGCTGACATTGACGTTCGAAGACCCCTACAGAGACGACATTGAGGCAAAAGATCCCTATAGAGCTGACATTGAAATTAGAAGACCCCTACAGAGACGGCATTGAAGCAAAAGACCCCTATAGAGCTGACCTTGAAATTAGAAGACCCCTACAGAGACGACATTGAAATAAAAGACCCCTATAGAGCTGACCTTGAATTTAGAAGACCCCTACAGAGACGACGTTTGAAGCCAAGAGATACCTATATAGCTGACCTTGAAATTAGAAGACCGCTACAGAGACGACGTTGAAGCAAAAGACCCCTATAGAGCAGACCTTGAAATTAGAAGACCCCTACAGAGAGTGCATTGAAGCAAAAGACCCCTATAGAGCTGACATTGAAATTAGAAGACCCCTACAGAGACGACGTTTGAAGCCAAGAGATACCTATAGAGCTGACATTGACATTCGAAGACCCCATACAGAGATGACATTGAAGCAAAAGACCCCTATAGAGCTGGCATTGAAATTAGAAGACCCCTACAGAGACGGCATTGAAGCAAAAGACCCCTATAGAGCTGACCTTGAAATTAGAAGACCGCTACAGAGACGACGTTTGAAGCAAAAGACCCCTATAGAGCTGACCTTGAAATTAGAAGACCCCTACAGAGACGGCATTGAAGCAAAAGACCCCTATAGAGCTGACCTTGAAATTAGAAGACCGCTACAGAGACGACGTTTGAAGCCAAGAGATACCTATAGAGCTGACATTGACATCCGAAGACCCTTACAGAGGCGACATTGAAGCAAAAGACCCCTATAGAGCTGACATTGAAATTAGAAGACTCCTCCAGAGCCGACGTTGAAGCCAGGCGACCCCTATAGAGCTGACATTGAAATTAGCAGACCCCTACAGAACCGCCGTTGAAGCCAGAAGATCCCTACAGAGCTGGTGGTAAGTATAGAAGACCCCTACGGAGGCAGAGCTGCAATTGGAAGACCCTGCAGAAGCGATACTGAGAATGTCAGACTCCTACAAAGCCAACATTGAGATTTAAAGAACCCCTAAAGAGATAGCATTGAGACTAGCAGACCACTGTAGAGCCAACACTGAGGTTCATGATACCCCATCAGAAGCAAAGGTGAGATCAGGAGACACCAACTGAGCCCACATTGAGAATAGGGGTCACCCCAGAGCTGGCAGCCTGGACTTTTGATGAGACCAGAGACCTAGAACACACTGCGCTGAGTCCAAGACCCTTATGGAAGACACACACTAATCTTGGTTTGTTCAGGTGTCTGGTCCAAGCCACAGTGTATCCTGTCTAGGAGTATTCTGGTCTTGGTCTCAGCTCATTGTGTTCTAGGTCACTGGTCAGAGGATACACCCTGCCTCAAACCAGTGACCCTGAACAAACAGAGGTCATGCCAAGTCTGGGAGACCCTGAGAGAGGATACGCCCTGGATCGGACCAGAGACCTGGAAAACACCGAGAGGAGATCGAGATCCCTAGAGAGAATACACTCTGTCTTAGACCAGAGACCTGGAAAACACCGAGAGGAGATCGAGATCCCTAGAGAGAATACACTCTGGCTCGGACCAGAGACCTGGAAAACACAGAGAGGAGATCGAGATCCCTAGAGAGAATACACCCTGGCTCGGACCAGAGACCTGGAAAACACCGAGAGGAGATCGAGATCCCTAGAGAGAATACACTCTGGCTCGGACCAGAGACCTGGAAAACACCGAGAGGAGATCGAGATCCCTAGAGAGAATACACTCTGTCTTAGAACAGAGACCTGAAAAACACTGAGAGGAGATTGAGATCCCTAGAGAGAATACACCCTGGCTCGGACCAGAGACCTGGAAAACACCGAGAGGAGATCAAGATCCCTAGAGAGAATACACTCTGGCTCGGACCAGAGACCTGGAAAACACCGAGAGGAGATCGAGATCCCTAGAGAGGATACACCCTGGCTCGGACCAGAGACCTGGAAAACACCGAGAGGAGATCGAGATCCCTAGAGAGAATACACCCTGGCTCGGACCAGAGACCTGGAAAACACCGAGAGGAGATCGAGATCCCTAGAGAGAATACACTCTGTCTTAGACCAGAGACCTGGAAAACACCGAGAGGAGATCGAGATCCCTAGAGAGAATACACTCTGGCTCGGACCAGAGACCTGGAAAACACAGAGAGGAGATCGAGATCCCTAGACAGAATACACCCTGGCTCGGACCAGAGACCTGGAAAACACCGAGAGGAGATCGAGATCCCTAGAGAGAATACACTCTGGCTCGGACCAGAGACCTGGAAAACACCGAGAGGAGATCGAGATCCCTAGAGAGAATACACTCTGACTTAGACCAGAGACCTGGAAAACACCGAGAGGAGATCGAGATCCCTAGAGAGAATACACTCTGGCTCGGACCAGAGACCTGGAAAACACAGAGAGGAGATCGAGATCCCTAGAGAGAATACACCCTGGCTCGGACCAGTGACCTGGAAAACACCGAGAGGAGATCGAGATCCCTAGAGAGAATACACTCTGGCTCGGACCAGAGAAATGGAAAACACCGAGAGGAGATCGAGATCCCTAGAGAGGATACACCCTGGCTCGGACCAGAGACCTGGAAAACACCGAGAGGAGATCGAGATCCCTAGAGAGAATACACTCTGGCTCGGACCAGAGACCTGGAAAACACCGAGAGGAGATCGAGATCCCTAGAGAGAATACACTCTGTCTTAGAACAGAGACCTGGAAAACACTGAGAGGAGATCGAGATCCCTAGAGAGAATACACCCTGGCTCGGACCAGAGACCTGGAAAACACCGAGAGGAGATCGAGATCCCTAGAGAGAACACACTCTGGCTCGGACCAGAGACCTGGAAAACACCGAGAGGAGATCGAGATCCCTAGAGAGAATACACTCTGTCTTAGACCAGAGACCTGGAAAACACCGAGAGGAGATCGAGATCCCTAGAGAGAATACACTCTGGCTCGGACCAGAGACTTGGAAAACACAGAGAGGAGATCGAGATCCCTAGAGAGAATACACCCTGGCTCGGACCAGAGACCTGGAAAACACCGAGAGGAGATCGAGATCCCTAGAGAGAATACACTCTGGCTCGGACCAGAGACCTGGAAAACACCGAGAGGAGATCGAGATCCCTAGAGAGAATACACTCTGTCTTAGAACAGGGACCTGAAAAACACTGAGAGGAGATTGAGATCCCTAGAGAGAATACACCCTGGCTCGGACCAGAGACCTGAAAAACACCGAGAGGAGATCAAGATCCCTAGAGAGAATACACTCTGGCTCGGACCAGAGACCTGGAAAACACCGAGAGGAGATCGAGATCCCTAGAGAGGATACACCCTGGCTCGGACCAGAGACCTGGAAAACACCGAGAGGAGATCGAGATCCCTAGAGAGAATACACCCTGGCTCGGACCAGAGACCTGGAAAACACCGAGAGGAGATCGAGATCCCTAGAGAGAATACACTCTGTCTTAGACCAGAGACCTGGAAAACACCGAGAGGAGATCGAGATCCCTAGAGAGAATACACTCTGGCTCGGACCAGAGACCTGGAAAACACAGAGAGGAGATCGAGATCCCTAGACAGAATACACCCTGGCTCGGACCAGAGACCTGGAAAACACCGAGAGGAGATCGAGATCCCTAGAGAGAATACACTCTGGCTCGGACCAGAGACCTGGAAAACACCGAGAGGAGATCGAGATCCCTAGAGAGAATACACTCTGACTTAGACCAGAGACCTGGAAAACACCGAGAGGAGATCGAGATCCCTAGAGAGAATACACTCTGGCTCGGACCAGAGACCTGGAAAACACAGAGAGGAGATCGAGATCCCTAGAGAGAATACACCCTGGCTCGGACCAGTGACCTGGAAAACACCGAGAGGAGATCGAGATCCCTAGAGAGAATACACTCTGGCTCGGACCAGAGACCTGGAAAACACAGAGAGGAGATCGAGATCCCTAGAGAGGATACACCCTGGCTTGGACCAGAGACCTGGAAAACACCGAGAGGAGATCGAGATCCCTAGAGAGAATACACTCTGGCTCGGACCAGAGACCTGGAAAACACCGAGAGGAGATCGAGATCCCTAGAGAAAATACACTCTGTCTTAGAACAGAGACCTGGAAAACACTGAGAGGAGATCGAGATCCCTAGAGAGAATACACCCTGGCTCGGACCAGAGACCTGGAAAACACCGAGAGGAGATCGAGATCCTTAGAGAGAATACACTCTGTCTGAGACCAGAGACCTGGAAAACACCGAGAGGAGATCGAGATCCCTAGAGAGAATACACTCTGGCTCGGACCAGAGACCTGGAAAACACCGAGAGGAGATCGAGATCCCTAGAGAGAATACACTGTCTTGGACCAGAGACCTGGAGCAAACTGAACGGAGAAACAGACTGGGAGACCCCCAGAGAGCATACACCCCGTCTCGGACCAGCTGTCTAGAAAACACCAAACGGAGACCAAGACCCCTTGAGAGTATACACCCTGCCTTGGATCAGAGACCTGGAACCAACAGAGCTAAGATCGAGACGAGGGGACCCCAGAGAGGATTCATCCCGACTCGGACCAAAGACCTAGAACCAACTGAGGAGAGACAGACAAGGTAACCCCTTGAGATAATAAACCCTGGCTCAGACCACAGATCTGGAACACACACAGCTGAGACTGACACTGAGACTAGGAGACCCCTACAGAAGATACAACCTGGCTCGGACCACAGACATGGAACACAGCAAGCTGAGACCGAGACAAGGTGACCCCTAGAGAGGATTGCCGATGGCTCAGACCACAGAACTTGAACACACCAAGCTGAGACCGAGAGTAAGACACCCCTGGATTGGGTACACTCTGGTTCGGACCAGAGAGCTGGAACCAACAGAGCTGAGATTGAGACTAAGAGACCCCCAGAGAGGATACACCCCGGCTTGGACCAAAGACATAGAACTAACTGAGCGGAGACCAAGACTAGGAGACCCCTAAGAGGATACACCCTGGCTCAGACCACAGATCTGGAACACACCAAGCCGAGACTGTAAGTAAGACACCCCTGGATAGGGAACACTCTGGCTTGGACCAGAGACCTGGAACACAGCAAGCTGAGACCGAGGCTAGGAGACCCCCAGAGAGGATAACCCCTGGCTCAGACCACAGACCTGGAACACAGCAAGCTGAGACCGAGGCTAAGACACCCCTGGATAGGGCACACTCTGGCTTGAACCCTAGACCTGGAACCCACTGTGCTGAGGCGAGACTGGGAGACCCCTAGAGAGGATACACACCCGGCTCGGACCAGAGACCTGGAATCCACTGAGCTGAGAACAATACTAGGAGACCCCTAGATAGGATAGCCGATGGCTCAGACCACAGACCTGGAACACAGCAAGCTGAGAGCGAGGCTAAAACATCCCTTGATAGGGCACACTCTGGCTTGAACCATAGACCTGGAACCCACCGTGCTGAGATCGATCCTAGGAGACCCATCGAGAGGATACACCCCGGCTTGGACCAAAGACCTGGAACCCACGGAGCTGAGACTAAGACTAGGAGACCCCTGGATAGGGCACACTCTGGCTCAGACCACAGACCTGAAGCCAAGACTAGCAGAAAGAACTGAAATCCATATTTGTCTGCCAGGCTTTTGGACTCTGAGCCGGCACTCATGACGTCGCTGACGATCTGTAACTATAGTAACGAGCATGGCGCGGAAGTCGTTATTGTCTGTTACAATAATGCCTTTCTTTTAATCTTACACCCCTCCCCGAGCTCGGTTTTTTCAGTTGTCTTTGAAGCATCCGTGGGTGGCGCAGGCCACCTCACAAGACACCAGTGTAAATGACTGAAATATGTCTCTCCCTGGAGGGAGCGGGCGTGCTCTGCCTCTTGGGGGGGTGAGGCCGGTGGGGCTGGATCGGGTACCGTTTATCAGACTTTGTGTCGTACAGGCCTCCTGGGCAGGGGTTTAGTTCTGGGGTGCCATGAGCTCCCATGAGCTTCTTGAGATGGGGCACCTCTGAGGCCAGGAAGGGATGCAGTTAGACAGGAACTAGATGCCAAGATGCCCCCAACCATGGGGTCATTTACGGTTCGCAGCTGTGACCCCTGACTTGCCCCCTGCAACATCTGACATCCCCTTTGGACCCTTGGCCTCAGAAGTGGCAAAATCAGGGCCTGGAACACTCTGACAGCTTTATGGGCGTCGGGTGGGAGTGAAAGTCAAGGTTAAAGGGCATGTGATGTCACTTCCGCTATCCCCTTGCATTTTGGTGAATTGACGTCCATGCCCCCATCCATGGCAAAATACAGTGGCATGTCAAGGTGCTGCCTCCGAAAACTGTTTGTCCAGTGCGCCTGTGACGTCACAGGCTGCTCGTCATAAGCGGGCGTCTGATGGGGTGCGCGCCATCTCCCACAGCCGAGGGACATATGTTTTAATTCATGTTGCTGCCCTGATGTGCTTGCAAATATCCCCCTTTGACACTGCATAGTTTATTTCCCCATAGTCGTGTTAACAAGCACAGGAGTCATCCCTTTTATTGAGCACTAAGACGCTTCACAAAGCGCTGACCTCACCCCAGCCCTGCTCGCTGACTGCGCACCTGGTGCCAAGGACCCCCCTCCTGGTTACCAGGAATCTCGATGTGAGTACTTGTACAAGGCTATACCGTGTATGCAACGCTGGTGGGCACGGTCACCCTCCTTGCTTTGGCATTTACAGTAAATGGGGCACCCTCCGAGTGGGGTGCACTGCCAGGGCGTCAGAGAGGAGTGCGGGGTCCAAAGGATAGAGGAGTCTCAGGCTCTGAAGATGCCATGATGGGGCCAAAGTCAGGCTGCAGCAGCCTGAACACCCGCGCGCTCATTAGGTCTCGCCTGACCCAGCGCATGCGCTGGTCTGGCGAGACTTATTGAGAGGGCTCCAAAAAGTGCTACCAGGCCAGCCTAGAGCTACAGTGCATGTGCGCGGGTGCGCGCGCCTCGTTTTACCGCGATTACTTTCACTTTCGGCTGCTTTGATGTTTGATCGCGATCAGATCGCGATCACTTTCGCGGCCCCACCGCTTTGCATAGCCAATAGGTCTCGCTTTTGGGACCTTATAAGTATTTAGTTACGCAACTGTTGCATGGCTAAACACTTATAAGGACCATATAAGTATTTAGTTACGCAACTGTTGCATGGCTAAACACTTATAAAGGTCCCAAAGGCGAGACCTATTGGCTATGCCAATGCTTGTTTTTCACTTGCATTCCTTCCGTCAACCTAATGTGTCTCTCCCATATGGCCCTCTCTTATGCAGCAATTTGCATAACTTGCTTTTACATAAATGCGTGAAATTTCCAGAGAATTATGCACATTTCCACATAGTTACATACATGTAAATGCCTCATTTAGTGTTATGTTTTAGCACAAAATAAGCCGTTCCATCCATTTTTGGAGCGAGGCAGAATTTTGTGGTAAAATATATAGTACGGAAAACTCCGGAGCTGTGAACGGTGCCCTGCACCTTTCGACTCGTTTGGTGCTATAGAAATGGCACAGTCATACCTACAACAGCCGCACCTGCTCTGAGTTTATGCAAAGCCTCCATGCCACAACCGGTGGAGTACAAATGTGACGTGTTTTAATGGTGTCATATTGGTCATTTCACATGACCAGCAACATGCAAATGACCCGAAATGATGTCAATTACGTTGGCATCGTTTTTATTTTGAGCAGACCTAAGTTGAAGTATGTTCAAATCCGAAGATCTGAGTTTGGAAATAGAGTTGTGGTCATCATTCCAGCTTTCACTGATAGAATTAGTAGATTTTTAAGTCTGGGATGGACTGTGGGAGTCCTCAGCCACCAGGCACACTTCTAGAACAGAAAATACAAATATATAACCAGCATTGGCATAGTCAATAGGTCTCGCTTTTGGGACCTTATAAGTATTTAGTAATGCAGCACAATATCCTTGGTGCAACAACATCAACTGTTGCATGGCTAAACACTTATAAGGTCCCAAAAGCGAGATCTATTGGCTATGCCAATGCTTGTTTTGCATTGGATACCTAATGGAAGGGTTTGCCCCTTTATAGGCTTCTCGATAAGCATAATGGTTGATTTGCTTTCTACAAACTCATGGTAAGAGACATAGAAAACAGACGAATAGTCCAAAACTTCGATGGTAGACTTCATCACGCAGCAGCCATTTTATGCTGTATCGGTTTTGTTTGGGATTTCTTGTATCTGTAGTTATCCCCAATTGACCCTGATTAAACTCAAGTAACAGGTAGCAAGCTGATCCTTTGCAACTAACTCGCCTTGTGCCTTTGAATTTTTTTAAGGCTGATAAATATCACAATTTTAGGTCATCAAAGCTATTTGAGGCGGAAACAGATTCACTAAGGGAACAGTCTTACCCAAATGCGTTCCTGGGACTGCGGTACAGTTAACACACGTAATTTTAATGTGCAAGCGCACTGTGTGCAAGGGGGGGCGCGCAGGTAACGGTGAAAGGGGACGAGAGAGACAGAGGCGGAGCAAATGTATATGGAAGCAGATTAGAAGAAATGGGACTGTAAAACACGGTAGGAAGTAGCGAAGAGTCGAAGCGGAAAGAAAAAGTGGCCACAAGGAGAAAGTAAGAGGCACTGACAGAGTGAGGCGAAAACTGCAAGAAGGTGAGCAGGTTGGGCTAGAGTACGGAGGAAAGGGAATAGGCAAGACAGGTGAAGATCGGAGAAAGAGACCTTGAAGCAAGCCAGACGCAGAATACCGGTTGCGGTCTGCGGAAGGCATGACCGCTCTATTGAGATTAGGTGGGCGGTACAGGGAGGAGGAGCTTTCATCATGTTGGACATAGCAGCATTAGGAAGAAGAGGGGCCGTACTTTGAGTGAGGATTGCTGGCAGGCTGAGGCGGACCGGACGGCGTCCGTCTGAAAACAAGACTGAGGTGCAAAAGTGAAAGCAGGCTGGCTGGCGAGTGGTGTGCGATGTGCGCGCACCATGACGAGAGAGGAAAGCCATATGGCGCCTCTGCTCGTCATTGTGCGCGTAACTGCACGCCCGTCGCCAGTGTACGCGCCAGTGGCCTGAAGCGCTTCCCCAAAAGTGGATTGCATGGCGGCATGATGCACGTGATTGTGCGCGTGCTCGCCATGCAATCCGCTTTTGGGAGCACTTTTGGGAGCCCCTTACTATAGTCTCGCTGTGCGATCGCTTACGCGATATCTAGGCGAGACCTAAAAAAGAATATTCATTCTTGGGCACCAACCGTTGAGATTAGCTCCGCCTCCCTTTCACTTGCTCATACTCCCCGCATCTACCGAAGCAGAAGTGGAGGACGCTCCTCCTCCCACAATGCAGCAAAGACCTGACACAGCCCATACTCCCCGCATCTACCGAAGCAGAAGTGGAGGACGCTCCTCCTCCCACAACGCTGCAAAGACCTGACACAGCCATACTGCCCGCATCTACCGAAGCAGAAGTGGAGGACGCTCCTCCTCCCACAACACAGCAAAGACCTGAAACAGCCCATACTCCCCGCATCTGCCGAAGCAGAAGGTGGAGGACGCTCCTCCTCCCACAACGCAGCAAAGACCTGAAACAGCCCATACTCCCCGCATCTACCGAAGCAGAAGTGGAGGACGCTCCTCCTCCCACAACGCAGCAAAGACCTGACACAGCCCATACTCCCCGCATCTACCGAAGCAGAAGTGGAGGACGCTCCTCCTCCCACAACGCAGCAAAGACCTGAAACAGCCCATACTCCCCGCATCTACCGAAGCAGAAGTGGAGGACGCTCCTCCTCCCACAACGCAGCAAAGACCTGAAACAGCCTATACTCCCCGCATCTACCGAAGCAGAAGTGGAGGACGCTCCTCCTCTCACAACGCAGCAAAGACCTGACACAGCCCATACTCCCTGCATCTACCGAAGCAGAAGTGGAGGACGCTCCTCCTCCCACAACGCAGCAAAGACCTGACACAGCCCATACTCCCCGCATCTACCGAAGCAGAAGTGGAGGATGCTCCTCCTCCCACAACGCAGCAAAGATCTGACTCAGCCCATACTCTCTGCATCTACTGAAGCAGAAGTGGAGGACGCTCCTCCTCCCACAACGCAGCAAAGACCTGACACAGCCCACACTCCCCGCATCAACAGAAGCAGGAGTGGAGGACGCTTCTTCTCCCACAACTCAGCAAAGACCTGACACAGCCCACACTCCCCGCATCTACCGAAGCAGAAGTGGAGGACGCTCCTCCTCCCACAACGCAGCAAAGACCTGACACAGCCCATACTCCCCGCATCTACCGAAGCAGAAGTGGAGGACGCTCCTTCTCCCACAACGCAGCAAAGATCTGACACAGCCCATACTTCCCACATCTATTGAAGCAGAAGTGGAGGACGCTCCTCCTCCAACAACGCAGCAAAGACCTGACACAGCCCATACTCCCCGCATCTACCGAAGCAGAAGTGGAGGACGCTCCTCCTCCCACAACGCAGCAAAGATCTGACACAGCCCATACTCCCCACATCTATCGAAGCAGAAGTGGAGGACGCTCCTCCTCCAACAACGCAGCAAAGACCTGACACAGCCCATACTCCCCACATCTACCGAAGCAGAAGTGGAGGACTCTCCTCCTCCCACAATGCAGCAAAGACCTGACACAGCCCATACTCCCCACATCTGCAGAAGTGGAGGACGCTCCTCCTCCCACAACGCAGCAAAGACCTGACACAGCCCATACTCCCTACATCTGCCGAAGCAGAAGTGGAGGACGCTCCTTCTCCCACAACGCAGTAAAGACCTGGAACTCCCTCCCCACGCACCTCCGGACTCTCACCTCACTTCCAGAATTCTGAATGGCTGTTCAAATGAGCCTCCGGGAGCTGCAAGCGCCTGGACACCCTCTCAAGTAATATGCCACGCTTTATAAATCCTGATTGATTGATTGAGTGAGGTATGTTGTGCTCATTGGAGATTCCACCAATGGCATGGGAGTGCATCCTTTAATTGCTCCTATGAGAGCCTCCCAGAGCACGCTGAGCACCTCCTCAACGAATCAGATGCTTATTTGAATCCACTCTCCTCAAAGCCAGGCATTCAAAGATGCTGCAGTGTCGTTGATGCGAGGAGCCACATGATGACAAGAAGGAGGGACACCTGGTTCTGAATTAAGGCCATTTAATAGGACTACACAGAGTGGACCGCAGATCCAGGGAATCAACTGAAGTCAGGAACACTATTATTTGTTACTGAAGACAGGTCAAAGGATTCAGATCTCTCATGTCAATAACATTGTCATTGATTTCCATACTCACAATGAGTTCTGGAAGCCATCTCACAGGTTGAACCTCATTTTAAGATCCAGTGATGTAAAGTCTTCAGTACCTCTGGCCCGGCACATCTGAGCACAGCATAATGTGTATATTTGCAAAAGAAAAGTTTACCACAATGGGCAACTTCCTGTTAATAGCTGGTGCTAATTGTTACCCTGCTCATTATGTCGCCCTCAGTGGAATAAACTGTACTGGACCGACTGAGGTTTGATCCTGGGGCCTTTGGCTCGCCGTAGATACATGTGACGGATGCACTAGGCTCTGCCCCACCAGACCCGGATATGAAAGCTCTCTTCAGGGTGAGAATGGGGAGGGGCCATTGGAAAGGTCCTGGGTTCCCCGCATTCCAAGTGGCTTTGCGTGGCTTCATTAATATGACGTGGGGCTTTCCGTCGTGCACGTACCCCGTTGCGTGGTGCAAACCTGATGCAAGGGCCTCGCAAATATGCCCCAAAGTGTCTAATTCACGGCTGAGAGACGCGGCACCCGATGCACCTCATCTGAAGCGTCTCGCAGTCAGACATTGCACTTTTATTTGTGAACTCGATCTGAAAACTATTCTAAGCTTCAGTCAGGGACCGAACACAACACCTTCTGCAGGAGCTGGAAGACAGACTTCTCACCTCCAGTTGTGAGACGCCGCACGCTGCCGACAGGTGGTGCGACAGACGCCTCCTTTCGTGCCATAGGTGGAAAGGCTGGAACAGCGCCTTTCATGTGAGCTGTTGCACAGAGGGCATCGCGCGCCGCTGCTCCTGAATTCATCCTGCATAGAGTGACTGCTGCCAGCCAAGCGTCCCTCCTCCTTCCCTAGCCTCACCGGCTCGCAGTGGCCCACTCCTTCCCTCGCGAGCCACTCGCCAGCCTGTAAAGCCACGAAGGTGGCCCATGGGCTCTGGAAGGTGGTTCTGGAGGTGGAAACAGCAGACGCAGCTGTGTGCGGAGCCATGAATGAATGAATGTTCTTATAGCGCATTGTCACTCCCAATTGAGCATCGTGGCGCTGTGCTGGGCACAGCAGGGAGCCATACTTGGGGCGATACATGGTTAGACATGGGAGTGACAGAGTGCGTTGAGAGCAAGAGACAGCTCTTTAATTCTCTTTTGAATGCCACTTCCGTTTCAATGAAACAGAGACCTGGGGAGTTGGTTCCAGGCTTTGGAGCGCAGCACCATGAACCCCCCCACCCCCACCGGGATTTCAGAGTGGAAGGGGGGGGGGGCACAGAAGATTAGCGTCCGAAGACCTTAGAGTTCTCTGGGTCGTGTGGTAGCAGAACCGGGCCGTGAGGTATCTGGGTCCAATGGACTTGTAGGGTCTGAAGGCTAGCGGGAGGATTTTAAACAGGATCTTTTCATGAATGGGTAACCCGGGGAGGTTTTTAGGGCGGCTGACGGAGTGCTCTATTCCGGAGGTTGCAGCACCACTCTCACTTGGGGTACACGAGCGGGAATACATCCATGGACGTCCATTGAGGGCTGCCGTGGTCAGAGAGGGTTACCCCCATCTTGTCCATTCTTGCCCCAGGCCCTGTCCTTGATGCCCTGGCCTCAGGGTCCTGAAGGCAGCCACGAGAACAGAACCTAAACGACACGATTGGGAAATGAACGTGATTTCTCCACATTTTGCAGCTTCTGTATCGAGGCAACACGCGTCATCTCAAAGTCTAAAGCGAGACGTCTCCGCCTTGGATCAGAATTGAAGGGTCTCCGTGGGCTTTTGGACCTTGTTGGGGAGTCTGCTGTGACCACTGCAGGGCTTGTCCCAAGGGTGGGGGGCATTAGGGGGGCTCTGACAAGCTTAGGCTTCGATCACTACCACTGGATATGATTCTAACCCCCCACAAACCCCTGCTTCTTGAGGGAACCTGACTCAAAGCAGAGTGATAAAGATCTCAGGCCTGCAGCTTCCTCCCACAGATTGTGGCAGGAAAACCCTCGAGAGATCCATGGGGGTCAGTGGCTGGGAAACCAGGCAAAGCGCGGGAAACGGTGCAGGGAGTGATCATTGTCCCCAGAAAAATTCTGAGCAGGAGGTATTGCCGCACTGGGTAAATAACGCACTCTGAGGTATGTGGTAAATACCGCCCCTACTCCCATTATATGGAATCAGTGCTTTAAATGGGCAGGTCCAGAACAGAGGACCTGCACTTCTTTAAAGGGGGAGTCCAGGCACTTTTATATTTACACTCAAAGCGCTGGGCGGAATCGAACCTGTGACCGTGAAGCCGGAACATGTCCACGAGGCTAAGATTCGGGCCCTCAAAGAGCAGTGGGGCAGGCCTGTCACTCTTGACAGGCCCGGACAAGCGGGCGTTGTCATTCAAGGAGTGACTCTGAGCTTCGGTGGCTCCGCATCTCAGGCTTTCTGCACTTCCGGACAAAGGGAGGTGGCCTCGCGAGGCTTTCTGGGAGCTTGGACCATGAAGCGATGAATGAATACACAAAGACATGAACCAGGGGCCAGATGTCTTCGTTTTATGAACATGGTTTAACACGAAAAGTGTGTTGAGAATATGCATTTACATTCTTGTTATAGATAAGCTGCTCTGTTTTAACTATATATTAACAAAATGTGAATGAATGGAATGAATGCACCAGTAAGAAGTTGTAGTTCTCACTCTGTGCACCTCTAGCGCCTCAGCAGCAAGGGGGGCAAAGGGTCAGTCCATGGTGTCTTTGAGAGCTGCTGTCACTTCCGGTCCCCTAATATTTTGGTGAAGAGATGTCCTTGGGTGGGTGCCTCACTGAGTTACCGTGTAGGCTAATGAAGGGCCTCCCTCTTCAGATGTAGGAGAGGGCTTGGCTTTGCATGGGGGTGTAAAGTGAAAAAGAGAGCGGGGTCCGCCTAGGCCCTTGGAGTTCGGTTGTGCATGCCAGGGTTCTGTCTGCTAAAGAGACACACAAGTGTGCACTAAAACAACATGGATGTGAATGCATTAAATGATCAAGGGAGGCAGACGTCACGCGCCCTTTGACCTGCAGTTACATCACAGGGTCCTCTTGCCCCAACCTGCTCCACCGCCTTCTGCCTCTTCCAGGGAAGGGTCACGCAGTGGAAGCTTCAGAAACTAAACAGGCGCCTTGTTTACTTACTTGCTGTTTTCAAGGCGCTGTGGTCGTGCCTAGGGTAGGCATGAATCCGAGGGCAGCACCCGCTACCCACAGAGAAGACTGATGACATCTATGCAGAGCTGCCTGCAGTTGCGGAAGGACTTCTGTTCGATAATGTTTAGGGCCCGAGACCTGGCCTGGCCACATTGGCGAGGAGGCTTGTGTGAAGAGCTTCCGGGGCAAACACCACAGTTATACAAACCCACTCCCTCCTAATCTTAATTTAGGCCAACAAGGCGTGAGTCTAACCGGTGTGGGGTGTAGAGCGTGCAGGGAACTCGCATCAGGACATGGGCAGGGCTGCTCCCAGCCTTCAGCCTCACTAGCGATTTGGGACAGAGACTCGGTTCCAGGTGGATGGGCACTGGGCAATGAACCGGCTCCTATCTGAGAGGGAGTGTCTGTGTGTGTGAGGGGAGGGGGGGGGGGCTTTGTTTGCCCTCCATCCAGAGGACCCTCTCAAGGGCACTGCCACGGAGCTGTGCTCCGAGAGAGACGGACACTCCCCAAGGCTGAGCCTGGCTAATTTTCCTAACGAGGTCAACGCTGCTCATTTCACGCCCTGTCAGCAGCCCACATTTCTATTTGATTTTCAAATCTCTCCTGACACCTGAACCCCGTCCGGGAAGTCGCTACTGCAGGGCTGGCATAGAATGCAGAGACTGGCAGGCGGAGGGTCTGGGGAATGCCATCCCGTGCTTCTACCAACCCCGTCGGCCTCTGCCTCCCTCCAGCCATGGTGCATCTCAGAGAGTGGGTGCCCAGCAGTGCCAAGGTTAGAGCGGCATCAGGTGTGCCCTCTCATGCTTCTACCAACCCCAACGGCCTCCGCCTCACTCCATTCATGACACACCTCAGGGAGTGGGTGCCCAGCAGTGCCAAGGTTAGAGCGGCATCAGGTGTGCCCTCTCATGCTTCTACCAACCCCGCTAGCCTCCGCCTCTTGCCATTCAGGACATGCCCCATGCAGTAGGTGCCCAGCGGTGCCAAGGTTAGAGCGGCATCAGGTGTGCCCTCTCATGCTTCTACCAACCCCGCTGGCCTCCGCCTCCCTCCATTCATGACACACCTCAGGGAGTGGGTGCCCAGCAGTGCCAAGGTTAGACCGGCATCAGGTGTGCCCTGTCATGCTTCTACCAACCCTGCCAGCCTCCGCCTCCCTCCAGCCATGGTACATCTCAGCGAGTGGGTGCCCAGCAGTGCCAAGGTTAGAGCGGCATCAGGTGTGCCCTCTCATGCTTCTACCAACCCCGCCAGCCTCCGCCTCACTCCAGCCATGGCACATCTCAGCGAGTGGGTGCCCAGCGGTGCCAAGTTTAGAGCGGCATCAGGTGTGCCCTGAGAACGCTGCAGGGTTCAGTCTTCTGCCAGACACAAGCCCTATTTTACTCAATCAAATATCTATGAAGCGCTGCAAATCACCCACGAGGGTCTCAAGGCGCTTTTAGTGTGGGCACGACTCACAAAGGTAAACTGAGATGAAAGTCGAACTTTACAATTTTCGGTATTCACAAAGGGCATTTACGAGTAGTAAAGTCAGACTTTTGTCTCAGTTTAACTTGCGTTATGGTCTCAGTTGGACTTAAGGCCGTTAGACTGGGCATCTAACCAGCCCCCCTCCCTGCCCGCGTGTTCACGGGGATTATGATTCTCTGGACGGGATATCCGTAACCGTTGTGACGGAGTAACTATTCGCTGAAATGTAAATCGGGCCCTAAGTCTGGAGTTACAGGTCCCACAGACTCCATCATTTGGGAAACTGCGGGGCTGGGCAGCCGCTGTGCCCTGCCCTCCCCACCCTCAAAGACAGCCGGTGGGGTCTTCTCTCAGCAGATCTCGCCTCTCCTCCACTCGCATTACTGGCCTGAAAACAGCCCCCGCTGCTCTTCCCACCACCTCCAAGCAGGGTGCAAGTGTGGGCTGATATCAAGCTGTGATTTCTCCCGAAAAGGAGGGAAAACATGCAGAATTGGACCCGGTATTCCTAAATCCAAGTGTTATTCCCCATTCGGGGTGGAAATAACTTGAAAAAGTCGAATTTAGACACAGGCATAACAGCCAGAATACAAAATTCTGACCCTTCGAAATTCCCCCTCCTAAATTCGAGGATTTAGTAAGGATGCTTTAAGTTGGAGTTATCGTAACTCGTGTTTTTCACTGCGTTCAGGAGCAGCGTTAGTGGGATATGAAACACTGTCAGCAAACTTTATTGTTATTAATCTGATAAATGATGTTGTTTACAATGACCATACATAACATTAACCATTTCCTGTATTCAGGTACTCTTTGCTCTGTTTATTAACTGCCTATTATCTATTTCTACCCAGCCATCTTTCTGTCCATCACTTTCTGCCCGGCTGTCTCTGACTTCCAGTCTTTAGCAGGCTGTCTTTACCCATGAGTTTCTGATTGGGTGTCTGCCCGTCAGTGTCTGTCCAGTTGTCTATGCTCTGCAGTCCCTGCCAGTAAGTCCCTGCCCGTCTGTCTGTGCCCAGCTTTATCTGTTTGACATTTTTTGTCGGAGGTGTCTCTGCCTGGCTGTATGTGCCCTACTGTCTCTGACAGACATTCTTTTTCTAGCTGTCTGTGCGTAGCTAGCTGTGCCCGGCTGTCTATGCCAATCTGTCTCTGCTCAGCTGTCTTTGTCCTGCTATCTGTGCCCAGCTGTCTATGCCTGGCTGTCTCTGCCCATCTGTCTTTGTCCAGCTGTCTATGCCCAGTGGTCTCTGCTGATCTGTCTTTGTTCGACTGTCCCTGCCCATCCGTCTTTGTACAGCTGTCTGTGTCCAGCCTTTTCAGGCCATCTGTCTTTGTGCGGCTGACTATGCCCAGCTGTCTCTGCTGATCTGCCTTTTCCCAGCTGTGTAGCCCAGCTGTCTCTGCCCATCTGTCTTTGTCTAGCTGTCTATGCCCAGCTGTCAATGCCTATCAGTCTTTGTCCGGCTGTCTTTGCCCGGCTGTCTATGCCTAGCTGTCTCCATCCGTTTGCCTTTGTCCAGTTATCTGTACCCAGCTGTCTCTGCCAGTGCTTAATTTAAGCGCCAGGGCCCTCGTCAGGAGTCCACTGCTGCTTGTGCCACCCACTGCCCCTGCCAGCCCTGCCGGTGATAGTACCAACACAACTACTAACCATCGCGCTCCTACAAGGGGGACAATTCAGGCTATTTCAGGCCCGAAAGCTAGAAGAATAGCCTGGGCGGCAAGAATTGGTCATCTGGAGTGTAATGTACATTGAATCAATAACAACTGTTGCTGTCCTCATCCGTCTGTCTGTGTCCAGCTGTCTCTGTCCGTCTGTCTGTGTCCAGCTGTCTCTGTCCGTCTGTCTGTGTCCAGCTGTTTCTGGCCGTTTTGTCCAGCTGTATGTGTCCAGCTCGTTCTGTCCAGCTGTCTCTGTCCGACTGTCTGTGCCCGTCTGTCTCTGTCCGACTGTCTTTGTCCGGCTGTCTATGCCCGGCTGTCTATACATTCCTGTTTCTGCCCATCTGTCTGTGCCCAGCTGTCTGTGCCCGGCTGTCTATACATTCCTGTTTCTGCCCATCTGTCTAAGTACGACTGTCTTTGTCTGGCTCTCTCTGCCCGTCTGTCTCTGTCCGGCTGTCTGTGCCCGGCTGTCTGTGCCCGGCTGTCTGTGCCCGGCTGTCTAAACCTTTCTATTTCTGCCCATCTGTCTAAGTACGACTGTCTTTGTCTGGCTCTCTCTGCCCGTCTGTCTCTGTCCGCCCGTCTGTCTCTGTCCGGCTGTCTTTGCCCGGCTGTCTATACCTTTCTATTTCTGCCCATCTCTTTTTGCCGGCAGTCTCTCTCTCGTGCCTTGACGCGGACAGCCTTCAGGAGAGGGGATATGTTCAGATATTTATATAGCGCAAATCACCAACCGGTCTCTAAGCGCTTGCTTAGGGAACCCGTCCTGGTATTCCCCTGTGAGATAACCCAGCAGGGCATCCACAAGGTGAAAGCCAGGCATCCCGCCGCGAGGGGCCATTGTGGAGATTAAGCAAGCTATTGCCCAGAGTCGCAGAGTGTGAACCCATGAATCGAGTATGCACTGGAGCGAGAATTATCGAGTCCATGGACAATTTATGGACTCAAGACCCAGCCGAGCGGGGAATTGAACCCTGGTCCCAGGATGACCTCTGCTTCCAGGTCTGCCTACTCTAACCAGTGAGCCATATCTCTATTGCACCTGCTACCTGGACGCCGGCCAGCTATTGATTTCATAAACTTCGGTAATTCGGATGCATGTGAATTATTTATTTCAATTTCATTTAATAAACAAGGTGTCAGAGTCTGCTGCGCAGAGGCGCGAGCAGATGTGCGAGATCGACCTGCGCATGCGCAGCACAGGGCTGCCGCCTCCGGTCTCTGCCACTCCTCTCTCCTCTCTCACACTCTGTGCTGCGTGTGCTGCCCTCAGGTTTTGAAAATGCTGCTATCCAATTGTAAGTGAGAGGAAACCACAGCATCAGCCAGAAGCGAGCCCGGGGCGACTGAACGTGGCACGGCCCCAGGGACACTGTCTCCAACTATTGTTGAACTAGCGCTAACAGTAAACCCTCTGCTCTTGGAATATATTTTATTACATTTGACTGCGCACCACTATCAAATCTAAGCATGTCAATCCAGTTATTTTGGCTGCCCCCGGGGTTCAGATACGTGCAGTGCCCCAGGGGGACTGTCACAGTAATAATGCTTCACTGTACCTAACCGCAGGGTCGCAAAGTGACAACATCGTCACGTGAGGGCGTGAAAGAAACAGACAGTAGCAATGATCCGAAATGGAGTTCCCTGCCCCGGGAAGCTTGGTGCTTCAGCCACGACAACATGCAGGAAGAAGGAAAGGTTTATGGATCGATCGTCCTCATCCATGACACTAGACTGCCGTCCCAGCCCTCCCACTTCAGTGACACGCATGTCTCCACGGAACCTTCCCCCCCAAAATTCAACTTCCAGCCGGAGTAGACCACAAAATACCAAAGACAATAACAACCTCCTCCAACTTAAGACCAATGCTAGGTGGACAAAGTTCGAACCTATCACAGAAGAAGTCTTCAAGATAATTGCGAAGTTAAAGCCCTCATCCCATACAACTGACCCCCCTCCCACCACCCTAGTAAAAACCTTAACCACATCATCTCTCCGTTCTGGACCAAAATCATCAACGCATCGCTTTAGGCCGTGTACCTGGAACCCTCCAACGAGGCCAAGTCACACCCATTCTCAAAAAACCAGAGGCAGACCACAACTACCTCAACAACCTCAGGCCGATCTGCAACTTGCCTCTCCCAGCGAATGCAATGGAGAAGGGCGACCTGTCACAGAGCAACCAACACATACATGAATCCAACCTCCATGGCACGTTCCAATCAGGATTCAAGAGGGGTGGTAGCACAGAAGCTGCGGTGCTCAATATATCTGATGACATTCTCAGGACCCTAGATGATTGTGACTTCTGCCTCCTAATCCTACAGCCTGTCGGCGGCATTTGATACAGTAACTCATCCAGCTTGACTTGAGACCCTCAAGAGCCGTACTGTTATCAACCGCACAGGCCGGAGATGGTTCACGTCCTATTTGCAACGTTGCATTAAACAAATCAATATTCAAAAGCTGTCTCTCTAAGCCAACACCGGCCCCACAAGGTGTACCTCGATTCTCAATCCTCTCTCCAGCCCTATTTAATCTCTTCATGGGACCCAGCACGGTTATTTCGACCTAAGTGGGGATTAAAGATCACCGATAGGCTGATGACACACGATTCTACTACTGAAGAACACCACCCAAGGACATTTGGCATCTGAACGCCACACTTAATTAGATTCAAACCTGGGTAAACACAAATCACCTCAAGCTGAACCCCAACAAGACTGAACTTCTACTCATTTCCCCCAAAAATAATCGTTTACCAATTCAAGAATGACTCAGAAACCTGGACGCACTTAACTGTTTTCTTTCACTTTCTAACTCATAAGTCCATGGGTATCGCCCTGGATAAAAACATGTCTATGAAGTGACACATCAACAGCTCGGCCAAAGGAGCGCTGTAATCACTAAAACATTTCAAGAAAATCAAACCGTTTATTCCCCCCACTCGAGATGGCACGGCAATCACCAGTCCTCTCGAGACTTGACTACAGCCACGCCATCATCACTGGAACTCCAAGAAGTCACCATGCGCCCCTAAGAGCATCTCTCAATGCGGCCGCCAGACTCCTCACAGGAATTAAATGGCTTGATCACATCTCAGCTGCCCTCAAGAGTCTCAATTGGCTTCCCATGGAAGGAAGATGCATGTTCAAGGCGGCTTGTATCACCCACAAGGCCCTTCACACAAAAACCCCAAAATAACTAGAAAGTAAACTAATTAGAGCTAAAGGAGGCTGGGCCCTTAGTTGGGGTCAGCGGAATTTGCGTAGTCGCGCTATGCAAAGCTCCACGAAATGGTAAAAAATCTCCGCGAGCACGCAGAATTGCTTGTTCTGCCCGTTCAGGATGCTTTTTTCCTGTTTGCGAATGCTGTTTGCGTGCTCGGGGGGAAATATCTCACGAACACGCATTTTGAAAGCGCGAACAAGGAAAAATTCCCGCAAAGTCGCAGATCACGGAATTTTTGGCAATTCCGCGTTCTCCGCGGAACGCAAAATTACCCAAATTCCGCGAGCGGAACGGAATTTACCGCCTAGGCCTAGCCCTTAGTAGCTCCAACTCGTTTCTTGTCAGACCTCCAAATCTGAAGAACAGATCATCCCGGGTGCAGGGGCGCAGCTAAGATTTGGAACTCACCACTTCAGGGTCTCAGCTGCAACCCCTCCCGTCCCTGCTTCAAACGGGTCCTCAAATCTCTACTACTCATCAACTACTGCAACACGCTTACAAGCTGATCCACATTTTCAAAGGTCCAACCCCCCACCGACAAGATCCGTGCTGCGGCCGTCCAACTTGTTCCGTCTTTAACTGTCGATTATGCTGCCACCTTATGCTGTCGTGTCTTATACTTTTTGACTGTTTTGACCCACACGAAGCCTCGCGTGTAGTGTGACTTTACGCACAACCTGTAAAGCACTCCGATACCTTCGGGTCTAGCTAGCGCTGTATGAAACTCAGAAATTAATACATTGTAACACGTTCTCAAGGAAAGCCTCATCCCTCAACTTTCAAACCAACAGTCACCCCCACCCCCCGAATCCCCTATGTCCCCAACATTCCAAGTTTGAACCAATAAGGAAAGGATGGAAGGGGAGCAGGAGTGGGGGAGGGGAAGAAAGGTGTAAAGATGAGCAAGGAAACAATATGATATAATGGTATGTTCCACAGTGTTCAGCATACAATGCAGTAGAATATTTATGGCTTCTAGAATCTTCTAAATACCTTATTGTGGACAAACGTCTTATCTCACCGGAGCTTGATATGTTTGTTTGTGAGTTCTGTAGAGCGCATAGCTGCCCAAGGGCTGCCCAAGGGCTTCCCGGCGCTACGGAGTAGGAGAGAGTGGATACCAGTGACTCAACCTGGGAACAGCCATCTCTTCAGTGTTTTTCCTGAAGGCACTATCGTTCCTTTCCCTCATGATGTAGGCAGCCCTGTTAGCTGTTAGTGGTGACCCCATCACCACAAGGAAGGGCACAGCTGGAATAAATACTTGTTTATGTACAATAAAGAATACTGAAAACTGCTGTGGCGGCCCTTGTGGGGCCACACCTGCCACACGTGTTGCACCTGTTGAAGGCAGGGCACTTCACGTTGCTGTTGTAGGTGCAGATGTAAGACCGCCAAACCCAAGACCGCCAAACCCAAGATGAGGCTGGGCGCAAGAAAAGAAGCGCCAACACTCAAAGATGCTTGTGCATCACCCCAGGTGCCCGGGTGGCGGGTTGTGCTGTGTCCCCGCGCTGACCCCACATAGACTCACCCTGCATCAGTCTTTAAACACGCCCCTTTGTTTGAGGGAGGGCTCATGTGAACGCATTCCTGTGGGATGCTGGCTTCTACAGGTGATTCCCGATCTCTGTTGTTCAACTCCGCCCCTTCACCTTACCCCGGGACTATTTAATCCTTCATTGCCTCCAAGAAATGGGGCAAAAACCCCACAAAATGAGTTTTATTTTGCTTTTTCCAAGACTAGCAAGTGTCGCGATGGCCTCTGAGCCTGTCCGCGAGTCCTGGCTTTCGGTTTCCGCAGGTTGGATTTTGGGGGTTATAGTTTTGCTGTTAACAATGTCATTATGGGATCAAAAGTTTTATGCTCAAAATTATGTCGGTTAAAAAGTAAGGACTGGCTGACGTGGGGCAACTTGGCAGATATGTTTTAAAACTTTACCAAGTGGCCTACTCCATGCAGAACACTTACCGTGCTTTACTTACAGAACACAAAATAAACTCTAGTAACAGACCTTGCAGGGTTCACACTTTACAGAGTGAATAAAGGATTGACAGCTGTCCGCAAAGGTACAATTACATGTGTAGATTTACTCATGTGTAAACTTAAAACTACACCTAGGACTAACTCTACTACTTTGCTATTCACCTTTTCCGAGTGCAGTTTGCGTCTGGGTGCACGCTTGCATGTCTCCGCCCTCTCTAGCAGCCTCTGACTCCAGGATTTGAGTCTAAAGTTACTACTCCTAGCTTTTTACATGTCTCCACTGCCGAAGCTCAGATCTCACTGAGGCAGTGTACAAAGAAAAATTATTAAGTTGAATAATTAGTAGAAAAACATATACAAATATTTTTATGTAAAACAAAAATGAAAATTAACTGAAAATGATTATTAATTTAGAACTAAAAGATAAAATGTCACAGCATATAAAACTATCTAATCAAATGTTTTATAAATAAGTAAACACATAAAATACATTAATAGAACTGAAAAAATGTTATATATGTATATATACACTCCCACCCTCGCTGGCATATATGTATCTAATTATCGTTTAGTACATTTTATGAAGACACATTTGTTTCTTTCATTTATCATTTAAGGTTTTATTTTTTTTAACAGATAAACATTAATTTATTTAATTAAAAAATAAATACAACGTCTAACAATATATCTATATATATATATATTTATATATATATATGCTTCCAAAAAGTTCCATTTTGCTGGGGGCCCCGACCCTGCAGGGCGGGCTCTTGAAACAGGAATGGAAATCCTGTCACTCTGAAACCTCACAGCCGAACAACAACAGAGCCCAACTCCGGTTTATGCCAAAGCTGACTTTTAATAAACGTCTGCGCTGCAGCATACACCACACTCATAGTCCTTACGCGTTTCAGCATGTCTCTGCCTTGATCACAGGTGAGTGTATTTATTAGCTCCAAGTGGTCATGTGCCCTTAGCCCGTACTGGTGACTGCAGGCCCCAGAATGCACCTGGTGGGTATCCTTTAATGTGCACTGGTCTTGATTCCTTTAAACTAAAATAGCGTTATATAGATATATTCCTATGAGATGTTACTTAAAGTCCCTTACGCCATTGTCTTCTACGGGGCGTGTGTTGCAGTACCAGCGAGTGGTCGTGTGTGATGCTGGACTTACTCCAAGGCTGGGTGGGGTACATATACCACTATTTAGGATTCTTTGTAGCTGTAGCAACTTTGGAGGAGGAGTTTGTGAGTTTACTTTTTGGTGCATGGGTGTTTTTATTTGCATGTCCCTCCCTAAGCCCCTCCTTGCCCCTCACTTGCCCCCACTCTAGCAGTCCCCATTTTCCAGGCACTCCCTAGGTTCCTCCCACGTTTACTAATCACCTGTGTATGCAGAGATCTCAGTATACATGATCGAGGCTTCCGCCTCAAGCACATAGGCGAGGCGGAGAGGAGTTGGCCTAACGTCTAGGGCGCTCGACCTCGAATCTGGGGAACCGGGTTAGAGTCTCGGCAATGACGCTGAACATCCTGTGATTCTGGGCAAATCACTTAATCTCCCGTGCCTCACAAAACAGAAAAAGAACGTGTCCTCATGTAATATAACTGGCGCTATGCAAAGTGCTCTGATACCCGATTCGTATCAAGTTTGCGCTATATAAAACTCTGAAAATAAAAATAAAAAATACCCTATAGATTTAAGAATAGCATTTTCGAGTATGAGTACTGTAAGCATACTACAAGGTGACGTTTGTCCATGGTGTGCCTATGTGCACCTTGCTCCTCTGTCTGTGTACACTAACCTCCTTGCCCTGTGTGTGCATTGTGCTCGTCACACGGCCTGCCCATGTTCACCGTGCTCGTAAGGCTGCCCATGCATGAAGGTTCCCATGCTCACTTTCTGCATCATGGTTCTTACACTGCCTGTCTGTGTTCATCAAGCACCTTGTGACCCCTATGTATATGCATCGTGCACCTCGTGACCCCTATGTATATGCATCGTGCACCTCGTGACCCCTATGTATATGCCTCGTGCACCTCATTACCCCTATGTATATGCATCGTGCACCTCGTGACCCCTACGTATGTGCACCATGAACCTCGTGACCCCTACGTATGTGCACCATGCACCTCGTGACCCCTATGTATATGCATCATGCACCTCGTGACCCCTATGTATGTGCACCATGCACCTCGTGACCCCTATGTATATGCATCGTGCACCTCGTGACCCCTACGTATGTGCACCATGCACCTCGTAACGCCTGTGTACACGAATCATGCACCTTGTGCAGCCTAGGTTTGTGCACCTTGTGCCACCCATCTATGTTCACCATGCACCTTGTGTTCCCTATGTATGTGTATTATGCTCCATGTTCTACCTATTTATGGGCACCATGCATCTCATGCCGCCAACCTCTGTGCACCAAGCACCTGGTACAGCCTACGAATGTGCATCAGGCAGGTGGTTCCTTCTATGTATGTGCATCATGCACCTCTTACCTCCTGTGTATGTGCATCATGCACTTCCTACCTCCTGTGTATGTGCATCATGCACCTCCTACCTCCTGTGTATGTGCATCATCATCGTGTACCTCCTGTGTATGTGCATCATCACCTTGTACCTCCTGTGTGTGTGCATCATGCACCTCCTACCTCCTGTGTGTGTGCATCATGCACCTCCTACCTCCTGTGTATGTGCATCATGCACCTCCTACCTCCTGTGTATGTGCATCATGCACCTCCTACCTCCTGTGTTTGTGCATCATGCACCTCCTACCTCCTGTGTATATGCATCATCATCGTGTACCTCCTATGTATGTGCATCATCACCTTGTACCTCCTGTGTGTGTGCATCATGCACCTCCTACCTCCTGTGTATGTGCATCATGCACCTCCTACCTCCTGTGTATGTGCATCATCATCTTGTACCTCCTGTGTATGTGCATCATCACCTTGTACCGCCTGTGTATGTGCATCATGCACCTCCTACCTCCTGTGTATGTGCATCATGCACCTCCTACCTCCTGTGTATGTGCATCATCATCTTGTACCTCCTGTGTATGTGCATCATCACCTTGTACCGCCTGTGTATGTGCATCATGCACCTCCTACCTCCTGTGTATGTGCATCATGCACCTCCTACCTCCTGTGTTTGTGCACCATCACCTTGTACCGCCTGTGTATGTGCATCATGCACCTCCTACCTCCTGTGTATGTGCATCATGCACCTCCTACCTCCTGTGTATGTGCATCATCACCTTGTACCTCCTGTGTATGCGCATCATGCACCTCCTATCTCCTGTGTATGTGCATCATGCACCTCGTACCTCCTGTGTATGTGCATCATCACCTTGTACCTGCTGTCTGTGTGTATCATGCATCTCGTGCTGCATATATGTCCATTTGCACCGGAAAAGAGTGCAGATTGCAGCTCATTGACGAGGAAGCTCGGTGACGAGTGCAGATTGCAGCTCTGAAGCGAGTCCAGATTGCAGCTTGGAAGCACGTGCAGATTGCAGCTCGGACGCGATTGCCGATTGCAGGTCGGTGACAAGTGCAGATTGCAGGTCAGAAGCGAGTGCAGATTGCAGCTCAGAAGTGAGTGCAGATTGCAACTCAGTGACGAGACAACTCGACGAGTGCAGATTGCAGCACTGAAACAAGAGCAGATTGCAGATCAGTAATAAGGCAGCTCGGTAACAAGTGCAGATTGCGCTACGGTGACGAGTGCAGATTGCAGCTCAGCAGCGAGTGCAGATTGCAGCACTGAAGCGAGTGCAGATTGCAGCTATGAAGCATATGCAGATTGCAACTCAGCAGTGAGTGCAGATTGCACCTCGGTGACAAGTGCAGATTGCAGCTCTGAAGCGAATGCAGATTGCAGCTCAGCGGCAAGTGCAGATTGTGTCTCGGTGACAAGTGCAGATTGCAGCTTGGAAACAAGTGCAGATTGCAGCTCAGCGGTGAGTACAGCTCGGTGATAAGTGCAAATTTTAGCTCAGTGGGGAGTGCAGATTGCAGCTCTGAAGCGAGTGCAGATAGCAGGTCCGAAGCGAGTGCAGATTTCAGCTCAGCAGGGATTGCAGCTTGCAACTCAGCGGGGAGTGCAGATTTCAGCTCAGCAGCGAGTGCTGATTTCAGCTCAGCGGTAAGTGTAGATTGCAGCTTGGTGACTAGTACATCTTGGTGACGAGTGCAGATTGCAGGTCTGAAGCGAGTGTCTGATTTCAGCTCAGCGGGGAGTGTAGAAAGCAGTTCAGCGGGGAGTGCAGATTTCAGCTCAGCAGCGAGTGTAGATTTCAGTTTAGCAGCGAGTGCAGATTGCAGCTCAACAGCGAGTGCAGATTTCAGCTCGATGACAAGTGCAGATTGCAGCCCAGCTGCGAGTGCAGATTTCAGCTCAGCGGTGAGTGCAGATTGCAGCTCATTGACGAGGCAGCTCGGTGACGAGTGCAGATTGCAGCTCAGTGACGAGTGCAGATTGAAGCTCGGAAGCAAGTGCAGGTTGCAGTTCGGAAGCGAGTGCAGATTGCAGCTCAGTGACGCGGCAACTCGATGATGAATGCAGATTGCAGCACTGAAGTGAGTGCAGATTGCAGCTTGGTAACAAGGCAGCTCGGTAACAGGTGCAGATTGCGCTTCGGTGACGAGTGCAGATTGCAGCTCAGCGGCGAGTGCAGATTGCAGCACTGAAGCGAGTGCATATTGCAGCTCTGAAGTGAATGCAGATTGCAGCTCAGCATTGAGTGCAGATTGAACCTCAGTGACAAGTGCAGATTGCAGCTCTGAAGGTAATGCAGATTGCAGCTCAGCGGCAAGTGCAGATTGTGTCTCGGTGACAAGTGCAGATTGTAGCTTGGAACCAAGTGCAGATTGCAGCTCAGCGGCGAGTACAGCTCAGCGGGGAGTGCAGATTGCAGGTCTGAAGCGAGTGCAGATTGCAAGTCTGAAGCGAGTGCAGATTGCAGGTCTGAAGTGAGTGCAGATTTCAGCTCAGCGGGGAGTGCAGATAGCAGCTCACAGGGGAGTGCAGATTGCAACTCAGCGGCGAGTGCAGATTTCAACTCAGCGGCGAGTGCAGTTTTCAGCTCAAGCGGCGAGTGTATATTGCAGCTCGGTGAAGAATGCAGATTGCATTTCAGCGGCGAGTGCAGATTGCATTTTCAATGGCGAGGGCAGATTTCAGCTCAGCGGCGAGTGTATATTGCAGCTCGGTGAAGAGTGCAGATTGCATTTCAGCGGCGAGTGCAGATTGCATTTTCAATGGCGAGTGCAGATTGCATTTCAGCGGCGAGGGCAGATTGCATTTTCAATGGCGAGTGCAGATTGCATTTCAGCGGCGAGGGCAGATTTCAGCTCAGTGGCGAGTGTATATTGCAGCTTGGTGAAGAGTGCAGATTGCATTTCAGCGGCGAGGGCAGATTTGAGCTCAGCGGTGAGGGCAGATTGCATTTTCAGTGGCGAGTGCAGATTGCATTTCAGTGTCGAGTGCAGATTGCATTTCAGCGGCGAGGGCAGATTTGAGCTCAGCGGCGAGTGCAGATTGCAGCTCGTGGAAGCTGGGATCACAGATAGCACTCGCTCCTCTTTAGCCTGGCAGCCCGCACACTAATCCAGCGGATTACCGGCTGGAAGCAGGAGTTGATCTTTCCCACTTGGGCTGCACGGATCTCCAGAGCAGGTGGGGCTGCACGGGGTCACAGGATTACCATGGATGTGCCGCCGCCGGATTACGGCGCTCTGTCCCGCGCTCTGTCCAGTGAGGTAAACAGTCGGGTCCTTCCAGTCAAGAGTAGGAGATGGGACTGGGGAGGGGGAGGAGCCTAGATAATAGCCACGGTGATGACATTGTCTAAATGTAGCGCGCGCCTCATCACTCTAGACCAGTGCAGTGAATCCCTGGTGCTTCTCACACGTGTGGGGGCTGGTTGCTGACCCCTGACCCCGTCGTAGGGAGTTTAGGCTGCCTTTATAAACAGGTGTGGGTGGGAAGGTGGATGGGGAGAGTGAAAGGAGGATGCAGGTGGAGGGGGGAGGGATGCTGTACTCTGTGTGAGAGAGAGCGCGCGCGCGAGAGGCTGGAGAGTGAAACAGAAGAGGACAGAGGGCGAGGTGCAGCAAAGGAAAACTCCCAGTGATGGATGCTCTGGGAGAGCAAATGTTGACGCCAGGTGAGCCGCAATGTGCGGCCAGGGACCAATCGGAGTGAAGCATGTGCTCTTTAAATCACAACATGCAGCCAATGAGCGGCGGAGAGTGGGAGGGAGGCTGGGACTGGGAGGGAGGCTGGCGGGGGGCTAGAGTGGCCCTGTAAACGGGCACCAAGCAGGGGCCGTTATCCGAGCCGAGAGCTTACTTTCCCCGTAATTGCTCGTTGCTCTCCTGCGAGAGTTGGACAAATCGAAGTGTTCGAGCCGAAGTGTGATTGTTGTGTGTGCGCCGGGTCGATCTCCCCGCAGGAGGGTGCGTATTAACACACAAGGCGGAGGGGGTGAGCCGCGATGGAAGCCGCTCCGCCGCTGTGTTATGTTATAGCGCCCTTCTTCCATTAGCACGGCCTCGTGGCACTTTCTGAGCCTAGCTGCCCTCTGCGTACGGTTCTGCGCTGCACGTCACCCAGTTCTGTGCGGCTGGCTTTGTTTGTCATTAATGTCGTAAATGTAGCCTTGCATTCTCAGTAAGGTTTGGCTCGTCCAATGGTCGGTATGACCTCTACCCCTGTGAGTTCTCCTGTGCTGTATCTAGTGGTCCAAGTGGGGGTACAAAAAGTAGGGGATCTGTGGGCGAGAATCAGAGGGCGGGGATAACCTGAGAATGGGATCAGTGGGCGGAGTCAGAGGTGTGGCTAGAATGCGTAAAACATTCCAATTTTTAGTATTTGGCATTTTACTGACCAGTTACAGTTTATTATGTTATTTAATTCAATCAATGGCTACACATGATTATTTAAGGTTTAATTTGAGTTATTGACATTAAAATACATTCACAAAGTGGGATATGTTTCCAATTACAGAATGTCCCAAATACTCTTAAAAGTGGAAGCACAAACCATTTGTCTCCGAGCCATGGAGTTCCTGTCATCAGCACTTCTCGTCCCTTTTTCCACAAAAGCAGTTCAAACATGAATGGCAAAATGTCGTAGTTTGCACATGCTTTCTATATAATTATGGCTCTGCCATATTTGCCTCATAATACAACATCTGCTGCATAATCCGACCATTTTAATAAATAAATTGTTTTTAGCTCAAACGGATCAGAAGTTACTAAAAATGTGACTTGTGTTGCTGCGAAGAGGGCGGCCCTTTGCAAAGGTAAACTGGTCACTTTTCTCACTGTTGCATTTGCATGTTACACTGGTGCTAATAAGGCAAAATCTTTCCAGGGACTGTGAGCATGTGTACACATGTCAAAATAATAATGTATCAGAAAATATACTTCATTACGCTGCAGCCTTTTTTGCTGCATAATTAAGTCAACACTGCAGCATCATTTTGTCCTCCTTTGCTGCATAATTCCAGTGGTCCCACAGCAGGCAGCACATGTTAAAAGTGCTTGTGCATGAAGCAGAGAGACTGACATTTGCAAACTTGGTTTGGTGTGCGTGCAAATCTTGCATTGTCGATCCCTGGTGAGTTCGACTGCTGAAACAAGGCCAACGGAGGTACCAGTGGGTGAGGCGGACTGGCCTCCAGGGCAAGGCCGGCTTTAGCGCTGGTGGAGCCCTGTGCCACAATGTTTGTTGGTGCCCCCCAATGACTACCTCTGCCATGGATTCCCTCACTACCACCCCTTAACAATGCCCCTCAAGTCTCCATAACCACACTCTCTCTGATGCATTTGATTCACAGCTCCACTCATACCAGTGTCGAGTGTCAGAGCACTTTACAATCACACATATTACACAGAGACTATCAAGTGTATGAGTGTAAATCACTGTATAGGAAATAATACGTAAGACTAAGGACTACAAGGTGTAGGAGTCGCATGACAACCTTACTAGTAGGCCGTACTGTACATGTAATATGCACTCGTTGATGTAAAGCACCTCCGGGGAAGTAAGCCCTATATAAATGCAATTTGCTTTGTGTAAATACTGGGAAAGACCAACACATCTGATGTTCTTACAGCGCATGCATATCTCATAGACAGGGCCGGACCAAAGTGAAAAACTGCCTCTCTTAAGTATGTGTGAAGTGCTAACAAGGTGTGAGCCTTTGTTTCCCCTCCGCTTCATTTGTATCGGGTGTGAAGCTCTTGACTGCTCCCAGCCAGGAGACTGAACAAAAGGAGGCCTGATGACCCCTCAAATTCGGCCTTGGTTATGGGCCCAGCAGGAGTCTGAAATAAGAAAGGCCCGCCCCGCCTACACGCTGTTGCTTGTTGCAGATGGAAAGCATCCTGGTGTTTGGAAATTACACCGGGAGGAGTTCAGCACATTATTCAGTGGGGCCCAAATTCTTGGCAGGGTGGACGGCGTTCACCCTGTGAAAAAAGTGAGTGGACGCCGCCCACTCGCATGTACCCCCTACTCGTGCCCTGCCTTACTATGAGTCAAAACTTCCACAAGACAAAACTCTGATCTCTCTAGGAAAGAACATTCATCACTGGAGTTGTCAGGACACTTTTATTGTTGCTGATGCCCCCACCCAAAGTGCGCACCCAGTACAGTCACACGGTTGCGCCGCCCTAGAGCTGGCCCTTCTCAAGGGTCCTGTGACCTCAGTGACAGAGTTACTGTCGCTCCAGGGCGTGCTGCTTCATGGGCCTGTCTGCAAGACTGAAGGTGAACTTCAGTATGGATTGTGGTGGACAAGCCTTCAAGGTTAACCCACACTTGCCACCGCTAGGGTCCACCTGCTGGTGCTGAGACACCAGGCCTTCTAAGGTCTAGCCTGGGAATGTGCTCCCTCAGGAGAGTGGTCTGGGGGACTGGTCATGAAGGCTGAACCTGGTTCCCCAGCTCCAAATTCAGCAGCTCTGACCATAGTGCCACATCCTCTCCCCCACTGAGCACCATACTGCCCCACTGAGATAAACTCGCACCGCCTTCAACTACAACCCAATTGTGCAATTGAAATTACTCACGGACAAGAGCCATATGCTGCCTAAAAAAAGTAACGGCATCCGATTAAAAACAAACGCTCATAGGGAATGCAAGATTAAGTGAAGCATGTGAAATGTAAGCAGGAACAACATGGTTACCTTAACGACCTCTCACTCGCTATTCAGAAATCAGCCAGTGCTTCAGCCTAAAAAGTTGAGGCCATGGCTACAGGGCCCGGAAGGGACCCGTTTCAATGCCCACTGCTTATATCCTCACAAAACGTAAGCAGTCTGGTTTAAAAAGACCACGTCAGTGAGCACAGAGCCGCGGTACACATTCTGTTTTCCAATCCATCCATCAATCAGGTATTGCAGTACCTCCGGGATTGGTGCATTTCCCCAACCAGGGAAAATAATGCTGTTCAAAGAAAGGGAGAAAACTAAAGTAGCGCTTCGCTGGCAAACTCTGTAAAGTGGCGCTAATGTGTTTTGGGTGTGAATAAAATCAATCTGCCCCCTTTGCGACCACTCTGTGATGCTTTATTTAGTCATTTATTTATTTTTCAAATTTTTAGCTTTTTATTCCCGAGGCTGCACTTGGAAATAAAATAAAGTAAAAAAAAAAAAGACATTTCCAGCAAAAGTGTTTTTCTTTTTTGGATCCATTTCACAGGGGGACAAACAAACGGAAGGAGGAAAGAGAGGGTGAGAAATGTTTCTTGAAGCCACAGCGGCAGAGCAGAAGTAGACATTGTTCTAACCTTCTCTGGGCAAGAAGGCAAAAAGACAGAGTCCTGTTCCTTCTCTGCCCACCCGTCGGTCCCCAAACAGCCACGGCCTTCTCTGCAGACCTTGGCAATTTCTGCTGGGATGCATGTTGAAAATTAAAAAAGTAGGGGAACAGAATTTATTGAATTGAAGAAGTAGGGGTACGCCGTGCCCGGCCGATCCCGCCCACTTCGACCACTGGTTCTATCAATGGCCTCTTTGGCAGGTCCTGAGGAGAGCGGCTGGAGGCCAAGTTGCTTTAAATGGTCACAGAATTTTGACGTGACTTTCAATGTCCCTTTATTGTTGGGGTGGCCACCTCTCTCTTGCCACCCGCTAATAAATGGCTGGTGTCTTGCTTCTTGTAATGGAGAAAGAAATGCTGAAAACATATATATGCTGTGCTAGGAAATTCACCCATGGAATGAAGCAGCGTGTCATTTGCTCGAAACTTGATTTGAGTATCTGAATGTAAGCCACTGAGAAATCCGGCATCTACGCCACAAGTCCTGCGAGAAATAGTGGTGGAACTAATTAGCATATGTAGTTCATGACCCCCAGGAAGGGATGTCATAATAAGTGATGTCAGGCCATCTAATATTCCTCACTTAAATGCAACTGGCCTATTTTACAAAAACAACAAGCATATATAACAACTAATCAATGAAAAACTATTTTTGGTTTAATTGACGTTTTATAAATCACATGTTTTCTACAGATCAATGTAACTGAGTTGAGAAATGGCTGAAAGGGACAGTTTTTCAAACAGAGATGTGGAACCCAGTATTTAGAGAGTGAACCCAATCTGCGGGGGGGGGGGAGGGGGGGGGAGCAGTCACACCTGCCTTTAACCCATGTTTACTCTCTGTCGGTGCTTTACACATTCAGCTTCGAAGCACAACAGAGCGGCACATTTGCCGCTCACTAGGCAACAGGAGGGGGTTCATGGGGAGAGGATATCTGGTCAAAGATGACCCCAGACTGAGCCTTTCTCGCAAATAAAGGGGATTCTGTGAGCGTGAAGGAATTTTTAAGATACCCTGTAGCCAGGATACAAGCATACATGTTTGCAGACACAGGCAGTCTTCAGTGCTGGGCACGTCCCAGTCTCTTTGGGGCTCAAGCAGGGGAACCGAGTCTAATGGGGGGGCTCTGCACACCCGCAATCACCCCCAAATTGTACTGGCCAACATTATGATTTACAAAAGGCATATAGTTAAGTTATATATTCCCGGCTCTCGCATAATTATGGGAAATTTTGGAAAAATGAAGCAAAATGATGCCTAGTTACACAAAATGCAAAGTCCGCATTTGGTGCTAAAGTTTAGCATGAAATGTGTCGTCGGGTCCAAATAACCTCAGTGCCGCAAACAGCAGGCAGGCACTACGTCTGGTCGCTCACACCGTTCCCGTGCGCTTCTTCTAAGTTTTTGCATGCAAAAGTGCATAATTAGGCTATATAGCTTAATAGCTTAATCTTGAGAATTTCATGAAATGAGTATAAAGTGAAATTATGCAAAATGATGCCGGCATAAAGGACATTTCGCCGGGGTCTACTTAGTTACACTGTGTTTTGGGTGCAGTAGGCCGTGCATATAATTGTTGATGTGGGGCTTGCAGTTACTGTCCTGCTCAGGAAGCTTCTCACCAAAGCGTCTGTAGGGCCTGTGGCACCACCAGAGTAATAATTCAACCCATGCCATGGATTAATAGAGAGATCGCAGGCCTCCAGTAAGATAGCTCAGTAGACTAATGCGTCCGTTGTAGAGATCTGTGTGTAGCGTCTCCTCAGTAGAAGAGATCAAAGCAACGAACACAGACGGGTCTTGTGCTCCCATCTTGATGCCAATGTCGCAGACGCAAGATGTGTATTTCAGGTCGGCTTCCTGGGGACCAGCTTGGGGTGGATCCATTTTCTTGTGTCCGGACCTGACCACCTTCCAGACCTGACCATTCTCTCAAGGCTGCACGGCCTGGCAGGACCGTCTCCCGGTGGAATGTCCACCGCAGAAGTCCAAAGAGGCGTGAGCAGACTGCACCCGGCTATTTCTGACCCCTCCTCACAGAGGTCAGGAAGAGAGACCAGAATCTGTGGCCCTTCAAGGGATCCCTTCCCCAACAACAAACACTGCAGGGATCCCCCGCCCCTCATGCCGTTTCCCTACGGCAGCTGGAGTTGTTTACAGTCCAGTGTATCAGGAAGGGCCCTGGGACTTCTAAAGAAAGCCTGTCTCCTCTCTCCTCACTGCAGGCCCTGCTGTTCTGCCCTCCCATCTACGAGCTGCCAGCGATACACACATGCTGTCTGGGGAAAGCAACCTCTCCTCCATCTTGTACTCTGGTCAAGGCTGTGCGCTTCCAAAATTGAACTTGTGCATGGAACGCCATCCATCCTAGCGCACATGAACATCACGCTCAGAATGCGAGACTCCTAGTGAGCAGAGAGCTTCCGATGAATGGGGCTGTCAGCCTGCATTAATTTCTGACAGGCAAAATGGCCTGTCGCTATAATTCATCACGCGTTGCACACTGCCACCACCATGCTCCATGCATGAAGCCTGCAACGGGTGGTAGGCCTCTGTCACTATTACCGTGCACGGTTCAAGACAAGATCCAGAACTGATCCTCATCCAATACGGAGCCACAGTCCACGCACGCGCACAGATTTATTGTGTGGCGTAGCCAACAATCAGGATCACAGGTATGCCGTTTGCGTCTCTACATCAAACAGAGGACATTCTCGTCCCAACAGAGATCAACAGGCTGGAAGGAGAAATAGGAACGCAGGCCCAGACATGCATTTGAAAGTATAAAACTGTTTTTTATGCTCTCACTCCCTCTGCTTCAGAAGCATCGTTTTGAGAGGACAGAGAAAGCTCAGAATCTACAATGTAGCTCTGCTTCTTCACGCAATCAAGACGCAAACCTCAGTGCAGGGAGAAATGTCTTGAGTAACTACTGGCAAAAGAGAGCTAACTTTTCAGCAAAGTCTATGTTTGAAAGCAGAACAGTCCAAGGTGTAGCATGGATGCCCCACAGTAAACAAGGAAGTTGTCCTCCCAGCCTCTGTTTAGTATGAAAACACAGCAATAATCAATCCTTGGTGCATGTGAATTGATAGCTACACCCTTGGATGGTGCGCATGTCTACCACACTCTCCAAAAAGACAAGACCGAATCAGGCTGCACTGGCGGAATCGACAAGGTTGTTGCTGTGGTTTTAGAGCCACAGCGAGCCTGTGCCAAGGTGATGTTCTTCGGTGCTTTGTTGCTAGGCATGGCTGTGATACCACTGGTGACACCGCAGGGGTGATGTGTTCTAGACGAGGGTCTCAAAGAAAGGAAGGCTTGTCTCACAGTCATTAATTGGCTTATGCTGCAGTCTTGTACCATGGGTCTTGGAGGTAAAAAAAATTAACTTTTGTTGGTGCGTGGAATCAGAGCGATGTTCTCAGAAGACCTGGGTTCAGTCCAGCTCTCTGCTGGGCGAATCAGTTCTCGTTGTTGAGGATGAGGGAGAATTATTCCTCGTCTTTGAGGACCAGGGTCCATTCCTTCTGTCTGACAGAAGATTTATTCCTTGTCTTTGAGGAGCAGGTCTAGTTAAGCTTTATGCTGGGAGAATCCGTTCTAAAGACCAGGTCTCAGTCCAGATGTCTGGTGGCAGAATCATTCCTTGTCTTTGAGGACCAGGATATAGTCCTTCTCTCTGGTGGAAGAATAGGGTCTCATCTTTGAGGAGCTGGGCTAAGTCCAGCTGTCTGGTGGGAGAAGCAGTTCTCGTATTTGAGGACCTGGGCCCAGACCTGCTGCATGGTAGGAGATTCAGGTGGGACGATTCTGTACATAGAGTGTGGACTTCACATACATTTATCGATAGTGCGGCAAAATATCTTCGAGTTTACTCCTTTTCTACCAGATTAATGCATACCGGGTTGTTTGTTCTATGTGCCCAATATTCTGCATTAATTTAAGAAAATGCAAATAATATATACAATTTTTGTCACACCTTGTGTTGTGTACACTTGTTCCCTTTTTTTAATTAATTCACATGGTCATTTATTTTGCATTTCCGCCTCTAGTTTAGATCTATTTGTCACCATTCTTGGACATACCACATATACTTAGTCCCGATTGATAATTTCCAAACAATTTCCTCGTTGGCAAATTACCTTTACTCAAGAAGGTTATTTAAGCATGTTGGCTACCAAGAGATGAGCTAGAAAAATAGTGGCACTGTTTATATTGACTATTTTTCCAAATGAACAGAAGTCAGGATGGTGGGAAGATGAAAACTGTTACTATTATTGAATTTCTAGAGTATGTGTTTTCCCTGAAAGGTATTCCTGAGAGGTTAGTATCTGATAATTGTCCCCAGTTCAGCAGCGTGTAGTTAGACGTGTATTTGGAACATTTTGCTGTCCTGCACAAGAGAACTTTGGCCTATCATCCATATGCAAATGGTTAAGCAGAGACATGTAAAAAAGTAAGTACAGACAAGGTACATTTAGCTCTTGGTAGTGGGTTAAGTTGGAAGGAGAGTTTACAGGTAATGTTTTTGGCTTGTCGCACAACTATTCTTCCCTCTATGGGGTGCATACCATTCCAGTTGCGATGTGGGCAGGTTCCTGGTTTGAATTTGTTTCCTTGGTGATTAAGGAAGCAGAGTGGATTTGAAGGAGAGTTTGATCTTAAAGACCCTCGTAAACATGTGGTGAGTGTCAGTGACAAGGTGAAACTCAGTATGGACAACTCTAGATGGCAACAAATGTTCAAACTGGTCAAATAATGAGAATCAAGAAGCCAAGCAGTAATGGTAAAGGCACTTGTGCGGCCTCTGCCACAAGTAGTGGAACAAGTGCTTAAAAGAGGAGAGAGGGGGAGGAAAGGCGGCACAGGTTTGAACTTGGGAAGAAATTCTATCTGAAGAGGGAGCGGGGAAACTTTGAATGTACAGGGGTTGGTGAAGGGTGATATAGGGGTTGGTGAGGTTTCTGATAACGAATTTATTTAGCCAGATGTAGAGCTCCTGAGGGTAGAGCACTTGCAGGTTTGAGTGAGGAAACATGATTCTGGTCCACCGGCTGTTTCGACAAATTTAAACTCAAGGAGTGAGGGGTATTCTTTTGCTCGGGGTGAGGTGATGACTTTTTGTGGGGCGGCACACAAGACAAATGTCTTCCTACGAAAGTGGAAGGTTTTCTTGATTGGTGTTGTTGATTTGTGTCTGACCTTGAGATGTAAGTACCACATTGTTTGCATTCAGTTTAGAAAATTGTATGTAGTTATTTTTAGTTCAAAGAAAGAGGATGTTTGTAATTGAGCGGTATCTGGTTGATGAGGGGTGGAATGTACAGAGTCATGACCTATGGAATCCGATGTATGTCACTGGAACACGGAGGGGTTTCCATGGCTGGTGGTTGGGTTGAGAGCCAAGGTTGGGCTGCCGTGGCGTTTCTGCAGAGGGTCATCTGTGAAGGATAAACTTCGTAGGCTGCGCCTGCTGGATTTCCATTGGTTTACCGCCCTGCCCCTCTCCTACCAGGGCGCAATCTTTAGGGCAGGAACATGTGACCCCCTTTCGCATCAACCTTGATTATAGTCATGTCCTAATGAGACGGCTCTTCTCAGCACCCCCCCTCCCCACCACATCATACACGAGACTCCCTAAAGTGCAGCGACTCATTATCCGAACAAACTACTCCTGTGTATTCTGTAAAAGGTTTCCCTGGAAACCTGAATATTAAGCAGGGGTCTTGCTCGGGCAGCGCTCTCTTAGCTTTCAGTAAGGAGCTCTCCTGCCACCTCGCCCCTCCACCCCCTGGTGCTGCCTCCTCTGGGGTGGAAGCTGACCTCTCACAGTGGGAGTGAGAGCGCCCCAGAGTGAGACATCCTTTGTAAAGGGGGGAGACCCAGTACCTGCCTGTGTCCTTTTGAGGAAATGATCCAGGCTGGCTGCTCGTTTCCAAGATGAAATGACAGATTTGCTCAGACTAATGTATACTGAAAGGCCTCGTGCACGCGGCGGCCGCTCCGTCGTGGCTGCCAGCGGTCCTGATGAGAGGCGGGCTCGGCCGGTGATTGCACGTCTGACGTTAGTCTCATAAAATGAGAACCCGTGTTTGTTTTCCGCATATTTAAGTTCCTGACATTCTCTGCCAACAAATTGGCCTCTTCTTGGCACGGGGAATGATCTGTCTCTCCGCGGTGCCCCCTGACTGGCGGCCCTGTCAGCCTGCATCCTTCTCAGCCGGTGCCTCTGTCCGCATCCATCCTGTCCGACAGTCCGACCACGGCCCATCTGTGAGGCAGGAGCAGCCTCCCGCCGCCTGCCCCGCCCCCACTGTCCTGTCACGTGACACACGGATTAAGACGCGATAGTCATCGATATTAGTGATCAGAGCTTGTCAGCAGGCAAGATCCGCAGTGTGTCTAGCAATGTCCGCTGGCACGAGCTAGTGAAGCAGGCAGTAACATCTGCAGGCATGGACCAGCAGAGCAGGCAGCTGCACCCACTGGCATGAACCAACAGAGCAGGCAGCTGCACCCACTGACACCTATCAACAGAGCAGGCAGCTGCACCCACTGACACCTATCAACGGAGCAGGCAGCTGCACCCACTGGCACCTATCAACGGAGCAGGCAGCTGCACCCACTGGCAAGTACCAGCACAGCAGGCAGCTGCACACACGGGCATGAACCAGCAGAGCAGGCAGCTGCACCCAGTGGCATGTACCAGCAGAGCAGGCAGCTGCACCCACTGACACCTATCAAGAGAGCAGGCAGCTGCACCCAATGGCATGTATGAGCAGAGGAGGCAGCTGCACCCACTGGCATGAACCAACAGAGCAGGCAGCCGCACCCGCTGACACCTATCAACAGAGCAGGCAGCTGCACCCGCTGACACCTATCAACAGAGCAGGCAGCTGCACCCACTGACACCTATCAACGGAGCAGGCAGCTGCACCCAATGGCATGTATGAGCAGAGGAGGCAGCTGCACCCACTGGCATGAACCAACAGAGCAGGCAGCCGCACCCGCTGACACCTATCAACAGAGCAGGCAGCTGCACCCGCTGACACCTATCAACAGAGCAGGCAGCTGCACCCACTGACACCTATCAAGAGAGCAGGCAGCTGCACCCAATGGCATGTATGAGCAGAGGAGGCAGCTGCACCCACTGGCATGAACCAACAGAGCAGGCAGCCGCACCCGCTGACACCTATCAACAGAGCAGGCAGCTGCACCCGCTGACACCTATCAACAGAGCAGGCAGCTGCACCCACTGACACCTATCAACGGAGCAGGCAGCTGCACCCAATGGCATGTATGAGCAGAGGAGGCAGCTGCACCCACTGGCATGAACCAACAGAGCAGGCAGCCGCACCCGCTGACACCTATCAACAGAGCAGGCAGCTGCACCCGCTGACACCTATCAACAGAGCAGGCAGCTGCACCCACTGGCATGTAATAGAGGAGGCAGATGCACACTCGGTCATGTACCAGCAGAGCAGGCAGCTGCACCCAGTGGCATGTACCAGCAGAGCAGGCAGCTGCACACACGGGCAAGAACCAGCAGAGCAGGCAGCTGCCCCCATGGGCATGTAACATAGCAGGCAGCTGCACCCACTGACACCTATCAGCAGAGCAGGCAGCTGCACCCACTGGCCTGTAACAGAGCAGGCAACTGCACCCACTGGCATGAACCAACAGATCAGGCAGCTGCACCCACTGGCATGTATGAGCAGAGCAGGCCGCTGCACCTACAGGCATGTACCAGCAGAGGAGGCAGTTGCACCCACTGACACCTATCAAGAGAGCAGGCATCAGCACTCACTGGCATGAACCAACAGAGCAGGTAGCTGTATCAACTGGCATGTAACAGCAGAGGAGTTAACAACATCCATTGGCACCTATTACCAAAGCAGGCAGAAGTACCCATTGATAAGATCCATTCTAGCAGCATCCATTGATGAGATCCACCATAGCAGCCGGCAGCATCCATTGATAAGATCCACCATAGCAGCCGCCAACATCCATGGATAAGATCCACCTTAGAACCAGGCAGCATCCATTGATGAGATCCACCACATAGCAGCTGGCAGCATCCATTGATGAGATCCACCATAGCAGCCAGCAGCATCAATTGATGAGATCCACAATAGCAGACTGCAAGATTGTAGGAATGTGGGTTTCTGATGCACTTGCAGTAACCCCCCCCCCCCACTTTACTCAACTCAGAGAAAACAGAAGTCCTCATCCTTGGCTCCACCCCATCCACACGGGAAGACACCTGGTGGCTCCCACCCTCAAACTCCCCCAGACCACTCACGAAACCTCAGCCTAATACTAGACTCCTCACTCACAATGAACCTCCAGATCCACGCTGTACCTTCGGCCTGCTTCATACTCCGAACAACGTGCAGATGGATCCCATCCGAATCCAGAAAAACGGTCACTCAAGCCCTCATAAGTAGCAGACTGGATCTCAGCAATGCTCTCTACACCGGAATCAACAAGAAACTACTTTGCAAACTTCAGACCATCCAGAACGCTGCATCCCCCATCGCAACCACATCGTCCAACACCTCTGAGATCTTCACTGGCTCCACATCGAAAGAAGAATAACCTTCGAGCTCCTCACCCACGCATACAAGTCCATCACCAACACAGGACCAACATACCTAAACAACCGCCTCTCCATCCACGCACCCAAGAAACATGTCCTGCTGACCTCTCTCTGGCCACCATACCACGCATCTGCAAGACCAAAACGGGAGAAAAGTCCTTCTCCCACCTCGCAGGCAAGGCCTGTAACGACTACCCCCGGGCGGAGCAGGCAGAGTTGGTCTACGCAGAGCTCCATGGAGTTGGGCAAAAACTCTGTGGAGCTCCACTCTGCTCCTACACCCCCCTTCAATAAATATTTTTAAAATAAAAATAAAAATGGAGGTAAATAAAACACACTTACCTTTATCGCGGCGTCTTGGGCTGCCCTCCTCCTCGCTGTGGTCCTGCAGAATCCCCTATATCAGACGTATGTCGTGTAGGACTGAGCGCGCATGCGCAGTCCTACCATGACGTATGTCTGACGTAGGGGATTCTGCAGCACCACGGCGAGGAGGAGGAGGGCAGACCCGAAACGCCGTGATAAAGGTAAGTGTGTTTTATTTACCTTAATTTTCATTTTTATTTAAACAAATATTTGAGGTGGGGTGGAGGCGGGAGGGTCCGGGGCTGAACTCCGCTCCGCTGCTGAGTAGGAAGTTTTGCATGAACTTCATTTTCTCTGCGGAACGCAGAGTATGCAAAAATTCGCAAGTTCCGCCAGCGGAGTGGAGTTCCTGCCCAGGGTTAGTAACGACCTTCCCCTCCACCTCTGTCAAATCCCTCCACTGCTCCAGTTCAGGAAGGATCTCAAGACCTGGCTCTTTGGATGACTTCAGCAATCATCTGAGTTGTCCTCCTCCCTCCCCCCAGCTCCTTGGGGCCCTTGCGGATGAGTAGCTTCACTTCACCAAACCCTCATTGATTGATTGACGTTTTGCCAGATTTCTGATGCACTTTGACTGAGTGTGCCCTGGGTCCGTGCAAATCAGGTTCCCAGGGGCTGTGTTCTTTCCCAAAACTGTATCTTTGTACCCATAATTGGCACACCTCTGGCCTACATGCAAGTCCCTTTTAATGGTACCACTGGTACCAAGGGCCTTGTGACCAGAGAGGGTCTCTAAGGGCTGCAGCAGGTATTGTGCCACCCTCAGAGACCCCTTAACTATGCATGGGCTGCACCGCTGCAATGTCTACGAAGATGGAAATATACACGGGCTGCATTGCTGCTGCATTTATGAAGTCTATGCAAAAAGATACACTGGCTGCACCGTCACTGCATCTATAAAGTCAATGCAGAACTATGCAAGGGCTGCACCGCTGCTGCATCTATGAAGTGTATATAGAAAACAGAAATATACATGTCTGTAACGTTGCTGCATCTTTGAAGTCTATACAGAACTACATTCAGACTTCATTGCTGTTGCATTAACGAAGTCTATACAGGACTATACATGGGATGCATTGTTGCTAAGTCTATGAAGATGGAAATATACACAGGGTGATCCGTTGCAGCATCTATGAAGTCTATACAGAATTATACACAGGCTGCACAGCTGCAGCGTCTATGAAGTTTATACACAGGCTGCATCGCTGCAGCGTCTATGAAGTCTATACAGAATTATACACAGGCTGCACTGCTGCAGCGTCTATGAAGTTTATACACAGGCTGCATCGCTGCAGCGTCTATGAAGTCTATACAGAATTATACACAGGCTGCATCGCTGCAGCGTCTATGAAGTCTATACAGAATTATACACAGACTGCACTGCTGCAGCGTCTATGAAGTTTATACACAGGCTGCATCGCTGCAGCGTCTATGAAGTCTTTACAGAATTATACACAGGCTGCACTGCTGCAGCGTCTATGAAGTCTATACAGAATTATACACAGGCTGCATCGCTGCAGCATCTATGAAGTCTATACAGAATTATACACAGGCTGCATCTCTGCAGCGTCTATGAAGTCTATACAGAATTCTACACAGGCTGCATCGCTGCAGCGTCTATGAAGACTATACAGAATTATACACAGGCTGTATCGCTGCAGCGTCTATGAAGTCTATACAGAATTATAAACAGGCTGCACTGCTGCAGCGTCTATGAAGTCTATACAGAATTATTCACAGGCTGCACTGCTGCAGCGTCTATGAAGTCTATACAGAGATATACACAGGCTGCATCGCTGCAGCGTCTAGGAAGTTTATACAGAAATATACACAGGCTGCATCGCTGCAGCGTCTAGGAAGTTTATACAGAAATATACACAGGCTGCATCGCTGCAGCATCTATGAAGTTTATACAGAAATATACGCAGGCTGCATCGCTGGAGCGTCTATGAAGTCTATACAGAAATATACACAGGCTGCATCGCTGCAGCGTCTAGGAAGTCTATACAGAAATATACACAGGCTGCATCGCTGCAGCGTCTATGAAGTCTATACAGAAATATACACAGGCTGCATCGCTGCAGCGTCTAGGAAGTCTATACAGAAATTTACACAGGCTGCATCGCTGCTGCATCTATGAAGTCTATACAGAAATACACAAGGGCTGCATCGCAGCAGCGTCTATGAAGTTTATAGAGAAATATACGCAGGCTGCATCGCTGCAGCGTCTATGAAGTCTATACAGAAATATACACAGGTTGCATCGCTGCAGCGTCTAGGAAGTCTATACAGAAATTTACACAGGCTGCATCGCTGCTGCATCTATGAAGTCTATACAGAAATACACAAGGGCTGCATCGCAGCAGCGTCTATGAAGTTTATAGAGAAATATACGCAGGCTGCATCGCTACTGCGTCTATGAAGTCTATAAAGAAATACACAAGGGCTGCACTGCTGCAGCGTCTATGAAGTTTATACAGAAATATACGCAGGCTGCATCGCAGCCGCGTCTATGAAGCTTATACACAGGCTGCACTGCTGCAGCGTCTATGAAGTTTATACAGAAATACACAAGGACTGCATTGCTGCTGCGTCTATGAAGCTTATACACAGGCTGCACCACTACTGTGTCGATGAAGTCTAAACAGAAATACACATGAGCTGCACTGCTGCAGCGTCTAGGAAGCTTATACACAGGCTGCATCGCTGCTATATCTATAAAGTCTTTACAGAAATCTACATGGGCAGCACTGCTGCAGCATCTATGAAGCTTAACTAGTAATATACACAGGCTACACCTTCGGTGTGTCTATAAAGCAGTCATTTGCACAGAGGCTTACAGGAGTCTGTCTATGAAGTGATTTAAGATGCATAGGGGGCACCCTTCCAGAGGTTTATAGGTGTTCCCCTTCGGTGTGCATAGGAGTCTACAAAGCACTTCTTAGTACAAAGGCTTACAGGAGTCTGTCTATGAAGTGATTTAAGATACATAGGGGGCACCCTTCCAGAGGTTTATAGGTGCAGCCCTTCGGTATATCTACAAAGTGCTTGGGAGGAGACCCCGTTTATTAGAAGCCAAGAGTTGAGATCAGCGACCCTTAAAACCATTCCCAACAAAGCCCCGGGTCTGATAAAATCCCGGGAGATTTGTTTTTGAATGAGGTGAATGTCTGAAGTTCATATTTTTCCTTTTTCTTCAACTCCATTCTAATGGGGGTATCCATTCCACTAACCTGGCAGGGGCTGAAATTATTCCCATTCACAAAAGGCCCCCCCCCACACTTTGCCATGAAATTACAGACTTATGAGTCTCTTGGACAGCTCTCGGAAGCGGTTCAGCAGAGTTCCCTTGGAAAAGGTCCATGACTGGATGGCTGATGAAAGTATCCGTCCTCCGTCACAGGCAGGGTTTTGTGCCTGCACCAGGACTGCGGACCAGCTCTTCGCCTCCAACTTCTCTTTTGGAAAAGAGTCCCTCTAGGGGGCGGCCGGCTATCTGCAGTATTTGTGGGCCTGCGGTCTGCTTTTGTCCTGGCCCCCAGATCTTTGGCAAGTGCTGGCAGGCAAGGGTGCCCCTGCTTGCTTATTATGATACGGCTACATGGACACCACTCTGCGCAGGCGCGTTGTGGCCAACGGGGGAGGTGACTGATAAATTCCCTGTCACAGAGGGTCAGGCAGGGATGCCTCCTCGCCCCCACACTTTTAGTCCTTTATGTTAGTGAGCTAGTAGCTCCTTTAAATCAATGTGAAGGCGGTGCTCCAAGTTTGGCTGGCATCGGGGTTCCCGCCCTGATGTATGCGGATGATACTCTGCTTATCTCAAAGTCACCCATGGGGTTCCAGAGGATCCCAGACAGTTCTGACACTTTTTGCAGACGGCGGGGGTTGGAAATAAATGTGGCAAAAACCAAGTACATGGTTTTCCATCCCTGCTGTTCTACCGGTTCCAATCTGAGACTCAGGGGTGTGCCCCTGGAGCGCGTTAACACCGTCGGGAGCCTTGGGCTGACCCTGTTAGAGCAGTTGGACTGGCGTCATCATGGGGACAGGTGTAGGCTCAAATTAAAGCAACACACCAGAGGACTGATTGCATTGCATTGTAGATCTCAATTCTGCCCAAGTCTCCCAGAACTACAGATTTATAAACAGCGGGACGAGGGTGTGGCCTTATATGGTGTTGATCTCTGGGGTTCACAAGGACCCTGCAGCCCTATCAGTTGTGGAAAATTACTTCTTGCGTCAACTGTTGAGTCTTCCTGTCACTACCCCCTTCTCCCTCTTAACTCGATCTGGGGTTGAGGCCAATTTCTGGAGGGACCGGATTGAGACCGATTCTCTACCGGAGGAGGATCTGGGCCACTCCTCAGATGTTTTCTGATCTCCAGGGACCTTCCTGGCTCCGGTCGAATTCCGTGGATCAAGTGCGTCAGAGAAACCCTGAAGAAGTCAAGAAATGGGTCATAGTGGGAGGAGCCATCCGCCGCTATGTCTATTTAAAAGCTGTCTGTTGAGGGGAAGCAAGGTTGATATAGACAGAGTTTAATGTGGGCACAGCCATGCTTTGGGTCCTTGACCGATGCTCTCACCATGGCACAGCCATGCTTTGGGTCTCTGACCGATGCTCTCACCATGGCACAGCCATGCTTTGGGTCCCTGACCGATGCTCTCACCATGGCACAGCCATGCCTTGGGTCCCTGACCGATGCTCTCCCCATGGCACAGCCATGCCTTGGGTCCCTGACCGATGCTCTCACCATGGAACAGCCATGCTTTGGGTCCCTGACCGATGCTCTCCCCATGGCACAGCCATGCTTTGGGTCCTTGACCGATGCTCTCACCATGGCACAGCCATGCTTTGGGTCCCTGACCGATGCTCTCACCATGGCACAGCCATGCTTTGGGTCCCTGACCGATGCTCTCCCCATGGCACAGCCATGCTTTGGGTCCTTGACGATGCTCTCACCATGGCACAGCCATGCTTTGGGTCCCTGACCGATGCTCTCACCATGGCACAGCCATGCTTTGGGTCCCTGACCGATGCTCTCCCCATGGCACAGCCATGCTTAGGGTCCCTGACCGATGGACTCCCTCTGGTGAAGGATGACTCTGAGCAGAGCAGTTTTTGGATGAAATTGAACCTGCGGCGGCCCGAAGTTCTTCCTTCAGTTCCACTATGGCACACTTGCCTTGTCTCTTGTCCACATAAGTGGGGCTCAATAGGGTGAACCTATTTGTTGGACTTGCCCTTCTTGCAGGTATAGCAAGGAACAGACGAGCGCACCCGGATCTTCTGTCCACCCTACACCAAGAGAAGAAGATGGCTGGATCCGCTGTGTCGCTGTGCGGAGTTCGGAAACCCATCAAGGCTCTCCGCCTATCGAAATATGATGCAAGGCAAAATATTGTATTCGCCACTTCTCCACATTTGCAATCCGTGATGAGGATCAGGAGAAGGATGTGCCTGTCGCACACTGCTTCCCTTCGCGTGGAGCCTGTGCCTCCACTGGTTCTGCCTCATTGGCAGCTTCTGCACTTTATACTCCCAGCGGTGGGAAGCTAATATTTGTTACAGCCTGTGTGGCTTGGTGTACATTACTGTTGGATCTGGTTGTTTGTCT